>NC_141003.1:41749003-42349003 GCF_052327205.1 Somniosus microcephalus | reverse complement strand
CTGTATTAGCCTCTGTGCGAGTCACCCAGTCTACCCCTGTATTAGCCTCTGTGTGAGTCACCCAGTCTACCCCTGTATTTCTCTGTGTGAGTCACCCAGTCTACCCCTGTATTTCTCTGTGTGAGTCACCCAGTCTACCCCTGTATTTAGGACATAGGAACATAGGAAATAGGAGCATGAGTAGGCCAATCGGCCCCTCGAGCCTGCTCCGCCATTCAATAAGATCATGGCTGATCTGATCCTAACCGCCAATCCACTATCACAGAACCATCTCCTGAATCTAACAGAAATAGACACACGAAATAGGAGCAGGATTAGGCTACACGGCCCCTGGGCCCGCTCCGCTACCCACAGGGCCATGACCATTCCGAACCTAGACTCATGTCCAAATTCCTGCCCGCTCCCCGTAACCCTTAATTCCCTTTACTTCTAGGAAACTGTCTATTTCTGTTTTAAATTTATGTAATGATGTAGCTTCTACAGCTTTTTGGGGCAGCATATTCCATGGACCTACCACCCTCTGAGTGAAGTAGTTCCTCCTCATCTCAGTTTTGAAAGAGCAGCCCCTTATTCTAAGACTATGCCCCCTAGTTCTAGTTTCACCCATCATCGGGAACATCTTCCCCGCATCCACCCGATCCAACCCCTTCACAATCTTATATGTTTCAATAAGATCGCCTCTCATTCTTCTGAACTCCAATGAGTAGAGTCCCAATCTACTCAACCTCTCCTCATATGTCCATCCCCTCATCCCCGGGATTAACCGAGTGAACCTTCTTTGTACTGACTCGAGAGCAAGTATGTCCTTTCTTAAGTATGGACACCAAAACTGTACGCAGTATTCCAGGTGCGGTCTCACCAATACCTTATACAACTGAAGCAGTACCTCCCTATTTTTATATTCTATCCCCCTAGCAATGAAAGCCAACATTCCATTGGCCTTCTTAATCACCTGCTGCACCTGCATACTAACCTTTTGAGTTTCGTGCACCAGGACCCCCAGATCCCTTTGTACTTCAGTACTTTCCAGTTTCTTGCCATTAAGATAATAACTTGCTCTACGATTTTTCCTGCCAAAGTGCATAACCTCACACTTTCCAGTATTGTATTCCATCTGCCAAATCTCTGCCCACTTACTTAGCCTGTCTATGTCCCCTTGCAGGTTTTTTATGTCCTCCTCGCTCACTACTTTCCCTCCCATCTTAGTATCATCTGCAAACTTTGATATGTTACACTCGGTCCCCTCCTCCAAATCGTTAATATAGATTGTAAAGAGTTGGGGACCCAGCACTGACCCCTGCGGAACACCACTAGTTACTGTTTGCCAGTCTGAGAATGAACCATTTATCCCAACTCTCTGCCTTCTATTAGATAGCCAATCCTCTATCCATGCCAGAATATTACCCCCAATTCCATGATTTTTTATCTTAGGCAATAATCTTTTGTGTGGCACCTTGTGAAATGCCTTTTGGAAGTCTAAATACACTACATCCACTGGTTCCCCTTTATCCACCCTATATGTTACTTCCTCAAAAAACTCCAGCAAATTTGTCAAACATGACTTCCCCTTCATAAAACCATGCTGACTTTGTCCTATTAAATTATGATTATCCAAATGTCCTGTTACTGTCTCCTTAATAATGGACTCCAAAATTTTACCTACCACAGATGTTAGGCTAACCGATCTATAGTTTCCATTCTTCTGTCTACTGCCCTTTTTAAATAAGGGTGTTACATTAGCAGTTTTCCAGTCTGCCGGGACCTTTGCCGAGTCCAGGGAGTTTTGGAAAATTATTACCAATGCATCCACAATCCCTACCACCACTTCCCTCAAGACCCTAGGATGTAAGCCATCAGGTCCAGGTGATTTATCCGCCTTGAGTCCCATTATTTTACCGAGTACCACTTCCTTAGTGATTTTGATCGTGTTTAGCTCCTCCCCCCCCTTTAGCCCCCTGTTTGTCCAGTGTTGGGATATTCTTAGTGTCTTCTACTGTAAAGACTGATATAAAATATTCATTCAGTGTTTTTGCCATCTCCATATTTCCCACCATTAATTTCCCGGTCTCATCCTCTAAGGGACCAACATTTACTTTAGCCTCCCTTTTTCTTTTTATATAACTATAAAAACTCTTACTATCTGTTTTTATATTTTTTGCTAATTTACTTTCATAATCCATCTTCCCTTTCTTAATCAATCTTTTTGTTATTTTTTGCTGTCTTTTAAAGTTTTCCCAATCCTCTATCCTCCCACTAGATTTGGCTACCTTATAAGCCCTTGTTTTTAGTCGAATACTATCTTTAATTTCTTTACTTATCCACAGATGGCTGTCTTTTCTTTTACACCCTTTTCTTCTCAGTGGAATATATTTTTTTTGGAAGTTGTAAAATAACTCCTTAAATGTACACCACTGATCATGTATCGTCTTACCCTTTAATCTATTTTCCCAATCCACTCTACTCAATTCCGCTCTCATACCTTCATAGTCTCCTTTATTCAAGCTTAGCATGCTTGTTTGAGATCCAACCTTCTCACCCTCTAATTGAATATGGAATTCAACCATGTTATGGTCACTCATTCCAAGGGGATCCTTTACTAGGACATTTTTAATTAATCCTGTCTCGTTACACAGGACCAGATCTAAGGTTGCTTGCCCCCTGGTCGGTTCAGTTACATACTGCTCAAGAAACCCATCCCTAATACACTCAATGAACTCATCCTCAAGGCAGCCCTGCCCAATTTGATTTGTCCAATTAATATGATAGTTAAAATCCCCCATAATTATAGATGTTCCCTTATTACAAGCCTCAACTATTTCCTGATTGATACTCCGTCCAACAGAGTTGCCACTGTTCGGAGGCCTATAGACTACACCCACTAGTGTTTTTTTCCCCTTATTATTCCTTACCTCCACCCAAACTGTTTCATTATCCTGATCTTTTGACCCAATATCATTTCTCTGTATTACAGTGATTCCTTCCTTTATTAACATAGCCACCCCACCTCCCCTTCCTTCCTGCCTGTCCTTCCTGATCGTTAAATAACCTGGTATGTTTAATTCCCAGGCATTGTCACCCTGCAGCCATGTTTCTGTAATGGCCACAAGATCATACCCATATGTAGTTATTTGTGCCATTAACTCGTCTATTTTGTTACGAATGCTACGTGCATTCAGATAGAGAACTTTCAAAGATGTTTTGTGACACTTAGTTCCTGCTTTTGCCCTTTTTATTACTTTACCTTTTACTCCATACCTTCTGCCCCTTCCTGACACGCTCTGGTTTTTAATTTCCTCACTGCTACCTAAGTCTATGACCATCTCTGTTGTCATTTTTATTATTTGCTCTCTAGGAACCTCCCCCCCACTAGTTAGTTTAAAGCCCTCTCTACAGCCCTAGTTATATGATCCGCCAGGACTCTAGTCCCAGCACTGTATTTGTCTCTGTGTGAGTCACCCAGTCTACCCCTGTATTAGCCTCTGTGTGAGTCACCCAGTCTACCCCTGTATTGCTCTGTGTGAGTCACCCAGTCTACCCCTGTATTTCTCTGTGTGAGTCACCCAGTCTACCCCTGTATTAGCCTCTGTGTGAGTCACCCAGTCTACCCCTGTATTGCTCTGTGTGAGTCACCCAGTCTACCCCTGTATTTCTCTGTGTGAGTCACCCAGTCTACCCCTGTATTAGCCTCTGTGTGAGTTACCTAGTCTACCCCTGTATTTCTCTGTGTGAGTCACCTGGTCTAATCCTACTTTTCAAGCAGCTGATTCCCTTTTTAAATTATTTTTTAGCAGGCAATTTTCATCCTGCTATCACTCCACAATCAGCGTGAACGGGACATAGTGGGACAAAAAAACACCCTGTGCTAATTTCATGCCTGAAGCTGGCCTGATGTGATTTTCGAGTGGCCAATAAAGGCAGGAGGCTAATGCATGCATGTATGAGGGTTCTTAGTCAGTTTTAAGTCCCAGAAGCCATTTTGGTTGCCACCAGCATTGAGATTGTCAGTTCCTCAACCCACCCACAAACCATGGGCAGTACAAATTGGGAGGCCGCCATTTGCAAAGCTACTTAAAAGGAACCTTAGCTTCTCTCAGGTAAAACAATGGAAAGTGTGGGAAGACACGGTGGCATAGTGGTTAGCACTGTTGCCTCACAGCGCCAGGGACCCGGGTTCAAATCCGGCCTCGGGTGACTGTCTGTGTGGAGTTTGCACATTCTCCGCGTGGGTTTCCTCCGGGTGCTCCGGTTTCCTCCCACAGTCCAAAGATGTGCAGGTTAGGTTGATTGGCTATGATAAATTGACCCTTAGTGTTAGGGGGATTAAATACGTGGGGTTACGGGGATAGGGTGGGATATGTGTTGGTGTAGGGGTTACGGGGATCGGGTGGGATATGTGTCGGTGCAGGCTCGATGGGCCGAAATGGCCTCTATCTGCACTGTGGGGTTTCTGTGATTCTGTGACATTTCCCTTCTATCATATTGTGGTTTTTGGCTACTTAGACAATTTCAAAGTGCTTGTAGTGCCTGTACAACATTCTCAACACTTAAGGGGCTTCCGGTATCGCACCGTTTTCATCATGGGGGTCCTTTTGGCAATTCCACTCTGACTAGAGAAAGAGGAGGATTGGGAGGTACACAGAGTTGCAGCTGCAGTGAAAGCAAATAGAAGGAGGTGTGCTCGCAGGACTCCTTACCCTCCCAACAATCTTTATAATCCGAATGGCCTACTCCTGCTCCTATCTTCTATGTTTCTATGTAAGGACAATGTTTTGCTGTCACGATCACTACAGCCCTTGACTTCTTTGTCTGCAGGTCCTTCCAGGCTGCCACAGGTGAAAGCAGCAACATCATTCAGCCTGCGATTCATGATTGTATTAAGCTGTAACTGATGCCTATCAACATAGAATCATAGAATGGTTACAGCACAGAAGGCCATTCAGCCCATCGAGCCCATGCCAGCTCTCTGCAAGAGCACTTCAGCTAGTCCCACTCCCCTGCCCTTTCCCTGTAGCCCTGCAATTTTTTTTCCTTCAGGTATATATCCAATTCCCTTTTGAAAGCCACAATTGAATCTGCCTCCACCACTCTTTCAGGCAGTGCATTCCAGATCCTAACCACTCACTGCGTAAAAATGTTTTTCCTCATGTCGCCCTTGGTTCTTTCGCCAATCACTTTAAATCTGTGTCCTCTGGTTCTCGACCCTTCCACCAATGGGAACAGTTTCTCTCTATCTACTCTGTCTAGACACCTCATGATTTTGAACACCTCTATCAAATCTCCTCTCAATCTTCTCTGCTTGAAGGAGAACAATCCCAGCTTCTCCAGTCTATCCACGTAACTGAAGTCCCTCATCCCTGGAATCATACTCGTAAATCTTTTCTGCACCCTCTCTAAGGCCTTCACATCCTTCCTAAAGTGCGGTGTCCAGAATTGGACACAATACTCCAGTTGAGGCCGAACCAGTGTTTTATAAAGGCCCATCATAACTTCCTTGCTTTTGTACTCTATGCCTCAATTTATGAAGCCCTGTATCACGTATATCAAGAAAAGCAGTGGTCCTAGTACTGACCCCTGGGGGTCACCACTGTATACCTTCCTCCAGTCTGAAAAACAACTGTTCACCACTACTCTCTGTTTCCTGTCACTTAGCCAATTTTGTATCCATGCTGCCACTGTCCCTTTTATTTCATGGGCTTCAATTTTGTTGGCACGCCTATTATGTGGCACTTTGTCAAACGCCTTTTAGCAGTGTTCCCCATGGGCATCCAAAGCAGCATGATAGGGCTCTGTGGTTTCCTCAGATTGCAGGATCCCTCCAAGCCCAGGGCATCATTGACAACACTCACATCTCCCTGCTTCTTCAGATGAGTCCAGTGCCTTTATGAATTGCAAGTATTTCCATTCCATTAATGTGCAACTGATATATGATGACCAGCAATGTATCACACAGGTCTGTTAACCTGGCAGCTAAGAAATTGCTTTTGTCTTGTGCCAATCTTTTATTCCCTCTCCCATCTTTTCTCCTGCACAGCAAGAAAGTGATTGGTTGCTTGGGGACAAGGGCTATCCACTGCACACTTGGCTCATGACTCCGCTCAGGAATCCACACTCACCAACTGAACTGCACTATAATCAAATACATGGCTCAACTAGAGCCCTCATTGAGTAGTCCATTGGAGTCCTCAAGCAATGATTCTGCTGCGTGGACAGGGCTTGTAACTTCCCACAGTACAGCTCAGAAAAGTGTCCCATTTTATAGTGGTTTGCTGTATGCTGCATAATTCTGTTCTGCAATGGGGAGAACAGATGGAGGCACCATTGCACTAGGATCTTCAGGATGCTGAGGAAGATGACACTGATGATATAGAGGGCTATTCTGCAGCAGCTCATTGAACCCTGCTTCAGCTGAACAGTCCCTGCTCCCCTGTATTAACACAGTCATGTCCAACACCTCTCCCATTCCTTCCAACATTGCAGCTACTCCCGAAACATTCTTTGCACACAAAGATTTCAAAAAGCATTATAATTTCCATCGTCTCCTAACAATTCCTAATACTAATTGTCACCCTGGTGAAAGCCCCTAGTGCCTAGTTGTCTCTTAGCTATTTTAGTGCTCATACAAGGTGTTCCCCCAGTATCTGCAGCATGGGAGGTGGAAGGTTGCTGTGTCTCAGTCAAGGGCTCTTGAGATGGTTGTGGTCAGTGTCCTCTATGAGCTTGGGCCTGAGAAGGCCTGGCTGCATCATCTCAGCAGCGCTGGGACAGTCTGGTCCAGCTGACCCATTGGTACCATGGTTGAAGGGATGGCAGGGGATAAGTTGTGCTGTCATTGTGAAAGTGGGCAACAATTGCCACTCCCCTGAGATTGCTTCTCGTAATGAAAATTATCTTGGAGAAAGGCTGCAGAGCCACAAACTTTTGAAAATTGATCATTTTTATTTCTTCACCAATCAATTTTCTAGGCTTCAAACTGTTGCAAGAGCCTTTCAGACACTCAATAGAAAAGTTCAGAAATACACATGGGGGTTGATTTTAACTCCCAGCAAGTTTCGGGCAGGCGGGGAGCGGGGTAACTGCAGGGGCGGCTGCAACTCTCCTTGTGGGGCCTGGAGGAGCGCCCCGGCACATTCTGGCGACACAAAGGAAGCATTTCCACTTAATTTGGAGGGCCACTTTGCCCTCTTGACAGCTGCTGACCCGCTTCACCCTGGCAGGAGGTTGTGACTTCCTCCCCGCTCCGGCCCGAGTTAAAATCCAATTGGGGTCCCATTGATGTAATCCGATTTGCATAAACCAATGAGGCTCATGACCGCTACCGGCGGACGCCTGAGGCACCCAACTGCAGTGAGCAGTTAAAATGGTGGCCAGCGGGATTCCAATGGGAACGGGCGGTAAAGCGGAATGCTCGATTTTAAAGACGCAGCTAGGCCAGGCGGGTTGGTTTAAAATTCCGCCCCTGGTGAAAATGCTGTAAAAGATACAAAAGATGTTTGCAGCATGGAAATTGTTGTTTGAAGATGTCTCCGAATCAGCTGTGCAACCAGTCAACAGCTCACTACTTGACAGAGTTTTACCAGATCCTGCTCTTATGTACATATACTGCCACTCAGCGGTAGGGCTCTGCTATCCTTGTTAATTTACACACAGCACACATAGTATGACTGATAACACTGGAGCGTGTATCACATGGGAATTCATGTCCATACGAGATACTGGACGAATGAATAGCAATCAGCTCCTCCACCATTACAACAGCTGGTCCTACATTTAAATACAGTCTATTTAAATGAGCCATTCTCAAACAATTAAATCATTATTAAATTTGTTAAATAATTGATGCAATCCTTCAAACCATTGTGCATGGCATATCCCCACATCTGTATTAATGCTACCACAAAAAAATCAAAGTACTGTATGTGTTTGTTTATGTTGTCTGAGGACATTTGTTGAAGCTGTTGCTCTTTTGATTTTCTTTTAAATTTTAACTTTGTGTTCATTCAAGTTTTAAATCATACAACAAATTAACAGTGTAGGCCTTCCGAGAGTGGCATGGCTCTGAGTTGGTGAGCAGGCTAGAAATAGCCTGAGGCTGGGTGGAGAGAGTTGCCCATTCTTCCTCAAAGAAAAACTTGCATTTATATAGCATCTTTCACAACCTCAGGATGTCCCAAAGTGCTTTAAAGCCAATTAAGTACTTTAGGAAGTGTAGTCACTGTTGTAATGTAGGAAACGCAGCAGTCAATTTACGCACAGCAACCTCCCACAAACAGCAATGTGATATTGACCAGATAATCTGTTTTAGTGATGTTGATTGAGGGATAATTATTGGCCAGGACACCGGGGATAACTCCCCTGCTCTTCTTCGAAATAGTGTCATAGAATTTTTTACGTCCACCTGAGAGAGCAGACGGGGCCTCGGTTTAACATCTCGTCCAAAAGACGGCACCTCCAACAGTGCAGCACTCCCTCAGCACTGCACTGGAGTGTCAGCCTAGCTTTATGTACTCAAGTCTCCGGAGTGGGACTGTGAACCCATAACCTTCTGAATCAAGGGCGAGAGTAGTATCCCACTAGGAAACGAACGACAGAAGGGATGAAACATAATAAATGAAAAACTATAAATTGGGCAATATTCTCCTGAAGATGCCAGTGTGAACTGGATCTTGTATTAGAGTTCAGATAAAGCAGAGGCTGCGGGATTGGGAGAATGCATCTAAAGTATTGCTGCGTCAGATACCAAACAACATGGCCCCGATTTTAACTCCTCCCCCACCCCCAGCCTGGTGCAAACCGGTTGGGGGAGGGGGCCAGTTGAAATGACTTACCTCCTCCAATTTCAGTCCAAGGCCTAAGAGGGGCAGTGACAGCTTCCCCATCAGGCCAAACCTACCAGAAAGGGGATCATGGGCAAGAGGCCCAGGCAGGAAGCCTTGGGCCTCGATTGCACTGGTTCCGACCCGCCCCCCACCCCCCTGATTGACTTTGCCCCCACTTACCACTTACCTGAATGTCGGGGATCGATCCCGCAGGTCCCCGGCTGCAACCTCCTGCCTGCGATCTTCCACTCCCGCCCACTGGCCGGGTTGTGCATCTGGCCGCGTTCGGGCAGGACTTCAATTAAAGTTACGGTAATGAGGATTGGCGGTTAAGATCCCAGTGCGCCGCCCGCTTTGGGGCTCACATACTCCGTACCATCCCCCCCCCCTTTAAAATGGTCGCATTTATTTCCAACACCAGATTTCTGATTGGTTACCTTGGAGGACAAGACCTGATTTCTGATTGGTCCCCTTGGAGGACAAAACACACCCAGCAGTTTATCTGGAATGTATTATTAGATCCTGCCTGCCTAAGTAATCAAGTACTTTGCAAAGTGTAAATCGAACCATTCTGACTGCCAGGATCCAGACAGAACAGAGCTCACATAGAACAGATAGGGCTCACCTTCGCGGATTAAGAGCTTCTCCCACTCCCCAAACAAGTTCCTAACCTTCCTCCCACCCACCCCCTCCCCCCCGAGTTCCTGACCTTCTCCCCCTGCCCAAGTTCCTAACCTCAACCCCCCCAAGTTCCTGACCTTCTCCCCCTGCCCAAGGTCCTGACCTCCCCTCCCAAGGTTCTGACCTTCCCCCACCTGAGTTCCTGACCTTCTTCCCCATCCACGTTCCTCCCCCCCGCCCAGGTTCCTGATCTTCTCCCCCAACAAGTTCCTGACAGTCCCCCCCGCCCAAAGATGGGGCATTGTGTGTGGGTCACAGATTGTTAACAGGTTTATTGGGTGTGAAGTGAATAGTGAAAGTGTCATGACTTCCGGATTTCGTCCAGTCCAATGATGTCACTTGCCACACATGCACCGAGCTTTCTGAGAAATCAAACAGGTCTAGGGGGAGGAGAGGGAGAACCTGGTGTGGGTGTAAAGCGGGTGGGGGTGGGGTTGGAAGAACGTGATCTGTCTTATCTTCTGGATCATGTGCTCACTCTCATCCTCCCCGCCCCCTTAGACCTGAATATCGTTCTTGCCCCATCCCCACTGTGCTCTCCGTGCTCTTTACCCCCTCCCCCGAGTTCCTGACCTTCTCTCCCCCCCCCCCGAGTTCTTGACCTCCTCTCCCCCCCCACCGAGTTCTTGACCTCCTCTACCCTCGATCCTCTCTCCCACGCTCCTCTCCCCTTCCTCTTTTACGCTCCTTCATCTCTCCCCTCCTCTGCCTCCGATCCCCTCTTCCCCTCCCCTTTCTCTCATCCTCCTCTCTCCCCATCCCTTCTCTCCCCCTCCAATTCCCTCCTCTCCCCCATCCCTTCTCTCCCCCTCCCTTTCTCTCTCCCCCCTGAACCCCTCTCCCCCCTTCTCTTTCCCCGCTCACCTCTCCCCTCCCCCCTCTGATCCCCTCTCTCCTCTGATCCCCTCTCTCTCCCCCCACTGATTCCCCTCTCCCTCCTGTCTCCTCAGATTCCCTCTCGCTCCACTTTCAATCCTCTTTCTTCCCCCCAGCCACCACCAGATCTAGTGACCTTCTTCGCACGGATCCGAGGAAAGCATGGCCCACGGTGCAAGCCATAATTGTTGGGTGCTACGCACGTCTGGCTTCAGTACACAACACGCATGTGCATAAGAGGATCAGGTGCGCACGCGCGGCTCCCGGATCCCGCGCGCATGCGCAGAAGGCCGCAAAGATGTTGATGCAGATAATCACAGCGCTTTAAAATCAGGGCCCATGGCTCTGAAATTATATCATGGGATATTTAACACATTAGTCTGAAGTACTTGCTTCTGTTACTTTAGTAGAGGTGATATCCCATTTAAAACAAATAGGTTAGTGTCTCTTGCTAAAATAGTAGAGCAAGGAATTTCAGATGAGTGCTCATATACTTGTATCCCAAGCTGTAAATTCAAACATAATTGTGGAATTATTGTTAGTGGCTTCTTTGGCTGTCACTTGTCAGTTTATTGCCCTTTAATGTTGGCAAAAGTCTGAAGTAGTCTGCCCTGGAAAACATCAACAAATTTGGAATTGACTCAAATTGGATCAATTCAAATTTTGAAGCCTGAACTTCATTCTTCACGAGATAGTTATGGATGAGGAAGGCCATTTGGCCCATCTTAATCCATCTAGCCAGAACAACCCTACACACCCTTGACTGTTGCAAATAAATGCATCTTAAGTAATCCTATGGTCTTTGCCTCTACTATATCTGTGTTGATCGCTCTTTGTTTGAAGAAAAACTGCCTGATATCCTGATATAGGACAAGGGGACACATTCAAACTAGTAATAGTTTGATTCTGTGTCCCCTTGTCCTAGTCACACAGTTTAATTTAAAGTAATATTCTGCATTAATTTTTTCCATACCATTTAGTGTCCTATATACCTCGAGAAGATCACCTCTCAGACGTTTCTTTTCCAGGCTGAAAAGCCTAAGTTTCTCCCATGTTTGCTCATTACTCCAAGCCCTGACACGAGGATCAGCTTCATGGCTCCTCCCTGCACTGCGTCCAGTGTTTGAATGTCTCCGTTGTTTCTCAATTACCAGATTTGGACACAGTACTCAAGGTGAGCAGAGCGCTGTACAATTTGCTCATGACCTCCTCTGACTTGTATCCTACTGTTTTGTCTATGTAGTTCAACATTTCTATTTGCTTGGTCAATTGCTGCATTACACTGGTTGGACATGTTGAGTATTGACTCTACTAAGAGTCTCTTTCAACTTTATCCTTAGCAATTTCAACATTGTAACAAATTGCACTAGGTACAGTCTATTAACAAACTGAGATCTGTGTTATAAAAACAGAAAATGCTAGAAATACTCAGCAGGTCAGGCAGCATCTGTGGAGTGAGAAACCGAGTTAACGTGTCAAGTTGACAACATTTTGTCACAGTTCTCAATTATCCGCAGTATTTTGCTTTTGTTTGAGATCTGTGTTAGCTAGATGTATACTGTGCACATCTATTAAAGTTGACAGTGGTGCAAATAATACATTGAGATGCACAACAGCGGCTCAGAGCAAAATACCTTCCATTTTTTTCAATGCCTTAAAATGCCTGGTGTCCAGCCAAAATCAGGAACTCACTGTATGGGGAAATTTAGGGCCCAAACATATTACAGGGCATTGGTACATCCCTGCAATGTACCACCTCACTCCTCTAGTACTGCACTTTTGGTAGGAAAAAAGTCAAAGTTTTGAATAAAGTGCAAGTACTGAATAATTAGAGCTTATTGAGCAAGTGGAGCTGATATTTTTCAATAATTAAAGGTTCTTCATTTATCACACAGGTCACATAAGGGCTGATTTTTCTGGTCTCCATGAGTGGTGGTGTTGGAGTGGCACAGGCAATGGGCAATGAACATTCATCATGCAGCTAGGTTGTGTAATAAGCTTTCCTTGTGGGATCAAGTTTTCAAATGAGAATGCAACAACAGTTCCAGTTTGAAGTGGCAGCAATAAAATGTGCCCTGCTGCAGTGTGGGTATACATGCGAAGCATGGAAAAGTTGCTCTCTAAGAGATTAGTATAGAGCCGCAGTCATGGTTTGATAGTGTGAGAAGGAACGCATTGTAGATTGCAAATTTGCCCATCTATTTGGTATAGTGAATTACTGGTTACCCTTACTATGGCAGAGTTCCTGAGGCCATTTGACCTTTTTTCTCATCTGTTCCCATGGGAACAATGCTCTGGTGTCCCAAACATGACAACCCTACTTTGCTGCACAACTTGCGGTGACACCTCCAACATTGCATCTGGATATGGTGCTGCTTTTGCGGTTTCTGCCTAGCAACAATCAAGCAGTCCCATTAAATAGCAGCTGTGCCTTTTAAGAGCAGTGCACCCGGTCCTGACCCCCATTGACAGCCATCTCCCAATTCAGATGGTGGTCCCACTTTGAATACATAATGAAGCCGCTCTCGGGATATCCTGCAAAATCAGTAAACTGCTATGGCAGCAAGCATTAACCTTCTACTACTACAACTATAACTTTATATAGCACCTTTAACGTAGTAAAATGTTCCAAGGTGCTTCACAGGAGCGTTATCGAACAAAATTTGACACCAAGCCAAATAAGGAGTTATTAGGACAGGAAAGAGGTAGGTTTTAAGGAGTGCCTTAAAGGAGGAGAGAGAGGTACAGAGGCAGATAGTTTTAGGGAGGGAATCCCAGAGCTTAGGGCCTAGGCAGCTGAAGGCATGGACACCAATGGTGGAGCAATTAAACTCGGGGATGCGGAAAAGACCAGAATTGGACGAGCGCTGAGATCTTAGAAGGCTGTAGGGCTGGAGGAATTCACAGAGCTAGGGTGGGGCGAGGCCATGGAGCTCACTGCTCTCCGGTCCCACCACTACATTGCCAGGACCAGAAGATTGACCCTGTAACGTATAAAAGGCACTGGCCATTGGGATAACATAGTAATTACACACCCTTTTTCATTAGTAACCCGTGGTATTTTTATGCTTATTTATTACTAATAAAACTATTCAAAAATGATTTATACTGGAGATATGCTCTATTTACATTGCTTTTGATCTATGTGAGATACTGGAATAAAGTTACAGACTGGAACCTGCATGGGTCAAAGGTCATTAGTTATTGTGTCATCTACATAGGTGTATTTGAGGGTTGCACCCTCATGTAGGTGGCAGTATGATTAATGACGGTTGACCTATTCAGGTTGCTACGCAAGATAAGGGCTCATGGGGTTGGGGGTAATATATTAGCATGGATAGAGGATTGGTTAATGGACAGAAAGAGTAGGGAGAGAAGCTATTAAATGTTGATATTCAGAGAGATTTAGGTGTCCTCGTACAGGAAACACAGAAAGTTAGCATACAGGTACAGCAAGCAATTAGGAAGGCAAATGGCATGTTGTCCTTTATTGCAAGGGGGTTGGAGTACAAGAGTAAGGAAGTCTTACTACCATTATACAGGGCTATGGTGAGACCACACCTGGAGTACTATGTACAGTTTTGGTCTCCTTATCTGAGAAAGGACATACATGCCTTAGAGGTGGTGCAACAAAGGTTCACTAGGTTGATCCCTGGGATGAGAGGGTTGTCCTATGAGGAGAGATTGAGTAGATTGGGCCTATACTCTCTGGAGTTTAGAAGAGTGAGAGGTGATTTCATTGAAACATATAAGATTAAGAGGGGGATTGACAGGGTAGATGCTAAGAGGTTGTTTCCCCTGGCTGGAGAGTCTAGAACTAGGGGGTGACGTAATAAAACTCACTACGCACTTGGTTTGAGCATAAAGCAAGGCTTTAATCAACTTGTTTCAGAACATGGAAGTCTAGTTGTATTTCACTAGCTCCTTGTCTTTACAAAATGTCCCTGTAAGCTGGGGCCAACGCCCGAGTATTTATACTCCTTGGACGGCGCCACCAGCTGGCGGTCCAGTGTTATTTCATAGGTAGTTTCTCGATGATGAGATTTATGACATTCTTCCTGCCTAAAAGATTTGGAAGTCCGACGACTTCCTCTTAATGGATTAGGCGGACCACGAATAGCCGCAGTCTTTAACATTTTTGTTTATGGCCAGAAGGCACGTCTCCCCGGACCGTGTCTTGGTCCCTGGGCTGCTTGATCCGTGCCGGTGGATCGACAGGGCCCGTGTTGCTCTGATCAACCCGAGGGAGGCTGGGGAGATCGTGACTCCGGGTGCGGGTCCCCACAGGCGCAGAACTGGCTTCATCCCATTGGTTAGCCGGAGATTGACCAGCGCCCTGGCCCGGGGTGACCATTCCACGGGGAGCGCTCGGCTCCCCGAGCGGATCCTGCGGGGCAGCTGGCAGATCCCTCGATGTCCCAGGTAGGGCGTCATCCTCGGGGGAGCGCAGAGTGTCAGCCTCATCCCCGCGGGTCCCTCCATCAGTCCCGGAGCGAAATGGTGGACTCCCGGCCATCCAGGTACTGCACGTGGGTTGACGTCTGTAAGTTCTACCTCGTCGACTAGAGGATCGGTTTTTGATGATCGGATGAATCTACGGAGCAGCACGGGGCCAGGAGCTGCCAACCATGACGGTAGAGATGTCCCATGGGTGGAGCGACGCTGGAAGCTGAAGAATCGCTCGTGAGGTGTGACATTGGTAGAAGTAGAAAGGAGAGACCTGATGGAATGCAACGCGTCAGGGAGCATAGTTTCCCACTGCTGGTCTGGTAGATTGTGTGACCTCAGCGCAAGACGAACAGCGTTCCAAATGATTGCGTTGTATCTCTCAACCTGTCCGTTACCGATGGGATGGTACGGTGTTGTTTTACTTGTGGCGATTCCCCGTTGGGAAGAGATAACTTTTGAGGTCGCTTGACATGAAGGAGGGACTCCGATCAGAGTGAATGAAATTGGCCGTACTGCAAAGGGAAAAGACTTGATCAAGGCATTTGATCACTGTGGAAGTAAGCATATTGGGACAGGGGAAAGCAAAGGGAAAGCGTGAATATTCGTCCACCATAGTCAGTAAGTAGGTGTTCTGCGTTGAGGAAGGCAATGGCCCTTTAAAGTCAATGCTGAGTCGCTGCATAGGCTGTATAGCGTGTATGAGCGAGCCATCCGATGGACGGAAGAATTGCGGTTTTAACTCCGCACAAATTTTACAGGAGGAGCACGTTCTTTTCACATCTTCCATAGAAAATGGGAGATTTTTAGATTGCACAAAACGTACGGGTAACCCCAGGATGGCATAAGTCAGTATGAAGATCCGCCAGAGTCGAAGTTGACATAGAAGAGCAGAATGCACGCGTGAGGGTATCCGGGGCCACATTCTCTTTGCCGGGTCGATAATGTATGGTGTATCCAAAGGCAGCCAATTCCATCCTCCAGAGTTGTATTTTGTTATTCTTGATCTTAGTGCGTTTCCGGTTAACCAGCATAAAGGCCACGGAGTGCTGATCGGTTATAAGTGTGAAATGGCGACGAGCGAGAAAATGACTCCATTTACGTACCGCTTTGATGATGGCCGTAGCCTCCTTCTCGACAGGAGGATAATGGAGCTCGCTACCCTGCAAAGTTCTGGACAGAACTGCAACGGGTCGACCACCTTGATTCAAGGTAGCAGAGATCGCCACATCCGATGCATCGCACTCGACCACGAAAGGAAGATTTTCATCAATGGAACGAAGCGTGGCTTTTTCCAGTTGTCGCTTGAGGAGGTTGAAAGCTGAAATAGCCGTTGCCTCCAATGGAAATGACTTTGCATGAAGCAGGGGCTGGATCTTGTCGGAGAAGTGGGGTATCCATTTCGCATAATAGGCGAACATGCTGAGTGCCCGACGAAGAGAGCCGAGATTCGTAGGGGGAGGGAGCTCCTGAAGCGGACAAAGTCACTCTGGATCCGGTTTGATGACACTGTTGCCCACCCAGTAGCCAAGGATGTTGACTGATGGTTCTGATTTCACAGATTTGGACTCATTTAAGGTTAAGTTGCGATGACGGAGAACGTCAAAAAATTTCTGGAGATTGGCATCATGCTCCTTCTGGTTATGACCAGCAATGGTGATATTATCTAGATATGGAAAAGTGTCCATTAAGTTCTCCTGTTTGACTAGGCTATCCATTGCCCGTTGAAAGACGGCCACCCCATTGGTGACCCCAAATGGAAGGCGACAAAACTGGTAATGCCGACCATTGGCCTCAAAGGCCATATACTTTTTGTCAGAGTCCTTTAACGGTACTTGATGATATGCGCTCTTTAAATCAAAAGTTGAAAATACCTTGTAGTTGGCAAGGTTATTGACCATGTCATCGATGCGTGGTAGTGGGTAGGCATCCAGGTCGGTATACTGGTTAATAGTTTGCGAGTAATCGATGCAAAGACGTTTCTTGTGTTGCTTCAGAGGATTTTTAACAATGACGACTTGAGCCCGCCAGGAAGATGAACATGGCTCAATGATACCGTCAGCTAGAAGGTGAGAGATTTCTGCCTCGATAAAGGCTCGATCATCTCGGCTGAAACATCGTGATTTAGTGACTATGGGCTTACATCGGGGGAAAAGATTGGCAAACAAGGAGGGCTTGTCGAGCGAAGCCGCCGAAAGCGCACAAAATGGTACTTTGGAAATAGTAAGCTCCGGCTTTGACCCTCCAAACTCGAAAGTGTGTCTTTTGTGTTGTTTCTGAAAATCCTGTCCCAGGAGCACATCACTGCATAGGCTTTTGAGCACCCCGAGCCGGGTGGAGAAATAAGTGCGGCCATTGAGAATAAGGTCGACAAGACAAAAGCCGGAAGAATTGGTGGTCAGTGTCGTAAGAGCCATTGCAATTTCCCTGTCCGAGGGGTAAATACACAGTTTTAACTTACTGACAGCCTGCTTGTAAGGGGTTTTAGATCACAGAGGTTTCTCTCTCTAGAGGCCTCTCTCTCTTGCACAGTAAACCTTGAGTGGTTCGACCCACTCGCCCCTTAGATTCTATACTCTGGACTTTGGGGCAGGAACTACAATGTAGAGAAAACTCTTGTAGACCAAGTTTGATGAAACGAAATGAAATTTTATTGCATAAGGAAAATTAAATCAAATGCAAGCAGATAAGGGAGTACATGGGAGGGAAAAACACAAACAAATCATAATGACACAATACTAACTAAGGCAAATACAGGCATCTTATACTCTACAAAGATCATCATGAAATAAGGAAACACACGGAACATCGAGGGACAACAACTCATGTTAATTGTACCCTTAAATCCACCCCCTTAAACCTATCTAGATCTGATTGTGAAGGGCCAGAAACATGCTCACCAATCCCACTAGGAAGTGCAAGGTTTTGAACCAGTCTGCGTTTGATCCTTTCAGGCGTTCCGTCTCCACGTGGATCGTGGAGCCCCAGCGAGCTGCGCCACACCTCTCCTGAGGTGGGGGGTCAGGGGCGGCTGGACACCGGCTGGTTCTGGATGTCGGCGGGGTCGGGGATCGTCGGCTCGACCCCGGTCAGAGGAGCCTTGGGCTGGCCCCCATCGTTTCTTCAGTTTATTTTTCTCTCTTCTCCCGAGTTCGGAGAGGGCCTCTCGTTTTCGTCAACGGCCCGGGGATGGTCGATGATCTCCCGATGTTTGACCCCGGGGCTGGACGCCGGCTCGAACGGTCTTCTTGATGGCAGCTTAGACTTCTTCTTCTTCCTCCGATGGTGGAGAGGAGTTCGCTGATCTTCTCCCAAACCAGCTCCTCTTTACCCAGCTCAACAACCGCCGGATTCCACTGCTCGAATTCAACTCTCCAACGACTCGACTGTCCGACAACTGTGTAATTCCACTCCAACCTCTTCCAATTATACTTTTCCTTCAGAAGCTTCCCCTTCCCGCCCAAAATCAGGTTAGTCTTTGTTTAACTTTTGGCGGGCTGGGAGCATAGCGGGGTAGTTGTTATATTTTAAAATATTTTAGATGGCCGGTAAAGGCCCATCTCTAGTCTGGAATGACCTTCATTGTTTTTAATGTCCTGCTGATCTCGTTATCTAGTCCTTGGTGCTGTTCTCATGAATATGAAATTGTCCCCTTTTGTCTGGGTCAGCATTTAGATGGCCTCTGTCTCCAGGCCGATCTTGACTGGATCTGCATCTAATCCATATGTATATGTGGGAGTCTGGTTTCGTTCTCTCAGAAACGGCTTCCAGAACTTACTGTGGGTTGAATCCACAAAGCTGTCTGAGGATTCGCAGGAACCATTTTAAAGTGTCCCAATAAGCCGGTCATGTGGTATGGTGGCCATTTTGTATGCCCCTTTTTCTGGGCTTCTTTTAAAACAGTCTTTAAAAATCATGGCCTCTTCTGCCATTTGACCCTTTATAATATAAAGTTCAATTTTGTGAATCCTACACGCTCACTAATGAAGCTGTCAGAGCTGCATGAGTCGATTAGTGCACTCAAAATGTGTCCATTTATCGAAACCTTCGTGGCTGCATGGGACAAACTTTGGGGAAAAACAGCTGTGATAGGAGGAGGGGCAGTTTTACCCTTGACAGCTGTAACCTTAGTAGTGGTTCTTAGGGGAGGAGCAGTTTTATAGATTGCAGCTGTAACCTTAGTAGTGGCTCTTGGGGGAGGAGCAGTTTTATAGATAGTAGCTGCAAAACTAACAGGAGCTCTCGACCGGTATACCTTAGAAAAGTGGCCTTTCTTACTAACAGCGGGTCTTGACTGGCATACCTTAGAAAAGTGACCTTTCTTGCTGCAATGATTGCAGGTCGCGTTACGAGCAGGACAAAATTTCCTATAATGGAACGCTCCTCCACAGAAGAAATACTTCCTTCCAGATTGCCAAGATGCCGCTAGGGCGGGGTCATCATCAGTGTAGGTTTCTAGGGTAGGGTTATCATCAGCTGGGTTGGAGTCGTCATCCGTGAGGGCTTCCGCCCGAGGCCTATTGAAAGAGTCACTAAAAGAGATAGCAGCAGCCCGTGTATTCCTCTTTGCTAAGTCCAGAGAACATGCCTGGTCATAGGCAGCCTGTAACTTGAGGGTTTTATTCTCCAACAGATGCTGACGTATGAAGGAAGACGCAATCCCATTAATAAAGGAATCACAAATTAACTCCTCCTGGTACTGCTCAGCTGTAACAGCTTTAAGATTACAATCCTTGCTGAGCCTGCGAAGTTTCTGAAGGAATTCGTCAAGTGATTCCCCAGGTTGTTGTCGAGTTGTGGCCAGTAGATGCCGAGAAAAAAATTCATTTGGGGACTTGACATATAGCTGCTGTAGTATTTGGATAGCGGCGTCATAGTCTACACAGTCATCGATATAAACAAACACATGAGGGGATACATAATTAGCAAGTATCTCTAATTTATCAGGAACATTTTCACCACACACCCTGAGGAAGTTGCTGAAAGTACGATACCAGTGTTTCCATACCTTAGCAACTGTAAGTGAATTCGGGTCCAGGTCGAGACGGGCGGGGCTGAGTAGTTTCTCCATGATGGATCGATTACTTGTCTGAGTTCCCTTCTACGGTTCGAGTCGTAGCTGGCTGTTCCCGAAATCACCCAAAGCGTGGAGTCGATACCAAGTTGATTAAACTGACGTAATAAAACTCACTACGCACTTGGTTTGAGCATAAAGCAAGGCTTTAATCAACTTGTTTCAGAACATGGAGGTCTAGTTGTATCCATTAGCTCCTTGCCTTTACAAAATGTCCCTGGCAAGCTGGGGCCAACGCCTGAGTATTTATACTCCTTGGACGGTGCCACCAGCTGGCCGTCCAGTGTTATTTCATAGGTAGTTTCTCGATGATGAGATTTATGACAGGGGGCATAGTCTCAGGATAAGGGGCCAGCCATTTAAGGCTGAGATGAGGAGGAATTTCTTGATTCAGAGGGTTGTGAATCTTTGGAATTCTCTACCCTAAAATGCTGTGGATGCTGAGTCGTTGAATATATTCAAAGCAGAGATAGATAGAATTTTGGACCCTAGGGGAATCAAGGGATATGGGTATCGGGTGGGAAAGGGAGTCGTGGTCAAAGATCAGCCATGATCTTATTTAATGGCGGAGCAGGCTTGAGGGGCCGTATGGCCTACTCCTGCTCCTAATTCTTATGTTCTTATGATCTAAGCATTTTTCTATAAATATAATGCTTATTTAAATAGATATATTTAGCAGAAAAAACACTGAAGCTCCAGGTTCATTTTGCCATTTTACTTTCTTGAACGTGCCACTTTAATCATGGGTCTATGTCTGCTCCTATTATTTCTGCACAAATCTGCATTTGTTCTCTGTATGTGTGCAAGTGTCAGACTTAAACCAGCGGCAGGCTAAGAGCACAGCTCTTTTTCAGCAATGTTATAGTTAAAAAAAGTGAAAGATAAACCTGCCAGCCAGATTAGATTATGGAGAAGCAACAGCTCTAAAGCAGAGAAAATAATGGATACCTGGGAGTGATTACCAAGCAGAAATCAAATCCATAAACCTCAAGAGTGCACATTTATAACCATGATCTCAACCCTGAAATTGGATTATAGCCTTGAAATCACTCCCGCGAATCTGCTATTTTTATAATATATGCTGCTAATTTCATAAAGTGATTTAATTTAATTTTGGATCAATTTTTCTGTTGCCAGCACTTGTCAGCACAGACAACAATGCTTGGTGTCATTGAAGCACTATATCATTCATACCGACAGTGACATCATTACTGTAAGTTTATTTAGAAATAAATTGCACTTAATTTCTATATCCAGTAGCTGATCAACAACTATGGGAAAAAGGCACTTGGCAAAAGAAGCAGAGGGAAAATGGGGATAATGATTTTTTGCGCAGTGAGTTGTTATGATCTGGGATTCACTGCCTGAATGGGTGATGGAAGCAGATTCAATAGTAACTTCCAAAAGGAAACTGGATATATACTTGAAAAGGAAACATTTTCAGGGATATGGGAAAAGAACAGGGGTGTGGGACTAATGGGATAGCTCTTTCAAAGAGCCGGCACAGGCACGATGGGCTGAATGGCCTCCTTCTGTGTTGCATGTTTCTACTGAATTTCAAATCTACTCCACTGCACTATGGAGTAGCAGAGAGTCAACTGAAAGCCTACAATGTCCCCTTGTCCTGACTCTTCCCTGGTTTATTTCTCACTGAATCCTGTGTGATTCAGATCAGCTGTGATGGCGTTTTGGCTTCTTAGATTCTTCTTATTTTTGTCATTTGTATCTATAGGATGCTATTTATACATGTCATCTCAGCCACATACCTCACTCAGAGGAATTCTGCTAAATATTTATACCTCTGCTTCAACTCACTCTCGGGAGTTGTACTGGCTGGCAATGCTGGAAGATGACAGCTGAAGAGCAAGCCTTCAAACATCTCCAGTTAAAATCAACGTGGATGACTGGGAATCCAGTGTAGCTACGCCAGCAATGTTACTGCCACCGTTTTGTTATTCCTGAGGGTAAACTGACATCAAGGTATAAATATTTAGCAGAATCACACACCTTAATAAATGGTGTGACACCATGCTTGTCCTTCTGAGCCTCACGGTGAGACAGACCTGGTGGTGGCTGTCTGTGCACGTATGTACAGGGAATAGCTCTCTCAGTCTTTTACATATTTATGTCATTAGATGTAAATCGGATGCTGGAATCAAAGCTTCAGATTGTTAATTGCTCTCACAACAGGCAATTGGGAATCAGCACGTTTGTTATGACCCGGTGAGGAAGAATTTCTACTTCTTGTATCTCCTGCTCATTCCTTATACCTAAAGCTAATGGTACTTTGAACTTAAATAGTTCAACTTTGTGGCAGACCTCTATTTGTTTTCCTTATGAAGGCAATTTACATTTATGTGAAGAAACAAAAATACAATGAAGCTGTACCTTCAAGTTGAATCGTTTCAGTGACACAAACCTATGTTTAGGTTCAAATAAACCGTACTTCAGACAGCAATAACTTAATTTTCCGTTTGGACAGTTGTTTATTTGTTATCCTTTAAATAATAAAATGGCACTCTTGTGGGATATCCTATGAGGCCAACAATGCAAACTTTGGTGCCTGTACCACTTGTGCTTCAGGCACCAGTGCCCTGGATTATGAGGCCTGGGGCATACGGAGTGCCAATATACACTGCCCCTAATTTTTTCTTATTCATGCATGGGATGTGGGCGTCGCTGGCAAAGCCAGCATTTATTGCCCATCCATAATTACCCTCGAAGGTGGTGGTGAGCCGCTTTCTTGAACCGCTGTAGTCTGTGTGGTGAAGGTACTCCCACAGAGCTGTTAGGGAGGGAGTTCCAGGATTTTGACTTCGCAGTGATGAAGGAATGGCGATATATTTCTAAGTTAGGATGGTGGGTGACTTGGAGGGAAACTTGCAGGTGGTGGTGTTCCCATGCGCCTGCTGCCCTTGTCCTTCTAGGTGGTAGAGGTCGCGGGTTTGGGAGGTGCTGCCGAAGAAGCCTTGGCGAGTTGCTGCAGTGCATCTTGTAGATGATACACACTGCAGTCACGGTATGCCGGTGGTGGAGGGAGTGAATGTTTAAGGTGGTGGATGGGGTGCCAATCAAGTGGGCTGCTTTGTCCTGGATAGTGATGAGCTTCTTGAGTGTTGTTGGAGCTGCACTCATCCAGGCAAGTGGAGAGTATTCCATCACACTCCTGACTTGTGCCTTGTAGATGGTGGAAAGGCTTTTGGGAGTCAGGAGGTGAGATACTCGCCGCAGAATACCCAACCTCTGACCTGCTCTTTTTATGTATTTATGTGGCTGGTCCAGTTAAGTCTCTGGTCAATGGTGACCCCCAGGATGTTGATGGTGGGGGATTCAGTGATGGTAATGCAGTTGAATGTCAAGGAGAGGTGGTTAGACTCTCTCTTGTTGGTGATAGTCATTGCCTGGCACTTGTGTGGCATGAATGTTACTTGCCACTTAACAGCCTAAGCCTGAATGTAGTCCAGGTCTTGCTGCATGTGGGCATAGACTGCTTCATTATCTGAGGAGTTGTGAATGGAACTGAACACTGTGCAGTCATCAGCGAACATCCCCACTTCTGACCTTATGATGGAGGGAAGGTCATTGATTAACCAGCTGAAGATGGTTGGGCACAGGACACTGCCCTGAGGAACTCCTGAAGTAATGTCCTAGGGCTGAGATGATTGGCCTCCAACAACCACAACCATCTTCCTTTGTGCTAGGTATGAGTCCAGCTAGGTATAATGTGCCACATAAACATTTGTAGCACTCATTGTCTGCTCACCTGTTATGTGCAAGACACATTATACTCCCAAAACATATTTAAATGAGTGTTTTGTCCCATAATGTATTTGGAGCATCTGGACAGTATTATAGACCCTTAGCACCTATATGAAATAGGTACTGGAAGGGAGGTTGCTTCCCTCATAATGGTTCGTGGTTCTTAAAAGGCCCACTGCTTCATCAATTGCTGCCAGTATGTGCTGTATTTTTTTGACCCAAATGGAGAGGTGTTTTGCTATTTAGCTGCTTCAGGAAGAAAAAATTGTATAGTCAGCTTCTTAAAGGTGCTTGTTTGCCCAAGGATTTTTAACTATAAGATGCCTATATGAGCATTCCTCGGGCAATCCTCTATATCTGCAGGTTTTGGAAGAGGAAGGGGATGTTCACAGGTGGGATGCTAGACAGTTGCCATCAAACCTCCAGACTCCTGCATAGATGCCACCAGTGCCACTTTATGATCACTGGTCAACACAAGATACCTGAAACAGTGTTAGAATGGTCCTACTATCTTATTCCCATGCCCCCTGCTCTTCACTCCAATATGGAGCACCACACTGCTTTACATTGTGCTGTATTGCAATTAGAGTTGCCAACTCTGGGTGGATGTATCCTGGAGCTATGATCACATGATATTTGATCATGTGCCATTTACCCATAGTTTTAAAATGTTTTTGCATTGGCCTTATACTGGATGGGTCCCCTGTTCTTGAATGTCTTAGCGCATAACAATATTTTTAGAACATTACACACCACGGATAACAATATCTTAACAATTTTAACTGTTTTCTCAATTAATGCATTCTCATCTGCATGTATAGGGAATATATAGAAAATCATTCAGCAATTCAGGTAACAATTTATAGTTGCAGTTAAACACTTGAAATGATGTGTTATAGTACCAGCAGTGCTTTGGCAGTGTTACTTTCGACACCTTTTACATTAAATAATTAATTCAATTTTGGCAACTACTTCAAAACATAGCCCTCTATCATCCTTGGTTTTCCAGGATGATTCAAGATGTGTCGTAATTGTCCTAAATCCTGGATTGGGTCATTATTGTTCCCTTGTCAGCTGTTGCTCAGTGGATAGCACTCTCACCTGTGAGTCAGAAGGTTGTAGGTTTAAGTCCCACTCCAGACAATTGAGCACATAAATCTAGGCTGACACTCCAGTCCATTGCTGAGGGAGTGCTGCACTGTCGGAGGTGCCGTCTTTTGGATGAGACGTTAAACCAAGGTCCTGTCTGTCTCTCAGATGGACGTAAAAGATCCCATAGCACTATTTCGAAGAAGAGCAGGGGAGTTATCCCCGGTGTCCTGGCCAATATTTATCCCTCAATCAACATAACAAAAACAGATTATCTGGTCATTATCACATTGCTGTTTGTGGGAGCCTGCTGTGTGCAAATTGGCTGCTGCATTTCCTACATTACAACAGTGACTACACTCCAAAAGTACCTCATTGGTTGTAAAGGAATATTTTGACTAAGCATCAGCTCGGGGTATATGTTTGCAATGTATCTGCTGCAGATTAACAGAAAATACAACAATGAATATTGGGACGTTAAAATCAACTGTGAGATTTTTGCAGCTTGGTAAATGCGTTGGAATTTCCTGGGTTTCCTAAAACAGCTGGCAAGTTGTACATAGATTTTGAAAACCTATTTCTGTGCCACCGGGTGGCTGTATTTTTGCAACTGTTTTTAAAGCACCAGTCCCCCAGATGTCATCCATCAGTGCTTTGGTATCCCCCTGCCTCATTACTGCTAACACCTTTCAGCCCACCCTGCACAGCTGCTAAAGGGGCAAGATTAAGGCAATTCACACTCTCAGTGACTTTATGCCAACAAGTAATTGGTTGTTATTTGGCAGAAGCACTATTACAGACTGAAGCGAGAGAATACTATTATTGAGGTTGTTTTACTGAGTGGTAGTCAATGATATTTGGGCTACAATAAAAGATTGTTCAGGTACTTTCACAGTAGAAGAGTGCACCTGATTGGAAACTCAAGTTTCTCCGAATGTGGGCTGCATTTGTAAAGATAAAGGACCCAGCCTTTAGTTGTTCCAGATTTTCCGGGTCTCACAAGCTGCTGTTTAATCTCTACTTCAAAGTATTTGAATTCACTTGCATTAGGAATCATGGATCTCAGCTCGCTACCTGTCTTCATTAGAAACGGCCACAGCAGGGAAGAGTGGCATACAGAGGTCATGCACTTCCGTTTGAGCCCCGCACCCCAGGAACCTCCTAACAAATATAAAAGCGGCTTCAGTTACTCAATGTACTAATTTATAAAAATAAAAATAATTGCATTTATACGGTCTCATCACATCTATAGAATGGCTCAAAACAATTCACAACCAATTAATTAAGCTTCCCTTTTGTTCCTTCCTCCCCTCCCCCCCTTTCCCTGCTTAAAATCTGTTACATCTCTAACTTTTCCCGGTTCTGACGAAAGGTCATCGACCTGAAACGTTAACTCTGTTTCTCTCTCCAGATGCTGCCTGACCTGCTGAGTATTTCCAGCATTTTCTGTTTTTATTATTAATTACTTTTGAAATGTAGTCGCTGTTGTTATATTGGCTAATACAGCAGCCATTTGTGCACAGCAAGATCCCACAAGCAGTTTTGAATGACTAATTCATCTACTTTTTAGTGGTGTTAGTTGAGGAAGGAATGTTTGACTAGGACACCATCAAATAGTATTATTGGACCTTTTAATGTCTACCTGACCAGGCAGATGCGTCTTGCTTTAAAGCCTCATCCAGAAGATGGGACCTCTGGCAATCTATCTCTTCATCAGCACTGGTATCAATGGTATCTGCTTCATTCGAACCAGCCAACCAGAAAATACAATAATGTATAAAAATAGTGACATTTTTTGAGTTTGGGTGAACTGCAGTTTACGGAGTGCACGGAAGTGTCAGCATAGATTATGCACTCAAGTCTGGTCTTAAATCTTCATAAAGAAAACCTTGAGCCATAAAAGTAAAAGGATAAGATTTGGTACGTAGCTCGTCCCAGTGCAGAGCTTCACCAGATGGGAGTGTGGATTGCAGAATCAGGCTCAGAATCACCTCCTGATTTTCTGGTTATTAAAATGAATCACGAGAACATTGGAAACATCAAGTGTTGGGCACAGTGATGTCTGCGCCTGATTGCCCAATTCACACTCCAAATTGAGGCCCCATGCCAGGAAAGAAGCCTTCCAAAAATTTACAATTTAATATTCTCTAACTAAGTAGAATTGAGTGCTTGGACAGAAGTTAACTGGATGTGTACATTTTGTGCTTCAAAGAGATCAGGGCATTCCATACTTGAGTGAATACTGGTGCATTCATACAAAGTTAATTATTAATGTAGAAATTAAAACATGAACTCGAAATAGTAGCCTGGATTCTCCTTTTCTTACCACTCAATTTTTAGTTGGTTTTTGGGCAGGCTGTGGTAGAAAATGTGATGGGGTCCATTCCTTCAGATCCCCACCCATTTTATTGACCACCAAATCTTCCAACATCATTTCTGGTGGGCAGGGGAAGCACCCAGCCTGAAATGGATGGGCATATTTAAATCAGGCGGTAATGGTGTAGTAATTTCTGTCGCGTTTTTTCCTCATTATAGCCTCATTTACTCTCAGTGAGTATCTCGGGTTGCTAAGCACTGAAGAAATAGCAGAAGACAGGGACGCTGATTATGTGAACTGCTTTGTCCTGGATGGTGTTGAGTTTCCTGAGTGTTATTGCAGCTGCATCCATCCAGGTAAGTAGCGAGTCGGCAAAGCAAAAACCAATACTGCTGGGCTGAAATGAGTTGATCATATATACACAGTCATGTGCACAGGCATTATAACAGTGACTACACTTCAAAAGTACTTCATTGGCTGTAAAGCGCCTCAGGTCGTCCTGAGGTCATGATTGGCACTATGTAAATACAAGTCTTTCTAATCTAGAGCTGTCTTTTGTCTCCACTAGTCCTATCACCATCTCGTCTCGTTTTGAATACCTCTTTCTTCTTCTCTTTTGTTCTCTCCCAGCCCGGCCTCTTAATCTATTTCATTCCCTGTGCCTCTTTAGTCTTGATAAAGGGTTTTGACCCGAAACGTTGACTCTAATCTCTCTCCACGGATGTTGCCTGGCCTGCTGAGTTTTTCCAGCATTTTCTGTTGTTATTTCGGATTTCCAGCATCTGCAGTATTTTGCTATCGTACAAGTCTTTCTTTATTTGAAAGAGAAGAAATGCTGTGTGATGTCTCTTAGGAGAACAGGGCTGTTCTCTGCATCATAGCTGCTGAGTCCACTGAGAAAGCCTTTAACAGCAGAGACGCACCTTGGCCTGGATACCTCAACATCTATTTGATAATTCCCAGCTGCCTCTTCCACCTGCAAGAAATGGTTGCCATGGAGTTTTGGTACAATGAGTGCAAAAGGCCAGTGCTTTAAACTTAGGTTTGTGCTGTAGTTGATGGATCCAAAAGAAATATCAGCAAAATTGAGAAAAATTGCCTTTGTTCTGATACCTCAAACTTCTTTCTCATTTAGAATCAGCTACAAAGGGCCTGGGTGACTGTATTTACTCCCCTTCATGTAGCAGGCACCCATGCTTTTACTAAGGGGTGGCCTTCAGTCCCAGTTAGGGACACTCTCCTTTTGTACATCTCTTGCAGCCGGACCTCCAACTCTTCATCAAAAGTAGCAGTGCTGCCTACGTGTCTCCTCTGTACCATTGTGAACAATTAAAGAGGAAAGAAAGAACTTGCATTTACAAAGCCACTTTCAGGATGTCCATAATCATTTTGGCATTTAATTATTGTTGAAGTGTTGCCACTGTCATTATGTAGGCAAATATGGCAGCCAATTTGCATACAGCAAGGTCCCCATCAACAGCAATTGAACTAATGACCAGTTAATCTGTTTGCAGTAATGTTTGTTGAGGGAGGAATTTTGGCGAGGGCACTGGGAGAACTCCCTGCTCTTTTATGTCCACCTGAACAGGCAGATGAGGCCTTGATTTAATGTCTATCTTAAAAACAGCACCTCCAACAATTCAGCACTCCTCAGTACCGCAATCAAGTGTTGGCTTTGATTAAGTGCTCAAGTCCATTGTAGGGCGTGAACCCGTGACCTTTCTGGCTCACAGGCACGAGCACTACTATTGAGCCAAGCTGATACTAGTGAATTTTTCTGTCACCACCACAATTCCCACTTTAATGTCCTTTTAAGTCAAGTGTGCTAAAGGCCAAGCTTTCTGGGTGAGCTTTTCATGTGCCAGGAGTCTATTTAAATTGGGAGGCGGGAGACCTATTTCTATGTTCCTGTTTGAAACTTTGGGATGGCTAAACGTCTGAGCTGCTGGCACAGGCACGCTTGTGCGGTGGGCCAGTTCAAACCCATTTCTGCCATTTTTGGGACCAGGAATATGGAAAAAGTAGGGAAGTAGCATCATCTTAAAGATAAAGCTGTCACAGCTAACAAAAGTGGCAGAGCGGGCTTGATGTAAGGTTTTGACTCACTTCTGATTGATCCAATAATGACCAGTCAGAATGAAAAACCAAAAACAGAAAGTGACCATGACAGTTAAAAACAAAACTCAGACTGCCAATGGCACCAGTTGAGTAGCCTGACCTGAATTGAGATGGAGCGGTACGGGCAGCATGTGTCTGACAAACCCCTGACCTCCGAGTGACACCCTGACAAATGTGAGGAGCCAGCAATGCTTCTCCATTGGTTATTCCTCTGCCACTGTGATACTTCCCTCAAACAATCCGTCATTGACCAATGCCCAACTCATGCTCCAGGGTCTGCACTACCAGTCAGCGATGCCATAGGAGATCAACTAGTTTAGGGAAAAAAGCCTCTTAATCTGAAATAGCTTCAAAATCACTTTGCAGCGCTTATTGTAAAGTCTGTGGGTTGTTTAGTTAATTAATACACAGACTCCAAGAGTAACTTAAAACAGGACTTTACTATTCGAAGGTCAGGGCGAATCTGCCCAATAATTCCTGACACAGCACTTATATACCGGTGTGGTCACCGTCGATATTACAGTATACAGAAGCCAACAAAGTAGTGCCACACCTAAAATAGTTCTCTTAAAGGTGAACGGTTACATACAATGGTTTTCTTAAAGGTAGACGGATACATACACTACAATCCTCCCTTTTTAGCTTACAACATACTTAGTCCCCCATTAAACATAACATATATTCAACTTCATGTAAAACAATTCACAGGTATAATCTATGGGGGGCACGGTGGCATAGTGGTTAGCACTGTTGCCTCACAGCGCCAGGGACCCGGGTTCAAATCTGGCCTCGGGTGACTGTCTGTGTGGAGTTTGCACATTCTCCCCGTGTCTGCGTGGGTTTCCTCCGGGTGCTCCGGTTTCCTCCCACAGTCCAAAGATGTGCAGGTTAGGTTGATTTGGCTATGATAAATTGACCCTTAGTGTTAGGGGATTAAATACGTGGGGTTACGGGGATAGGGTGGGATATGTGTCGGTGCAGGCTCGATGGGCCGAAATGGCCTCTATCTGCACTGTAGATTCTGTGATTTACAGATTCAGTCTCTGCGGGAACAGTTCACAGATTCAGTCTCTGGTCTTGACTCGGTCCGAACAACATCTCTGTGGTGTAGCCGGTTCACATTGCTAGCGTGACTCATCCAATAGTCTTTCCCTTGACTTAACATCTTGAACTTCCGTCCTGCTGAACCAGCAGTGCTGACTTTTACAAACAGCTGGACTGCCTTGGTAATTTTTCCTACTTGCCAACTGATTTGGCTCCCTTCGTAGGGCCCACGTACATGATCTGGTAGAAGTGATAATGATTTAGATGGTTATCACTTTCTGCTTCGTCTTTTTCTTTTCTGCTTCTTGGAGACTCTCGGGGCTCCCTTATCAGCTGCCAGCTGTAGCGCCACCATCTCCCTATGTTCCTTAGACTTTAAGTGCTTCATCCTGATTTCTGCACTTTGGGGGTTTTCATCACAAGCTGGGCAGACCAAGTCCTCGTAATATTCCGTGTCACTCAACAGGTCATGCTAATATTCGGTGTCGTCCTGAACTAGTCTAGCGAGAGGGCCTGCTACTTCTTCCTTACCCAACTGGACGTTAGCCGACTGTTGTTCCCTCCCTAGACATCTTTCCTGAAGAGACTTCTTCATGCGTTCATATTCATCCCGCTCTTCCTGGGTTTCCTGCCAATCCTTCACTAATGACCTCATTTGTGATTCCAATACTTCCCCTTCCATCGGGGATTGATTGATCGGGCTATTCACTCCTTCTACTGGAGCAGCTGTTTCAACATTCTGTAGTTCACATTGACGTGATTCAGCGTACTTTCGGCATCCCAGTAAAATCTGTGTTGCAACCTCAGCTATTTCCATAACTTTTGAGAGCTCCGAACTCCTTCCCTTTGAAGGTTGAATCTCGTGTTCAAATGGTTCCCATTGCAGAGTCTTGTCTCTCAGCATATGAAGGAGTTGGCTGACCGTTAACTCTTCCACGGGGACCCTGTGGATCAGAGTCTTCTCCATTTCATCCACCTTTTCCTCCAATGCTTTCACCTTTTTTTCCTCTTGTACTTTGGCTTTAAGCGCTCGGAGAAGTTGCGCCTTGATGCTCTCTAGCTCATGTTCAGGGGCCATTCTTACAGTCTCTGTGTTTCTTACAGTTGCCTTTTCTTTCACTGAAAGAATTCCCAGTTGAATCTGTTCTTCAAGTTGTTGAACCTCGGTCATTGCCGCCTCATATTTGTCTTGGGTTTCCTTCAATATTTTTATGAGTTCTTGGACCTCTTGACTTCCATGTTCTGCCATGTCTTTCACCTCTAATTTCTCATCTATGGATGGAACTTCTACCGATGAGTCTGTCTTGGCCTTGAGCTCATCAAGAATTTCCTGCAGCCGTTGGACTTCTTGTTCATGTTCAACCTTTAGTTGCTCATATGCTTCCACTGAAACTAGCTTTTTGGAGGTTGCCGAGTTAACCCCCTCCAGGATTGTAGTCTGGGCCTGTTCATACTGTTCCTTCAACTTCTCAAACTCTGCTTGTAAGGAGTCGTAGAGAAGAACTGGAATAAAATCCTGGCTTCCTGAAGATTCCTCTTCATTTGCTTCTTTCTGCAAATATTCTAACTCCTGAACATCATAAGGGAGATGTGACCGGTGATTGGTCACGATGGCTCTATGGTCGCTCTCTGCTTGAGCTAGCTGCTTCTGTTGTCTTTCCAGATTCTCCCATTCGGTGTCATAGAACTTTTTCATTGTTTTCATCTCTTGTACGAGACGGTAACTCAATTGTTCTAATTGTTGTCGTAATTTGAAATAAAGTTGAGTCCGAGCTCGGTGTTCTTCCGTCATGGATATGTCCTTAAACTGAACAGACTCAGAATTCTCTGTCAAACTATGTTGTCGTTGTTCGGTGGAGATCTGTTCTGAAACTTTGTTCTTCTCTGGAGCATAAGCCTTTCTGCATGCCTTCGTTTTTCCAACCTTAGTCGGCAAGTCCATTTTAGCCTTGTCTTTCACATTTGGGTTGGTCTTATCGTCATCCGATTCAGAATCTGAGCTGATTGTCTGCACCGAGTCCTCACTCGTTATGGCTTTTAGATAGTGCCATTCCATGTCTATTTTCTTGATCCACTCCCGTCCTAGAAGTGGTGGTCCTCCCTCAGGTAGTACGTATAAGTTCATTCTTGGGTGTTCTTTACCCCTATCTCTCACCTTAACTCTTATCTTTCCCATGGGGTATACTTTATGCCCCGTGTATGTCTGCAATACGAACTTGGTATCCCTTAAGGGTATATGTGAGAATAGCTGGTGGTAATCCCTTCGATTTATGACTGATAGAGCTGATCCAGTGTCCAACTCCATTTTCACTTGGACTCCAGCTATTTTTAGCATGACCCAGATAGTTTGTAGGTCAGCTTCCTTACTCACATTGTGAATTCTCAGACTACCCAGCTCCTGGCGGTTTGGGTCTGAGTCTGAATTCTGTTCGTCTGAACTCTTCTCAGCCACCTTGTGTACCTTGTTGTACTTTTCCTGTGATGGCTTCCTTTGGCTGTTGGTCCTTTGGTTGTTGGTCTTCTTCCCTGACCGGCATACCTTAGCTATGTGACCCAGTTTGCCACATTTCCTACATTCCTGGTTCTTAAACCAGCATTGGTTCTGGTCGTGTGTTGTCTTCCCACAACGATAGCATTTTGTTGTTGTCGAGGTAATTTGATCCACACTGAGTGCCGCTGTCTTTAGCTGCATTTCCGCAGTTCCCTTCGCTGCGGCTTCGTGCGATGCTGCAATAAGGACAGCCCTGTCAAGTGTAAGGTCGTTCTCTTCGAGTAGTCCCTTTTGCGTTCCTTCCTTTGCCAATCCGCACACGAACTTGTCTCGCAATGCCTCTGTCAGATTCCCTCCAAACTGGCAGTATTTCGCTAGTCTACGCAGTTCGACCAAGTATTCTGCGTTGCTTTCGTCTTTCCGTTGTGTTCTCGCATAGAATTTGAATCGTTCCGCCAACATCAACGGTGTGGGGTTCAAGTGATCCTTCAGAACAGCCACAATATCATCGAAAGTCTGATCCGCCGGTTTAGTCGGTGCTAGTAGATGCTTCAAGAGCCCATATGTCTTTGCGCCCATCGAGTTTAGCAAGGTTATAGCTTTGTCATCTTCTTCTATTTTATTGGCCTCACAATAGATCTCAATGCGTTCCACATACGTGGCCCAGTCTTCGACCTTGGAATTAAAATCATTGATGTTACCACGCTTAGGCATCTTCCTCTCTTCCTGATAAACACCACGAATTATTTCTTTAAAATTTTTTTTTTTTCTTTCAAGATGGCAGTTCCCGCGAAAATGGCGGTTTCCCGCTTGTGTCTTCTTCCCCGCCTATTGGCGGCTTCCTGCGTTTTTTCCCTGGCAGGAGGGGTACACTTTCCCCACGGGCGACGGCCGCTGGCTTTCAGGTTCACAGCCTGCGCGTCGGCTTCAGTGCTTTCCCTTTTCTCGGCAGGGCAACCGGCGCTGGGTACACCCCGTTGATGGCGAACAGTTTCAGCCGCTGGGCTGGCTCTCGCTCAGTTCCCCTTGCTCGGGCTCTGTCTCTCTCCCGCTCGCTCGGCTCTACCGGCGCTGGGTACACCCCGTTGACGGAGAACAGTTTCAGCCGCTGGACTGGCTCTCGCTCAGTCTCCCTTGGTCGGCTCTGCCTCTCCCGCTCGCTCAGCTCCCAATCGCGCCTCCCAGCCCTCTCGCAGTCCGGTGCTTCCCTCCCCGGCTGCGGCTGAGTTTATCTCTTCCCGCGCCTACGTTCCCGGTCGCAGCGCTTCGTGGCTTCGGTCGCTGCCCGGCCTTTTTCGCCGGTCGCGGTCTAGCTGTCTCACGACGCCGTTGCGTCCCCAGCCTGTCTGTACCGCGGCTTCCTTGCTCCACGCTGCCCCAGTCTCAGCGCCTCTGGGCCCGACTTCTGTCCGGCTCCTTTCCCCCTCGACCGTGGTCGAGTGCACCGCCCTTATCCTCCGGTTATTCTTTTTACTTTTCCCTTACTCACAGTCACCGTGGCCGGCTTGCTTCTCGTGCTGATCGGCTCACTCCTCACCGTGGCAGAAGGGACAGTCAGTGCCTGTTGCTGATGGAAGTCTTTGTCTCTAAATTCTTCCTCCTTTCTAGTTCTGCAGCCTCGAGTTTTCTCCCAGCAGAACGACGAGGGCGGTTGCCTCTTCTCGACGCTCGTTAACTGCTTCGGAAGTATTGTTGCCGCAGGGTACGATCGGACTCGTCGCCACTGTAAAGTCTGTGGGTTGTTTAGTTAATTAATACACAGACTCCAAGAGTAACTTAAAACAGGACTTTACTATTCGAAGGTCAGGGCGAATCTGCCCAATAATTCCTGACACAGCACTTATATACCGGTGTGGTCACCGTCGGTATTACAGTATACAGAAGCCAACAAAGTAGTGCCACACCTAAAATAGTTCTCTTAAAGGTGAACGGTTACATACAATGGTTTTCTTAAAGGTAGACGGATACATACACTACACTTATGATATATGGAAGGCTTACGGTTGTGAAACTGTAAAAAGTGACATTTCCTTTTTAGCGTTCTATTAAGCTACAAAAGAAATTGTTAGACACACAGCAGGGATAACAAAAAGGTGAAATTTGAATGCTGTGAAGAAGTCTGTATTAAAGGGCAATACTGAGTAAATAGTAAAGTTCTGAAGCCTCCATTATGTGCAATGCCGCATCAACAAATATTTAGTTTAAAATAGGTAATTGAAGTACCACGATGTACCTCCACAGAAACACTTCTTTGGTTATTCCTCCAGGTAAGGCTTTCTTATACATAGTTGGTGACATTGCAGCGATGGGAGTAACAACAACAACTTGCATTAATATAACATCTTTAATGTAGTAAAACATCCCAAGGCACATAAAGAGATATTAGGACAGCTGACCAAAAGCTTGATCAAAGAGGTAGGTTTTAAGGACCGACTTAAAGGAGGAGAGAGAGGTAGAGAGGCGGAGAGGTTTAGGAAAGCAAACCTGTTGATGTGTTTCAGATGTTCCATCTTTGGGTAAAACAGACATTTTTTTTACTAATTTGAGGAGCTTGTTTCCATTATCTGACTTTGCAGAAACTTATGTAATCTTCTGTCAGAGTCCAGTCAAAACAGAGTGATACATCTGAAGCATTTTAATGCAGCAAGTAAAAAGTATAAGAGATGGTTTGGAACCTGCGTTTCTGCACAAACTTACATTTTATCATCCACCTCTGCCCACAAAAATCCTATTGAAGAAAACATTGAAGCTGCGTGTGAAAGGCTAAAGCTGCCCTCAAGAAACTGAAAAGTATCTTACAGTCACATTGACTGAAAGTTACCGCCCCCGCTCCACCCCCATCTCTCATCCTGTATGTAGACAACAACAATAGCAAGTCTTACGGAACAGTTGACTTGTCCAGATACTCCTTCGCATCTTCTCCTTCAGCTGCTGGGTTGCCAGAGTACTGACCAAGTGCTACATTTTCAATATGCACTTCACGAATGTACTTCAGAACCTTCACCTGCAAACAGGATTAAAAAAGCAGTCATTATAGAATCCTTCAGAAGCTTTCACAATATTGCAATTAGATTACCTACTTCTGCAGCATCTGAATCAATATTATATGATTAGTAGCTCTTATGGATTACACATTGATGTGTAAACCTTCTTAAGCAGAAACCTAGATAATTCGATCAGGCAGTAATGGATTCTGGAGATACTTGACTGCCTATTAACTGAAATGTTACCATCACTTTATAATAAGTTTTATATGCAGCTCTTCATATCGAGGATGGATGTGATTCTAGAGGATTACCACACATTTCATTATTACACAGAAAGTCATTGGTAAGAGCAGAAGCTTAAAACCTATAGTATGCTGGAGTCATCTCTCCCAGTAAAACCATCACACCTGCCCCGCTTAAAATATTTTGTTTTTAAAAAATGCGGGACATTTATGTGGACCTGTATATATAAATATGATAAACTATATGATGACATTTTGTTTATAAGTAATAAAAAGAAAATGTGCATTTATATTGCACCTTCCTTTTTTGGTTCCCATGTTAGCTGACATTGTTAACAGTTCTCTCTCCTCAGGTACTGTCCCCCTCTCCCTCAAATCTGCCGTCATCACCCCTCTCCTCAAAAAACCAACCCTTGACCCCTCCGTCCTTCCAAACTATCGCCCTATCTCCAACCTCCCTTCCCTCTCCAAAGTCCTTGAACGTGGTGTCACCTCCCAAATCCGTGCCCATCTTTCCCACAACTCCATGTTTGAATCCCTCCAATCAGGTTTCCGCCCCTGCCACAGTACTGAAATGGCTCTCATCAAAGTCACAAATTACACCCTTTGTGACTGTGACAAAGATAAACTATCCCTCCTCATCCTTCTTGACTTGTCTGCAGCCTTTGACACGGTTGACCACTCCATCCTTCTCCAACGCCTCTCCACCGTCGTTCAGCTGGGCGGGACTGCACTCGCCTGGTTCCATTCTTACCTATCTAATCGTAGCCAGAGAATCACCTGCAACGGCTTCTCTTCCCGCTCCCGCATTGTTAACTCTGGTGCCCCCCAAGGATCTATCCTTGGCCCCCTCCTATTTCTCATCTACATGCTACCCCTTGGTGACATCATCCGAAAATAGAGCGTCAGTTTCCACATGTACGCTGACGACACCCAGCTCTACCTCACTACCTCTTCACTCGACCCCACCACAGTCTCTAAATTGTCAGACTGCTTGTCCAACATCCAGTTCTGGATGAGCAGAAATTTTCTCCAATTAAATATTGGGAAGACCGAAGCCATTTATTTTGGTGCCCACCACAAACTCTGTTCCCTAGCCACTGACTCCATCCCTCTCCCTAACATCTGTCTGAGGCTGAACTACACTGTTCGCAACCTTGGTGTCATATTTGACCCTGAAATCTGCTTCCGACCACATACCTGCAGCATAACAAAGCCTATTTCCACCTCTGTAACATCGCCCGTCTCCATCCTTGCCTCAGCTCATCAGCTGCTGAAACCCTCATCCATGCCTTTGTTACCTCTAGACTTGACTATTCCAATGCACTCCTGGCTGGCTTCCCACGTTCTACCTTATGTAAACTTGAGGTCATCCAAAACTCAGCTGCCCGTGTCCTAGCTCGCACCAAGTTCCGTTCACCCATCACCCCTGTGCTCGCTGACCTACACTGGTTCCCGGTTAAGCAACACCTCAATTTCAAAATTCTCATCCTTTTTTTCAAATCCCTCCACGGCCTCGCCCCTCCCTATCTCTGTAATCTCCTTCAGCCCCACAACCCAGAGATATCTGCGCTCCTCTAATTCTGCCCTCTTGAGCATCCCTGATTATAATTGCTCAACCATTGGTGGCCGTGCCTTCTGTTGCCTAGGCCCTAAGCTCTGGAATTCCCTGCCTAAAACTGTCCGCCTCGCTACCTCTCTTTCCTCCTTCAAGACGCTCCTTAAACCTTTGACCAAGCATTTGGTCATCTGTCCTAATTTCTTCTTATGTGGCTCGGTGTCAAATTTCTTGTCTTATAATACTCCTGTGAAGTGCCTTGGGATGTTTTACTACGTTAAAGGCGCTATATAAATACAAGTTGTTGTTGTTGTTGTTCAGAATATCCCAAAGCATTTTACACCCATTATTTTTTTTAGGTCTATCCACTGTTGTTATGTAGACAAACATGGCAGCCAATTTGCAAACAGCAAGGTCTCACAAAAGGCAAATGAGATATTAACATTTAAACTGGTTTTGGCAGTGTTGCTTGAAATGGGAATCTTAGCCAGGTCTCCAGACAAACTCTCTGCTCTTCTTCAAATAATGCCATGAGATCTTTTACATCCATAAAGTCTAGGTGTAACACTTCATCTGAAGGATAGCAGCTCCATCAATACAGCACTCCCTCACTGAAATGTCAGCATTTATTCTGTACTCAAGACCTGAGGGGAACTTGAACCTACAATCTTCTAACTCAGAGGCAAGAGTACTACCAATTGAGCCAAGCTGACACGCAAAGCAATATAACATAAATAGTTTAGATACAGTTGAGGTACATTCCCACTAGGGGGAAAGGCAGGGCAACTGAAGTCAGGGCTCCCTGGATGACGAAAGAGATAGAGAATGTGATGAAGCAGCAAAAGAGCGTGTATGACAGATGTCGGGTTGCAAATACATCTGAGAATCAGGCTATATATAGAAAGGTCAGAGGAGAATTAAAAAAGAAAATAAGAGGGGCAAAGAGACGGTATGCGAATAGAATGGCAGCCAACATAAAAGGTAATCCAAAAGTCTTCTATAGGCATATAAATAATAAAAGTGTAAGAGGAGGGGTGGGCCAATTAGCAACCAAAAAGGAGACCTACGCATGGAGGCAGAGGGCATGGCTGAGGTACTAAATAAGTACTTTGCATCTGTCTTCACCAAGGAAGAGGATGCTGCCATAGACATAGTAAAGGAGGAGGTAGTGGAGATACTTGATAGCATAAAAATTGATAAGGAGAAAGCATTTGAAAGGCTGGCTGTACGTCAAGTAGATAAATCACCAGAAGCGGATGGGATGCATCCTAGAATGCTGAGGGAATTGAGGGCAGAAATCGCGGAGGTACTGGCCATAATATTCTAATCCACCATAGATACGGGGGTGGTGCCAGAGGACTGGGGAATTGCAAATGTTACACCCTTGTTCAAAAGAGGGTGTAAAGATAAACCCAGCAACTACAGACCAGTCAGTTTGACCTCGGTAGTGGGGAAGCTTTTAGAAACAGTAATCAGGGACAAAATTAACAGTCACTTGGACAAGTGTGGATTAATTAAGGAAAGCCAGCATGGATTTATTAAAGGCAAATCGTGTTTAACTAACTTGATTGAGTTCTTTGATGAGGTAACAGAGAGGGTTCATGAGGGTAATGTAGTTGACGTAGTGTACATGGATTTCCAAAAGGCGTTCGACAAAGTGCCATAATAGGCTTGCCAGCAAAGTTGAAGCCCATGGAATAAGAGACAGTGACAGCATGGATGCAGAATTGGCTAAGTGATAGGAAACAGAGTGGTATTCCCCAGGGGTCAGTACTAGGACCACTGCTTTTCTTGATATATATTAATGACTTGGATGTGGGTGTACAAGGCACAATTTCAAAATTTGCAGATGACACAAAACTTGGAAGTATAGTAGTGAACAATGAGGAGGAGAGTGATAAACTTCAAGAGGACACAGACAGGCTGGTGAAATGGGCGGACATGTGGCAGATGAAATTTAATGCAGCAAAGTGTGAAGTGATACATTTTGGTAGAAAGAATGAGGAGAGGAAATAAAAACCAAATGGTACAATCCTGAAGGGGGTGCACAAACAGAGAGACCTGGGGGTATGTGTGCGCAAATCGTTGAAGGTGGGAGGGCAGGTTGAGAAAGCAGTTAAAAAGGCTTACAGGATCCTGGGCTTCATAAATAGAGGTATAGAGTACAAATGTGTGGAAATTATGATGAACCTGTATAAAACACTGGTTCGGCCCCAACTGGAGTCCAATTCTGGGCACCACACTTTAGGAAGGATGTGAAGGCCTTGGAGAGGGTGCAGAAAAGATTTACGAGAATGATTCCAGGAATGAGGAACTTCAGTTACGTTGACTGGAGAAGCTGGGGTTGTTCTCCTTGGAGCAGAGATGATTGGGAGGAGATTTGATAGAGTTGTTCAAAATCATGAGGGGTCTGGACAGAGTAGATAGAGGGAAACTGTTCCCATTGGCAGAAGGGTTGAGAACCAGAGGATACATATTTAAGGTGATTGGCAAAAGAACCAAAGGCGACATAAGAAAAAACTTTTTTACGCAACGAGTGGTTAAGATCTGGAATGCACTGCCTGAAAGGGTGGTGGAGGCAGATTCAATCACGGCTTTCAAAAGAGTGTTGGATAAGTATCTCACAGAATCACAGAATCACAGAAACCCCACAGTGCAGATAGAGGCCATTTCGGCCCATCGAGCCTGCACCGACACATATCCCACCCGATCCCCGTAACCCCTACACCAACACATATCCCACCCTATCCCCATAACCCCACATATTTAATCCCCCTAACACTAAGGGTCAATTTTTTTAATCATAGCCAATCAACCTAACCCGCACATCTTTGGACTGTGGGAGGAAACCGGAGCACCCGGAGGAAACCCACGCAAACACGGGGAGAATGTGCAAACTCCACACAGACAGTCACCCGAGGCCGGATTCGAACCCGGGTCCCTGGCGCTGTGAGGCAACAGTGCTAACCACTATGCCACCGTGCTGCCCATAAGTATCTGAAGGAAAGAAATTTGCAGGGCTACGGGGAAAGGGTGGGGGAGTGGGACTAGCTGAAGTGCTCTTGCAGAGAGCCAGCACGGACTCGACAGGCCGAATAGCCTTCTTCCGTGCTGTAACCATTCTATGATTCTATGATTCTACATTCACTTGACAGGGCAGGTCTGTTTAACATCTTATCTAAAAATGGCACCTCCGACAGTGCAGCATTCCCTCAGTACTGCACTGAATTGTCAGCCTGGATTATGTGCTCAAGTCTCTGGAGTGGGGATTACATAGGATTACATAGGATATACGGCACAGAAACAGGGGTTATGAACCCACAACCTTTTGACTCCGAGGCAAGAGAGCTACCACTGAGCCAAGGCTGACACATTGTGGCATGTTTCACTGGACTGAAGGGCCTTTTCTCATTGCTGACTTTTCTAATGTTCTTAAGTAACTGACTTCTGCTGTGGCGCACACAGGGAAGGGGTTGGGAGTAATTGTTCTACTCTTGTTGGGGGCAGTGTTGTTTGGATTGTTGGGTTTCAATGCAGAGTTGTTGTCATTTTTGTGCCCATTTCATATTGTTCTTCGTCTCCTGTGAGGTAAGCGATGCATGTTAGGTTGTAAAGTGAGCAATGAATATTCTGGGGGGTAAACTGATAGCCTGGACTGAACTTGCAGCCTGCCAAATGACCACAAAAAATAGCAGTTGGCACCACTATCAGCAGTGTTTATATTTACCACCATTGGCGTTGCTGCCTCCTGAGGTGCCAGGGAAACCAATTGTTGAGGTGGCGCGTCCAAAAGCAGCATTATAACCTGATTTATTTTACAGCCGCCCTGTAATGTAAGGGGGTCATAAAAAAAAACACCAACATGCTTAAATTAGATATGTTATATTTCATGAAGACTGTTTCTTGGCTGAGCTTTTTCATGTGTCACCTTGCAATAAATGTGCCTCCTATCAGCTCAGCATTTCATTTTAACCACTAAACTAATAAGGATCAGAGATAGAGTTTGATCCTGCTCGCCTCACAGCAAGTGTCTCAATCTGTTCGGCAATTCATTGCTACTGACAAACAAACACCCATCAAGGACAACCCTTTGCAGAGTAGACAAGCTGTTCAAGCATGAAATAATCTCTGATAAACTCAGCTAGTAACCCAATGGGGGGAAATGGCTCCCTGCATCATGAGAACTGCTGGTGAAGTTACTGGCAGCTACTTACAACAGTGATGAGAGAGAAACTAGTCGACCACCTTAGAAACATGCACTGGGGGGCATTTTAACTCAAGTGCGGGATGGTGTCGTGTCATCCGAATTTCGTGTTTCCCACACAAATCTAAATGGATGTGGGAGATTGATGCAATTTTAACTTAATTGGCCAATTGATTTCCAACGTGTGGGAAGACTGAAAGTCCCCTCCGATGACGGCATCATTGCTGCTGCATTTAAGGTCCACAGCAAGCCTTGCTTCTTCTGCAGACTGCCAAGCTTCTTGACTGTGCAGTGTGAGGGAGCTGCAGCAAATATGACAAGTGGGAGGGCCAGATCAGCTCCATGCTGCAGGCATTAGTGGATGGGGCTAGGGCCAACAGGGAGGTGCTCTTCCCTTCATCAGGGAGGAAGAGGCCTCCCACTCAGACCAAGGCAGTGTGGATGCAGGTGGCTGAGGAGGTCAACTCCTTGGGAGTCACCCGCAGAACCTGGATACAGTGCAGGAAAAGATTTCATGACCTTCAGCGCACTGGAAAAGTGAGTATGAATTTCCCATCACCCTCAATCTGATCCTCATTGCCTTTCCTCACCAGCACTCAGCTTTAGCAATCTCTTCCTCCACATCCCACTTGACACTGACATCCATGCACCCTTACCCATTCCCTCTCTCTCGTTCTCACATTCACATAACCATTCGACCATGCAGCCCTCACACTCCCTATCACTCTGATGCTTTGAACACAACTGACAACACATAGGGAGGGCCCTTGGTCTTGCAACCTCACTCCATCTTTGTCTCCTTCTAAGTATCTATGCTATGCAATCTCTACACTCACTCCTTCATTCTCACTCAACCTCCACTTGTCTCCCTCATTGCAGGAAAAGAGAGCTCACAACAAAATAGAGTGAGCCAGGACAGGAGGAGGGACAGCCTCAATAGCCCAGCTGACCCCCTGGGAGGAGGCCGTCCTGGAAATTATGGGAATAGGGGATGATTCGCGCGTGGGGGATGGGCAGACGGGTGTAACACAGCAAGCTGGTGACAGAAAAGTTTCCCATCTGTCTCTTTGACATTGCATGAGTCGCTGATAATGATTGTGAAGCTGTAACAGATGGACTTATGAGCATCTGCAAAAAGCTATGTGCATGTAGCCTTTGCATCACATCTCTGACTCTTTCCTTTACTCCCCCACAGGACCATCACAAGCATCCGTCCCTCCTAGCCAGGAAGAAGAGGCTGAGCAGCCAGACTCCTCAGAGGAAGCTATAACATCTGAGGGCACAGCATCAGCAGAATTCAGCGCACCCAGCACCAGCGCAGACACTCACACCTCGGTGGGACTTTCGGGGCATAGAGTAGTGTTGTCACCTGGTGTATCACAGCTCACGAGTGAGCATCAGCAGATTATGGAGACAGGGACAGCAGCGGAGAGTCCTAGTCGGAGGGCGCAGGACTCTGCCAGCTCGACTCAGTAGCATGTCGACCCTCTGCCTCTGGGTCCATCCATAAGATCAGAGTTGATGGAACTCCAGGCACAGATGCAGGAGTCTCTGGCAGGTTTTGTCTCTAGGGTCGCTGTGAGTGTGGAGCGAATGGAGGAGTCCATAGCGAACATGAGCAGAGCCTTTGTGGAGTCATTGGCGCATGAACGCATCACCACGGAAAGGATGGCTACCTCCGTGGAAAGGATTGCTACCTCCGTGGTAAGGCTGGCTACCGTAGAGGAGAGGATGGCTACGGTAGAGGAGAGGAGGGCTACGGCCATGGAGGAGCTTAGTCGCCAGGGTATGGAAAATATGGTCATTGTTCAGAATAGAATGACATCTCTTGAGGAGCGATGGGCATCTATTGAACAGAGAAACCAGACCTTCATGGAAGTCCTTTTGAGTAGGACTGCCATTGCAGATACAGGTCCCCATGACCCCCCTGATGTGCAGCAAGCTGCTCTCCAGCCACTTGCAGGTGCTGAGGGGGACCTGACCCATGAGAGGGAGGTTGGTGGCAGACCTCAAGGAAGTGGGGGCTCCTCTCCAGGCGCTCACACTTCCATGCCACTGCAGAGCCCTTGGTCAGAGCCCCACTGGAGTCCACACCCAAGTGAGATAGACGTCTCAACCCCTGCACAGCCGCAGGAGCAGCAGACTGTTGACGAGCCCTCACAGGCTCGCAACCACAGAGGACGCCCGCCAAAGGTGTCGAGACAGGAGCAGCAGGAAAGTGAGCAAGGGGCCTCCACATCTGCTGAAGCCACAGGGGAGGCACCACGTAGGAGCACACATAAGAGGAAAATTCTGCACAAGTAGTCACAAGGGTAGTCACTTGGGTACAATTTTGTGTTTATTGTAAAAACGCCATCACGTCGTTATTGAACATAAAAATTCTGATGGCAAATGTTGCAGTTGTGGCGTCTGTCATTTCGCTATTGGGACTTCCACATTGAGGCCTTAGGAATACTTGCAACTGTCAGTATGGTGGTCAGATTGCTAGGAATCCTCTGGTTCTTGACCATTGTCAAAGCTCTGGTAAGAAGCAGTGAGGCAAAAGTGTTTGATTGACTAGGCTAAGCAAATCTAGCCAGGATGAATGCGTTCCTTGCATCCCGGGCAGCAATGTTCTCGCGTAATGCTGCCACTGGTTGATAGGCCTCTGCAGGATGTTTGTTTTCGCACTCCTCCTCCTCCTCCTCATCTGAGGAGGATATGTGAGGAGCCACTTGGTCCTCAGGAATCTGCAAGCCACGACGCTGTGCCATGTTGTGAAGTGCACAGCAAACCATGACGATTCTGGAGACCCTGGCTGCTGAGTACTGCAGGGCTCCACCTGATCTATCCAGGCATCTGAAGCGCATCTTCAGCAAACCAATGGTTTGCTCGATAATGGATCTGGTGGAAATATGGCTGGAGTTGTAGCGCTCCTCAGCTTCGTTGGCTGGCCTCCTCAACGGCATCATTAGCCACGTCCTCAGGGGATAGCCCTTGTCTCCAAGTAGCCATCCGTTAAGTTGGTCTGGCAGACTGAATAGCGGAGGCACACTAGACTGGCGCAGTATGAAGGAGTCATGGCAACTGCTAGGGTACATGGCACAAACATGCAAAATTTCCTTCTTGTGGTCACACACTAGCTGAACGTTGAGGGAGTGGAAGCCCTTGCGGTTGACAAAAATACCTGGATTGCGATGGGGTGCCCTAAGGGCCACATGTGTGCAGTCAACGACACCCTGCACCCTTGGAAAGCCTGCTAGATTAGCTAATCCAACCGCTCGCGCCATGAAACTTGCTCGATCCTTGGTGAAATGGATGTGATTGTGCGCGAGGGCAAAGAGGGCATCGGTTACCTGCATGATGCAAGTGTGTGCGGCTGCCTGGGAGATGCCGCTGATGTCTGCTGCTGATCCCTGGAATGAGCCTGAGGCAAAAAAGTTGAGTGCGGTGGTGACTTTGATGGCCACTGGCAATGCTTGTCCACCTGGTCCTCTGGGCAGCAGGTCTTGCTGTAGCATTGCGCAGATGTCAGTCACTACCTCTCGCGAAAGTCGGAGCCGCCTTTGGCACTGCTGCTCAGACATGTTGAGGTAGCTGACCCTGCGTCTGTAGACCCTGTTTGGGGGTTATATCCTGCACCAATGGGCTTCCAGGCGCTGGCCCCTTCTGGCCTGTGCAGCCTCCGGTGGGTGAGCAGCAGCCTGCCGCTCCTGCTGCTGCTGCTGTTGCTGCTGTGGTTCCTGGTTCTGCTGCTGCCACAGCTAGTGCTCGAGCTCCTCTAATGCCCAGATGGGGAGGAAATAAATGGCTCCCATGCTTCTGGTATATGCCTCTGTTGAGGAAGCGCTGAGTGAAGGTGGCGAGAGGGGTTTCCCAGGAGGTCACACTGGAGATGGGTGTGAGGCTCCAACCTTCTACAGGTATGGTTAAGCCTTCTAAAAGTTGCCCCAGACCTGATACCACTAAGTCCTGCCACCTGCAAATCATGGCTGATCAAATCTCCTCTTTAATCGTTGACCTGCAGTTGATAGTCAGCAATCCAATGGTGCTCCCGCCAGGTTTCACATTCGTGTTTCCCACCAGGCGTGTTTCACGTGGGAAAAGGGTTAAATTCACAAGGGCCTTTCAAACTAGGATTATAGAGGCCATTTAGTGGTTGTCAAGGGCCTTAACGACCAGTCCCGCCTGTTGGATGCAGGACGGTGTCAGGACCATCAGACATGACTGAGTTAAAATAGCTCAGAGTCGGGAACCAGGCCAGGGGGGGGGGGGGTCCCGCCCGACAGTTTTTGCGATTTTAACCCCCCGCACGCCTCCAAGCCCGACTCCATGGCTCAATGAAAATCGAGACCATTGTCTATTAAGCAGCACCTCTCAAAAATCAGCATTAGATTTCGGCACTGTCGTTAATATTGTGTGCTTTGGGTGGCGTTTCCTCAAATTAAAATAAAAAGAGGTTGAGGTCCTTCTGTTTCAGCTTCTTCTATTTATCTAGTATTTATTGTGGAAGCTCGGTAATACATATCATCATTTCGTCTATTTGCAATGAATTCAATGGAACGGAAACTGGAAGGGAAGCCAGTCAATTAATCCAAAGAAAAAGAATTGCTCGTCCCATACTGGAACAATTTATTGTAGACACCTTGGGGGGCCATTTTAACCTAACCCATCCATTGGGAAACTGATGGGATCGGGAGCAACGCTGGTTGTACACCACGTCCGATTTCACTCTCTATTGATGTCAGTGGAGAGTAATATTGGGCGGGGTGTAAAACTGGCCTTCCACCCGATCCCGTGGGTTTCCCGCCCAGCGAGTTAGGTTAAAATTCCCCCCCAACAGGCAGGCAATTTTGTCAATCTGTGCTTACAATATGCAAAATGATTTCAAATCAAAGTTGTTTGGTTTGCCTTGGCTCTTGGTGCTTTTGTGGGCAGGTTCCAGAGCGCAGAGACTGGTACCATCAGGGCAACTGTTTGCAAAGTGGTTTGCAAAAAGTTCTGTATAGTAATTGCCCATGAATAACATGAATCAACTCAATGAATCAATAACCCTAGAGGTGACACCTGGGCAACAAAAGAATGCCCCACCCCACGACCCCCCCCCCCCACATCCCGTGACCTCCCCACCCTTAACCACTATAAATAAGGAATAATTTTGCTCAAGTTCCAAGATATTTTCTATACTGCCTTTATGTCCCTATTTGATCATCCAGCTTGGTTTTTATAATTTTTAAGATCTATATTTCATGGCTGGCCCCATGATTATTCACAGGTGAAAATAATCATATTTCTAAAAACTTACAAAACTGCAGTATCAGTCTGGCTCAGTTGTTTGCACTCTCAGCTCAGAGGAGGTTGTGGCGTGCACACAATCGAGGCTGGGTGTACGAAAGGTGCGCTGCCTTGTCAGAGGGACCACCTTTAAGAGGTTAAATCAGTGCCAGTCTGTTTGGTCAGGTAGATGTAAAAAATCGCAAAGGAGTCTGAAAAAGAACAGAGAGTTCTCCCACCATCTTGATCAATACCTGTCCCTCAAGCAACACCACGAAAACCAGATTATCTCATCATTTATCTCATTGCTGTATGCAAATAGGCTGCTGAGTTTGCCTACAAAACAAGTGACTACACTTCAAAGTATTTCAGAGGCTAGGAAGTGCTTTGGGACATCCTTTTTTAAGTGCCAGATTTAATCATTTTAATTCCATTGCTTTATGATTAAAAGCTGCTGTGAAACTACAGCCAGTTTTAAATGAATGCTTTTTTCATTTTCCCATCAGTTTTTGCTGGGAGCAAATCATCTGATTAAGCTAACTGGATCCCATAGTGACTGTAAACACAGTTACTGTCTACAGTTAAAGTTCACGATGCATTATTGCCAGTTTGGAGTAAATAAGTCAAGGCATATTCTGTCTGGCTATCAAAGAAAATGTGTTTCATGGGTATTTAATTTAATATTAAATCCTTCACAGTGGTAATACCAATTTACATAGAATGTAAAAAGATTTAGTCCCTATACATTAAAGCATAATATTCCATTAGACTGGGCTCTAATAGCTCCATTGTTTTTCCAAAGACACACTGAAAGGTTAATATTTTAAAGGTGTCTTAGAAGGCAAACTGGAAGCATGTAGTCACTTTGAATGACATCGCTCAATTAACTGTTGCATAGTTATTATTTCTTCAGAGAATACAAATGTAATTTTACACTATGTGACTTTACAACTGTCATACCACAAGCTGAATCTATTTGGTCAAAAGGTCTTCACTGAAGAAAAGTACCTTCAAACAAATTCATATATCAAGTGTTGAGCTAGCCAGTGCACTGAAGCCTATATCATAGGGCGGCAACTTAATGATTCGCCAGTATGATATTCTCCATATATACCATCTAGGCTATCTGAGGCAAGTAAGAGACATTGGGGCTAATAACATGGGAACTTCAAGGGGGACCAGGTAAAAAGTGGGAAGATTGGTTTGCTGGGTATCGCTCTACTCCACATAAGGTAGGACTTCCTACACCATGCCCTCTAAAGCCTGATTTGCCTTAGAAACCATGGCGCAGACTCCCCCAACTAAATATTTTAGAACGCAAGACAGACAGAGCTCTCAGAGCTGCCAGCAGCCCTTTAACATTGCTTATTCCCAATAATTACCCCTGCAACCTCAGCACTCTCCCACTGCGTCATGCACTACATTCTGGGAGCATTGTTTAAATTAGCTGACTTCACATTATGGGCCAAGTCCAGCTCGTAACCCTACACATGTGGCCAATGCCAGATGCACATGGGTCCCTGTACTGCTGCATTGTGATCACATTTTTGGTTGCATTTTTTAATGGGAAACAGGACAATTAAAAGCAGGGTTACCCTATGGAAAGCTCTTCCACCGCAATCCAAGTACGATTGACTTTCCAGATCAAGGGAACATAATCTCAAAATTCAAACTAAAGTGATTAATACAGAATTGACAAAAAAATCTCTTCACCCAAAAGCTGGCGAGACTATGGATCATCCTGCCTCAGAAGAGATAGAATTAATGAAGGGTTCGATTTTAACTTTTGGGCCAAGGACCTGTGGGGTGTGTCTGCCGCTCACCTGTTCCGGCAACAAAAAGGCTGGAGAATGTTTTGAGGCCCAGGCCCTCATTTAACTAGAAGCCCGCGAGCTGCGCGCCCCAAACGGGTGTCCCGATGCAGCCCGCGGAGGCCCTCATTTAACTAGAAGCCTGCGAGCTGCCCGTCCCAAACGGGTGTCCCGATGCAGCCCGCGGAGTCAGGCCAGCGCAATATCAGGTGGGCCAGAGGTTGCCTGGACGACAGCAAGGTAAGGCCGAGAGGGTGGGGACATGATCGTGTGGGTGGGGGGTCAGGCTCACTCTGCTTCTCCTGGCCCCACAAAATAATTTAAAACTTACCTTGTGGCAAAACCACCAATGATCTTCTGTACAAATGCATAACTGTCTTTAACCCAATGCTACAGCATTTGTGTTTGTTGGCTGAATGTAAATAAGCTTTCTGCAAAAGCCCTGAAACAACGTGATGACGGATGCCCCGAACGGCGGGAAACGTGATGACGTCATGACATCAGAGAGTGGGAGCTTCTAAGCCCAGACCTCGTGTAACAAGCTGCTGAAAAGACCTGCATGTTTTTGTTTTGTTCACTTGTTTGATTAAATTCAGTTGAATTATTGAACTGACTCGACTTCAGTGCTTCAGTTAGGGATAGATCGATTCCTACATTGGTGACCCCGAAGCTTCGCGGACGATTTTCGCAGAGGAAAGTTCGAGAGCAAGATGGATGTGAACGCAGCGAGTTTGAAGCTCCCTCAATTTTGGGAACGACAGGCAGCCTCCTGGTTCGTGCAAGCGGAGGCTCAGTTCCAACTTCGGAACATCGTGCTGGATCAGACCCGTTACTTTTACGTGGTCTCCGCACTGGACAGCTCGACGGCATCCCGAATCATCAGCCTGCTGGAGAACCCGCCCGTGGATGACAAGTATGAAACGCTTAAGGCGCGCCTTATGCAAATATTCAGTCTCACGAAAGCGGAGCGCGCACGACGTTTGCTCGCACGCCCCGGGTTAGGCGACGCTAAGCCTTCCGAGTTGATGAGCCAAATGCTCATACTCCTCGGGTCTGAGCCACAGTGTTTTCTGTTTCGGGAACTGTTCCTGAGCCAGCTCCCTGAGCAGGTACAAGCAGCCCTCGCCAGGTCGGAGGCTACGGACGGCATAGCGCTCGCGGCCGAAGCCGACACCATTCACGCGGTGATGCAACAGTACTGTGCCACTTCGAAGCATCCTGCCTCGAGGAACCCCGCCTCGGCGCCTCCACAGACCGGCCTCTGTTACTACCACGCCCGGTTCGGACCGAAAGCCAGATACTGCTGACCCCCATGTAGTTTCGTGCCACCGGCACCGAGAAAGCAGCAAAACCGTGCGCGAGAACGGAAGAACGACACCGAGGTCGGGTTCGCGTCCACAATGACGGTTGGTGATTCCGGGAATATCGGAGTCGCTCCGACAGGATTGTCCGACCTCCTCTGCGATTGACCTTTGCGATTAAAGACACTTCTGGGGGGGCGCATGTGGCAAAACCACCAATGATCTTCTGTACAAATGCATAACTATCTTTAACCCAATGCTACAGCATCTGTGTTTGTTGGCTGAGTGTAAATAAGTTTTCTGCAAAAGCCCTGAAACAACGTGATGACGTCATCACGTTGGTCGTGTGATGTCCCGAACGGCGGGAAACGTGATGACGTCATGATGTCAGAGAGTGGGAGGTTCTAAGCCCAGACCTCGTGTAACAAGCTGCTGAAAAGACCTGTTTGCTGTTGCTCCTGCATGTTTTTGTTTTGTTCACTTGTTTGATTAAATTCAGTTGAATTATTGAACTGACTCGACTTCAGTGCTTCAGTTAGGGATCGATCGATTCCTACAACCTTTTCAGGGCCTCTTTAGCTCTAACACCAGTTGAACATCCTGGAGAGACTCTGTTGCAAACATTGAGGGAGGGGACACAACTATAGACCAGAATATGAGCTGCTGTGGAGCTGCCTGATCCTGGGAAACCACATTCTCTGCCTTTAAGCTTTGTTTCTTGGGGTGGAGTGGCTCTGGAGCTTTCACTTTGAACTGGTTTTCCTTCCCCTTTAAGCAGAGGAGTGTGAAGTTATCTTTCTTTAGTTAAAACAGCTATTAGATATTTTGATCTACGAGATTTTCCTTTATAAGTTTTCTATTGCTATTTCTTTCAAGAGTATTTTCTCCCTAGCCCACGCACTAGCTACAGCGGTGAGGACAGACTGGTGAGCTGCTCCAAGGCCTCTGTCCAGTTGATGCCTCCCGCGGCAATGCAGATAAAATCAGAAACTCTTTGAGGTGCAGGAAACCAACCCTCCATGGCTCATATCTGTCCCGATGTTCAAACTTACCTTTTCAGGGCCTCTTCAGCTCTATCACCAGTTGAGCTGGTCAGAGAGTGCACAGCCCAGTACAAGGAGCATGCCTGTATAACAAAATTAAATCTCTACCTGGAAATGTTGTAAACTTGGAGTATATCTGCCAATATTCCGGATATTGAAGCAGGATAATTGGCTCCATTGCAACATTCTCTAGTGCATTGAGAAGCCATGGTGTGCTCACAAAATAATGTATTCTAGAATGCACACAGTGACTGAAGGTGGGATTAGTACAAGTGCATTTGCAGTAGAATGGTTAATTCCCTTCAAGATCAACCAGTCTATCTTATTACTGGAGATTTGACAGGTTTCTTTTTCTGTACTAATCCAAATGTCCTTGGGCAATAAAATAAGAAAAATAAAGAACGAACTTGCTTTTATAAAGTGTATTTCACAATCTCAGGCTGTCCCAAAGTGATTCACAACCAATGAGTTACTTTTGAGTTGTAGTCACTGTTATAATGTAGGCAGATGCAGCAGCCATTGGCCTCGATTTTCAGTGTGCCGTGAGGCGGGCTTTTAGGCGTGCGGGGGGCTAAAATCCTGAATTCGGGGGTCCCGACACCATCCCGCCCAAAACCCGCCTCCACATAAGTTTCACAGGAGGCGGGTACCTGCCCCGCACTGGGACCCGCCGACTCGAGGTGGGAAGGGATTAGTGCCAATTAACTGCCTGTTAGTTAACAGGCAGTTTTTAGCCTAATCCCTATTTTGAGGGGTGTTGTGCGGGATTCCCGACGGCTCCAAACCACGCCAGGTTAGAGGAGTCGGGCCGTCGGGTTGAAGGACTTGGAGGGGTCGCGGTGTCGGTGTTTAGGTGAGTGATGGGTGCATGAGTGCAAAGGTAAGTATGTTTGGTGTGTCTAAAGTGTGTAAAGAAGTTTAAATTACCTGTACTTACCTTTACAGCCTTTCTTCCTCTAGGTTTTGGGAGTCCATCACTCAGCCGGCACTGAAAGCAAAATGGCTGCGAGCTGTCAAAAGTGACAGCCTTCAGCTTTCATTGCCAGTGAGAGTTCTAACTGAGTCTGCGTAGAAGGACTCAGGTTAGAAGTCAGACTGTCAGTGTTTGACAGCTTCAAACAGCTGTGAAACACTGATATTTCATCTGTCAAGATGTCTTGACAGATGAAATTTCAGCCTGTGACGTCACCTGTTGCCAGGTGGCCCTTAATTGGCCTGCTGAGCCCGCTGGGCGGGCTCAACAAGGTCAATCAAGGGAAAATCGCGTGAGTTGGCCGGACGTCGATGTAGGTGGGACTAAAACCCGAAAGTTGTAGTCCCGCCTCCTTCCAGACTGCTGAATGAAAATCGACCCCATTGTGTGCACAGCAAGGTCCTACAAACAGCAATGAGATAAATTACCTGTTTTGGTAATGTTGGTTGAAGGGTGAATGTTGACCAGGACACTGGGAGAACTCCCCTGCTCTTCCTCGAATAAAGCCATAGGATTTTTTATGTACACCTGAGAGGGCAGGTACGGCCGCGGTTTAACATCTCATCCAAAAGATGGCACCTCCAACAGTGCAGATCTCCTTCAGTGCTGCACTGAAGTGTCAGCCTAGATTATGTACTCAAGCCTGTAGAGTATGGCTTGACCCCAAAACCGCTTGACTCAAAGGTGGGAGTGCTACCACTGAGACAAGGCTGATATTATATATAGAACAACAAGTGGTTAGGATTTGGAATGCACTGCCTGATAGGGTGGTGGATACAGATTCAATAGTAGCCTTCAAAAGGGAATTGGATAAACACTTGAAGGAGAAGAAATTGCAGGGATATGGGGAAAGAGCGGGGGAGTGGGACTAACTGGACTGCTCTTCGAAAGAGCCAGCGCAGATTCAATGGGCCGAATGGCCTTCTTCTCTGCTGTGCTATTCTATGATTCTATAACAACAGATACCTGGAAGTCAGTTATAGGCTGGAATATAATTCTGAGATTTTGATGGTTTACATGTAGAATAACAGATATCCAAAAGGGAATTATAGACTGGAATCTGATTGAGGAATTCAGGTGGTTTATATAAGAATAACAGATACCCAGAAGTAAGTTACAGGCTGGAATCTAATTGAAAGGTTCGGATGGTTTATATATGAAATAAAAGATATCCCAGCGGGAGTTACAGGCTTGAATCTAATTGAGGGGTTATGATGAATTATTTATGGAATAGATGCCCAGGAGTTAGTTACAGGCTGGAATCTAACAGACAATACAAAATGTTTGAGCGTTATTCAAGCTGTTTTAATTCAGTTTCGGTTACATTTAGAAGTGGCTGCAGAAATAGTCCATTTACTGAGAAGCCTTTCGCAGGCAACTACCAGGGCATTCTAGAGTTTAAATCTCGCACCAGAGGCCAGAGGCCCAGGCTCTTCTTGTAAACGAAATACTTGCACATTGTTGAAATGTCTCAAAGAGCATTACACAATGAATTACTTTTAGAGAGCTCTGTTATGTCAACACATGCAGAAGCCATTCCAGATCAACAACAATACACCAATAGCAAAGAGATGAAATGGCCCGTATTTTCCGATCGGAGGCTTCCTGCGTGCGGAGGCCTCCGATCTGGAAAAAATCTATGGACTTACCCGAGGGCTCCCGAGGTCCAGACACTTCCGCTCCTGGGCCTCTCCAACTCGAAATGTGCAGGGCCCACGTATCCCAGAGGCCCTGGGATCACGTGGGCCATGGGGAGTGTAAGGTTTGCAAAATTCCCATATTCCCCCAAGGTTATTAATAAAAGAGACCCTGCATGGACATTTTAAAAAGGGTACCCAAAAGATGGCGTCCGCACCTCGTGACCAAAAGCCTGCAAGAGTTTAAAAAGCTTGGACTCTGTGGCAGCACAAGCAGCTTTGGGAAATCGAAACTTAAAATGCAGTTTCTGTGAAAAGGACTTTGTGTTTTGAAAGCCAGACAGCTACGCTGAATGTGCATCACGCCAGATTGTAGACAAATCAAAACCAGTTAGGCCTAACATGAGGCCATTAGTTTGTCCACATAAATAATCTGGCTCTTGACTCTGCTCTCTGCTCTCTCGACTCTGACCTCTTGTCGGGCCTTGGGCTGCCGCCGCCTGTACTCGTGCCCTGGCCTCGTGGTGGGTTCTCTCCTCGCTCCCCGCAGTAAATTTTCAACAGTCAAGGACATCCATACCAAGCGCAGGGGAGGGGAACGAGACCCGAGTCCGAAGTCACCCGAGCCACGAGAGAGGGCAGAGGAAATGAGGCAAACGAGACGAGACGAATAGAGACGAAGAAAAAGGTAATGTTGTATCCGTGTGTTAATGGAGAAACGGAATGCAGGAGTTGGTTTCACAGGTGTTTACTGAACAAAGTCTGGAGGTGAACTAACAGATACAAGACACTATACAGGCTTATATAGGCCGAGTGGCCATTACCGGCATTACAGTACACAGGGGCTCTTAAAGGCACATACACCACAATTCCTCCCCTTTTAGACAACCAGTACATAACATTTTAAGTAAGCATTAATTAACATGTTTACAAGAACAATAATCTACACATTTGCTGCAGTTAATCAATTATAAGTCAGTCTCTCTGGAGGCTTCCTGACTCGGTCCGGATAACGCCTTGGTGGTGTAGTAGTTTTTGGTGGTGTAGTAGGTTCTTTTGGCAAGGTCGATTCGGCTTGAATGCCAGTGTCGGGTTCATCTGGTTCCAGTATCACTGGATCGGAGGTAGATACTATGGGTATCTCTGCTTCATCATTAGGCGTATAGAGTTGTGGTGTAGGTTGTCCCTTTTCGGATGACTCTATGATCTGGTCAGCATGGCGCCTTATTATGCTTTCTCCAATGTCCACGGTATACATCAGCGGTCCTAGTCGTGTGCAAATAGTCCCAGGCTGCCATTGCTCGGTATGGTAGTCTCGGGCCAAAACTTGTTGACCTATCTGGAAGGTTCTAGTTGGCCTTTCGTTCATGCCTTGAAATTGCCGGTTCTCCACGTCCCGTCTGATGTTTGGCTTGATCAAATCCAGCTGGCATCTTAGGCTTCTATTGAAGAACATCATGGCGGGAGTTTGGTTTGTAACCACATGTGTTGCATTCCTGTATGCAAACAAGAAGTTATCTACCTTATGCTGAAGTTTTATGTCTTCATTACCCATGGCCTTTATGGCCTTCTTGAAGGTCTGGACAAACCTTTCAGCCAATCCATTGGTGGCGGGACGGTATGGGGCGGACGTGTAGTGCTTAACCCCATTGTTTTTTAAGAACTTCCTGAATTCTTCGGACACAAATTGCAGTCCATTATCAGAACAGATCTGTTCAGGCAGCCCATTCCTGGCAAATATGGTCCTTAATACTGTGATGGTTTTGTCCGTGGTGGTGGAGGACATCTTTATTACCTCCGGCCACTTGGAGTGTGCATCAACCGCGATTAAGAACATTGAGTCCATAAATGGACCAGCAAAGTCGATGTGTACCCTTTGCCATGGAGATGAGGGCCACTCCCATGGATGTAGAGGAGCTTGTGGTGGGGCGTTTTGGACCTTCTGGCATCCTAGGCAGCTCTTGGTCATTTCTTCGATGTCTCCATCGATACCTGGCCACCACACAAACGCTCTGGCTAGGTTCTTCATTTTCACTCCACCCAGATGCCCCTCGTGAAGCTCCTTTAGCACTTTATCCTGGAGTTTGGGTGGAATCACCACTCTGGATCCACACATCAAGGTTCCTCAGCACACTGACAGCTGTTCTCTTCTTTGCGAGAATGCTGGCAACAGTGGTTCGCCATGTGCTGGCCATCCCTTCACCGTTAAATCGTAGACTCGTGAGAGAGTCGGGTCATTTCTCGTTTCTTTCTCAATGGCAGAATTTGTTACTGGTAGGCATTCCACTATGGTTGAGTGGAACATCTCCACTGGGTCCACTGTAGGTGCCTCTTCTACCGTTGGCAACGGTAGGCGCGATAAACCGTCAGCATTCCCATGCTGTTTTGATCCTTTGTATTCTATGTCATTTTGGTGTGCCCCTAGGAAAAGGGACCACCTCTGTAGCCTTTGCGCTGTCATAATGGGAACACCCTTTTTAGGGTTGAATATGGAGACGAGGGGTTGATGGTCAGTCAACAAGGTAAATTTTTGTCCGTGTAGGTAATGGTTGAATTTCTTCACTCCCCATACCAGGCTGAGTGCTTCCCTGTCGATCTGGGCATAGTTACACTCAGCTGAGTTCAATGAGCGTGACACAAAAGCTATCGGCCGCTCCGAGCCATCAGGGAATCTATGCAATAATACCGCTCCTACGCCGTAAGGGGATGCATCGCACGCCAGTCTGATTGGCAGTGATGGGTTGTAATGAGCCAAAACTTCCTTGGACGTGATCAAGCCTTTGCATTTATGGAAGGCACGTTTACAGTCTTCGCTCCATTTCCAAATTACTCCCGTTTGTAGCAGTTTGTTAAGAGGGTGCAGAAGAGTTGACAAGTTTGGTAAAAATTTATGATAGTAATTTATCAATCCCAGGAACTACCTTAATTGTGAGACATTTTCAGGTGCTGGGGCTTTTATGACCGCTTCAATTTTTTCAGGTGACTTATGCAACCCTTCCTCGTTAATTATGTGGCCACAATATGATATTTGTTTCTGGAAAAATTCGCACTTGGGGCGATTTGCTCGTAGGCCCCGTTCTCTCAGCCTAGTGAGCACCTGCTCCAAATTGGCAAGGTACTCGTTGTCGTTTTCTCCTGTTACAAGGATGTCGTCTAGGTAGCATTGAGTCCCCAGAATCCCTTGGAGGACTTGCTCCATAGCTCTTTGCCAGATAGCTGGAGCTGATGCTACTCCGAAAACCAGTCGATTGTACTGGTACAGGCCTTTGTGTGTATTTATCGTGAGATACTTTTTAGAGGCCTCTTCAACTTTCATCTGTAGATATGCCTGTGCCAAGTCAATTTTGGTGAAACGTTTCCCACTGGATAGTGAGGCAAAAATATCTTCTATCCTCGGAAGAGGATAATGTACCATGTGAAGGACCGGGTTTACAGTCACCTTGAAGTCCCCACAGATGCGACTTTTTCTCTGTTCTTCAGATTTATCATTATTCAACGTTTTCTTCATGACCGGGACGATGGGTGTTGCCCATTCGCTCCAATCTATCTTGGATAATACGCCTGCCTTTTCCAAATTCTCCAGCTCTGCCTCGACTGCTGGACGAATTGCATATGGCACCGGCCTTGCCTTAAAAAACTTGGGAATTGCCACATCTTCCACTTTTATTGAGGCGGTGACGCCTTTCAAGGTTCCTAGTTCCTGTTGAAACACTTCCTTGGCGTTGGCCAAGATGTCTTTTAATCGTTCAGGTATGACGTCATCATCATTTTTTTTCTTACTGGTCACCGTCAGTGCCTGAATGGAGTGCCAGTCTAAACGTATCTTCCTGATCCATTCACGTCCCAACAGCGGTGGACCACCATCTTGTAGAATGTATAAATACAACCTCTGTATTTCCTTGCCGTTGTATACAACAGGCACCTTTATTTTCCCTTTGGGGTATACTTTCTGCCCCGTATATGTTTTCAAGATAATGGATGTGTCTTTCAAAGGTATATGCGGAAATAGCCGCTCGTAATCCCGTCGACTTATGACGGTCAGAGCTGATCCTGTATCTAGCTCCATTTTAACTGGGGACCCCGCTATCGTGAGGGTAACCCAAATGGTCTGGTAATCTTCTTTGGCAATTACATTATGTAATTTGAGACAGCTTAGTCTCTTGTTTCCGGAGTCGCTATCGCTCTTCTGGTCTTCGGAGCTACTGTCCGTCATCATTTGTACCTTTCTGTACTTTTCCTTATTGATTTTTTTCCTGTCCGTGGATTTTTTTTTTTCCAGATCGGCATACACGTGCAATGTGTCCAATCTTTCCGCATTGCCTGCATGCTTTGTCCTTGAACCAGCAGTTCCTCTGGTCATGGGTGGATCTGCTGCAGCGATAACATCTCTCGAAACCCTGTGTCATTTCATGGGTGCCGAAGTCCTGTGGCTTTTGCTGTATCTCTACAGCTCCTCTTGCGGCTGCTTCGTTAGATACAGCCATACTGAAAGCCCTGTCCAGTGTCAAATCTTTCTCAGAAAGTAGCCTTTTCTGTGTTCCTTCACTTAGGAGACCGCAGACGAATTTGTCTCGAAGAGAATCTGCCAGTGCTGCCCCGAATTGGCAGTGCTTTCACAGCTTCCTTAATTCGGTGAGGTAATCAGCGTTACTTTCATTCTTGTGCTGATTCCTCTTGAAGAATTTGAATCGTTCCGCTATCAGCAGCGGTGTTGGGTTTAAGTGCTCCTGTAGGGTATCAACAATCTCCTTAAAATTCTTGTCCTTTGGTTTGGCTGGAGTGATTGTTTCGTAACAGCCCGTATGTCCTTGCGCCCATTAGATTTAGAAGTACTGATGCCTTTTTATCATCTTCTATTTCATTTGCTGTGCAATATACCTCCACTCTTTCCACATATGTGGTCCAATCCTCTATATCGCTATCGAAAGCATTAATATTGCCAGCCTTAGGCATCCTGAAAAAAAATGGTGCCTCCCACGCTTTCCTTTCTTCCCTGCAGAAAAAATGGCGCTTCCCGCGCTTTCCCGCCGCTGCTGCTGCTGACAACGCTGTTCTCCGCGGTTTTTATTTACATAGGTTTTTTTTTCAATAGGTGGAGACTCGTTCCCGTCGGACTCTCTGGGACTTTTCCCTCCCTCTGCTTGGTCCGAACGCTGACCTGCTTTGCAGTGCCGGCCGTCTCCCGAGTGCTCCCCCCCCTGTCTCCGTTTGCCTCCGCCTTTGCTGCTCGGCCCCGCTGTAGAGCCAGCCGATGGAGCGCCAGCCCGCCGCCCAGGAAGGATTATTGCAGTACCTGCCACCAGCTCGGCTAGCTGGTGAAACCACAGTTCTTTTTTTTCTTTCTTGTTTTTCTTCGACTTCCGTCTGAGGAATCGATCTCCTTGAGGTGCTGCCGAATTGCAGGTAAGTCCGTTTCCAATTCGTCGTCACTGTTGTATCCGTGTGTTAATGGAGACACGGAATGCAGGAGTTGGTTTCACAGGTGTTTACTGAACAAAGTCTGGAGGTGAACTAACAGATACAAGACACTATACAGGCTTATATAGCCCGAGTGGCCATTACCGGCATTACAGTACACAGAGGCTCTTAAAGGCACATACACCACAATTAACAACTCGATAAGAGCAGAGTAGGGCAGTGAAAAACGTATCGATAAAGGCCAAGCGCCTAGTTATAAGCTGGCGCTTGGGGAGGCAAGAATCTTGTTGAACGCTGCGAATAAACGCAGGTGCCCACGCCACAACGAATATACTGGCGTTTGACGCTTCGGTAGGAAAATCTAAGCAGTAAAGACTGCCAACTGCCCTATAGGCACAACGTTATCGCCGACGACCGCCCGAGGGAGAAGAAGAGGAGAACCCATCGCGACGAGACGACGACGGTAGCTGAGGAGAAGAAAGGTGTGTCGCAGCAGCAGCTCCAGCACTGCGCCCTGAGACCACGTGGCGACGGGGTACCTAAAAGGACAGAAGACCAAACCTCAAAACCCGCATCCGTTAAAACAGCTGGCTTTGCTTTGGATTGGTGAGCATGAATTCTGGCCCCTCATAGCTTAATCTAGTTAGGTATAAGGGGTGGGATAAGGATAAGGGGATTGTTAATGTAGTTGTTTTTCCCTCGATGTGCCGTGTGTTCCCCATACCCTGTATAAGTATAATTTTTGTAGTTGCCTGTATTTTATACTAGTGACTTCTCATAAGACTGTTTTATTTTCTGTTTTAATAAAATCTTGGTTTTCTTACACCAAACCACCTGTCTACTCGAGTTTTCTGTATCGCCGCCTGTACCTAAGTCCGGTGTCTAGAACCCAGGGGAGTGGGAGCGATTCGAACCGCTCACAGACAGTCAGGGGCATAACTGACTGGGTGCACACGCCACCCGCCACCCCCTACAGGAGCCAATAGCAGAAGGGAATCTCCCTTCATACACTTGACAGATAGACCCGTCAAATATATGAATGGAGATCACCCCAAAAACACTGTGAAACATTAAATAATTTTTTTTAAACATCACATTTTTAAAATGATTTGAAGTTACAATAAATTAAATATTTTAAACAAAAATTTAATTTTTTGAAACAAGAATTAGTTTTTTATGGGCTAAAAATAAACTTTGCTTTTTTTAAAGTATTTTTAAATGATAAATGAGTGAACTTTTTTAAAAAACTTTTTTCAAATCTTATGCTGGTAAAAGCAGACCTTATGCCTGCTTTTACCAGGCGTAAGATTTCTAAGGGTTTTCTGCGGACGGAGTTTCTCCAGAAAGCGGAACTATCCGCCCGCAGAGGCCCTTCTCTAGCGCAGGCATGCGATCTGTCAAGAGCATTCTTGACAGATCGGAAATGCCGGTTTTCAGCGCATGCGCTTGGCATGCCTGAAACCGGCATTTCCGATGTCCCTATGGGTGTGTACACAGCCCGTACACACCCATAGGCATCGGAATATACGGCCCATTGTCTTTATTTTTGGTGGTACTGGCTGGGGCATGGGCAGATGTAGGCAATGTATACAGATGAGCACATTTTGTTCCCTTTTGTGTGGCTGTTGCTTGCAGGACTGGCACTTGTTATTTATGTACCTTTGAAAGCACAGGTGAGAAGTGCAGGAAGCGAGAGGCACGTGAAGACTCAACCGGTCAAAGTAGGTGAGCATCTACATATTTGCACTAATTTATGGTTGAGAAAGTTTGCAATAAAATCCATCTATAATTTATATTAATGTGTGTCTACAGTTATCAGGCCCATTTTTGTCCAGTTGAAAAAGTGCCTTCTGCCCTAATAGCCCTGTTCAACAGAAGATTACTTGAAGTACTTTAAGAAAAATCACGTAATAAATTCTAGCATTTAGTCTACAGGCACTCAGTTAGTTGTGAAAACTATGCAAAGGATAAAAATTGCAGACTATTTTTCAACTAGCACAATCTCTGAGCCACCATTCACATAATGCGCACACACTTTCAAATTAAATCTTGCTGTTTCTTAAATGCAAAGCAAGAAAAGCAGCTATGGAAAAAACCCAGAAATGGTGAGAATTTCAAATGACATGACGTGGAGCTGAGCAATAGGAATGCAACTTGCAGTGAGAGACATTCGGAGCAGCATAATCAAATTGGTCTACCTGTAAATGATAAGTTAATATATGAATGCACAATTGATATGTGGAATTGATTTTTTTAAAGTTATTACCTAAAATGTGTCTTAGCAAGATAAACCCAAGTTTCTATTGTAAAGGGGGCGAAACAATTGGGTGAAAATCATTTTCACCATTTAAGAAACAGCAAGATTTAATTTGAAAGTGTGTGCGCATTATGCGAATGGTGGCTCAGAGATTGTGCTAGTTGAAAAATAGTCTGCAATTTTTATCCTTTGCATAGTTTTCACAACTAACTGAGTGCCTGTAGACTAAATGCTAGAATTTATTACGTGATTTTTCTTAAAGTACTTCAAGTAATCTTCTGTTGAACAGATCTTGCAGAACAAATATAGGAGGATAATAAACTTCTTTACAGACTACTGATAAAGCAGAACAAATCATCAATTTTAGTAGGGTTGTCCCGGTAAATTCAGCAGACACCTACATATTTGCACTAATTTATGGTTGAGAAAGTTTGCAATAAAATCCGTCTATAATTTATATTAATGTGTGTCTACAGTTATCAGGCCCATTTTTGTCCAGTTGAAAAAGTGCCTTCTGCCCTAATAGCCCTGTTCAACAGAAGATTACTTGAAGTACTTTAAGAAAAATCACGTAATAAATTCTAGCATTTAGTCTACAGGCACTCAGTTAGTTGTGAAAACTATGCAAAGGATAAAAATTGCAGACTATTTTTCAACTAGCACAATCTCTGAGCCCTGAATGCCTCATTCAAGGTACTATAATTGCCAGCCTCACATAAGCTGACAGATTTTTTTAAGATTGAAAATCTATCAACTGTGAAGTAAAAAAAAAACGACTGTTCTTATATTACTAGAATGTGTCATTTTTATTATAAAATACACCCCAGTTTCTCCGAGGTTTCTGCAGACCATCAGCCGAAGCTATGGCAGTCAATCGGGAGAACCCCCATGGAGATTCAACCCCATGCTCTATGTGGGGATTAAATTAACATTGGTCGAGATACAGCCATTAACACTGTACTATTTAGCATTAATTGTCCATGCTAAATTGCCGGCAGATTCAAGGAAATGCACTCTCCCTCTGTCCGACCATCACAGTCATGCACTGTGATGCTGAAAAAAATTAATATTGCAATATTAAAGCCGCTCAAACATCAAGGGCAGTAATATTTCCATAAAATTAACCATAAATAACTAAATGAAACACTTAAAATACAATTTTGTATAATACAAATCCTTAAACAAGTTATATATATTCTGCTGTGCCTATTCTCATCTTTTTCCTCTCTTATTCCTAAGTTTAAAGTTTATTTGTCTTTCTGTTCCGAATGTCTTTTTTGGAGGTGGAACACATTTTTGTAAGTTTTTATTGGATGTAAACTGGCTTTCAAACCAATTAAAAGCCCACTTTCTGAAGGCTGACAGGCCCGGCGACCAGTTAACACCGTCCGTGGGACTCACCTACTGTCGTCCCGCACCCACCCGTACGATTTTAACCCTCTCTTCTGAGCAGGATCTTTAATCAACAATGAGATGGATTAATCCAATTCCAGAAACTGGCAGAGTCCTTCTTTAAATATGCAGATCAGGCTCCGCTGACATTTTCAGAACCTGACTGCCATTTTAAACGCGCGCCTGAGTGGGGAAGCACTTGTAGACTTCCCCGTTAGGTCAAACTTAGGTCAAACTCATGGGAAGAAGAGTCAGGGCACAAAGAGGTAAGGCTTTTTTTTGTTACTTTCCTTGCGGGGCCAGGAGGAGCAGGAGTACTCGTCTGGGCCACACAAGGAATGGTTATCACTTCCGTGGCCCGGGCTCCAACTCTCCCCACCCCGGCTCTCCCCCACATCACTAGGTCCTCCCGAAACCATCTCCCTGAGATTTACTTGTGTGTTGGGTGTAATATTTGCATATTGAATTATCATTGGCCCGCAGGCATCTGTAAGGAATACCTATTATATTCACATGTGATCACATGCCGAGTTGTCATTGGCCTGCAGGCATCTGTAAGGGGTCCTAACTCCATCTTGTCCCCACTGTGCTGTATGATTGAGATCACAGACCTGATGCTTCATAAAAGAGTTTAAACTGTAATACTCCGTTGTCCTGAAATTTATTATTTTTGTACAAAGTGTGCAAAACAAGACATGGTGTCAGAACAGGGATTTGAAATGGACATCGTTGGAGCTCCCTTACCTCGAATGAATTGGGAATCTTTGAACTTACATAGAGAATGGTGCAAGTTCAAGCAACACGTGCAGTTGATATTCTCGGGTCCGTTGAAAAGCAAAGGGGAGGAAGAAAGATGCAGCTACCTACTCCTGTGGATCGGAGAAAAAGGGAGAGACATTTTTAACACATGGTCTCTCACCGCGGATGAAGCAAAGGTACTGAAAAGTTATTTTGACCGTTTTGAATCATATGTGATGCCCAAGACAAATACGATATTCCCTAGGTACAAGTTTCAGGAGAAAGCACAAGGAGCTAGTGAGTCGTTTGAACAGTTCGTGACTGAGTTAAAACTGCTGGCAAAAGACTGTGAATATTCAGATAAAGATGAGATGGTCAGAGACCGCATCATGTTTGGAATACATTCAGCTAAAGTGAGAGAGAAACTTTTGAATGTTGGGTCCAGGCTAACGCTGGACAAAGCTATGGACATAGCTACATCACACGAGATAGCCCAAGCACAGTTGAAAACCATAACCGGCGCCATGAGCAGCTCGAGTGAACAGACAGTGCACGTAGTTAATAGACACACACCAAAGAACACCACCCAGAGAGCGTGTTTCAGAACAGAGAGAGTTCTAAAAATGGGCGACACAGACATAAAACGCTTCAAAAACTGTGGATATTGTGGAAACAACTGGCATGGAGAAAAGGAGCACTGCCCCGCCAAAGGAAGGCAATGTGCTAAATGTGGTAAACGGAACCACTTTGCTAAAGTTTGCAGGACTGTTTTCGGAGAAGCAGTACAAACAGTGAGTGACAGCCAAATGCCAGATAGAGAGCCAAATGCAGAGGAACTGTTTATTGATTCGGTGTCACATAAAAAACAGATTTCAGAGACTGAGCAAGCCTTTGCCGATATTGAGATAGGAAAACAGGGCAAAGAGCTTAAGTTTAAACTAGACACTGGATCTCAGGTTAATGTAATTCCTCTGAGTGAGTATCACAGCGTGAAGGATGAGTGTGAGCTACAGCCCACCTCACACAGACTGACCGGCTATGGGGGTGAGCAGCTCATTGTAAAAGGCACATGCGTGATGAAATGCAAGTACAAAGAAAGCGACATGATGTTGGACTTTTACATTGTTGACACTCGAGCACCTCCAGTGCTAGGTCTAAAGGCATGTTTAGACATGCACCTCGTCAAGCTAGTGCTATCATTGACAGCACCAGTGGAGAAGCAGACAGTCATGGAGGAGTTTGCTGACGTTTTCAAATGAATCGGACTATTCCCAGGTGAATGCACTATTCACCTTGACCCAGCAGCAACCCCTGTGGTTTGCCCACCGAGAAGGATACCCCTTGCTCTACGTAGTTGCCTGAAGGAGGAGCTGCAGAGCATGGAGAATACAGAAATCATCGTCCGGGAAACAGAACCGACAGAGTGGGTAAACGCGTTAGTAATGGTTGAGAAACCACGTACAGGCAAGCTCAGAGTCTGTCTCGACCCCAGAGATTTGAACAAGGCTATCAAACACCCTCACTACCCTCTACCAACGCTAGATGACATCACACCCAAGCTAGTGGGAGCACGTTACTTCAGTGTAATGGACACATGATCAGGATACTGGACTATCAAGCTCGCGGAAAAGTCATCTAAGCTAACAACGTTCAACACACCATTTGGACACTACCAATTTCTGCGTTTACCATTTGGTCTTATCTCAGCTCGGGATGAATTCCAGCGGAAGATCGACGAAACCTATGTAGGCCTCGACGGAGTAGTCGCAATCGTAGACGACATCCTCATCTATGGCAGGAATAGAGAGGAACATGACAGGAACCTCCGTGCGATGCTACAAAGATCACGGGAGAAAGGTATCGGCTCAACCCCGAGAAAAGCATAATCGGATCCACCGAGATCAGTTATTTCGGGCATCGCCTCTCAACTGATGACATTAAGCCGGATCCAGAGAAAATCTCTGCCATCAAGAAGATGGAGCCGCCGAAGAACCGCGCAGAGCTAGAGACAGTACTAGGCATGGTTAACTACTTAGCCAAGTTTGCCCCGAGCCGCTCCGAAATCAATGCACCCATGCGTCAGTTGCTCAAACAATCCAATGGGTTCCTGTGGGACAAACAACATGACACAGCATTTCAGAAAATGAAAGACCTAATCACCAGAGAACCAGGACCAGTTCTTGTCTACTTCGACCCCAACAAAGAGCTCAGACTACAAGTGGACGCGTCAAAGTATGGATCAGGCGCAGTATTACTGCAAGAAGGAAAGCCCATCGGCTACGCTTCCAGATCTCTCACAGACAGTGAAATCAACTATGCTCAAATCGAGAAAGAGCTATATGCAATTCTGTTTGGATGTAAACGTTTCCACCAGTACGTCTATGACCGACAAGTCGTTGTGGAATCCGACCACAAGCCCCTCGAGTCAATCATGAGGAAACCACTAGCCGCAGCCCCACCAAGGCTACAGAGAATGATCCTTCAGCTACAGAAGTATGACTTCACAATCATTCACCGTCCAGGCAAAGACATTCCTGTCGCAGACACACTCTCCAGAAAGTCTCTTAGCTACCAGGACAGCAGCCTCAGTGAAGGCATGGATGTGCAGGTACACATGGTGTACAACAGCTTACCCGTGAGTGACTCAAAACTGAAGGAGATCCGAGCAGCAACAGAGAAAGATGCACAACTCACACTGCTGAGCAAAGTCATACATGAAGGATGGCCTGAGGAAAGGAGGAAATGCCCTCAGAGCATTTCTGAATTCTGGAACCACAGAGACGAACTGTCACAAATCAACGGAATCATCTTCAAAGGGGAGAAAATCATTATTCCTACCAGTCTCAGAGAAGAGATGTTGACAAAAATTCATGCTGGACATATGGGCATGGAAAAATGCAAACAAAGAGCACGTGACATTATGTTTTGGCCCGGAATGTGCAAACACATTGAGGACATTGTCGGAAAAGGTTCCATTTGTCTAGAACGCCGCCCATCAAATGTCAAAGAGCCCATGATACCTCACTGTATCCCAGACAGGCCCTGGCAGGTCATCAGCTGCAAGCAAGTGCATGCAAAACGTGTACAGAGACAGCAACACCAAAAGAGATACTATGACAGGTCAGCTAGACTACTGCCGCCGCTGCACAATGGAGAATCCGTCAGAATCCAGGAGCATGACTACTGGAAGCCAGCAGTCGTCATCCAGCCAGCTGACACTGAGCGATCGTATCACGTCCGCACCCCAGAAGGACAGGTGTACCGCCGCAATCGCAGGCACCTCCTGAACACCAAGGAACAACACCATCATTCCGACGAGAGGATCAGTTCAACAGAGTGTGATGAACAGAGCAATACACAAAACACATCATACTTACCTGAACCTAAACCTGAACTGGAATTGTTGACCGATTCAGGAGCATGCTCAGTTCCATACCACACGACGTCGGGACAAGAGGTCAAGCCTAGAGTTATCCTTGACTTATGAACTGTCAAAGGGTGTAGGCGGATCGCTGCCCTAAAAAAAACTGTACATCGTTATTGAAACGTTGAGATGTTTTCAGTGTTAGTTAAATGCTGAGTTTACTTATATGTTTATGCTACCGAGAACATTATGTAGAAGAAAGGTTTAAAAGTAATGCATAACATTTTTCTTTTAAAAGAAAGGGGATGTAATATTTGCATATTGAATTATCATTGGCCCGCAGGCATCTGTAAGGAATACCTATTATATTCACATGTGATCACATGCTGAGTTGTCATTGGCTTGCAGGCATCTGTAAGGGGTCCTAACTCCATCTTGTCCCCACTATACTGATATGATTAAAATCACAGACCTAATGCTTCATAAAAGAGTCTAAACTGTAATACTCCGTTGTCCTGCAATTTATTATTTTTGTACAAAGTGTGCAAAACAAGACATTGGGGACCAGCCCTCCCTCCCGATTGCACTTCAGCCTGCTGGCCAGCTGCTGATTCTGGGCAAGAAACAGACCAGGAGCATACGGATGAATTCGAAAGCCCTCACAGGCTGAGCTCAAGATGTTTTGCCGCCTGTCTTGACCCCCACCCGCCCAATTCACACCAGAGTTAAAATCGGAACTATCCTTTTTTCTGGTGCTCGCCGGTTCAATTTCTCATTACTGTTTACTTTTTAAGAAACATTTATTTTCTATCTTTCCTCTTTTTCCTTTGTGCAATTTTTCAGTTAAAGATTTTGATTATTTTTTACTTCTTTCTGGTATAAATTTCATTCGCATTATTAAAAGAAAAACATTTTTTGTAGTGTATTTCCTCTGTGACATTTCTCAAGTTATCCTCCCATTTTCACCCATGAACAGTCTTAAACATCCCAAGATCTGTTATTTTCTTTTTCTTTCTGCATGCTTCTGCAATATCAAATCTAATGATATTATTTGATCATAGATGCTCAAATGTTCCCCTGTAATTTTCCGTTGTCACTACTAAATACTAGATCAAGTAAATGCCCTTCCTGATCCACCACTCCAACACAAAGCACAGTGGCAGTGTAGCACTTTTATAAATGTATCTCTCCTTTAGAGGCCATCATTCCACTTTAAGTATTCATAATTAGTGCATTCCTTTTCTAAGCTGATCGCCTAAGGGGTCATTTCAACTTTGCAAAACGAGAGCATGGGCCTTACACTAAACATCCGTAAGACAAAGGTCCTCTACCAACCTGCCCCCGCCACACAGTACTCCTCCCCGATTTTCAAAACCCACGACAAGGCCTTGGACAACGTGGACCACTTTCCATACCTCGGGAGCCTACTGTCAACAAGGGCAGACGTCGATGACGAAGTCCAACACCACCTTCAGTGTGCCAGTGCAGCCTTCGGTCGCCTAAGGAAGAAAGTGTTTGAAGACCAGGACCTCAAACCCAGCACCAAGCACATGATCTACAGAGCAGAAGTGATACCCGCCCTCCTGTATGCTTCAGAGACATGGACTATGTACAGCAGGCACCTCAAAGCACTGGAGAGGTACCACCAACGCTGCCTCCGCAAGATCCTGCTAATCCATTGGCAGGATAGGCGCATCAACATCAGTGTTCTCACTCAGGCCAACATCTCCAGCATTGAAGCTTTGACAATGCTCGATCAGCTCCGATGGATGGGCCACATCGTCCGCATGCCCGATACGAGACTCCCAAAACAAGCGCTCTATTCAGAGCTCCGACACGGCAAGAGAGCCCCAGGTGGGCAGAGGAAACACTTCAAGGACACCCTCAAAGCCTCCTTGGAAAAAGTACAACATCCCCACCGACACCTGGGAATTCTTGGCCCAAGACCACACAAAGTGGAGGAGAAGCATCTGGGAAGGCGCCGAACACCTCGAGTCTCTTCGCTGGGAGCAAGCGGAAGCCAAGCACAAACAGCGGAAGGAGCGCTCATCAACCCAAGCACTCCACCCACCCGCCCCTTCAACCACCGTCTGCTCCACCTGTGACAGAGACTGTTGGTCCCACATTGGACTCATCAGTCACCTGAGAACTCATTTTTAGAGTGGAAGCAAGTCATCCTCGGTTCCAAGGGACTGCCTAAGAAGAAGAAGAAGACTCCTTTTCTAAGTTGATCGCCTAAGGGGTCATTTCAACTTTGGGTGATGGTGTAAAATGGGCTTGATGTTCCTTTCCACTGACTCCTCCTGGCTCCATATTAAAACTGCGGGCTGCTGCAAGACACCGCTTGCCCGCCCCCCCGCCCCCCCCCCCCCTCACCATCTCCTCCGCCCACTCACACTTACCGTAGGCCCTTGGGCAAATTTGTCATCCCCGTAGCTGATGAATTCCCTCTTAGGGTGTGACTAGTGCCCGCAGTGCGCCGGTTGCCTTATGATGGTATCCAATATCGCGTGGTCCTCTTGTCCATCAGGTTTGGGGCGGCGGTCATTGCTGCTGCTCAGTTTGTGTCTGAACTAGAGAGCGAACAAATTTCTAAGCCCTTTTCTTCATGGCTACACTTAACTTCAAAAGCTTCTGAATTAAACAGCAGACATGGATAAGTCTGCCTAGCATTAAAAGATTAGTCAAGCAAAAAAAAACTTGTAGAATTAGATGATACATGTACGTTGAAAAAGTTAATTGAAGTTTTAGGTCAGGTATCTAAATTAATGAACAATGACAAATTAAGGAAAACTGACATCATACAATTTGTGCCTTTAAGGATTTTGTACTTTTTATTGTAAGGGGAATTTATTTTCTTCCTCTCCGCTGTTCTTGGTCTACTTCCACCTCGAGAGACTGACCGAATGACTTCCTCTCAGCCCTTTGCCGATGCTGCTTTGAAGCTAGCTGCCAGGAGGTGTGTGAGAGCTGGTTGAGGGATTCCAATCTCCCCTGTCCCAGTGTGGAAGTGACCTGGCCTTCTCTCACTGCTTCCTCCCTATGGGGCAGCCGACTCTTGAGAGTGGGGGACTGTTTGCGTGAATCTGTATCCCACCTGTGCAAAGTGCTGCCACTTTAATGAATTGTGTTACCGGGTCACCCAAAACCAATAATCTTTTAACACCGACACATAAATCGACAGTATGTTGTTCTTTTGCAAACAGCTGACTTCTTTTCATAAACTGCATTTATGTGTTAAAAGAACAATAAAGTAATTAAAGCTGTATTAATAAAAATCCAATGAACTGATTCTGTTCACTGGGCTTCAAACCAATATAAGTAACACTGACAGGCAGTAATAGAATTTTGTTGCTGCTCTTGTACATGTTAAATGCAGGGATCTGCAGCAGGCAGGAGAAACAGCGCAGAGAGGAGGAAGCGATAAGCTCATCCGTCAAGGAAAATTTTGCTCAGATGTACGAAACCCCCAGGAGGAATTGTGGATCACATTCTGATCTCGGAAGACATTCCGGGAAATATTCTACTTCAGAAATATGATTAAAATAAATGACTACAAGGTCTGCATTGAAAGAAACTGACAACGACTAGAAAGCACATCGTTACAGGAGGGCCACTTGATTGCACAATGGCAATATGGAAAGGGAGAGAGACATAAATGTGATTGATGAGAAAGGGATATTAAAATGTATCCTTACATAATAAAACTGAATGACTGCAATCATTAGAACTTATTAACTAGGGAGAAAGATTGTGTTTACATGGCAGCAAGGTGATGTTCAACACTAAATCAAAACTACAACCAAACGTCATTTGTGAATAAAGCATTCTATAATCTTCTATTTGTAACACACACTGGTCTCGAGAGGCTGGACTATTTAAAGCATTTCCTTTAACTTTTCTTTCACCAAACCTAGACACAGAGTTAGAAATGAGAACAGAAATGCAATTTTAATGAACAATTAAGAAAACTTGCCACACAGTTATTCCGTTAAATCTGGCTTTTTTTTATGCATATAAATTATGATGCAAGTTCCTCATTTCACCCCAACTGAGGATCAGCCATAAAATGTACCTGCTGCAACCAACTGCTTTAGTTATTGCATGTGAACTAAATCACCAAGGCAGGACTAAGCTGAGTACATTACTGGAATGAACACCTACAACATGTCAGTTTGCTTTCTGACAAAAACCAGAAATCCTGGGTTCTTGAAGAGAATAATGATCTGAAGCGAGTAGATATATGTGTACAAGTGTATCCTCTGGTGAATGGTCCCAGTGTGCAGCTGGAGGGGGAGCTACAACATCCAAAAACAGCTGCAAAGAATCCCATAGGACATTCGGAATGGGAAAAATACATGTATTTTTAGCTTTGAAGGATGAAAAACAGGTGGGGTTGATGAATCAAAAACTTTAAAACCTGAAACTTTCAAATTAATCATTAACAGCAAAGTACAAACTCTGTCCAATTAGAATAGTGAAAAAGCAATCATATTGGGGACATCATTTTATGTTTTCTTTTCAAGTGATAACAATTTATGATATTGTGGCAGAGCCACTGAGGGACTCTGAACAACTGTACATAATTCCCTTTAATGATGTGTTAGCTACAGACTAAATCTGTACCATTGTATATACTGTTTGCATGTACAGTGCGCGGTCCCTTTAAGAGCGCGGGCAAACGCGATGACGTCATACCGCTAATCACGTGATCACCCAAACGCGGGAAAAATGTGATAAGAACATAAGAAATAAGAGCAGGAGTAGGCCAATTGGCCCCTCGAGCCTGCTCCGCCATTCAATAAGATCATGGCTGATCTGATCCTAACCGCCAATCCACTATCACAGAACCATCTCCTGAATCTAACAGAATTAGACACACGAAATAGGAGCAGGATCAGGCTACACGGCCCCTGGGCCCGCTCCGCTACCCACAGGGCCATGTCCGATCCGAACCTAGACTCATGTCCAATTTCCTGCCCGCTCCCCGTAACCCCTAATTCCCTTTACTTCTAGGAAACTGTCTATTTCTGTTTTAAATTTATTTAATGATGTAGCTTCCACAGCTTTCTGGGGCAGCAAATTCCACAGACCTACTACCCTCTGAGTGAAGGAGTTTCTCCTCATCTCAGTTTTGAAAGGGCAGCCCCTTATTCTAAGATTATGCCCCCTAGTTCTAGTTTCACCCGTCATTGGGAACATCCTCACTGCATCCACCCGATCAAGCCCCTTCACAATCTTATATGTTTCAATAAGATCGCCTCTCATTCTTCTGAACGCCAATGAGTAGAGTCCCAATCTACTCAACCTCTCCTCATATGTCCATCCCCTCATCCCCGGGATTAACCGAGTGAACCTTCTTTGTACTGACTCGAGAGCAAGTATGTCCTTTCTTAAGTATGGACACCAAAACTGTACGCAGTATTCCAGGTGCGGTCTCACCAATACCTTGTACAACTGAAGCAATACCTCCCTATTTTTATATTCTATCCCCCTAGCAATGAAAGCCAACACTCCATTGGCCTTCTTAATCACTTGCTGCACCTGCATACTACCCTTTTGAGTTTCGTGCACCAGGACCCCCAGATCCCTTTGTACTTCAGTACTTTCCAGTTTCTTGCCATTAAGATAATAACTTGCTCTACGATTTTTCCTGCCAAAGTGCATAACCTCACACTTTCCAGTATTGTATTCCATCTGCCAAATCTCTGCCCACTTACTTAGCCTGTCTATGTCCCCTTGCAGGTTTTTTATGTCCTCTTCACTCACTACTTTCCCTCCCATCTTAGTATCATCTGCAAACTTTGATATGTTACACTCGGTCCCCTCCTCCAAATCGTTAATATAGATTGTAAAGAGTTGGGGACCCAGCACTGACCCCTGCGGAACACCACTAGTTACTGATTGCCAGTCTGAGAATGAACGATTTATCCCAACTCTCTGCCTTCTGTTAGATAGCCAATCCTCTATCCATGCCAGAATATTACCCCCAATTCCATGATTTTTTATCTTAGGCAATAATCTTTTGTGTGGCACCTTGTGAAATGCCTTTTGGAAGTCTAAATACACTACATCCACTGGTTCCCCTTTATCCACCCTATACGTTACTTCCTCAAAGAACTCCAGCAAATTTGTCAAACATGAATTCCCCTTCATAAAACCATGCTGACTTTGTCCTATTAAATTATGATTATCCAAATGTCCTGTTACTGTCTCCTTAATAATGGACTCCAAAATTTTACCTACCACAGATGTTAGGCTAACCAGTCTATAGTTTCCAGCCTTCTGTCTACTGCCCTTTTTAAATAAGGGTGTTACATTAGCAGTTTTCCAGTCTGCCGGGACCTTTGCCGAGTCCAGGGAGTTTTGGAAAATTATTACCAATGCATCCACAATCCCTACCGCCACTTCCCTCAAGACCCTAGGATGTAAGCCATCAGGTCCAGGTGATTTATCCGCCTTGAGTCCCATTATTTTACCGAGTACCACTTCCTTAGTGACTTTGATCGTGTTTAGCTCCTCCCCCCCCTTTAGCCCCCTGTTTGTCCAGTGTTGGGATATTCTTAGTGTCTTCTACTGTAAAGACTGATGTAAAATATTCATTCAGTGTTTTTGCCATCTCCATATTTCCCACCATTAATTTCCTGGTCTCATCCTCTAAGGGGCCAACATTTACTTTAGCCACCCTTTTTCTTTTTATATAACTATAAAAACTCTTACTATCTGTTTTTATATTTTTTGCTAATTTACTTTCATAATCTATCTTCCCTTTCTTAATCAATCTTTTTGTGTGATGACATCATGACGCCATCCACGGGACCACGGGGCAGTCCTCGTGGAGCCTCCGACCTGTTAAGACCTGTATTCATAGTTCTCTTGCACCAATCTGTTTAAACTCGTTAGTTTGACATTAAAAACCTTTTTGATTGATTGCCTGCGTCGAACTCAATCTCTAGATAGGAATTTGACCATTCCTACATTGGTGACCCCGACTTTTGTGAACGGATTTCACAAAAGGAACACAGCATGGAGGCAAATGCCGTTTCGTTGAAGCTGCCGCAATTCTGGGAACAACGAGCGACCTCGTGGTTCATCCAAGTTGAAGCCCAGTTCGCCCTGAGAGGCATCGTTGAGGATCAGACCCGATACTTATACGTGGTCTCCGCACTCGACGGCTCTACCGCCTCGCGGATCGTCAGTCTTCTCGAGAACCCCCCAACTGACCGCAAGTATGAGACCCTCAAGGCGCGGTTGCTAAGGGTTTTCGGGCTCACGAAATCAGAGCGCGCCCGTCGGCTGCTCGCTATGCCCGGAATCGGGGACTCCAAACCTTCCGAGCTGATGAGCCAAATGCTCACACTCCTCGGCGCCGAACCGGAATGCTTTCTCTTCAGAGAGTTATTCCTCAGCCAATTACCAGAGCAAGTGCAAGCGGCTTTGGCGAGATCCAAGGTCAAAGACTGCGCAGTGCTCGCTGCCGAGGCAGACAAAATATTCGCAGTTACGCAACAGTACTGCGTTGCCACGAGGCGCCCATTCCCCACAGACGCCGCCCCAGCTCCTCAGCCTGCGGGGCTGTGCTTCTACCACGCGCGGTTTGGCTCGCAGGCGAGATGTTGCCGCCCTCCCTGCAGCTTCTCTCAAAAAAAAACAACTCCGTCCAATGAAGGACGGGTCTAACGGGTGCCCCGCGGCCGCGATGGCAATCGGCAATGCAGGCAAGCTGCTCTTCATCACAGATACCCTCTCCGGTCATCGGTTCCTGTGCGATACCGGAGCACAGTGCAGCATTCTACCTGCGTCAGCTCTTGAAGTACAGGCTGGGAGGCACGGCCTCCCCCTCGAAGCGGCTAACGGCGGAGCTATTCGGACCTTTGGCAGACGGCGGGTCCAGGTGTGCTTCGGCGGCCAGCGGTTTGTCTGGGAATTCGTTATGGCCAAGGTTTCGTAAGCCATTCTCGGTGCAGATTTCCTGTGCGCCAACGGCCTCCTGGTCGATGTAAGGAACCGACGGCTGATCAACGTGGCCACGTTTCACTCTATCCCTTGCCACCGTAGTAACACCATGTCGTGCACCGTCTCCTGTGCTTTCCCGACTCCGAATGAGTTCGCTTGCCTGCTAGGCGAATTTCCAGACCTGACCAGGCCCACGTTCTCCTCCACGGCCACGAAGCATGGTGTGGAACATCACATCACCACCACCGCCCCCCTGGTCCACGCGCGGGCCCGGCGCCTCGAACCTGGCAAGCTAGCGGTCGCGAAGGTGGAGTTCGCAACAATGGAACGCTTAGGGATTATTCGCAGGTTGAATAGTCCCTGGTCTTCGCCTCTTCACATCGTACCGAAACCTGGCGGCGGATGGCAGCCCTGCGGTGACTCTCGGCGCCTAAATGATGCCACCACTCCTGATCGATACCCGATCCCCCACATCCAGGATTTCTCTGCCCATTTGGCAGGAAACACCGTTTTTTCCAAGGTTGACCTTGTCCGAGGCTACCACCAGGTCCCGGTGCACCCGCAAGACGCCCAGAAGACCGCAGTCATCACCCCTTTCGGTCTCATCGAATTTTTAAGAATGCCGTTTGGGTTGAAGAACGCCGCCCAGGCTTTCCAACGCCTGATGGATTCCGTGCTGTGGGACCTCAAGTTCTTTTTCGTCTACTTAGACGATATCATCATTGCCAGTCCTAATAAGGAGGAACACACCTCTCACCTCCGCACCCTCTTTCAACGCCTCAGCCAACATGGCCTGATTATCAACCCAGCCAAGTGTCAGTTTGGTCTGCACCAAATTGATTTCCTGGGACATCGCATTACCTCAGAGGGAGCGGTTCCTTTGCAAGCGAAGGTAGAGACGGTGACATCCTTTCCACGCCCGCAGAACATAAAGGCCCTGCAGGAGTTCCTCGGGATGGTAAACTTTTACCACCGTTTCGTGCCTAAGGCAGCACTGCTCATGCAGCTCCTGTACGAGGCCCTCAAGGGCAAGTCTGGCAAGGATCCGGTGGGCTGGACGGTTGACATGGACCGGGCATTCACCGACACCAAGAGTGCCTTAGCCAACGCAACCATGCTGGCGCACCTGCTACCAGGAGCCACCATCGCCCTCACCACCGACGCGTCAGATTACACAATCGGCGCCGTTCAGGAGCAGTGGGTGAATGGGACGTGACAGCTGTTGGCATTCTTCAGCCGTCAACTGCGGCATAACGAGTGGGCGTACAGTACTTTTGACAGGGAGTTACTAGCCCTTTTTCTGGCCATCCGCCATTTCCGGTTCTTGTTGGAAGGATGTCCTTTCACCGCTTTCGTCGACCATAAGCCACTGACTTTTGCCATGGCCAAGACCGCCGAACCGTGGTCATCTCGACAACAACATCAGCTGACATACATCTCCGAATTTACCACAAATATTCAGCACGTGGCCGATAAAGACAACCTGGTGGCAGATTGCCTCTCCCGCGCGACCGTGCATGCGGTCCAGCTGGGCATCGACTACGCCCTCATGGCAGCAGATCAAGTCTCAGACCCTGAAGTGCAGGCTTACCGCACCAACACCACTAGCCTCCAGTTGGCCGATGTCAGGTTCCATTCAGCTGGTACCACGTTGCTGTGTGACGTCTCCGTTCGGGACCCTTGCCCTATTGTGCCGGTCACCTGGCGCCGCAAGGTGTTTGACGCCATACATGGGTTGTCACACCCAGGAATGAAGGCTTCTCAGAAGCTAATGTCAGCTAAGTTCGTTTGGTGGGGCATGCATAAAGATGTCCGCGACTGGGCCAACACCTGCGTGGTCTGCCAAAAGGCCAAGGTACAGCGTCACGTCAAGGCTCCATTGGCCACCTTTGCAGTTCCTGAACGACGGTTTGACCACGTTAATGTGGACCTGGTAGGACCACTGCCACCTTCCCATGGTTTTACGCACATCCTGACCATAGTAGATCGCACCACCAGATGGCCGGAGGCGGTGCCCCTGTCATCTACTACTTCGGCGGACGTGGCCAGGGCGTTCATCTCTTCATGGGTCGCCCATTTTGGAGTGCCTGCTGACATCTCTTTGGACCGGGGACCGCAGTTTTTCTCCAAACTCTGGAATGCGGTGGCTCAACGACTCGGTGTCAAATTACACCGCACCTTAGCCTACCACCCACAAGCGAACGGTCTGTGCGAACGTTTTCACAGATCGCTTAAGGCCGCACTGAGGGCCAGCCTCCAAGATGCTGGATGGGCAGACAAGCTGCCGTGGGTCATGTTGGGCCTTCGCATGGCCCCCAAGGAAGATCTTCACTCTTCCGTGGCAAAGCTCGTTTATGGTCAGCCACTGCGAGTGCCAGGGGATTTCCTGCCAACACCAACGGAGCCATGGTCCGCCTCACGCCAGCTTATCAGTCACCAGGAAGCAGCCAGATGTTTCGCGCCGGTTCCCACATCGCATCACGGGTTTCAGGGCTCTCACGTTCCAGCAGAGCTGAAACAAGCCGACTATGTGTTCATCCGCCACGATGCTCACCAGGATCTGCTCAAGGCCCCATACACTGGTCCTTTCCGCGTGTTAGAGGCAGAAGACAAAGCCTTCAAGGTGGATGTCGGTGGTAAACCGGACCACATTTCGGTCGACCGTTTGAAGCCAGCACACCTGAACCTTGACCATCCCGTCGAGACCGCACAGCCACCGAGACGAGGTCGGCCGCCCACTGTCGTCATGCCAGAACAAGTGCAACCACCTGCCAGACCGCCCGCCGTCCAACAGCTTCCGCTTCGGGAATACAGGAGTCGTTCTGACAGGCTTGTCAGACCCCCTCACCGTTTGACTTTTTCCGTTAAAGACAATTCTGGGGGGGGCGCATGTGGCAGAGCCACTGAGGGACTCTGAGCAACTGTACATAATTCTCTTTAACGATGTGTTAGCTACAGACTAAATCTGTACCATTGTATATACTGTTTGCATGTACAGTGCGCGGTCCCTTTAAGAGTGCGGGCAAATGGGATGACATCATGCTGCTAATCACGTGATCACCCAAACGCGGGAAAAACGTGATGACGTCATGACGCCATCCACGGGACAGCGGGGCAGTCCTCGTGGAGCCTCCGACCTGTTAAGACCTGTATTCATAGTTCTCTTGCATCAATCTGTTTAAACTCGTTAGTTTGACATTAAAAACCTTTTTGATTGATTGCCTGCGTTGAACTCAATCTCTAGATAGGAATTTGATCATTCCTACAATATCAGGCCATTTTCAGATATTATTCACTATTTAGTTAATTGGCAATCAGCATGACTTATAAAGATAATATACTATATAACAGATAGTGAGTTTCTTTCCAATCCGCTATTCTAATCTAACTGTGTAAATTTGCCATATTTCTTCAGCTCACAGACATAAATCTTTCTAGAAAATTGGAAATCGATTCAATGCATCTTCACATCCTATTATGTAGTAAAATCAGTGCATCTTTCATACCAAACACCTGCCACTGAACTGGAAGAGTGAATATGTAAAAAACAGAAATATTACAATCTTATCTATATTCTGCACATGACCAGACTCATTAAATGATTAAAACATTGATACAATCAAGGGGTTCAGGTACCCCTTCAAATCACATTCTTACTTCTAAACCGAAGCCCTGTCTGCCCTCTCAGGTGGATGTAAAAGATGCTATGACACTATTCGAAGAAGAACAGGGGAGTTCTCCTCGGTATCCCGGCCAATATTTATCCCTCAATCAACATTCACTAAAAAAACAGATTATCTGGTCATTATCTCGTTGCTGTTTGTGGGACCTTGCTGGGAGCAAATTGGCTGCTGCGTTTCCTTACATTACAATGGTGACTACACTTCAAAAAAACAAGAAATCATTGGCTGTAAAGTGCTGTGGGATGTCCTGAGGTCATGAAAGGTGCTATATAAATGCAAGTTCTTTCTTTCTTTAATGTCACCTGAACCCTTATGATTGAATTCTCGTAATTCATTTACAATTTTATCCATTATTCTTTGCGCAAGTGGTTTTTAGTGGTAAATAATTCATTACAGAAGAGCAGTTGTTGGAGGCTCCGTCGAAACAAAGCCCCATGGAAGACCGGAACCTGGCGTGTCTGGGTCGCAGCCTATTCCCAATTGCAGGACTGCTCCAAAGGACTGCTTCAGTATCTTGGTGCTATTGAAACTACCCCCTTTATAATGTGGTCTGGTTTCTGCAGCAGCTAGAATAACAGAAAAACAATTGCGTATGTGCATGTTTTCAAGCCATGAATTGTCTCTTACAACAAAAACTCACCATTGCTATCACCACCACCACGCATACCACCATTTCTATTCAATGCTGCTATACCAGTTTCTGTTGTTTCATGTGATGAAAGGAAATATCTTGCATTTATGTATTACCTTATCGTATTGTTCAGAAACATCTCAATACTCTTCATGTATATATTGAACTTTTTGAAGAGCAGTGATTGCTGTTACAAAAGAAATTGCAGAGGCCATTTTACACACAGAATGTTCTTCAATCAACAATGAGGTGAATGAATCCATTTTCTGTGTGTTTGGTTGAGGAAGGCTGGGATATCAGGAGGGCTCCTGGCTCTTCTTTGAATAGTTATGTGCTTTTTTTAATGTTCAGCTGAACCACGGGACAGGCTCAGTTCAATATCTCATCGAAAGGGTGGCACCTCCAACAAAACAGCATCTCTTGGTACTGCACTGGAGTGTCAACTTAGATTGTGAGCTCACATTCTTGGTATGGGTCACAAAATTCACAATCTTTTGACCAAGAGGAAAGAGTTCTAGCAACGGAGCTCAGCTGACACACCTGACTGCTCTTTCAGCATTAAATCTTCCCATTGTTATATGCTGCTACATAAACTGCAAATAAAAAGGGAAGATTTAATACTCCTCTGACCACGTGCCCCCTACGAGTGCTGCTCCTCGCCAGGAGTGCCCGGCCAGGAAATCAGCCCTGCAATATTATTCATATCTCAAAATACCCCAAATATGCATAGCTGCTGTGGGAAATATAAATAATATACTGGTGTAATGGTTAGTTATAGAGTCATAGAGTTATACAGCACGGATAGAGGCCCTTCGGCCCATCGTGTCCGCGCCGGCCATCAAGCCCTGTCTAATCTAATCCCATATTCCAGCATTTGGTCCGTAGCCTTGTATGCTATGGCATTTCAAGTGCTCATCCAAATGCTTCTTAAATGTTGTGAGGGTTTCTGCCTCCACAACCCTTTCAGGCAGTGAGTTCCAGACTCCAACCACCCTCTGGGAGAAAAAGTTCTTTCTCAAATCCCCTCTAAACCTCCCGCCCTTTACCTTGAATCTATGCCCCCTAGTTATTGACCCTTCTACTAAGGGAAAAAAGCTCCTCAGTATCCATCCTATCTATGCCCCTCATAATTTTGTACACCTCAATCATGTCCCCCCTCAGCCTCCTCTGCTCCAAGGAAAACAAACCCAATCTGCCCAGTCTCTCTTCATAGCTGAAGCGCTCCAGCCCTGGTAACATCCTGGTGAATCTCCTCTGCACCCTCTCCAAAGCGTTCACATCCTTCCTGTAGTGTGGCGACCAGAACTGCACACAGTATTCCAGCTGTGGCCTAACCAGTGTTTTATACAGCTCCATCATAACCTCCTTGCTCTTATATTCTATGCCTCGGCTAATGAAGGCAAGTATCCCATATGCCTTTTTTACCACCTTATCCACCTGTTCCACCGCCTTCAGGGATCTGTGTACTTGCACACCCAGATCCCTCTGACCCTCCATCTTGCCTAGAGTCTTACCATTCATTGTGTATTCCCTTGCCTTGTTAGTCCCCCCAAAGTGCATCACCTCGCACTTTTCCGGGTTAAATTCCATTTGCCACTGTTCCGCCCATCTGACCAACCCATCTATATCATCCTGCAGACTGAGGCTACCCTCCTCGCTATTTACCACCCTACCAATTTTTGTATCATCCGCGAACTTACTGATCATACCCTTTACATTCATATCCAAGTCATTAATGTAGACCACAAACAGCAAGGGACCCAGCACCGATCCCTGTGGTACCCCACTGGCCACAGGCTTCCAGTCACAAAAACAACTTTCGACCATCACCCTCTGCCTTCTGCCACTAAGCCAGTTTTGTATCCAATGTGCCAAGGCACCCTGGATTCCATGGGCTCTTACCTTCTTGACCAGTCTCCTGTGTGGGACTTTATCGAAGGCCTTACTGAAATCCATGTATACCACATCCACTGCGTTACCCTCATCCACACACCTCGTCACCCCCTCAAAAAATTCAATCAAATTAGTCAGACATGATCTTCCCTTGACAAAGCCATGTTGACTATCCCCGATTAATCCTTGCCTCTCCAAGTGGAGACTAATTTTGTCCCTCAGAATTTTTTCCAATAATTTTCCTACCACTGATGTTAGGCTCACTGGCCTGTAGTTCCCCGGTTTTTCCCTACTTCCCTTCTTGAATAATGGTACTACATTAGCGGTTCTCTTGTGACTTTGGAGGGACATTGTAGATATAATTTAGAGGGACTTCTAAGTGATATCTAATCTTAAGTATGGAAATTTATATTGGGCGAATAGATGAAAAATGTCCCAGTCCCTACTATCATCATTCTTCAATGTGATCAAAATTCATTCAGAAAAAAAAATTCATTAAAAAAAATTCATAATAGTTCACGACAAATACAATAATCAATCCAAATTATACTTTAGCTGGAATATACTGTCACTTTTATTCTTCTGCTGAGTATAATTGAAGATAATTCTGAAATCCTTGTGAGGTGTTTCAAAGACTGTTGTCATAGAAACTGCTGTGTAGAAAATGTAGCAGCTTTGTTAGGTCAGATAATTCATAATCAAACCAATAAAACAAGCATAATACACGGAAATATGCTGAAGGGTATGAATTTATTTGGATAATAATGAACTCTTTTAAGGAGTCTCTGTCACCTTCTTACAAAGCTATCAGACAGAATTCATTCCTGGAGCAGCTCGGCTCTCGTATTGGTTCGTTACAAAGTTTGTGACGCTGAAAAAAATGACATCTGTGAACTTTGGCAATGTGGTTTTGGCAGTATTAAATGACTTATTTTTGTACTCTAAAGAACATTTATGTGGAGATGTACTCATTGACACATTGATGTCATTGTGCCACAGTTAATGTAATTGATGTTCGGTGAACACAATGAAAAGTTGACCTAACAATAATATTTACTGAGGTGACGATGGCTTTATAATTTTCATTTTCAAGTGCTAATTTTTTTTTAATCATTACCATGCCACCAGCACAACTAGTGACAACTCTTCATAAGTCCCTTTATCAAACTGAATTTAAATTATAATAATATTATTACGGGTCAATTCCTCAATCGGGCCCTTCAAGTGTTAGGAGTCAAGTATGAGGGCATTATACCCGAGTTTATTCCTCTCCTCAGACTTGGGAATGGGTTAATGAATGGGAAATCAAGGTCTGTGGTTTCCTGACCATGTGCTTCCTATGAGTGCTGTTCCTCACCAGGGGTGGCTGGCCAGGGAATCAGCCCTGTAATATTATTTGCATCTCAAAATCCCCCAAAGCATTACACATGATAAAAGGTGTTTGGAGTGTAATAATTGCTGTTATTTTGTTGTATAACAGTGCAGTGGTTATGATACTAAACAAGCAACACCAAGGTCATGAGTTCTAATCCCACCATGGCAAGTTGTGAAATTGAATTCAATAAACCTGGCAATCTATGTGCTGGCAGCCAAAAAAAATGACCATGAAAGTTGTCTTTTTGTTGTAAGAACCTGTCTGTTTCACTAATGTCCTTTAGGGAAAGGCACCTGCCAGGCCTACCTTGTCTGGCCTACACATCATTCTAGTTCATGCTATGTGGTTGACTCAATGCCCTGTGAAGTGACCTAGCAAGCCACCTAGTAAATTTACACTTTGCACCTAATGCTGTTTTTACAGTGTAATTGCAGTCGAAATCCAGTGTGAGGGCCTGACCCAACGCTGGAATTAAGTGGACTGAGGCTCCTGGAGAAAGGAGTCCCATTTGGCTTTGCTTCAGAGTCAGTCCAGGCTTCACACTTGATTTACACTCAAAGTTTAGCATTTATGCAAAGCAATTTCAGCTTCGCAAATTGTGGAATGTGAATGCACAGCAAGACCAGAGCCTACTCTGGACTCTGAACTCTGAACCTCCTAGATACAATGGGCTAATTTTTGACCTTGCCACCCAGCAATAAAACTGGCATTGTCAATCGGCCACCTGTTATTGAATCCGCTCGGTTTTCATTTCCATAATGAGAAATGGGCAGTTTCTATAATAGACGACAGATCCACAACACTAGTTTAATACCCGGTTGAAAATCCAGCCCAATATTTCTGAGAGAAAACTAGACCAAGATCATCTTCTCTGGTTCCAATGAGTTTGAATAATTCCATAATAAATCACAAAATGAGATGACAATGATACAGTGAAAGAAACAAAGACAGACTTTTATTTATATGACACCTTGTCTTATCTCTCAGAAATATCTCGAAGTGTTTCATATGCACTTTACACATACGGTTGTTGCCACGAACAATTGGTGAAGCCACCTTTGGAATACTGGGATTTTGACCGTCCGAACTTCAAAGGGACACAGATGCATTGGATAGGGTTCACAGAAGAATGACAATTATAATTCTGGGGCTTCATACTCTAAAGTTAGGAGGACAAAGTTAAAATGAATGGTTTCATTCTTGTTAAAATAGCAGAGGAAGGGATTTCACAAAAAGACATTAAAGGGGAAAAATTCGTGTTCACCAGCAAAGTTACCGGTGCCACCAGCAACTGCCGTCAACAGCTGCTGGAAATGGCCGCAACGCTAACTGAGTGCAATTGTTCTGGGGGGGGGGGCATGGAGATAGGTGGCGCAGTGCTCACCTTCCGTGCAACGCTGTCCTGGTGGCATTGTTGGAGGGATCCAGGACGAAGTTCCTGTCCAGGTCTGGCGTTGCAGCTTCCCACAGCCTCTGTGAGCGAAGCTGTGGAGCTCACAGGGAATTGTGGGCAATGAAGAGGTCTGAGAATTAAAGGGGCCACGCACACTGAAGCAATACTAAATAAAATACAGCGAATCTATACATTTTTCAGCCCTTTCTGCCTTTTAAGAAATATTCAACATTTAGAAGAAGTTCCAAATGTGAATATTCAGCTGGTAAAGCTGAATTACCTTCCTAACCTCAACAAATGGGAAAACTGCCTCAGCACTAACACAAATGGCTCAGCAAGCCAGGGAAGGGGCACTGAGGGTCTCACATGCAGCAACCCAGTTTTGTGCAGGGGGGCAACACTGCAAGAGTGGCCCTCTACCCACAAGGACCAGGAGGCCCTCCAGAAAAAACAATGTGGGAGTACATTACCAAGGCCGTCCCTGCCAGCAGTTTCACCCCCACCACCTGGCTCCAGTGCCCAAAGAAGCTTCATGACCTCAGACCACTGGTCAAGATCAGTGAATGTATCTTTAAAAGCTGTCACCTACCAACTGCACCACTAGTCTCACACACTGCTCAATGCACAACCCTCAATCACTTACCTACCAACAATCTGCACCAATGACGTGGTACATCTCCCATTCCTAGTCTCACCTCACTCCCTTGGAGGAGACGGTCCAGGCCATTCTTGGCAGGGGCATGGCTGAGCCCTTGGCTATCGGCAGGGATGAAAGGATACAAGATGCGAGTATCCTCGTAGGTTATCCTTCTTCTGGCATGCACCTCTTACTTTCCTGCCCTCCCGTCAGCACAACTCCACCCTTGTGCTTTCCTTATTTCACACACCCAAGAAATGCAGCCTGCCCAGCCAATGGGTCAACAAGAAGAGGCAGCCAATGGGACTGCAGGTGGATGATTCCATCCTGGATATCCCGGCCACAAAGGGGCTGTCTGGGATGCATCCTTCCATCTGATTCCTCCTCTTTAGCGTCCTCCTCTTCTGTGTCTTCCTCTTCCCTCTGCAAGCAGATGCTGTAAATGTGAAATGACAGCATAAAATGCTGGAAATACTCAGTTGGTCAGGTAGCATGTCAACCTGAGACATGAACTCTGTTTTTCACTCCACGGATGTTGCGTGACCTGCTGAGTATTCGCACCAGGTTAACCCGACGTGCTTAGGACCCAGCACTGAATTCAGTGCTAGGGTTGAAGTTTGCGTTGTTGGCATCACCATGCCACCATTTTTTTTCTAGGGCGCTGTCAGTTACTGGCAGTGCAAAGGGGAAGAGGAATAGGTTGCGGAACTTGCCACCAGCTGGCGAAAGAGCTGCCGAAATGGTCACCATTTTATCGCCATTTCATGGCGCTACGGAGTGTCGGTAAGGAGATGAATTTCTAGCCCAGAATGTTTATATGCAAGGTCCCACGGTGCAATTTCAAGGTCTTAGTGATTTTAATAATATAATATAGTACATAGCCCAAATAGACCATCAAATTAAATAGGATCTTTTTAATGAAATTACTCGAATTGATTATTCCAAATTCATTAAAGTAGCTTTCCCTCCCCTTGCCTTCCCTCTGTGTGTTTAAATGCAATAACAACAGGGAAGATTCTGTCACGGTTCCGAAAAGAAATAAAAAAGAGAAATTACCAAGTCATTAAGAAAACCTATTACCATTCCCCAAAATCTGCACCAGTCTCTCATGATAATAAAACTTGACTGTGGGTAAAATGGGTAAAACTCTGAACAATTCTGAAAGATTGGGGGCGATTTTCCCACTGGAGGCGAGATGGAGGTGGGTTTCAGTTTGGGTGTGTTTGAAACCTGCCTCCACTGATAGTTTTCAAAAAATTGCGATTTTCCCCTGATTGGCTACTTGATTTCAGAGGTGTGGGATGCCCTTCGTCAATTAATGTTTTGGGACTGAAACTCGCCTCTGTTGACAGCACTTTTCCAGTCTAATTTTATGGCTTCTTACTCCCCTGGCTCATTCCACAGCATTTCTGCATCTCCTGCACCACCTCCAACATCTTTTGAGAAACCACTATGTCCAATTCCAAGGCAAGGGCCTACCCGAGGCTCTCGGATGAGGCGCTGCAAATGTTGTTTGAGGGGGTGACAGCTAGCATGGAGGTGCTCTTCCACTCATCTGGGAGGAAGAGGCCTGCCAAAGAAACCAAGGCTGTATGGGTACAGCTGGCAAGGGATATAACCTCCAGATCTGTTTGCAGATTGGGAGAATGTTTCTGTGTATTGATGAAATGCCATCCCTATTGGAAAGCATTAAAATGATTTGAAGCCAAAATGTTGGCGTTATGCCATCATTTCTTTCGCCTTAGGCAGCTCCACATTGTGGGCACCGCCACACTTGTGTTGTCAGGTTGGTGGCCTGAGTGAAAGGAGGCCAGAGAGTCATGTCCATTGTCAATGATGTCCTAGGATGGAGCCAAGGACATGTGCCAACTTGGGCAACCTATGCAAATCTGGCCATGATAAGTTTATCCCTTGCATCCCGGGCAGCCATATGCTCGTGTGCTGCCGCTGCCGCTGGTTGATACACCGGTGCTCTGACCTCCTCCAGATGATCCTCCTCCTCCCCCTCAGCCTCTTCCTCCTGCTCCTCATCCGCATCTGAGGAGGGCTGGAACTGGTATACAGGAAATATAGGCCCTAGTGTGTCCAAAGGGGACACCAAGGGCTGAAGGAACAACATTTTTAAAGTGACAGGTCACCCTGTGCTCACCGGTACTCCATCTAACAGGTATTCCCTGAGCTCAGCATTTCCTCTGCATATTTGTAGATCCAAGGGTTTTGCCTCACATGTTGCCTTATCTCCTGCAGTCAGTGTAAAGTCCGCACCTCAATAATACACGGACTTCGGGAGAATAGTTTAACAGGTACTTTACTGAACAAGAGGCAGCTTGAAACTGAAACTACAGAAGCCTGCTAGGGCCTTTTATACAGGGGTGGTCACTGCCGGTACTGCAGTCTAAGACCAGTTATTCCCTTAAAGGTACATACACAACAATTCCTCCCCTTTTAGATAAACAGTACATAACATTCATTTAACAACTAAATAATAACTAATTACAATTACAATTTTCTCAGTAATATATACATCAACTGAAATAGTAATTTATAAGTTCAGTCTTTGAGGAGGCTTCCTGATCCGGACTGAATAGCGCCTTTCTCGAGTATCCTGTTCTGGCGGTGGAGTCAATTCTGGCTCATTGTCGTTGGTTGGTTCGTCAGCTTCCAATACCCCTGCTTCTGAGGTAGACGCAATCTGTACTTCGGGCTCATTACCAGGTGCACATGCTTGTGGTACAGGTTTGGCTTGTTCCTGTGACTCTAGTATCTGGTTGGCATGGCGTCTCACGATGCTCTCTCCAACGTCCACTGTGTACATTAGTGGTCCCTGCTGTGTGTATATTGTGCCTGGCTGCCATTTTTCTGTTCGGTAATCGCGGGCCAGGACTGGTTGCCCTATCTTGAAGCTCCTGGTTGGCTTCTCATTTATGTGCTGGAACTGCTTATCCTCAACATCTCGTCTTATGTTTGGTTTGAGCAAATCCAAGCGACATCTTAGTCTCCGGTTGAAAAACAGTACGGCTGGAGTTTGGTTGGTTACTGCATGTGTCGCATTCCGGTAAGCAAACAGGAAGTTATCCACCTTGTGTTGCAGTGGTATGTCGTCATTATACATTGCCTTTATGGCCTTTTTAAAGGTCTGAACAAACCTCTCAGCCAATCCATTTGTGGCCGGATGATATGGGGCAGATGTGTAATGTTTCACCCCATTATTCTTCAGGAACCTCCGGAAATCCTCAGACACAAACTGTGGGCCATTGTCGGAACAGATCTGCTCTGGCAACCCATTCCAGGCGAAGATGGTCCTTAGGACTGCAATAGTTTTCTCCATGGTGGTGGAGGACATTTTAATGACCTCTGGCCATTTCGAATGGGCGTCCACAGCGATTAGAAACATTGAGTCCATAAATGGACCAGCGAAATCAATGTGTACCCGTTGCCATGGAGATGAGGGCCACTCCCATGGATGTAGCGGGGCCTGTGATGGAGCGTTTTGGACCTTCTGGCATCCTGTGCATCTCTTGGTCATATTCTCGATTCCTGGCCACCACACAAACGCCCTGGCTAGGCTCTTCATTTTTACCCCTCCCAGATGACCCTCGTGAAGCTCATTGAGTACTCTATCTCTCAACTTGGGTGGAATTACCACTCGGGATCCACACATCAAGGTTCCCCGGCACACTGACAGCAGTCCCCTCCTTGGCGAGAATGCTGGCAACAGTGAGTCGCCATAATAACAACAGAAAATGCTGGAAAAACTCAGCAGGTCAGGCAACATCCGTGGACAGAAATTTGAGTTGACGTTTCGGGTCGAACCCTTCTTCAAAACTGAAAAGAAAAGATAGATCGGAGGCAGGGCTGCGATCGGACAAAAGAATAAAAGAAACAAAAGAAGTAAAAAAGAGACAATAAAAGGTGTTAGAAGCTAGACGAGATGGTAATAGGCTGAGATTGGGTGTAAAGTGTACTGGCAGGGCAAGGGATAGCTGCCAGGTGTGAGAGCGAAACAAAAGGAAAGGGGGGGGGTGCAGAAAGGAGTGGAAAAATTACAAGAAAAAATGAAATAGGGGCCGAGGTTATGATCTGAAATTGTTGAACTCGATATTGAGTCCGGAAGGCTGCAGAGTGCCTAATCGGAAGATGAGGTGCTGTTCCTCGAGTTTACGTTGAGCTTCCGTGGAACAATATAAGAGGCCAAGGACGGTGAGGTCTGAGTGGGAATGGAGCGTTGAATTAAAATGACAGGTGACCGGAAGCTCGGGGTCACCCTTACAGACTGAATGGAGGTGTTCCGCAAAGCGGTCACCCAATCTACGTTTGGTCTCCCCAATGTAGAGGAGATCGCATCGTGAGCAGCGAATACAGTATACTAGATTGCAAGAAGTACAAGTAAATCGCTGTTTCACCTGGAAGGGGTGTTTGGGGCCCTGGATAGTGGGAAGGGGGGAGGTATGGGGCAGATGTTACATCTCCTCCGCTTGCACGGGAAGGTGCTAGGCGAAGGGGAAGGGCTGTTTGGGGTGATAGAGGAGTGGACTAGGGTGTCTCGGAGGGAGCGGTCCCTGCGGAATGCTGAAAGGGGAGGGGAGGGAAAGATACATTTGGTGGTGGGATCACTTTGGAGGTAGCGGAAATGCCGGAGGATGATCCGTTGAATGTGGAGGCTGGTGGGGTGAAAGGTGAGGACAAGGGGAACCCTATCGTGGTTCCGGGAGGGAGGGGCAGGGGTGAGGGAAGAAGTGCGGGAGATAGAACTGACACGGTCGAGGGCCGTGTCAACCATGGTAGGGGGGAATCATCGGCTGCGGAAAAAGGAAGACATGTCTGAAGCACTGGTGTGGAAGGTGGCATCGTCGGAGCAGATACGGCGGAGACGGAGAAACTGGGAGAATGGAATAGAGTCCTTACAGGAAGCGGGGTGGGAGGAAGTGTAGTCCAGGTAGCTGTGGGAGTCAGTGGGCTTGTAGTGAATATTGGTCGATAACCTATCTCCAGAGATGGAGACGGAGAAGTCGAGGAAGGGAAGGGAAGAGTCAGAGATGGACCATGTGAAGGTGAGGGAAGGGTGGAAATTGGAGGCAAAGTGAATGAAATTGTCAAGTTCGGGACGAGAGCAGGAAACGGCACCGATACAGTCATCAATGTATCGGAAAAAGAGGTGAGGGAGGGGACTCGAGTAGGACTGGAACAGAGATTGTTCCACATAGCCCACGAAAAGGCAGGCATAGCTAGGACCCATGCGGGTACCCATGGCAACACCTTTGATTTGGAGGAAATGAGTGGAGTTAAAGGAGAAGTTGTTCAATGTGAGAACAAGTTCAGCCAGACGGAGGAGAGTGGTGGTGGATGGGGACTGTCGGGCCTCTGTTCAAGGAAGAAGCGGAGCGCCCTCAGGCCATCCGGGTGGGGGATGGAGGTGTAGAGGGATTGGACATCCATGGTGAAAAGGAAGCGGTTGGGGCCAGGAAACTGTTAAAGTGGCGGAGGGCGTCCGAAGAGTTGCGGATGTAGGTGGGAAGAGACTGGACAAGGGGAAAAAAGATGGAGTCAAGATAGGAAGAGATAAGTTCCGTGGGGCAAGAACAGGCTGAAACGATGGGTCTACCAGGGCAGTCCTGTTTGTGGATCTTGGGAAGGAGGTAGAAGTGGGCTGTGCGGGGTTGGGGAACTATGAGGTTGGTGGCAGCGGGGGGAAGATCTCCAGAGGAGATGAGGTCAGTGACAGTCTTGGAAACGGTGGTTTGATGTTCGGTAGTGGGGTCATGGTCCAGGTGGAGGTAGGAGGATGTGTCGGAGAGTTGGCGTTCAGCTTCCGCTAGGTAGAGGTCAGTGCGCCAAACAACAACAGCACCACCCTTGTCAGCGGGTTTAATGACAATGTCAGGGTTGGATCTAAGGGAATGGAGTGCTGCAAGTTCAGAGGGAGGTAGGTTGGAGTGAGTGAGGGGAGCAGAGAAATGGAGACGGCCGATGTCACGGCGGCAGTTAGCGATGAAAAGATTTAGAGAGGGTAAGAGGCCGGGGGAGGGGTCCAGGTAGAATGGGAATTCTGAAAGCGGGAGAAAGGGTCAGTTGTGCGGGGGGAAGACTCCTGGCCAGAGAAGTGGGCATGGAGATGAAGGCGGTGGAAAAAGAGCTCAACATCGTGCCGAGCTCGAAATTCATTGAGGTGGGGGCGTAAGGGGATGAAGCTCAGGCCTTTGCTGAGGACTGATCGTTCAGGGTCAGAGAGTGGAAGGTCAGAGGGGATAGTGAAAACGCGGCAGGGGGTAAGATTGGGAGAAGGGGGAGAAGGTTCCGGAGGGGCGTTGGTGTCCAAGAGTTGATGAAGCTTGCGATCCTTGACATCGGAAAGGAAGAAGAAAAGTTTTTTGTTGAAGCGTCGGATGAGTCGAAGGATGAAATGGAACTGTGGACCCGGACAGCTTTGAGATAGAGTGCGTCGGTGCTGCTGAAGAGAGAGGTCGAGGTTGTTCATGTGGCGGCGCATGGCGTTGAGCGTGGACCTCAAGATGCGGCGAGAGCAGTAGTTCGAGGAACGATGAATATCTTGGAGATATTTGTAATCCTGGGTGGATCCGAAGCACGAAGGGTTGAAGTTTAGTTGGAATCCTTTTTTTCGCTCTCACACCTGGCAGCTATCCCTTGCCCTGCCAGTACACTTTACACCCAATCTCAGCCTATTACCATCTCGTCTAGCTTCTAACACCTTTTATTGTCTCTTTTTACTTCTTTTGTTTCTTTTATTCTTTTGTCCGATCGCAGCCCTGCCTCCGATCTATCTTTTCTTTTCAGTTTTGACGAAGGGTTCGACCCGAAACGTCAACTCAAATTTCTGTCCACGGATGTTGCCTGACCTGCTGAGTTTTTCCAGCATTTTCTGTTGTTATTTCGGATTTCCAACATCCGCAGTATTTTGCTATCGTGAGTCACCATATGCTGGCCATCCCTTCACCGTCAAATCATAGACCCGAGAGAGTGTCGGGTCATTTCGGGTTTCCTTCTCAATACCTGCGTTTGTAACAGGCAAACATTCGACTATGGTCGCATGGAATATCTCCACCGGGTCCACTGCAGGTGCTTCTTCCGCCGTAGGCAACGGTAGGCGCGACAGCCCATCAGCGTTTCCATGTTGTTTCGTACCTTTGTACTCTATGTCATACTGATGTGCCCCTAGAAAAAGTAACCATCTTTGCAGCCGTTGCGCCGTCATCACTGGAACGCCCTTCTTTGGGTTAAAAATTGAGACCAGGGGTTGATGATCAGTCAGTAGGGTGAATTTCTGCCCGTGCAGATAGTGATTGAACTTCTTCACCCCCCACACCAGGCTGAGGGCCTCCCTGTCAATCTGGGCATAGTTACGCTCGGCTGAGGTTAGCGAGCGCGATGCAAAGGCTATTGGCCTCTCTGAACCGTCACGGAGTTTGTGTGACGGCACCGCTCCAATGCCGTAAGGCGACGCATCACATGCCAACCGAATCGGTAGTGTTGGGTTGTAGTGGGCCAATACTTCTTTTGAAGTGATTTGGCATTTACATTCCTGAAAGGCACGCTTACACTCATCACTCCATTTCCATGTTACACCAGTTTGAAGGAGGGCGTTCAGTGGGTGCAGAATTGTAGATAAATTCGGCAAGAACTTATGGTAGTAGTTCACCAACCCGAGGAACGACCTCAGTTGCGACACATTTTCTGGTGCTGGAGCCTTGACTACAGCCTCAATCTTGTCCGGCGACTTATGCAACCCTTCCTCATCAATCATGTGGCCACAATACGAGATTTGTCTCCTAAAGAACTCGCATTTGGGACGGTTGGCTCGTAGCCCATATTCCTGCAATCTCGTGAGCACCTGTTCCAGGTTGGCAAGGTGTTCATTGTCATTTTCGCCCGTAACCAGGATGTCGTCCAAATAACACTGGGTCCCCGGGATCCCTTGCAGGACTTGTTCCATTGCCCTCTGCCATATAGCCGGGGCCGATGCTACCCCAAATACCAGTCGATTGTACTGGTAAAGGCCTTTGTGAGTGTTTATCGTGAGGTATTTCCTAGATGCTTCTTCCACCTCCATTTGTAGATATGCTTGAGCCAGATCAATCTTTGTAAAACGTTTCCCTCCAGATAGTGAGGCGAAAATACCTTCTATCCGCAGAAGCGGATACTGTACTGTGTGCAGGACTGGGTTCACATTCACCTTGAAGTCCCCACAGATGCGAACCTTCCTTGGCTCCCCAGGCGTGCTGCTCAATGCTTTCTTCATTACAGGAATGATGGGTGTGGCCCACTCGCTCCAGTCCACCTTAGACAGCACCCCCGAACGCTCCAGACTCTCCAGTTCAGCTTCCACAGCTGGGCGTATCGCATATGGCACCAGTCTGGCATTGAAAAATTTTGGGGTTGCGTTATCCTCAATCTTTATGGTTGCCTTTACTCCTTTTAGAGTCCCAAGTCCTTGTTGGAACACCTCTTCCGCATCAGATAGAATTTGTGACAGACGTCCAGGTGCGACGTCATCATCTTTTTTGTCAGTCACAGTTAGTGCCAGAATGGAATGCCAATCCAATTGTAGTCTTTGGATCCATTCACGTCCCAATAATGGTGGTCCTCCATCTCGTAGTATATACATGTATAGTTTCTGTGTTTCCTTTCCGTTATATTCAACTGGCACCCTTATTTTTCCTCTGGGGTAGACCTTTTGCCCCGTGTATGTCTTCAATACAATGGACGTGTCCTTTAAGGGTATGTATGAGAATAGCCGCTCATAGTCTCGTCGATTCACGACAGCTAGGGCTGATCCTGTGTCCAATTCCATCTTCACTGGGGACCCTGCTATCATGAGGGTGACCCAAATGGTTCGGTGATCTTCTTTTGCGATCACGTTGTGTAACTTTAAACAACTTAGTCGCCTGCTCCCGGAGTCCTTATCACTCTCCTGATCTGCTGAACTACTATCTGTCAGTTTCTTTACTTTCCTGTACTGTTCCTTAGTAGTTCTTGTCGTGTTGGTCTTCTTTCCCGACCTGCAGACTCTTGCTATATGTCCCATTTTCCCGCATTGCCTGCATATTTTTCTTTAAACCAGCAGTCCTTCTGCTCATGGGTTGTTCTGCCGCAGCGATAGCACTTTTCGGCTCCATACGCCATTTCGTTAGCGCTGTATTCTTGTGGTTTCTGTTGTATTTCCGCAGCTCCCCGTGCTGCTGCTTCGTAGGATACTGCCACGCTGAAAGCCTGTTCTAGCGTCAGGTCCTTTTTTGAAAGTAGTTGTTTCTGGGTTCCTTCACTCTGGAGCCCGCAGACAAACTTATCCCGTAAGGTGTCTGCCAGTCCTGCTCCGAACTGGCAGTGCTTCGATAACTTGCGTAGTTCCGTAAGATAGTCAGCATTGCTCTCATCTTTGTGCTGGTTTCTTTTATGGAACTTGAATCTTTCTGCTATCAGCAGTGGTGTCGGGCTTAGATTTTCCTGTAAGATATGAACAATCTCCTCAAAACCTTTCTCCATTGGTTTAGCTGGGGTAATTAAATTCCGCAATAGGCCGTACGTACTCGCACCCATCAGATTTAATAATACCGACGCCCTCTTTCCATCAGCCACCTCATTTGCCTTGCAGTACACTTCAATTCTTTCCACATACGTGGTCCAGTCTTCTACCTCGTTGTCGAAAGCAGTGATACTGCCACTTTTCGGCATCTTGGGCGATTTAAAATGGTGCCTCCCGCGCTTTTGCTTCTTCCCCAACGAGATAAAATGGCGCCTCCTGCGCTTTTGCTTCTTCCCCTTACTGCCACGCTGCTCCTAGCATTCTACGGGGTAATGGCGGCAACCCGCAGCTTCGGCGCATCTCGCTTTCCTTCCCCCCCGTTTAGTTTCTCTCCGCTGTCCTGTTCTCGAGCACCAACCGCGCCCTGTGCGCTCCACCCTCTCTCTCGTTTTCTTTTCCCGGCCCGATTTGTAGAGCCGCTCGATCGAGCTTGAGCCCGCCGCAGTCCGGAAGGGTCAGCGCGCTACCTGCTACCAGCACGATTCACTGGAACCACAATCTCTCCCGCAATTCTCCAAACACCAATGGATTCTTCGGGCGGTTGCCCTCGGTCGACGCCCGTTGCTCAGACTACGACCTTCCAGGACCTTTCTTTCAGGCGAGATCCCCGTGAGATGATGCCACACTGCAGGTGAGTTCGAACTTACTCGTCGCCACTGTAAAGTCCGCGCCTCAATAATACACGGACTTCGGGAGAACAGTTTAACAGGTACTTTACTGAACAAGAGGCAGCTTGAAACTGAAACTACAGAAGCCTGCTAGGGCCTTTTATACAGGGGTGGTCACTGCCGGTACTGCAGTCTAAGACCAGTTATTCCCTTAAAGGTACATACACAAGTCAGAATGTTGCCAGATGAAAAAAAGTCTGAGTGGAAACTGGCCTGGGATGTTATTGTCTATTGGAAGGAAGTGGAATTGTCCAAACTAGACAGTGGCTGAAAACGTTGGTTCTACCCAGTAGTGTTGCCAGCAGGAGTGCCAATCATAATCATAGAATCTTACAGCACAGAAGAAGGCCATTCAGCCCATCGTGACAGTGCCAGCTCTTTGAAAGAGCTATCCAATTAGTTCCACTCCCCTGCTCTTTCCTCAAAGCCCTGCATTTTTTTCCTTTTCAAGTATATATCTAATTCCCTTTTGATAATATCCTGTGTGCAGACACTGCACTACAAACCAAAGGCAGAAGTTCAGATGGTTTTTGAGCCTGTGTCAGCATGAATCTTTGTAGCTGCACCAACTCCTGCAATCCTTCCCTCAGGCACGTCACTCTCTTCAAACAGTAAAAGCCAAGCTAGACAGCTTCTTGCACCAATGCATCCAGAGCAGTTCGGTGCACTTATCGTGTACTCTGTGTAACTATGCTCTCAGAGATGTAATTTGCATCATGTCAGTGCACCTCTGGAAGAATCACTGCTCCACAGTCCTAATCAGGTGCCCTATATTGGTGGATATTTGAGACATAGGGGGAAAAATTGGGTGAGTAGCGCCACCTGTTAGCGCCTAAAGAGGCAGTCAGTGGCTGTAGCGCCACTGGCTGCGCCTCCCGCGATATTCAGCAGGGGCGCTAATGGTGGCATTAGCCTTTTGCGCTGCGCCGCCACTGATGACGTCATCGGTGTGCGCAGCGCCCCATTCGCACCCCGATCGCGATATTTGGTAGCGAACGCCCCTGCAGCGCCGTTCACTACCCGCGCCCGGTTCACGGGGCCTTGCTGCGCTGGCAGAGGCGCAAGTTAAGGTGGAGGTGCGGGGCGGCCACTTTGTCGGCGGCCGCCTGCCAGCACCTCCGTCCCCGGCCTCCTGGTCCCCCCCCACCCCCTCCCGGCGGCATTGCCGGCTGTTTCCTGAGAGCCCGGCACTTCTCCTCGGTGCCGGGCTCTTTTGCCGGCACTCGCAATCGGGGCTCGCACTGTTGCAGGCCCCTCCCCCTTAACAGTGGGAGGAAGGCCTGCAGTACCGCAGCGTGCCGTGCCGCAGCGTGTGGCGCTGCGGCACGTAGCGCTGCGAAATTCACTTTCAGCGCCCTAAGAGGGACGCGGAGTGCCGCGCCCCGTCTCCCTCTAGGGGCACTTCAACTGAATTTGCGGCGATCGCTAATGCAGCGATCGCGGCGCAAATTCCAGCGCCCAGGCGAACTTTGCGCCGCTTGGGCGCCTCAGGCCAATTTCTAGGCCACACTCTCCCACATAGCACCTATATCTTCACTCACACTGTGCTCCAGGGAGCTAAGTGAGCTTTCTGCCCCCATAATATGTTCCAATGTCCATAACTCCTAGGGTTGAGCAATGAGGTCTCATTCCCTTGACAAGGTAATAGTAACTGGTGTAATGAACACCCCCAACGAGCCTGCTCCTCTTTCTGAAGCCTTCCCTGGATGCAGTGCCTAAGCTTGTGCTGTGTTACCACCCTTGTGCCAACCATGGACAGAAGCAGAGTACAGGTATGATGAAACTCATGTTACAACATTTAATTATCATCAAACATACCATAGGAATCTTGAAGCAATGCTTCAGATGCCTCGACCGATTGGAGTTGTCTTACAGCACAACCCTTAGGGTCTCATTAGCAATTGTTGTCTGCTTCATGCTCCACTACATTGCCCTGCAAAGAGGCTTCACCAGACAGGTTGATGACCAGGATAGCCAATGGTAGCCTTGGTCTTCCAGTTGCCATCCTTCCACTTTTCCTTCCCTTTCAAATAATTTTGGCACAGGTGATTGCCTTGAAATGTAGGCACCATGAAACTCCCAGACAAAAGCAGGTATTCACCCGTTTGATTCTGTGCTGGTGGTCACACACTAACTGGACAATAAGAGAATAAAATCCCTTTCAATTTACAACATTGTGCACAAGGGCCCAAATGGCAACATAATACAATTGATGACCGTCCTGGACTCTGGGATAGTTAAAAGATCAGTGATAGAAGCAGAATCCATAATAACTTTTAAAAGGGAAGACGATAAATAGTTGAAAAAAGAAAGACTTAAAAGATAATGGAAAAGGCCAAGAGAATGGGACTAAATGGACAGCTTTCACAGAGTCAGTGTAGGTGTGATGGGCTGATTGACCTTTTGCACTGTTAGATTCTATGATCCAATTGTGTTGCCCATTCACGTTACTGCTGTTGGGCAGTGGTGAAAATGATAAAATAATTTGGTGTGCTGAATAATGCATGTGTGACATTCACCATGCATCAGTGAATAATAAACCCGAATCTCCCCCAGTGCTAACCACAGTGACTTTGATAACCATTGGTAGTGCCGTACAAGTCAGCACACAACAAGAGGGGCAGGAGCGTATGGGAAGAATGCCCCCACAATTTTAACTCCTTGAGTGCCATCAAAGAATCAGTTTTGTATATCGTTGGCAATGAGAGCATAGGGGGTGGATTAAGTTGGAGGCTGCCCCCCAAAATGTGGGCTAGTACCTTCCTTGGTGACTCACTTACCTTCATATAGGTACACACTCCAGCACAGCACCATGACACATGTAAGTAATATTTGAAGGGTGTTTTGCAGCCAGCATTCTAACATATATTTCTCTTCAGTTTCTAGAGGAATCCCCCAAGGATCAGCTGCAGCTCCCAGTGGAAGAAGCCAGCGTCTTACAGCACCTGCGTCACTTACTTGTAAGTACGAGCACAAGTACATCAACCCTGGAGATTTAGACTGCCAATTTGACAAGGGAGCCTAAAGTGAATCATAAAGCACAAGTGAGGCAGAGCATGTGGTGGTGGGAGTACGGCACTGGAATGTCCTGACCAGAGGGTGTTCTTGCTTAGCTGCAGAGCTGAGGGATTCGGATTTCCCGCAGAGCTGAGGGATTCGGATTTCCTGCTGACTGACTTCATATAAAAGAAGGTTGCTGTCTTGTGCAATCATTTGATGAACCAGCTGGGGTGGTTGTTACAGTGGAGGAGTCCACTAGCTTCTTCTGTGCAGTCAAGCATGACTACTTATCTAAACTGCAGTCTGCCATGAAGTGCGTAGTGTTATGTATTGTGTGCGCCGTCAAAGGTCAAGGCGATCGTGGAGGCCCCAGCACCCCAGAATGTGAGCCAGTTACATTCATTTCTGGGGCTACTTAACTACTATGGGAAGTTTATTCCAGACTTAGCAACATTGCTGAAGCCGTTACATCAGTTGCTATGTCAAGGCAAAACATGGAAATGGACTGAACTGTGCAACGAAGCTTTCGCCCAAGCAAAGAAAACATTGCTGAAATCGGAGGTCCTGACACACTTCGACCCAAAGCTACCCGTGCAGCTAGCATGTGATGCGTCACCATATGGTGTGGGAGCAGTCATATCCCACATCATGCCTTCTGGTGAAGAGAAACCTATCGCCTTCGCATCACGCACCTTGAACAAGGCTGAGAGTAACTATGCACAGATTGAGCGTGAGGCCTTGGGAATCGTTTTTGGAATTCGAAAATTTCATCAGTACCTGTTTGGGAGAAGGTTCACACTCCTGACGGACCACCATCCATTGACTTCGGGCCCCACACCAGAATTCCATCTCTTGCTGCAAGCAGGATGCAAAGGTGAGCTTTACTGTTGTCAGGACACACATACGACATCAAATATCGCAAATCAGACTTGCACGGCAACGCAGACGGTCTCTCGAGGCTACCCTTGCCTGTTACTCCCCCAGAGCCTCGTCAGATAGACATCTTCTACTTCAGACAAGTGGAGGGAGCACCTGTCACGGCAGTTCAGGTGCGAAGGTACACCCGCAACGATCCAGTCCTGTCTGAGGTAATGGACAATGTCATTCGAGGGAGAGCTATAGGAGATTCTCCTAGTTTGAAACCTTACGTTTCAAAAAGAAATGAGCTCTCCGTCCAGGCAGGTTGTCTTCTTTGGGGACGCCGTGTCATCATTCCGCCACCTCTGAGGGAACCTATACTGCAACAACTTCATACAGGCCACAGTGGGATGGTTCGGATGAAGGAAATGGCAAGAAGCTACTTCTGGTGGCCAGGTCTTGATGGAAATATTGAGGAGAAAGCCAAAACATGTTCCCCATGTCAAATGGAAAGTTCCACAGCTGGCAACCCTACACCCTGGGATTGGCCAGCAGAAGTGGGACAGCGTCACCACAGGTGGGAGGAGAACACACAATACATAACACGTAGTAACTTCACAGTCATATACAGCTGACCCACCAGTGACACGTAAGTCCAGTTGGAGTGTCTCTTATGAGCACTCGGACTTCTACAATTGAGGTAATGGACTAAACTGTACACCAAACTCTCTTCTCCGGCCTCAACATGATGTGGGATCAGATTTAGAGGACCATTACATTGGGCTTCACAAATGATATTACCTCCTAAGGGTTTTCTGCCATGCAGGTCAGTGGAAATGCTGAGGGAGTGCCCAGCAGCAGGGGCACAGGTGAGGCTGTAGCTTCTCAAGGCTACATTACACCTGCTGCATCTGTTCAAAAAATGGCAGGGCCAGCCAACTACCACAGCACCAGTTTCAGAGCCATGTCACGACCCATAACAAGGAGCTACAGGGTTACTTCAATCTCATGAGGCTCCCACTGACAACCACCAACCAGCTAGCTCATGGACTTCTCCCACCGATGAAGGACCTAGAAGGAGCACCAGTATAGATTCTAGAGGACACACAGCATGCTCCAAGGAGAAGCAGTGGCGCAAAATGCACTATAAGGGTAGTGAAGTCATGTACATGCAGCATGCAAGAACCTTGTGTGGCAATATCCTCAATGGTCCTAAATGGTAAAATGTGACATGAGAAACATACTTCAGTGCCCACTATAAAATGGGCTCTGCAGCAACATGGCCATCTATGTGCATGTGCCTCAGCACTTTGTATTCTGCCTTAGTGAAGCAGCACCTGTGCGAGAGCGAGCTCTCGTTGCCTTTCGTAAGAACATAAGAAATAGGAGCAGGAGTCGGCCATTTGGACCTTCGAGTCTGCTCCGTCATTCAAAAAGATCATGGCTGATCTTCTACCTCAACTCCACCTTCCCGCACTATCCCCATATCCCTTAATTCCTCTAGTTCCCAAAAATTTATTGACCTCTGTCTTGAATATACTCAACGACTGAGCACTCACAGTCCTCTGGGGTAGAGAATTCCAAAGATTCACAATCCTTTGAGTAAAGAAATTTCTCCTCATCTCAGTTCTAAATGGCCGAACCCTTAATCCGAGACTGTGACCCCGTGTTCTAGATTCCCCAGCCAGGGGAAATATTTTCTCAGCATTAACCCTGTCAAACTCCTTAAGAATTTTATATATTTCAATGAGATCACCTCTCATTCTTCTAAACTCTAGGGAATGTAGGCCTAGTCTACTCAATCTCTCCTCATAGGGCAATCCCTTCATCCCAGGAACCAGTCTAGTGAACCTTTGTTGCACTCCCTCGAAGGCAAGTATATCTTTACTTAGGTCAGGAGACCAGAACTGTACACAATACTCCAGGTGTGACCTCACCAATGCCCTGTATAATTCTAGTAAGATGTCTTTACTCTTATACTCTAATCCCTTTGTAACAAAAGCTAACATACCATTTGCTTTCTTAATTGCTTGCTAGTCATAGAGTTATACAGCACAGAAAGAGGCCCTTTGGCCCATCGTGTCCGCGCCGGCCATCAAGCCCTGCCTAATCTAATCCCATTTTCCAGCATTTGGTCCGTAGCCTTGTATGCTATGGCATTTCAAGTGCTCATCCAAATGCTTCTTGAATGTTGTGAGGGTTCCTGCCTCTACCACCCTTTCAGGCAGTGTGTTCCAGATTCCAACCACCCTCTGGGTGAAAAAGTTCTTCCTCAAATCCCATCTAAACCTCCTGCCCCTTACCTTGAATCTATGCCCCCTTGTTATTGACCCCTCTACTAAGGGAAAAAGTTCCTTTCTATCTACCCTATCTAGGCCCCTCATAATTTTGTACACCTCAATCAGGTCCCCCCTCAGCCTTCTCTGCTCCAAGAAAAACAACCCCAGCCTGTCCAGTCTTTCTTCATAGCTGAAGTGCTCCAGCCCAGGTAACATCATGGTGAATCTCCTCTGCACCCTCTCCAAAGCAATCACATCTTTCCTATAGTGTGGCGACCAGAACTGCACACAGTATTCCAGCTGTGGCCTAACCAGCATTTTGTACAGCTCCATCATAACCTCCCTGCTCTTATATTCTATGCCTCGGCTAATGAAGGCAAGTATCCCATATGCCTTTTTAACCACCTTATCCACCTATTCTGCTGCCTTCAGGGATCTATGTACATGCACACCAAGGTCCCTCTGATCCTCTGTCTTTCCTAGGGTCTTACCATTCATTGTGTATTCCCTTGCCTTGTTAGTCCCTCCAAAATGCATCACTTCACACTTTTTAGGGTTAAATTCCATTTGCCACTGTTCCGCCCATCTGACCAACCCATCTATATCGTCCTGCAGACTGAGGCTACCCTCCTCGCTATTTACCACCCCACCAATTTTTGTGTCATCTGCAAACTTACTGATCATACCTTTTACATTCACATCCAAATCATTAATGTAGACCACAAACAGCAAGGGACCCAGCACCGATCCCTGCGGTACCCCACTGGACACAGGCTTCCAGTCACAAAAACAACCTTCGACCATCACCCTCTGCCTTCTGCCACTACGCCAGTTTTGGATCCAATGTGCCAAGGTACCCTGGATCCCATGGGCTCTTACCTTCTTGACCAGTCTCCTATGCAGGACTTTATCGAAAGCCTTACTGAAATCCATGTATACCACATCCACTGCACTACCCTCATCCACACACCTAGTCACCCCCTCGAAAAATTCAATCAAATTGGTCAGACATGATCTTCCCTTGACAAAGCCATGCTGACTATCCCTGATTAATCCTTGTCTCTCCAAGTGGAGACTAATTCTGTCCCTCAGAATTTTTTCCAATAATTTCCCTACCACTGATGTTAGGCTCACTGGCCTGTAATTCCCTGGTTTATCCCTACTACCCTTCTTGAATAATGGTACTACGTTAGCTGTTCTCCAGTCCTCTGGCACATCCCCTGTGGCCAGAGAGGTTCTGAAAATGTGTGTCAGAGCCCCTGCAATCTCTTCCTTTGCCTCACACAGCAGCCTGGGATACATCTCGTCCGGGCCTGGGGATTTATCCACTTTTAAGCCTGCTAAAACCGCTAGTACCTCCTCCCTCTCGATGCTAATATGTTCAAGTATATCACAGTCCCCCTGCCTGATTTCTATGTCTACATCGTCCTTCTCCATAGTGAACACAGATGCAAAAAATTAATTAAAAACCCCACCTACATCTTCTGGCTCCACACACAGATTGCCACTTTGGTCCCTAATGGGCCCTGCTCTTTCCCTAGTTATCCTCTTGCCCTTAATATACTTATAAAACACCTTAGGATTTTCCTTTATTTTGCTCGCCAGTGTTATTTCACGGCCCCTCCTCGCTCTCCTAATTTCTTTTTTAAGTATCCCCCTGCACTTTTTGTACTCCTCTAGGGCTTCCTCTGTCTTTAGTCCTTTGTATCTGCCAAAAGCCCCCCTTTGTTTCCTAATCCATTCTCGTATATCCCTTGACATCCAAGGTTCCCTGGGCTTGTTGGTCCCACCCTTGACCTTTACAGGAACATGTTGCCATTGTACTCTCTCAATTTCCTTTCTGAAAGACTCCCATTGCTCCGATGTGGATTTTCCTACAGGTAGCTGATCCCAGTCCACTTTGGCCAGATCCTGCCTTATCATATTAAAATCGGCCTTCCCCCAATTTAGAACCTTTATTTCCGGTCCATCTCTGTCCTTTTCTATGACTACCTTAAATCTCACCGAATTATGGTCACTGTCACCAAAGTGCTCACCTACTAACACTTCTACCACTTGCCCGGCCATATTCCCTAGAATTAGGTCCAGTACCGCCCCCTCTCTTGTAGGACTTTCTACATGCTGGCTCAAAAAGCTCTCCTGGATGCACTTTAAGAATTCTGCACCCTCTAAGCCTTTCACACTCTGACTATCCCAGTTAATATTGGGAAAGTTGAAATCCCCACTATTATTACCCTATTATTTGCACATTTCTCTGAGATTTGCCTACATATCTGTTCCTCTATCTCCCCTTGACTGTTTGGGGGCCTATAGTACACTCCCAGCAAAGTGCTTGCCCCCTTTTTGTTTTTAAGTTCTACCCATATGGCCTCATTAGAGGAACCTGTTAATATATCATAATATATCATCCCTCCTTACAGCAGTAATTGACTCCTTAATTAATATTGCAACACCCCCTCCTCTTTTACCCCCCCCTCCCTCTGTCTTGCCTGAAGATTCTATACCCCGGAATATTGAGCTGCCAGTCTTGCCCCTCCCTCAACCATGTCTCCGTGATAGCAACAATATCATACTCCCATGTGTTCATCAACACCTTCAGTTCATCCACCTTATTCGCAAGACTCCTTGCATTAAAATAAATGCCATCCAGCCTTGCCCTACTCCCTTGTGCCGTTACATATTTGCTCTGCCTTCCAAGCTGACTTGTTCTTTCCTCTATATTTGGCTGTACATCACCCCCTATTATAGCTCCACTCTGTATCCCATCCCCCTGCCAAGTTAGTTTAAACCCCCCCCAACAGTGCTAGCAAACCTCCCCGCAAGGATATTTGTCCCGTTCTGGTTCAGATGCAACCCGTCCGACTTGTACAAGTCCCACCTTCCCCAGAAGCAGACCCAGTGATCCAGGAAACTAAAGCTCTCCCTCCTGCACCAACTCTTTAGCCACGCATTCATCTGCTCTATCCTTCTATTCCTATACTCACTAGCACGTGGCACCGGGAGTAATCCAGAGATTACAACCTTTGAGGTCCTGCTCTTTAATCTGCTACCTAGCTCCCTAAATTCTTGCTGCAGGACCTCATCCCTCTTCCTACCCATGTCGTTGGTCCCAATGTGAACCACGACCTCTGACTGTTCACCCTCCCCCTTCAGAATGCCCTACAGCCATTTAGTGACATCCTTGACCCTGGCACCAGGGAGGCAACAAACCATCCTGGAGTCACGTCTACGGCCACAGAAATGCCTATCTATTCCCCTTACGATAGAATCCCCTACCACTATTGCTCTCCCACTCTTTTTCCTCCCTTCCTGAGCAGCAGAAGCACCCCTGGTGCCAGTAAGTTGGCTGCTGCTGCCTTCCCCTGGTAAGTCATCCCCCTCAACAGTATCCAAATCGGTATACCTGTTTGAGAGGGGGATGGCCACAAGGGTCCCCTGCACTACCTGCCTGCTTCTACTGCTCCGCCTGATGGTCACCCATTTCCCTTCTGCCTGTGCAGCTCTTACCTGCGGTGTGACCAACTCACTAAACGTGTTATCCACGACCCTCTCAGCATCGCGAATGCTCCAAAACTCATCCATCCGCAGCTCCAGCGCTTCAATACGATCTGCTAGAAGCTGCAGCTGGATACATTTCTGGCACACATGGTCATGCATGTTAATTTTCTGTAATTCCTGTACAAGGACACCCAGGTCCCTCCTAATGCGAACATTTCCCAGTCTCTCACCATTCAAAAAATATTCTGCTTTTTTGTTTTTCCTACCAAAGTGGATAACTTCACACTTCCCCACATTGTGTTCCATTTCCCATGTTCTTGCCCACTCAGTCAACCTGTCTATATCTCTCTGCAGCCTCTTTGATACCTCCTCACAGCTTACTTTCCCACCTAACTTTGTATTATCAGCAAACTTGGATACATTACACTCAGTCCCTTCATCTAAGTCATTAATATAGATTGTAAATAGCTGAGGCCCAAACACTGATCCTTGCGGTACCTCGCTAGTTACAGCCTGCCAACCCAAAAAAGTCCCGTTTATTCCTACTCTCTGTTTTCTGTCCATTAACCAATCCTCAATCCATGCTAATATATTACCCTCAATCCCATGAGTCCTAATTTTGTGTAATAACCTCTTGTGTGGCACCTTATCGAATGCTTTTTGAAAATCCAAATACACGACATCCACTGGTTCCCCCTTATCCATCCTACTAATTACATCTTCATAAGCTCTAACAGATATGTCAAACATGATTTCCCTTTCATAAACCACATTGACTCTGCCTAATCATATTATGATTTTCTAATTGCCCTGTTACCACGTCCCTAATAATAGATTCTAGTATTTGTCAGGCTAACTGACCTATAGTTCCCCGTTTTTTCTCTTCCTCCTTTCTTAAATAGTGGGGTTAAACATAAGAAGTAGGAGCAGGAGTAGGCCATACGGCCCCTCGGGCCTGCTCCGCCATTCAATATGATCATAGCTGATCCGAATCTAGACTCACGTCCACTTCCCTGCCCTCTCCCCGTAACCCCTAATTCCCTTATCTGCTAGGAAACTGTCTATCTCCATTTTAAATTTATTTAATGTTGCAGCTTCCACAGCTCTCTGGGGTAGCAAATTCCATAGATGTACTACCCTCTGAGTGAAGAAGTTTCTCCTCATCTCAGTTTTGAAAGGGCAGCCCCTTATTCTTAGATTATGCCCCCTAGTTCTAGTCTCACCCATCAGTGGAAACATCCTCCCCGTATCCACCCGATCAAGCCCCCTCACAATCTTATATGTTTCGATAAGATCGCCTCTCATTCTTCTGAACTCCAATGAGTAGAGTCCCAACCTACTCAACCTTTCCTCATACGTCAACCCCCTCATCTCCGGAATCAACCGAGTGAACCTTCTCTGAACCACCTCGAGAGCAAGTATATCTTTTCTTAAATATGGAAACCAAAACTGCACGCAGTATTCCAGGTGTGGCCTCACCAATACCCTGTATAACTGCAGCAAGACTTCCCTGTTTTTATACTCCATCCCCCTTACAATAAAAGCCAAGATTCCATTGGCCTTCCTGATCACCTGCTGCACCTGCATACGAACTTTTTGTGTTTCATGCACCGGGACCCCCAGATCCCTTTGTACTGTAGCACTTTGCAGTTTCTCTCCATTTAAATAATAACTTGCTCTTTGATTTTTTCTGCCAAAGGTTATGTTTGCTACCTTCCAATCCTTGGGGACTGTTCCAGAATCTAGGAAATTCTGGAAGATTAATACCAGTGCATCCACTATCTCTGCAGCTACCTCTTTTAAATCCATAGGATGCAGGTCGTCAGGTCCAGAGGATTTGTCGCCACTTAGTCCCATTAATTTCTCCAGTACTATGTTCTTTCTAATACTGATTTCTTTAAGTTCCTCATTCTCTCTAGACCATTGGTTCCCCATTATACCCGGTAAGTTTTTTAGTCTACTACCGTGAAGACAGATACAAAGTATTTGTTTAATGTCTCTGCCATTTCCTTATTGCCCATTATAATTTCTGCTGTCTCTGCCTCTAATGGGCCCATGTTTACTTTCACTAATCTCTTTCTATTTATATACCTATAGAAATGTTTACAATCTGTTTTTATGTCTCTTACTAATTTACTCTCATTTTTTTCTCTTTCCTTATCAATTTCTTGGTCCTCTTTTGCTGAACTCTAAAATCCTCCCAATCCTCAGGCTTACTATGCTTTTTGGCAACATTATAGGCCTCTTCCTTTGATCTAATACTATATTCCCTTGTTAGCCACAGTTGGACCACTTTTCCTGTGGGACTTTTGTGCCTTAAATGAATGTATATTTGTTGTAAATTATGTATTAATTCTTTAAATGCTAGCCATTGCTTCTCTACCATCATACCTTTTAATGTAGTTTCCCAATCTACCTCAGCCATCTTGTCCCTCATACCTATGTACTTTGCTTTGTTTAGATTGACGACCCTACTTTCGGACTTAACTAAATCACTTTCAAACTCAATATAAAATTCTATCATATTATGGTCAATCTTCCCTAAAGACCCCTTTACTACAAGGTTATTAATTAACCCTTTCTCATTGCTCAATACTAGATCTAAAATAGTCTGTTCCCTAGTTGGTTTCTCAATATACTGATCTAGAAAACTATCGTGTATACATTCCATGAACTCGTCCTCCACACTATTACTGCAAATTTGGTTTGCCCAATCTATATGTAGATTAAAGTTCTCCATGATTACTGTACTGAGTGCGGTTTCGACAGAGTGCTGCGAGTTGGGAAGAGGCCAGTGTCGGGAACAGCAGGAGAGTACAGGGAGTATTTAAACTCACTTTCGTGGGCTTTTTTTTCCAAAGGCCGGTCAATCTCGCAGACCGGCGGTGCTGTTCCACAGCCACGCCACAATTCAAAAAGTGACGCGGGCAAGAGGAAGCAGCTGATTGGGTGAGTACGACCAGGTGAGTATTTATACAATTCTCTAGTTTGACAGTTAAGGTTAATAGTTTATAAAGTTTAGAAGGTCTTAATTTTTGTGGTTATAGTTTCTAAGGTCTCTGTTGTGTAGCGGAGAGTGCTAGTAAACAAGGGCCCTTGAGTATATCATTTAATTGTAGTGTAATTAGTGGCATTGATTTGATTTAATTTAATTAAAATTAATTAAAGGGTAATTCATGGCAGCACAGCTCGGCCCCGTGGCATGCTCCTCCTGCACTATGGGAAATCAGGGACACTTCCTGTGTCCCTGACGACCATGTGTGCAGGAAGTGTATCCAGCTGCAGCTACTGGCAGACCGCATTGTGGCACTGGAGCTGCATATGGATACATACTGGAGCATTTGCAGGCTAAGGACATTGTGGATATCATGTTTAATCAGTTGGTCACACCGCAAGTAAAGGCTGCACAGGCAGGAATGGAATGGGTGACCAACAGGCAGAGTAGTAGGTGCAGGCAGTTGGTGCAGGGGTCCCCTGTGGCCTTCCCCCTCTCAAACATACCGTTTTGGATATTGTTGAGGGAGATGGCTTATCGGGGGAAGGTAGCAGTAGCCAACTTCTTGGCACCATGGGTGGTTCTGCTGCACAGGATGGGAGGAAAAAGAGTGAGTGAGCTATAGTGATAGGGGATTCTATTGTAAGGGGAATAGATAGGTGTTTCTGCAGCCACAAACGAGACTCCAGGATGGTATGTTGCCTCCTTGGTGCAAGGGTCAAGGATGTCTCGGAGCGGCTGCAGGGCATTCTGGAGGGGGAGGGTGAACAGCCAGTTGTCGTGGTGCATATAGGTACTAACAATATAGGTAAAAACCGGGATGAGGTCCTAAAAGCTGAATATAGGGAGTTAGGAAGTAAATTAAAAAATAGGACCTCAAAGGTAGTAATCTCAGGATTGCTACCAGTGCCACATGCTAGTCAGAGTAGAAATAGAAGGATATTTCAGATGAATACATGGCTAGAGGAATGGTGCAAGGGGGAGGGATTCAAATTCCTGGGACATTGGAACCAGTTCTGGGGGAGGTGGGACCAGTACAAACTGGATGGTTTGCACCTGGGCAGGACCGGGACCGATGTCCTAGGGGGAGTGTTTGGTAGTGCTGTTGGGGAGGATTTAAACTAAAATGGCAGGGGGTTGGGAACCTGTGCAGGGAGACAGAGGAAAGGGAAGCGAGGATAGAAGCAAAAGACAGGAAGGAGAAAAGCAAAAGTGGCAGTCAGAGAAATCAAGGGTGTAAATCAAACATGGTCACAGTAAATAATAATTCTAAAAGGTTTAAGACTGTTAAAAAAACAAGCCTGAAGGCTTTGTGGCTTAATGCGAGGAGCATTCGTAATAAGGTGGATGAATTAGCTGCGCAAATAGATGTAAACGGATATGATATAATTGGGATTACGGAGACATGGCTCCAGGGTGACCAAGGCTGGGAATTCAACATCCAGGGGTATTCAACATTCAGGAAAGACAGGCAAAAAGGAAAAGGAGGTGGGGTAGCATTGCTAGTTAAAGAGAAGATTAACACAATAGTAAGGAAGGATATTAGCTCCGATGATGTAGAATCTGTATGGGTAGAGCTGAGAAATACCATGGGGCAGAAAACGTTAGTGGGAGTTGTATACAGACCCACAAACAGTAATGCTGATGTTGGGGATGGCATTAAACGGGAAATTAGAGTCACGTGCAATAAGGGCACAGCAGTTATCATCGGTGACTTTAATTTACATATAGATTGGGCTAACCAAATTATTAACAATACTGTGGAAGAGGAATTCCTAGAGTGTATACGGGATGGTTTCCTGGACCAATATGTCGAGGAACCAACTAGAGATCAGGCCATCTTAGACTGGGTATTATGTAATGAAAATGGATTAATTAGCAATCTTGTTGTGCGAGGCCCCTTGGGGCAGAGCGATCATAATATGATAGAATTCTTCATTAAGTTGGAGAGTGAAGTAGTTGACTCAGAGACTAGGGTCCTGAATTTAAATAAAGGAAACTACGATGGTATGAGGCGCAAGTTGGCTAGGATGGATTGGGAAACATTACTTAACGGGTTGATGGTGGATAGGCAATAGCAAACATTTAAAGAATTTGTTCATCCCTGTTTGGCATAAAAATAAAACAAAAAAGGTGACTCAACCGTGGCTAACAAGGGAAATTAGGGAGAGCATAAGATGCAAGGAGAGGACATATAAATTGGCCAGAAAAAGCAGCAAACCTGAGGATTGGGAGCAGTTTAGGATTCAGCAAAGGAGGACAAAGGGATTAATTAAGAGAGGGAAAATAGAGTGTGTGAGTAAACTTGCAGGGAACATAAAAACTGACTGTAAAAGCTTCTATAGATATGTGAAGAGAAAAAGATTGGGGAAGTCAAGCGTAGGTCCCTTGCAGTCAGAATCAGGGGAATTTATAATGGGGAACAAAGAAATGGCGGACCAATTAAATAGAGACAGTACTTTGGTTCTGTCTTCACAAAGGAGGACACAAATAATCTCCCAGAGATGTCGGGGAACATAGGGTCTAATGAGAGGGAGGAACTGAATGAAATCAGTATTTGTAGGGAAATGGTGTTAGGGAAATTGATGGGATTGAAGGCTGTAAATCTCCAGGGCCTGATAATCTACATCCTAGGGTACTTAAGGAAGTGGCCCTAGAAATAGTAGATGCATTGCTGGTCATTTTCCAAAATTCTATAGACTCTGGAACAGTTCCCATTGATTGGAGGGTAGCTAATGTAACCCCACTATTCAAAAAATGTGGTAGAGAGAAAACGGGGAATTATAGACTGGTAAGCCTGACATCGGTAGTGGGGAAAATGCTAGAGTCCATTATAAAATATGTAATAGCAGAGCACTTGGAAAACAGTGACAGGATCGGACAAAGTCAACATGGATTTACAAAAGGTAAATCGTGCTTGACTAATCTACTGGAGTTTTTTGAGGATGTAACTGGTAGAATAGATAAGGGAGAACCAGTGGATGTGGTGTATTTGGACTTTCAGAAGGCTTTCGATAAGGTCCCTCATAAGAGATTAGCATGCAAAGTTAAAGCACATGGGATTGGGGGTAAGGTACTGACTTGGATAGAGAACTAGTTGGCAGACAGGAAGCAAAGAGTTGCAATAAATGGGTCTTTTTCTGAGTGGCAGGCAGTGACTAGTGGGGTACCACAGGGGTCGGTGCTAGGACCCCAGTTATTCACAATATAGACGAGGGAACTAGATGTAATAACTCCAAGTTTGCAGACGACACAAAGCTGGGTGGGCGTGTGTGCTGTGAGGAGGATGCCGAGAAACTCCAGTATGATTTGGACAGGTTGGGTGATTGGGCAGATGCATGGCAGATGCAGTATAATGTGAATAAATGCGAGGTTATCCACTTTGGTGGCAAAAACAGGAAGGCAGATTATTATCTGAATGGCAATAGATTGGGAAAAGGGGAAGTGCAACGAGATGTTGGTGTCCTTGTGCACCATTCGCTGAAGGCAAGCATGCAGGTGCAGCAGGCGGTTAAGAAGGCAAATGGTATGTTGGCCTTCATAGTGAGAGGATTCGAGTACAGGAGCAAGGATGTCTTGCTGCAGTTGTACAGGGCCTTGGTGAGACCACACCTTGAGTATTGTATGCAGTTTTGGTCGCCTTATCTGAGGAAGGATGTTCTTGCCATGGAGGGAGTTCAGCGAAGATTCACCAGACTGATATCTGGGATGGCAGGAATGACGTATGAGGAGAGATTGGGTCGATTGTGCTTGTATTCGCTAGAGTTTAGAAGAATGAGAGGGGATCTCATTGAAACTTATAAAATTCTAACAGGACTAGACAGACTAAATGCAGGAAGGATGTTCCCGATGGCGGGGGAGTCCAGAACCAGGGGTCACAGGGTAAAGATAAGGGGTAAGCCATTTAGTACTGAGATGAGGAGAAATTTCTTCACCCAGAGAGTGGTGAACCTGTGGAATTCTCTACCACAGAAGGCCGTTGAGGCTAATTCATTAAATATATTCAAGAAGGAGTTAGATATATTTCTTAAGGCTAAAGGGATCAAGGGATATAGGGAGAAAGCAGGGACAGGGTACTGAATTTGGATGATCAGCCATGATCTCATTAAATGGCAGAACAGGCTCGAGGGGCCGAATGGCCTACTCCTGCTCCTATCTTCTATGTTTCTATTACCCTTGTTACATACGCCTCTAATTTCCTGATTTATACTCTGCCCTACATTACAACTATTGTTTGGGGGCCTATAAACAACTCCCATAAATGTTTTCTGCCATTTGCTGTTTCTTAGCTCCACCCAAACTGATTCTACTTCTTGATTTTCGGAGCCAAGATCCTTTCTCTCTACTGTCTTTATCCCATCCTTTATTATCAGGACTACCCCTCCTCCTTTTCCATTTTGCCTATCTCTTCTAAAAGTTAAGTATCCTGGAATATTTATTTCCCAACCTTGGTCACTTTGCAACCATGTCTCTGTAATGGCTATGAGATCAAACCTATTCATTTCTATCTGCGCTATTAATTCTATTTTGTTGCAAATGCTTCACGCATTCAGGTATAGTGCCTTTCGCTTTGAATTTTTTCTATTTTTCAATGATGTCACCCTAGTCACTGATGCCCTATTACCTTTGTTACGCTCTCTGTCCCATTCCTGACCCACTCTACTTATTGTTACCCAAAACTCTGCTATGCTATAGAGCCTTGACATTTCCCTTGCTGCTTTTATATTTACTCTTTCCTGAATCCTCCCACTACCCCCCTTCATTAGCTTAAAGCCCTGTCTACTGCCCTAGTTATTCGATTCGACAGGACACTGGTCCCAGCCAGTGGAGCCCGTCCCAACGGAACAGCTCCCTCTTTCCCCAGTACTGGTGCCAGTGGCCCATGAAGCGAAACCCCTGCCTCCCACACCACTCTTTCAGCCATGCATTTAACCTTCTAATCTGCTTATCCCTAGGCTAATTGGCTCAGGTAACAATCCAGAGATTATTACCTTTGAGGTTCTGCTTTTTAATTTGGATCCCAATTCCTCAAACTCTCTCAGTAGAACCTCATTCCTAGTTCTACCTAGGTCGTTGGTTCCTATGTTGCCCATGACAACTGGATCCTCCCCTTCCCACTCCAGGTTCTTCTCCAGCCATGAGGAGATTTCTTTAAGCCTGGCACTGGGCAGGCAACACAGCTTTCGGTATTCCCTGTCGCGGCTGCAGAGAACAGTATCAATCCCCCTGACTATACTGTCGCCTACCACTACCACATTCCTTTTTACTCCCCCCACTTGAATGGCCTCCTGTACCACGGTGCCGTGGTCAGTTTGCCCATCCTCCCTGCAGTCCTTGTTCTCATCCATACAGACAGCAAGTACCTAGTACCTCTTGGACAAGGTCAAGGGCTGAGGCTCCTCCATCACTTCATCCTGGGTCCCCATACCTTCCTGTCTCGCAGTCACACCCTCCTGTCCCTGACCATTGGCTAACTCTAAAGTACTACTTAACCTAAGGGGTGTGACTGCCTCCAGGAACAAATTGTCCAGGTAACTCTCCCATTCCCTGATGCATCGCAATGTCTGCAGCTCGGGCTCCAGTTCAACAACTCTGAGCCGAAGTTCCTCGAGGTGCAGGCATTTACTGCAGATGTGGTTGCTTGGGATCGCGCTGGTCTTCGCCAACTCCCACATGCTGCAGTTACGACACACCACCTGCACTGCCATCTCCATCTAACCTTATTTTATTGCTCCCTTTATGCCACCGCCTCCACTGCCGCCGCTCCCGCTCCGGTCCACGCGGTGTCCTGGGCCTTCTCTGGTGCTTCCTTTATGCTCCGCCACACCCGCTCGGGTCCACGCTGTGTCCTGGGCCTTCTCTGGTGCTCCCTTTATGCTGCCGCCACTCCTGCTCCGGTCCATGCAGTGTCCTGGGCCTTCTCTGGTGCTCCCTTTACACTGCTGCTGCTCCCGCTCAGGTCCACGCGGTGTCCTGGGCCTTCTCTGGTGCTCCCTTTACACTGCCGCCGCTCCCGCTCAGGTCCACGCTGTGTCCTGGGCCTTCTCTGGTGCTCCCTTTATGCTGCCGCTGCTCCCGCTCCGGTCCACGCGGTGTCCTGGGCCTTCTCTGGTGCTCCCTGTATGCTCCGCCTCACCCGCTCGGGTCCACGCGGTGTCCTGGGCCTTCTCTGGTGCTCCCTTTACGCTGCCGCCGCTCCCGCTCAGGTCCACGCTGTGTCCTGGGCCTTCTCTGGTGCTCCCTTTACACTGCCGCCGCTCCCGCTCGGGTCCACGCTGTGTCCTGGGCCTTCTCTGGTGCTCCCTTTACACTGCCGCTGCTCCTGCTCAGGTCCACACTGTGTCCTGGGCCTTCTCTGGTGCTCCCTTTACACTGCCGCTGCTCCTGCTCAGGTCCACACTGTGTCCTGGGCCTTCTCTGGTGCTCCCTTTACACTGCCGCTGCTCCCGCTCAGGTCCACGCTGTGTCCTGGGCCTTCTCTGGTGCTCCCTTTACACTGCCGCTGCTCCCGCTCAGGTCCACACTCATCATAAAGCCACATACTAAAAGCAGGCAAATTGTGGGCATTCTGATCTTGCCAATCTTCAAGAGACCAGAAATTTTGTTTGTCATTTGCTACTCTGGACCCAGGAGGTTACATTGCCTTCTTCACCAAGGCACTTCAAACGGTTTTCCTAATCGGAGGGTCTGCCTCAGCTCCACATACGTGCCAATCTACAAAACTCGGAAAAGTTGTCAAACGGCTTCAAAAAGCTGACACAGCCCCAAAAAAGCTGACAACTTAAAAAACATCTGAAAAACAGCCCTTTATAAAGGCCTATGACCAGGACCATTGCTTCAAGATGACTGAATAAGTTAAATTCCTTTTTATAACATGGTTTTCAGGATTTTTATTAGCGTTTTGGGATCACATTCCGCAATTCAGTTTGTTTTTGTGAAAACAGAAACCCAGTGGCTTCACGTATGACATACGAAATGAAGCCATTTTCTTTTCGCCTGCACTACTGTAAAATATTCAAAGTCCCCCACCAGTGGCTGGGCCTTTACCTTATTCCTGAGCAATTGAAAGTTGGAATGTTTTTACTGTCCTGAGCTTCATTCCTGTGTTCTTTGATTTCCCTCCAGCCCATTGTATTTTGTTGCTGCTGCTTTGTCTCCTAGACCCTCTGCCAATGTCCTTTTTCTCCCTTCCCCTATTTCCAGAAGTGAAATATATATCCCATCTTCTATCTGCATTTCCCAACAACAACTTGCATTTATATAGTGCCTTTAACGTAGTAAAACGTCCCAAAGCGCTTCACAGGAGCGTTATCAAACAAAATTTGACAATGAACCACATAAGGGGATATTAGGACAGACTTGGTCAAAGAGGTAGGTTTAAAGGAGCTTCTTAAAGGAAACAAGAAAGGTGGAGATGCGGAAAGTTTTGGGGAGTGAATTCCAGATTTTAGGGCCTAAGCAGCTGAATGCACGGCCGCCAATGGTGGAGCGATTAAAATAGGGAATGCACAAGCGGCCAGAATTGGAGGAGCGCAGAGATCTCAGAGGGTTGTAGGGCTGGGGGAGGTTACAAAGATAGGGAGGGGCGAGACACAACCTATGTCTCGATATCTTGCTGTCTCCTGGTCTCACTACCTCAGATATTTGAGGCTAACTGAAGCCTGTCATTCACCGCCCTACATATACTACTCACCTTGCCAATGATGCTGTCCCAAGTGGTAGAAACCACCCCACAACTCCCCCTCCCTACCCTTCCTTAGTGGTTTATCTCTTCTGTGCATGCACGATGCAGCGAGATTAGAGAACGGTCACAAGAGGTTGTGGGTAATGTAGTGTATGTAACCGTTCTACCTTTAAGAGAACTATTGTATGTAACCGTCCACCTTTAAGAGAACTATTTTAGGTGTTGCACTACTTTATCTTGGCTGCTGTATACTGTAATACCGGGAGTGACCACACCGGTATATAAGTGCTGTGTAAGGATTTATTGGGCAGATTCGCCCTGACCTTCGAATAGTAAAGTCCTGTTAAAGTTACTCTTGTAGTCTGTGTATTAATTCACCATATAACCCACAGACTTTACAGGTAATTTTACAGACCCTGAAGATCGGGGAGTTGCACAGGCCCTGAGCAAGTGGCATGAACAGGCATCCGAAATGTTGACTGCTCACTCAGAATGTGAGCAGCTGGCAACTATGGTTCCAAACAGGGCAGCCCTCTCTTAATCAGAACTCCAGAGCGGCATCCTCAAAAGAAGCAGTCCAGATTCTGTCCCTCCGTGCTGTCACCCTGAATAGTTACAGCAAACCTTTCAATTTGTCAGTGTGCAGTTCAATGTGTAGCTCTGCTTTAACTGCAAACAGCCTCACTGCGGACTCACTGGATGTGCCACCCTGTGCAAGGTGCTCCTGCACATCAGCCAAACAATGCAGGAAGTCAATGCCAATTTAGATTTAGATAGCTTTGTATAGTAAGAGCTTTATTACTGATAAGCATGATATCCATTCGAGTTGTAGCCATTCAGAATCCAAAGTAAGCTGCTTTGTGCATCCTTCTGTTCTGAGAGAGCCTGTATAAAGTTAGTTTGTCACTGATGTGGTGAACAAAACATAAGAGTTTGTAGGAACAGGAAAATCCCATTAGACCCTACTCATCCCTTTTAGATTTCAGGCCCAAATGCCAGATCACTAAAGAGTGAATTTTGGTTTCCTCTAATCAAAATTGATTTTTCTATATGTCTCACATAATAATGTAAATGGCAATGGACAGAAATGCTTCTGTGTATTTTATGGTGCATGCACATGTCACAGGTTTAGCATCGATGAAAAGCTGAAACCACCAAAAGCTGACACTAAACTTTGAATCAGGTATCAAGGTCCAAACTAACTCTGAAGTGAAGCGAAGTGAAACTACCTCCTCATTCTGCTCACACTGGATTCATGCTGAATTTACACTGGAACCTCAGTTTTAGTGTGAAACAGAACTGCTTTGTAACGACACTACAGTTATAATGGGAATGCACACTGAGATTGTACAAAGTCGTTTGGCAAGAAGACAATTCAGATTTTACTGGCAGACTGCCTGCAGCTGTGTAGTTCAGCGATAACTGCTGCAGCGAGTCATGAATTGTTGCCCATGAGAGCGTTAAAAATAATTTGCCCTAATTGCTTTGTGTTATAGCTAGAATGTATTTTTTCACTACTTTTTTTTCTCAGAACATTTTTTTTTAATTTCTGAAAATGAAAAGAAAAGCTCGGCAATCATGGAAGAATATACCAGAAAATTACATCGTTTCACAGTTGGGGAACATAAAGGATCTTAAATAATATCTTCCACTTCAGTGATTCAAGCCAGAAACATTGAATATTAAATGTGTTAATTAAGGTGAAACCATTTCTAAACACTGTCCTAACTACACGCAGAAAACTTAGGTATTATAAGTTATATCCCTGTTGATTGACAAAGAAAGCATGAGAGGGGTCAAGTAAAGTAAGCCACATAACTGTAATAGAACCCCGAATTCAATAAATAAATGAAAATGTCAACATAAGTGTACACTGTTGGCCTGAATAATGCAGTGCTACCGAGAGGACATAAGACAACCATTACACAATTATATGTTTATTATCTGTACATTTTCACCTTTTCAATTCTTACTCATTTTTGTTATTTAAATATTGGGGCCGATTTTGGGCTCATTACTGCTTGAAAATGGGCTGGTGGAAGTCGGAAAATCAGGCGAGAATTTGTTCTGTCTACTTTGCACCAGTTTTTAGGTTGTGGGGTGGGGGGCTGAAGCACAGAGCCTCCGTCTGAACTAGGCCACGGCCTCATGAATGTATGCAAATCAGGGACACAGGATGTCATTAAGATGCGGACACGATTGCCCAACCTTTCTGCCCAATAATGCCACTTCCTGGTTCTGTCCACTGACCAATGGGATTGCAGGATTCCCTTCAGTGTACCATTGACTGTACTCATCTCGACCTCCACACTCCTCTACACAAAGCAGCTGCTATCATTTTTTTTTTAATGTATTCATTTTTATGGGATGTAGGCGTCGCTGGCAATGCCAGCATTTATTGCCCATCCCTAATTGCCCTTGAGAAGGTGGTGGTGAACCGTCTTCTTGAACCATTACGGTCCATGTGGTGAAGGTACTCCCAGTGCTGTTAGGTAGGGAGTTCCAGGATTTTGACCCAGCAACGATGAAGGATCAGCGATATAGTTCTAAGTCAGGATGGTGTGTGACTTGGAGGGGAACTTGGAGGTGATGGTGTTCCCATGTGCCTGCTGCCCTTGTCCTTCTAGGTGGAAGAGGTCACGGGTTTGGGAGGTGCTGCCGAAGAAGCCTTGGCGAGTTGCTGCAGTGCATCTTGTAGATGGTACACACTGCAGCCACGGTACGCCGGTGGTGGAGGGAGTGAATGTTTAAGGTGGTAGATAGGGTGCTGACCAAGCAGACTGTTTTGTCCCGGATGGCATCAAGCTTCTTGAGTGTTGTTGGAGCTGCACTCATCCAGGCAAGTGGAGAGTATTCCATCACACTCCTTACTTGTGCCTTGTAGATGGTAGAAAGGCTTTGGGGAGTCAGGAGGTGAGACACTCGCCGCAGAATACCTAGCCTCTGACCTGCTCTTGTTGCCACAGTATTTATGTGGCTGGTCCAGTTAAGTTTCTGGTCAATGGTGACCCCAGGATGTTGATGGTGGGGGATTCAGCGATGGTAATGCCATTGAATGTCAAGGGCAGTGGTTACACTCTCGCTTGTTGGAGATAGTCATTGCCTGGCACTTGTGTGGCGCAAATGTTACCTGCCACTTATCAGCCCATGCCTGAACGTCATTCAGGTCTTGTTGCATGCGGGCAGGGACTGCTTCATTATCTGAGGAGTTGTGAATAGCACTGAACATTGTGCAGTCATTAGCGAACATTCCCATTTCTGACCTTATGTTGGAGGGAAGGTCATTGATGAAGCAGCTGAAGATGGTTGGGCCTAGGACACTGCCCTGAGGAACTCCTGCAGCGATGTCCTGCGGCTGTGATGATTGACCTTCAACCACCACAACCATCTTCCTTTGTGCTAGGTATGACTCCAGCCAGTGGAGAGTTTTCACCCCGATTCCCATTGACTTCAGTTTTACTAGTGCTCCTTGATGCCACACTCAGTCAAATGCTGCCTTGATGTCAAGGGCAGTCACTCTCACCTCACCTCTGGAATTCAGCTGCTTTGTTCATGTTTGGACGAAGGATGTACAGTAATGAGGTCAGGAGCTGAGTGTTCTTGGCGGAACCCAAACTGGGCATCAGTGAACAGGTTATTGGTGAGTAAGTGCACTTTCGATGACACCTTCCATCACTTTGCTGATGATTGAGAGTAGACTGATGGGGCGGTAATTGGCCGGATTGTTTTTGTCCTGCTTTTTGTGGACAGGACATACCTGGGCAGTTTTCCGCATTGTCAGATAGATGTCAGTGTTGTAGCTGTACTGGAACAGCTTGGCTAGAGGTGCGGCTAGTTCTGGAGCACAAGTCTTCATCACGATGTTGACAGGGCCCATAGCCTTTGCAGTATCCAGTGCGCTCAGCCATTTCTTGATATCATGTGGAGTGAATCGAATTGGCTGAAGACTGGATTTTATAATGGTGGAGACCTCAGGAGTAGGCCGATATGGATCATCCACTCGGCACTTCTGGCTGAAGATGGTTGCAAACGCTTCAGCCTTGTCTTTTGCACTCACATGCTGGGCTCCACCAGCATTGAGGATGGGGATAGTCATGGAGCCTCCTGCTCCCGTTAGTTGTTTAATGGCCCACCACCATTCACGACTGCATGTGGCAGGACTGCAGAGTTTTGATCTGATCCGTTGATTGTGGGATCGCTTAGCCCTGTCTATAGCATGCTGCTTCTGCTTTTTAGCATGCATGTAGTTCTGTGTTGCAGCTTCCCCGGGTTGGCACCTCATTTTTAGGTACGCCTGGTGCTGCTCTTGGCATGCTCTTCTAGAGTGTCCCATCTCATTGTGGTGTGCAGTGTGCTGCATAACTTTGCCATGCAATGAGGACTGCACATGGAGTTACCACTGAAAGAGGGCCTTCAGTCTTATGAAGGAGAAGGCATGACAACATGGAAGATGCCGAGGAAGCTGAGGGGGTTCAGCACTTGCCTGCCACCAGAGCTGCTCATCAGCAGCTTAATGAAGAGGAATCCCTCCTCCCTACATTAACAGCCATTTCAAACAGTCTGTCCACACTACAAGCAACAACATTTGTCCAACTACCAAAACTGCTTTCACGTCACATCACATTCCCAGGTCACAAACCAATACAGAAAGTCTGCAAATAGCATAATGGGTTTATTGGCATATAGAAAGTTCTGTGTAGATATTGTCACCCTGGCGACCTGTGGGATCCTGGGTCTGAGAGGGCCCAGCTGCAGGCTGCATCAAATTGGCATCTGCTGGGATAGTCTGGCCCAGCTTGCTTTCTGGCACCAGAGCACAGCTCTGCAGCTCCCATTGATCTGGGAGAGAGCAGACTCAAGATTACTGAGCCAAGTGAAGTCCCCATCCATTTGCTCTCCCAGCCTGTATGGCGGAGGACATGGTCGTGCCCCGAGCCTGCATGGCTCCAGTATGAGCAACCCTGAGAAATGCTATTTCTGGTGTCACAGACTCAGGCAGGGGGAAGGTTCAGCTGCAAAAGGTCTCGAAGTGACCACACACGCCATGGTTGACTGCAGGTAGATTTCAACGGTGGCTGTAGTGGCCTTGAGCAAAATTATCATGACAATTAGTGGCATGAAACCAAAACAAAATCCAACGATTAATGGACTAAAATGATTCATAATAACTTGTTGAAGAAAGTCAGGATTGTAAGAAAGGTAGTGGACCAGAATCACTGGAATCACGTCATAATTCTATGCAAAACACCATAATAAATTGGGAGGGGGCAAGAACACATGAACAATGACGGACATGAAAAGACCATCTGGTCCATTCAGCCTGTCCCACACAATTCTGATCCCTTGTGTATCACAATAAATACACTTTCCACCCAAAAGCTGTGTGATCTCCTGGGAGAGGCAATAAAACAGATAAAAGCCTAGGCTAATTTGGGAGGGAAAAAATCTGGAAAATTCCTCTCCGACCCATCTAGGCGATCGAAACTAGTCCAGGAGATCACTCTGGCCCTGAATTCCTTTCCATACCTACCTTCTGTAAGAGGTGATCTCCGCCCCAGCCAGAAACAGGTCCAGCTCTCACTTGAAGGAATTCAGCGATTCAGCATCCACCGCACGAGACGGCAGCCTGTTCCAGAGGTCCACTATTCTCTGGGAAAAGAACCACCTCCTGACATCTAACCTAGGTCTGGCCTTGTACAACTTAAATTTGTGACCCCTGGTCCTCTCTAACCTATTTAATTGGAAAAAAACTGTCAACTCAAACACAATCTATTTCCTTCATCATCTTATAAATCTCAATCAGATCACCTCTAAGTATGTGCTTCTCTAAAGTGTGGAGTCCCAACTCTTTTAGCCTATCTTGATAAATAATGTGCTTTGGGCTAGAAATTCGTTATAGCCAAGAAATGGGCAGTGATAAGACTAAAAAAGGTTAAGCTACGCCACCTGAAAATCATCCAGGATTCATTTAAAATTTGTGCTAACGCCTCATTAATGGTTGTATTCATGATTCTAGTCAAAAAACTCAAGTTCATTGGCATTACACTGAAAAGCTGGACCAATATCGGGGGAGTCTAATTGCAAGTCATGATTGCCACAGGCTTTTTCCACTACTTAAAGGGGAGGTTCATTGATGCTGCAGCACCTCACTGTCAGGATTGTTGGGTGTGCAGCTGCCCCAACAGCAAACCAAACACGAGTTAGAAGACATCCATAGGAACCATGGCAGACTGGACAGAGGGAGAGAGGCCGTAGGTTGTCCGATGAAACTCTTCAGGTATTGGGTTTTGTGGTGGAGAGAAGGTGGTCGATCCTGTACCCGCCAACTGGCAGGAGGCCCTCGCCACAAGTCTGCTGCACTATGTGGAGGGAGATACATCACGGGCAGCACTATGGTCCTCAGGATCCACACCCAGTGCAGGAACAAGTTTAACGACCTCACACGGGTGGTCAGGGTGAGTGAAGGCTTCAGCAAATGCTACATACCACTATCTGTACCACAAGCTTCAAACACTGCTCAATGCACCACCCCCCCAGCATTCACCCACCAACAACCTGAACTCACGCCCACACCTTGCACACAATGACAGCTACTCAACTATGGCAGGCACATCACCAAAACACACTGCACCACACTCACTCACACACTTTCCTTTCTCTTGCAGGCTAAGGTTGCTCACAATCGCCAGGAGCTGGAGCAATCAGCGGGGGCCAAGCCGACATTGAAGAGCTGAGCCAGCTGGAGAGTCGAGTGCTGGAGATCATTGGGGGCCAGGTCATTGGCACCGTGGCCACCGGCGATGTTGACCCCCTTGGGAACAACAGTGGTGTGTTCATTCCTAATCCTCCTTCTCACATCTCACTTCCCCCACAGCCTGCAATCCTTTCTCACTTTCAAGCTACTCATGCTGTATGGGTGCATTTCTGGTTTCCCACCCCACTCCCCTCACCATAACCCGACTCTTGTGCCTTTCTGCTTTCAGATAATCAGCAAACACCCGAGCAGCCTGTTCCCAAGGGCACCACAGAGAGTGCGGTGTGAGAAGAGGAGGAAGAAGACACCACGTCACTGCATCTCTCACTCGCAGATACCCGCTCAGATACTGGCACTATGTGTTCTTTAGAGACTAGTGTAGTAGCGGGATCAGCACAGGGCGAGGCACTGGGCACAAGTGGGCTGCAGCAAGGCCAGGGGAAAAGGGTAGCTCGGGGGCCAGCTACCCGGAGGGCGGGTTCGCGCTCGAGTTCTGCTGCACAGGACTCAGATGAGGACATCGATGTGGAGGCCTTGCACGGGGTGTTGGTGCAGTTTACAGCTAGGCCTTCGAGGTCCACAGCTGGTTGAGATCATCCTGCAAGGCCATCTGTAGTCTCCTGCACGGAAACTCAGCAGCCTTCCACCAGTCCTGCTGCAGCCACTGGGTGAGTACTGCATAGGAGCACGAAATCAGGAAAGGGCCCACGAAAGACTGACACTAAGGGTTTGCATAAGGGTGATTAGTTAATAGTATTCATGTAAATATGTGCCAGATGATTATAGATAAATTTATACATTGTGTTTGGAATCTTTTGTGGTGTCTCTCATTTCAGCTTTGCACCCAGGAAGATGCTGTGATATGGCGTGAGACAGGGATGGTATGATGAGGATGTTGTGAGCTACGGGGATCTGGAATTAGAGTTTGATAAGCCAGTCATGGACAGCCCGTCCAGAAGGCTGACTGTCTGGCTACCTCCTCCCTCATTCCTGTTCCTCATCCTCCTCTCCCTCGTCCTCCTCCTGAGGTGGTCCCATGATCCCTGGTGGCAAGGACTGCACCCTCATGATGGCCAAGTTGTGGAGCATGCAGCAAACCACCATGAAATGGGACACCCGCTCAGCCGAGAACTGGAGGGCTCCTCCCGAGCGGACAAGGCAGCGGGACCATTGTTTCAGTAGGCCGATGGTCTGCTCGATTATGTTTCTGGTGGCAGCATGGCTTTCATTATATGAATGCTGGGCACGAGTGTTGGGGTTACGAAGGGGAGTCATGAGCCAGGTGGAGAGCGGATAGCCCTTGTCTCAGCCACCCTCGAGCTTGATGTGGTGGCTGGAAGAGTGCTGGCTCACTGGTCTGGCACAGGATGATGGTATCGTGGCTGCTGCCAGGATAGTGGGCAGTGACATTGAGGATTCGCTGTGTGTGGTCGCACACCAACTGCACATTAAGTGAGTGGTAGCCTTTGCAGTTACGGAAGATCTCAGGATTGTTAAGCAGTGCCCACAAAGCCATGTAGGTGCAGTCGATGGCGCCTTGCACCATGGGGAAGCCCGCTATCCTGGCAAAGCCACATGCATGCGCATCCTCACCATAATATTTCTTGACCCCGCCACGGTCTCTAAATTCTCAGATTGCTTGTCCGACATCCAGTTCTGGATGAGCAGACATTTTCTCCAATTAAATATTGGGAACACTGAAGCCATTGTTTGTGGTCCCTGCCACAAACTCCGTTCCCTAGCCACTGACTCCATCCCTCTCCCTAACATCTGTCTGAGGCTGAACCACACTGTTCGCAACCTTGGTGTCATATTTGACCCTGAAATTAGATTCCGACCACATATCCGCGGCATAACTAAGACTGCCTATTTCCACCTCCATAACATCGCCCGTCTCTGCCCTTGCCTCAGCTCATCCGCTGCTGAAACCCTCATCCATGCTTTTGTTACCTCTAGACTTGACTATTCCAATGCACTTCTGGCTGGCCTCCCACATTCTACCCTACGTAAACTTGAGGTCATCCAAAACTCAGCTGCCTGTGTCCTAACTTGCACCAAGTCCCGTTCGCCCATCACCCCTGTGCTCGCTGGCCTACATTGGCTCCCAGTTAAGCAACGCCTTGATTTCAAAATTCTCATCCTTGTTTTCAAATCCCTCCATGGCCTCGCCCCTCCCTATCTCTGTAATCTCCTTCAGCCCCACAACCCCCCCGAGATATCTGTGCTCCTCTAATTCTTCTCTCTTGAGCATCCCTGATTATAATCGCTCACCATTGGTGGCTGTGCCTTCAGCTGCCTAGGCCCTAAGCTCTGGAATTCCCTCCCTAAACCTCTCCACCTCGCTACCTCTCTTTCCTCCTTTAAGTCGCTCCTTAAAACCTACCTCTTTGACCAAGCTTTTGATCATCTGCCCTAATTTCTCCTTATGTGGCTCAGTGCCAAAGTTTTTGTCTTATAATACACCTGTGAAGCATCTTGGGACATTTTACTACGTTAAAGGCGCTATATAAATATGAGTTGTTGCTGTTGTCCTGCTTCTCTCTGGTGATCGGGAAGTCTATGTAGTCCCTTCTCCTGGTGTAGAGAGCCTCGGTGACCTCCCGGATGCAGCGATGGACGGTGAACTGCGAGATGTTAGCTGTGTCTCCTGCTGCAGACTGGATGGATCCACTGATGAAGAAATTGAGGGCCACGGTGACCTTGGCTGCCACTGGGAGAGCTGTGGTTGCCCTGGCCTGAGGCTGGAGGTCTGGTTGCAGGAGGTGGCAGAGTTCTGTGACCACCTCCTTGGCCAAGCAGAGCCTCCGAGTACACTGCTCCTCGCTTAACTGAAGGTAGGAGAAGTGCTGTCGGATGACCCTGGGAGGGTAAGGCCTCCTGTTGAGAGCCCTGATGGCCCTCCTCCTTCCGCTGCGCACATGTTCCCGCCTTTCTCGCTGCCTCTGCTCCCTCTGCCATTGATCCTGGAGGGCCAGGTCGACTGCCAGTACAGCCCCCATGACTTTTAGCAAGTGTTGTAGTTTGAAGCTTTTCAAAAATAATTAGGGAATTTTGTACTTGCCAGAACACTCCCTGCTACCAAATAACCTTGAAATGCATTAAGAAAACTCTTGCAGTTGCAGGAAGTGACACACAGCCACTCAAACTGCAAAAACCTGTCAGGTGTGAGTGATTGGTCCCTTTAAATATCATCGCTGGAGCCGGCTTCCTGCTGCTGCACGCCACCTCAACCTGTCATTGCTTTCTCCAGCCAGTAAGTTCAATGGCCAAAACAAAATTGGGAGATTGGGCATCAAGTGAGCATTGCATACTCACTGACGTCATGATCTCCGTGATTGCTATGCCACTGGCGAACGAGTTTTGCAGCAATGCTACCAGCAACATGGATATGGCGTGTGTCGCTGGAACCGCCTTCAGCTGGCGGTAGAGCGCCGACCGGCATTTTGGCACCATCTCGTGGCGCTAAAAACACAAATTTCACCCCCTTTATCACTAGTCTAGTAGCCCTTCTCTGCACCTTTTCCAAAGCCTGAATATCACCCATCATGTGAGGAGACCAAAACTGGACACAAGTGTGGCCTGACCAAGGTCTCGTACAATGAGAAAATAGGTTGCCCTGTCTTATAGTCAATTGTTCTATGAATACACCCCAACACTCTACTCGTTCTAGCTATTGCTTCATGGCATTGCTCGTGAATGTTTAGAGATCTATGCACTGGAATGCCCAGATCTCTTTCTTTCTCCACCTTCTTTAAGGCTTTTCCCTCAAGGGTGTATGTATGTTGAGCATTTGCCTTCCGACATGCATAACTTTGCACTTTTCCAAATTAAACATCATTTGCCAGTCACGAGCCAAATCCCCAACACAACAAGATCTCCCTGAAGCAAACATCTTACTTTGAAAGGAGAAACATAGAAACAACGAAACATAGACCGAGGCCCGAGAGTGGGAATAAAAGCAGCAGCAGACCTGCATCAACAAGAGAAAACGGCAGTATGATGTCACAGGTAAGGCAGGTAAGTGATTGGTAGTAACTGTGGGCTAAGCTTTAAGTTAACATATAACTAAATTTTAAAAACTAAACTTAATTTAATTAATTTAATAAACTAAATGAGGTAAATAATTCAATTAATACTAAACGAATTAAATAAATAAATAAACTAATGGGAGAACAGGAGATGTGTTGCTGCTGTATTTTGTGGGAGCTGGTGGACATTTTTGTCCAGGGCGACTACATCTGCGGTAAGTGTCTGCGACTCGAGGAACTTCGGCTCCGAGTTGAGGAGCTGGAGTCCGAGCTGCAGACATTGCGAGACATCAAGGAGGGAGAAAGTTACCTGAACCTTTTGCTCCAGGAGGCAGCCACACCCTTTAGATTAAATACTTTAGAATTGACACGTGGCCAGGGACAGGCGGGTGTGGCTGCGAGTGAGGCAGGTACGGGGATCCAGGAAATAGTATTGAAGGAGCCTCAGTCCCTGCTCTTGTCCAATAGATTCGAGGTTCTTGCAACCCTTGTGGACCAGTGCGGGGACTGCGGGGAGGACGAACAAACTGACCAAGGCACCGTGTTACAAGAAGCCGTTCAAGTGGGGGGAGTAAAAAGGAAGGTGGTTGTAGTAGGCGACAGTATAGTTAGGGGGATAGACACTGTTCTCTGAGCGTGAGTCCCGAAGGCCATGTTGCCAGGGTAAAGGACATCTCCTCCAGGCTGGCGAAGAACTTGGAGTGGGAGGGGGAGGATCCAATTATTGTGGTTCACATAGGTATCAACGACATAGGTAGGACAAGGAAAGAGGTTCTGCTGAGAGAGTTTGAGCAGCTAGGGACTAAATTAAAAAGCAGAACCACAAAGGTCATAATCTCTGGATTACTACCAGAGCCACGAGCAAATTGGCATAGGGTCAATAGGATCAGGGAGATGAATGCCTGGCTCAAAGATTGGTGTGGGAAAAGTGGGTTTTGATTCGTGGGGCACTGGCACCAGTACTGGGGAAAGTGAGAGCTGTTCCATTGGGACGGACTACACCTGAATTGTGCTGGGACCAGAGTTCTAGCGAATTGAATAGCTAGGGAGGTAGATAGGGCTTTAAACTAAATAAGGTGGGGTGGGTCCTGGTGGAGAGAAATCTAGAATGCTAAAGAGAAAAGACAAGGAAGCAGTGCAGGAAAGTGATTGGGGTAACGATAACCAGATTGTGTCAGGAAGGGACAGTGCGTACAAACAAAGGAGTGCACTAACAAATAGGGTCCAGGCAAGAAAAAATGATAATAAGACAAATAGGGCCATAGTAAAAAAAATGTTAAGATGTCTAAAAACGTTTAAAAGACAAATCTAAAGGCACTGTATCTGAATGCATGAAGCATTCATAATAAGGTAAACGAATTAACAGCGCAAATAGATGTAAAGGGATACAATATAATTGCGATTACGAAGACATGGCTGCCGGGTGACCAAGGCTGGGAGCTGAATATTCAAGGATATTTGATATTTAGGAAGGACAGGCAAAAAGGAAAAGGAGGTGGGGTCACGTTGTTAGTAAAGGATGAAATCAGAACAATAGTGAGAAAGGATATTGGCTCAGAAAATCAAGATGTAGAATCAGTCTGGGTGGAGCTAAGAAGCACCAAGGGGCAGAAAGGATTGGTGGGAGTTGCCTATAGGCCTCCAAACAGTAGTGGTAATGTAGGGGATGGCATCAAACAGGAAATTAGAGATGCATGTAACAAGGGTACTACAGCAATCATGGATGACTTTAATCTTCATATAGACTGGCCAAACCAAATTAGCAATAATACCGTGGAGGATGAATTCTTGGAATGTGTACGAGATGGTTTTTTAGAACACTACATTGAGGAGCCAACTCGGGAACAGGCTATCCTAGATTGGGTATTGTGCAATGAGAAGGGGTTAATTAATAATCTTGTTGTGCGGGGTCCTTTAGGGAAGAGTGAACATAACATGATAGAATTCTTCATTAAGATGGAAAGTGAAGAAGTCCAATCCGAAACTAGGGTCCTAAATCTAAACAAAGGAAACTACGATGGTATGAGGAGTGAGTTGGCTGTGATAGATTGGGGAGCTTCATTAAAGGGCATGACGATGGATAGGCAATGGCTAACATTTAAGGAAAGAATGCATGAATTGCAACAGTTATACATTCCTTTCTGGCGCAAAAACACAAAAGGAAAAGTGGCCCAACCATGGCTAACAAAAGAAATTAAGGATAGTATTAGATCCAAAGAGGAGTAGCAAGCCTGAGGATTGGGAACAGTTTAGAGTTCAACAAAAAAGGACCAAGAGATTGATTAAGAGGGGAAAAATAGAGTATGAGAGTAAACTTGCAAGGAACATAAAAGCGGATTGTAAAAGCTTCTACAAGTATGTAAAAAGAAAAAGATTAGTGAAGACAAATGTAGGTCCCTTACAGTCTGAAACGGGAGAATTTATAATGGGGAACAAGGAAATGGCAGAGCATTTAAACAAATACTTTGGTCCAGTCTTCACGGAAGAGGACACAAATAACTTCCCAGAAATGTTAGGAAACCAAGGATCTAGTGAGAAGGAGGAATTAAAGGAAATTGGTATTAGTAAAAAAATATTGCTGGAGAAATTAATGGGACTGAAAGCCGATAAATCCCCAGGGCCTGATAATCTGCATCCCAGAGTACTAAAAGAGGTAGCCATGGAAATAGTGGATGCATTGGTTGTCATCTCCCAAAATTCTATAGATTATGGAACAGTTCCTGCAGATTGGAGGGTGGCAAATGTAACCCCACTATTTAAAAAAGGAGGGAGAGAAAAAAGGGAACTTTAGACCGGTTAGACTAACATCAGTAGTAGGGAAAATGCTAGAGTCTATTATAAAGGATGTGGTAATAGGACACTTAGAAAATATCAACGGGATTAGACAAAGTCAACATGGATTTATGAAAGGGAAATCAAGTTTGACAAACCTACTGGAGTTTTTTGAGGATTTAACTGGTAGAATAGATCAGGGAGAACCAGTGGATGTGGTGTATTTGGATTTTGAGAAGGCCTTTGATAAAGTCCCACATAAGAGGTTAGTGTGCAAAATTAAAGCACATGGGATTGGGGGTAATATACTGGCATGGATTGAAAATTGGTTAACAGATAGGAAAGAGAGTATAGGAATAAATGAATAAATGCGTCTTTTTCGTGGTGTCAGGCAGTGACTAGCAGGGTACCGCAGGGATCAGTGCTTGGGCCCCAGCTATTCACAATATATATCAATGATTTGGATGAGGGAACCAAATGTAATATTTCCAAGTTTGCTGATGACACAAAACCAGGTGGGATTGTGAGTTGTGAGAAGGATGCAAAAAGGCTTCAAGGTGATTTAGATAAGTTGAGTGAGTGGGCAAATACATGGCAGATGCAGTATAAACGTGAAGTTATGCACTTCGGTAGGAAAAACAGAAAGGTAGAGTATTATTTAAATAGTGATAGATTGGGAAATGTTGATGTACAGAGAGACCTGGGTTTCCTTGTACACCAGTCACTGAAAGCAAACATGCAGGTGCAGCCAGCAGTTAGGAAGGCAAATGGTATGTTGGCCTTCATTGCAAGAGGATTTGAGTACAGAAGCAAGGATGGCAGCTATTCACAATATATATTAATGATCTAGATGAGGGAACTAGATGTAATATCTCCAAGTTTGCAGAAGACACAAAGCTGGGTGGGCGTGTGTGCTGTGAGGAGGATGCCGAGAAACTCCAGTATGATTTGGACAGGTTGGGTGATTGGGCAGATGCATAGCAGATGCAGTATAATGTGGATAAATGCGAGGTTATCCACTTTGATGGCAAAAACAGGAAGGTAGATTGTTATCTGAACGGCAATAGGTTGGGAGAAGGGGAAGTGCAACGAGACCTGGGTGTCCTTGTGCACCAGTCGCTGAAGGTAAGCATACAGGTGCAGCAGGCGGTTAAGAAGGCAAATGGTATGTTGGCCTTCGTAGCGAGAGGATTCGAGTACAGGAACAAGGGTGTCTTGCTGCAGTTGTACAGGGCCTTGGTGAGACCACACCTTGAGTATTGTGTGCAGTTTTGGTCACCTTATCTGAGGAAGGATGTTCTTGCCATGGAGAGAGTGCAGCGAAAATTCACCAGACTGATACCTGGGATGGTAGGAACGACGTATGAGGAGAGATTGGATCGATTGGGCTTATACTTGCTGGAGTTTAGAAGAATGAGAGGGGATCTCATTGAAACTTATAAAATTCTAACAGGACTAGACAGACTACATGCAGGAAGGATGTTCCCGATGGCGGGGGAGTCCAGAACCAGGGGTCACAGTCTAAAGATAAGGGGTAAGCCATTTAGGACAGAGATGAGGAGAAATTTCTTCACCCAGAGAGTGGTGAACCTGTGGAATTCTCTACCACAGAAGGCAGTTGAGGCCAATTCATTAAATATATTCAAGAAGGAGTTAGATATGTTTCTTAAGGCTAAAGGGATCAAGGGATATGGGGAGAAGGCAGGAACAGGCTACTGAGTTTGGATGATCAGCCATGATCTCATTGAATGGCGGAGCAGGCTTGAGGGGCCGAATGGCCTACTCCTGCTCCTATCTTCTATGTTTCTATGTTACTACAGTTATACAGGGCCTTGCTGAGACCACACATGGAGTACTGTGTGCAGTTTTGGTCTCCTTACCAAAGAAAGGATATACTTGCCATAGAGGGAGTGCAGCGAAGGTTCACCAGACTGATTCCTGGGATGGCAGGACTGTCGTATGAGGAGATTGGGTCAACTAGGGCTGTATTCACTAGAGTGTAGAAGAATAAGAGGGGATCTCATTGAAGCATATAAAATTCTGGCAGGGCTAGACAGACTGGATGCAGGGAGGATGTTTCCCCTGGCTAGGGGGTCTAGAACGAGGGGTCACAGTCTCAGGATACGGGGTAGGACATTTAGGACTGAGATGAGGAGCAATTTCTTCACTCAGGGGATGGTGAACCTGTGGAATTCTCTACCACAGGAGGCATCAAGGGGTATGGGGAGAGCGCAGGAATATGGTATTGCGATGGAGGATCAGCCATGATCATATTGAATGGCGGAGCAGGCTCGAATGGCCGAATGACCTACTCCTGCTCCTATTTTTCTATGTTTCCCTGAAGCAAACATCTTACTTTGAAAGGAGAAATAAAGTAATTTTAACAAGTCATACACCTTAAACTCTCTACTTCAACTATCTAAGGAGCATCTCCTTCACAATAGTATTTCATATATTTACAAGGCAGGAAGCATCCCTGTATACTTAAGGTTTGATTGCTAAATATCAAAGTGCAGAATTCTGTGGACTAAATCCTCTTCTGAACAAAGTCCGACACACACCAATCACTCCAATCCTTGCCAAGTTGTACTGGCTACTTGTGCTCAGCAAATTGATTTCACAATCTTCATCCTCTGCTGCTTTGCCCCATCCTATCGGGAAAATCTTCCCTCATCATATGCACCAGTGCACAACTTCTGTTTCACAGAATCACAGAAACCCCACAGTGCAGATAGAGGCCATTTCGGCCCATCGAGCCTGCACCGACACATATCCCACCCGATCCCCGTAACCCCTACACCAACACATATCCCACCCTATCCCTGTAACCCCACGTATTTAATCCCCCTAACACTAAGGGTCAATTTATCATAGCCAATCAACCTAACCTGCACATTTTTGGACTGTGGGAGGAAACCGGAGCACCCGGAGAAAACCCACGCAAACACGGGGAGAATGTGCAAACTCCACACAGACAGTCGCCCGAGGTCGGACTCGAACCCGGGTCTCTGGTGCTGTGAGGCAACAGTGCTACCCACTATGTTTCTCTAACTCAAGACTACTGCTCCCCCGTTACATCAATTGAGGCAAATCTCTCAATCACTGCATTCTACCCCCGGACGTCTCTTCCAAACTTTGCCTAGCTACCTCTTTCTCTGATATCAAAAGCCTCCTAAAAACTATTTCTTTAACCATCTCTTGGTTCACCCCCATTTCTTGCTCAGTGTTCCTCTCCACCTTGAAGGAAACTCTGAGACATTGCTCTACATGATGAGTGCGACATAAATGTACGTCAGTGTATCAGAATTGTACAATTCATACACTGCATAAGAACAAGACAACATTAAAATATTCTCAACAGATTTCAAAAGTACCCACAAAATGAAACAAAAGACTTCTGCAATTCAATAGAATTAAAAGCTCATTCTTTTTTTATGCCAAACTGAAAAGTTTGTAAAGGCCATTGTCGAAGGATGTGATTTACAAAGTGCACTGTAGGAAATTACACATGCTTATTGAACAAAATCATTTGTACATGATTAATAAACAGATGTGTTAAAACAGATTCTGCAATCATCTGATGGTCATGCAAAACATGAACCTGTAAAACACAAGTAAAAAATCATAATGAAGTCTGACACAGTAAAGAAACATTTGAAATGCAAAGTCAGTTAAGCCATTTGTGAGCTCATTCCAGCAATTTCTTCTTTAATGTGGTTAACTCTTTACGTTTCTAACACATTTTTATTATAGCACCACAGAAATGAGCGCAAATCTGCCCACGACATCGCACAGATAAAATTTGCCTTTTAGTTTATGAAGGAAGAAAGAAATGCCGGCTGTTAAATCAGAAGTCATGATATACCTGGAAGCTAGTCAGACGTTCTATATACTTACAGGTTGAAATACACAGGTGCATGTCTTTCTCCAAGTATTGGTTTAACAGACGGATTTCTGAAAAAATAGCTGGGGAGGATCTTCTTCTTCTTAGGCAGTCCCTCGGAACCGAGGATGACTTGCTTCCACATTAAAAATTAGATCTCAGGTGACTGATGAGTCCAATGCGGGACTTACAGTCTCTGTCACAGGTGGGGCAGATGGTGGTTGAAGGGGCGGGTGGATGGGGTGCTTGGGTTGACGTGCGCTCCTTGCACTTGGCTTCCGCTTGCTCCCAGCGAAGAGACTTGAGACGTTAGGCGCCTTCCTGGATGCTTCTCCCCCACTTTGTGTGTTCTTGGGCCAGGGATTCCCAGGTGTCGGTGGGTATGTTGCACTTTTTCAAGGAGGCTTTGAGGGTGTCCTTGAAGCGTTTCCTCTGCCCACCTGGGGCTCTCTTGCTGTGTTGGAGCTCCGAGTAGAGCGCTTGTTTTGGGAGTCTCGTATCGGGCATGCGGACGATGTGACCCGTCCATCGGAGCTGATTGAGCGTGGTCAGAGATTCAATGCTGGGGATGTTGGCCTGAGCGAGAACACTGACATTGGTGTGCCTATCCTGCCAATGAATTTGCAGGATCTTGCGGAGGCAGCATTGGTGGTACTTCTCCAGTGCTTTGAGATGCCTACATGGTCCATGTCTCTGAGGCATACTGGAGGGCAGGTATCACTACTGCTCTGTAGCCCATGAGCTTGGTGGCGGGTTTGAGGTCCTGGTCTTCAAACAGCTGGGGAGGATATCAGGTGTATCACAGCAGCATAGGTAAGTGTTTGCTGCCATCAAGAGGACACAGCTCAGGACTACAACTAGTTTATGTGTGGATTGCAACCTATTGTCTAAAATTCCTGAATATTACTTAACTATTCTGAAATCCCAAATTCCAACACATAGCTAAAATATGTTAAAAAAATATTTTCTTGAAACTATTGTTTTCTCTTTATTTTCAATATTAATTAATTGAACTCAGTCTCACTTTTTTATATAACAGCTTGCTTTTATATAGAACCTTTAATGCAGTAAAATGTTCCAAGACACTTCACAGAAGTGTAATCAGATAAGAATTGACACCAAACCAAAGAAGGAAATATTGGGAGGGGTGACTAAACACTATGGCCGTGAATTTCCCAGTGGAGGCGGGATGATGGCGGGAGAGCTGGTTTCATTGAGTTTGACAGTTGTTCTGTCAGTGTTTGACAGCATTGATGTGCTGCAAACATCAACAAGCACAGCACAAAGGTGGACGCTTGCACCCAGGCTCTCCAATGACTCCCTCCATATGCTTATTGAGGGAGTCACAACATGCAGGGAGGTTCTCTTCCCTTCCAAGGGTAGACGAGATCTCCCCAGGACATCAACGCACAGGAGGACAAAAGCAGGGATGTCCTCAGGGGTCCCTGGTTGCAGTGGGCCAACCTTTCAATGATCTCAATGGATCACGAAACATTACTGCAAAGCCACACTCAAACTCACCCTGCTGTGCCACTCAACACATCTCCATCACTCTGCCTTCCATACTGTTTTCCTGCACATCCTTACTCACACCAACTTACCTTTTACCTCCACCCAACCCTCTCTATCTACTTTATCACTTCCCCATATCACTAGACACCCCTCACACTCACCCTCATCCTACTGCAAGCATACCAACTAACAACACAGAAGGGTAGGCACTTGAGAGGTTTAGCCAATGTCCATGTGAAGTTTCTGGTAATGTGTTGTCATACAGTGAAATCTATTTTTCCAACACTGCCCCTTATTGGACAGATCTGAGCGCACCTTGAGAAGTGTCTTACTGAGTTCCAGTGAATGTTGAGATATAACTTCACCGCCCCCGCCCCCCCCGCTATAGTGATAGACATTAAAGGGATGCTTCACGGTGCTGGTGTGGGATGGTGTCAACCTGGCGCATCAGGTGGCAGCGTCAGTGTACACCGTCAAGTGAAGTAAATCTGGCCATGGTGATGCCATCACCAGCCTCCCAGGCAGCAATGTTGTCAGGTGCTGATGCCCTGTGTCCTGTGCAGCATCAGGTGATGGCGGAGTAGGTTGCTGATGTTGATGTGCCTGGTGCTGGGGCTGATCGTGGAAGGATTCAGAGGACCAAGGTGAGATGTTTTCAAATGCACCGATGTTGCTGGAATAGATGGCAGCTGCAGGTGAGATGACAGAAGCAATCTGTCAATGGTGAGAGAGGTTGTTCCAATGAGGTGGCCCTGGACATACAGTTGCCTCTAAACACTTGCAAGTTAAACAAATCTCTATGTATGACAAATGAAGTAACCAAACGTTTCTGCGCTCTGAAACTGACCATCTGCAACATGGCATCCTTTACACCACTTCTACTGCTGTCAGCTTAGCAGAAACATTAGGGCAGACTCAAATCATGCCAGGGTGAGCTGGCGTGTTCCACGAGCAGCAGGTAACCTCAAGGAAGGAAGCCTCAAAATAACTTTAAATTGGCTCTTAACAAGCCATTTAATTATATAAATTGTATTCCCCGCCGCTTGGTGTCGGGTCAGTTCTCCGCTGTCAGACCAGATACCTGGGAGACTTGTGTGCAGGCGGGTTGACAGCGAGTTTCCTACCCACTGTCAATCTTTGCTATTTTGACAGCGGACCTGCCTCCAAATCCGCCCTCTGAGCGCCGACAAGATTCCAGCTTGGCCAAAGAGGTGGTTTAAAGGAGGGTCTTAAAGGAGAGAGTGGTGGAGAACAGGAGCGATTTAGAGTGGGAATTCCAGAGCTTAGGGTCTAGATGGCTGAAGGCACGGCCGCCAACCCTCTGAGAACTGTGTTCCTCCAACTCTAAATTTTGTTTATTTCCCCACTCCCTTTGGCCCATCATTAGCGGTCGTGCATATGTTTTTATATAACAAAAATACATTCTTAATTACAACTGTGAGCAAGCGAATAGGTCACATGCTGCCACTTATAGTACAGCTGGTTTATTTTTAAAGCCAACTGTATATAATTACTGCTACCAGGGACTGGACACACTATCACTCACCTGAGGCCTTCAGAGCTGTGTCCAAACAATTCTTATTTTCAGAATGGCCAATTAAAAAAAGCAATTCACTCCTGTAAATTTGTTTATAATCATTTCTTTCTCAGCAAAATTCTGGGATGAACTCGTGTCAGTAGTCAAAGCCCAGCTTTTCATCCAATTTTTTCCCATGATGTTAGACTTCCAGTCACTCTTTAACAATATCAACATTCATAAACATAACTAACAATGCAATTAAAAGGTTGGCTGAAATATGATGATATTATTTCAAGAAAACCATTAACAATGGTTCTTCAGCCAGTTTCACAGGGCTCAAAACAGCTTCCCTAAACAGCATTTGACCCAGGACAAGGCTACTTCCACACGTATTGAAATACATTTTATGACCAACTGTGTTTACATACTTGCTACCCAAGACAAAGCCATAACTGATCTGATCAAAATATCTATATATTCTCCAAAGGATTCTCCTCCCATGTTCACACTGCAGGGTTCCATCTTTGGTCCTCTCATCTTCATCATTATATGTATTTCCTTGATGACATCATCCAAACCATGAGATCGGGTTCAGTATGTATGCTGATGACATCCAGATTTACCTTTATGCCTCTTCTCTAGATTCCATGCCTGTCTGATATTAAATCTTAAATCAAAATTCCTTATATATTAATGTAGGTAAAATGAAAACCATCCTTTTTGGCTCCTCCATGCTTCTGTCCTTAATTCTGTCAACTTCAAGCCAAGTCCACTGGTGTGGAATCTCAGCATGTTGCTTCTTTACATCTGTCCCATCATCTTCTTCCACCTTCACAATATCGCTTGCCTCTGCCCCTACCTTGCTCCACCAAGAATCAAATCAATTCCTTTATCACCTCAAGGCTGTATTTCTATAATGTTTTCCTGGCCAGTCTCCCTCCTTCCATTTTCCATATTCTGTAACTCATTCATAACACCATGTTCTTCCCACTCAAACTTTAGCACTTCCATCACCTCGGTCATCACTAGGATGCATTGGTTCCCTGTTCAGCTAAAAATCAATTTCTGGATCCTTTTCCTCACCTTCAAATGCCCCCACAGCTTTATCCCATCCTACTTCAATGGTCTCCTTCAGCCCCTATCTCTCCACTTGCATCCTTCACTCTTGCACATCTTATTCCCCATCCATTTCCCTCCAACATTGCTCTTTGAGCCCTGTTCTTTAATTCCATTCTACCTGTTCTTTTGCTTTCACTTAGTGTCCATTTTCCTCTCCTCCTTGTAAAGTGCTGTGGGACATCTTTCCGATGTGAGCAGTGGTATACAAATGAAGCTTTTGTTGCCATCAGCGTCATCAGATGTACAGACCTTCATATTGGGAGGAATAGAAACATCATCACATTCAACAAACACAAGCTGCCAACATCAAACAAGTATCTTGAATTTCTAGCCCAAACAGAGAGCTCGGGGATCTTGGATTTAAAGAGGCAAGACATAGTTGGATTTTCATTCCATTAGATTTTTAAATATATATGGCAAAACATGATATATTTTTAATTTTCATCATGGTTACCCAAAGAATTTCAGCAGTAGGGTCCAATTGACCATCAGACTGCCAACTGATCCAGGGTCGTTCCAAATTGGCTATCTCTTTTTTTTTTTTTTTATATAAAGGTTTTCAGTTCATTCCCCAGCATTAATATTACTCACCTTGATATTCACAAAAAAGTTTTTTAAAATACACTTCATTTTTTAATTTAGTAGTAAGAGTTCTGACCAAAAATTATGGAAAAGGAAAGGGCACAAAGTATTCTTCCACATTGGTTTTAATATTAAAAACTCAGCGAGTCTGCACTCCTAGAGCACAGCCTCATGAGTCGAGTGCGCGAGTCAGAGATAGGGCTCTAATACTGTAGACCTGATTCTCCATTTCGCACTCCTCCCCCGCAAAGCTCTGATTCAGTCTTGCTCAATTTGCTCTAATATTTATTAGCTTATACAAGATTACTTTGATTTTATAATTCATCTCCCTCATGTATAGGGATTGACTTGGATAGAGAACTGGTTGGCAGACAGAAAGCAAAGAGTTGGAATAAACGGGTCTTTTTTCGAGTGGCAGGCAGTGACTAGTGGGGTACCGCAGGGATCGGTCCTTGGACCCCAGCTATTCACAATATATATTAATGATCTAGACAAGGGAACTAGATGTAATATCTCCAAATTTGCAGACGACACAAAGCTGGGTGGGCGTGTGTGCTGTGAGGAAGAAACCGAGAAACTCCAGTATGATTTGGACAGGTTGGGTGATTGGGCAGAAGCATGGCAGGTGCAATATAACGTGGATAAATGTGAGGTTATCCACTTTGGTGTCAAAAACAGGAAGGCAGATTATTATCTGAATGGCAATAGATTGGGAGAAGGGGAAGTGCAACGAGACCTGGGTGTCCTTGTGCACCAGTCGCTGAAGGTAAGCATGTAGGTGCAGCAGGCGGTTAAGAAGGCAAATGGAATGTTGGCCTTCGTAGCGAGAGGATTCGATTACAGGAACAAGGATGTCTTGCTGCAGTTGTACAGGGCCTTGGTGAGACCACATCTTGAGTATTGTGTGCAGTTTTGGTCACCTTATCTGAGGAAGGATGTTCTTGCCATGGAAGGAGGTCAGTGAAGATTCACCAGGCTGATACCTGGGATGGCAGGAATGACGTATGAGGAGAGATTGGGTCGATTGGGCTTGTACTCGCTGGAGTTTAGAAGAATGAGAGGGGATCTCATTGAAACTTATAAAATTCTGACAGGACTGGACAGACTAGATGCAGGAAGTATGTTCCCGATGTTGGGGAGTCCAGAACCAGGGGTCACAGTCTAAGGATAAGGGGTAAGCCATTTAGGACAGAAATGAGGAGGAATTTCTTCACCCAGAGAGTGGTGAACCTGTGGAATTCTCTACCACAGAAGGCAGTAGAGGCCAATTCATTAAATGTATTCAAGAAGGAGTTGGATATATTTCTTAAGGCTAAAGGGATCAAGGAGTATGGGGAGAAAGCAGGGACCGGGTACTGAATTTGGATGATCAGCCATGATCGCATTGAATGGTGGAGCAGGCTCGAGGGGCCGAATGGCCTACTCCTGCTCCTATCTTCTATGTTTCTATAGATTTGCACCAGTAAAATGTTTAAGATCCTTATTAAAGGGCACCAAATTAGTTCAAAATATTTAAATTGGGGCTGTTTGCTTTGTGAGCCCACTTGGGGTGAATCTAAGGGAAGTTGTACGTGCAGTAAAACCTTAAATGAACAAAGGTTTCTTGGCCATTTGTATTTCCACTTTTACATTCTGTTTGCCATTTTCAATCAACATTTTTGAAATATGTGTTTTTGTACATATTTCTCTGGTACAATTTTGTCATAATACTGTAGTAGGTAACTTTTAAGACAAACCTAAAAAGAGCAGATTACTGTCTAACACATCACTGGAAATCTGATTGTGAGTGAAACATTTACAAAATGTAGGCAGAACAGGTGACTAAAAGAGGGCACATGAAGAGGGAACTCTTCCAATTCAAACGTTTACGGGAGCTTAGGGAGTTACAAGATATCTAAGTGCAAGTTACAAAGTCATGGGGTGGTCAGCAAGTCAAGGTAAAATTAATGATGGAGTTTGGTTTTGAAGCACCCCAAATATGCAGTTCATAGTTGAAGCAGTATGAGATGAAAGAAGACATGCTGGGGGACCAATAGGTACTAGAGCCATGGTCCACTACACCCACCATTATGTCATATCTGCAGGCCTTGGCACACTTACCTGATAATGATCAGGGGGAACTAGCATCACAGGTTCCAGTTCAACAGGGAGCTAGTTGCAGAGCTTTGCCATCTGCTGTAAGGACACATGCAGCCAACCTGCATCATAGGGAGGACATTGCCAGTGCCAGTCAAGGAAACCAGCACCCCCAGATTTTATGCCTGCACCTTCTCCTAAGGTAATGTAGGAATCGTCGATAGTATCAGCCAATGTGCCATCCATATGTGTAGCAAACAGGTGACTTGTACACTAGACAGCACTTTCATATCTTTTCCCTCTAAATAACAACAGCAGCACGACACAGCTACCCAGTGTGCTACACTGGGAATTTCTTGGCCCCAGCCTTTCAAATGTTTGATTGAAACTGGTGCACTCAACGGTGGATGTGGAGCCAACCTTGGAGTCCAGGCTTGTGTGCTGGCCTGGATCCCCAAACAAAATGCCAGTTCCATGCCTGGTATCAGCAAGCTTATAAAGGGGGTCAATTAGGTAACCAAAAAAAAAATCTTCATCGACTGCTGCACTAGTGGCTAGCCAATAATACGTCCCCCTCCCTTCCTTTGGTAGTGATAGTTAAATGAGATGTGGTCAGAAGTGCAAGTCACCAGTGCTCACTGCACCACACTGCTGCCAGTAATGGACGTAACTGTGGCCCAATTACCTTACACAGAGGATGGTGAATGTATGGAATGGACTGTCAAGAGAACTTGTCAATTTGACTGATTGTCTTAGCACTTTCAAGAGAGAGCTGGATAAGTACCTGCAGAAAACTATGATATGATTGGCCAGAAGGACCGCAATGATCTTTTCTGGTCTTCTACGTTCTTATCATTTCATTCCAATATAATTCCACTGATACAAAAGCAAAATACTGCGGATGCTGGAAATCTGAAATAAAAACAGAAAATGCTGGAAATATTCAGCAGGTCAAGCAGCATCTGTGGAGAGAGAAACAGAGTTAACGTTTCAGGTTGATGACCCTTCGTCAGAACTGGAAAAAGTTGGAGATGGAACAGGTTTTTAAGCAGGGAAAAGGGGGAGGGGAGGAAAAAACAAAAGGGAAGCTCTGTGATAGGATGGAAGGCAGGAGAGATTAAGAGACAAAAGGGATGATGGTACAATTCCACTGAATTCACATTGCACACTTTCCAAGCCTCCAATATCCTTTCTATAATGGGATGCTGAGAAAAATTATCACATCATATGTAGCACTTTGTAATCATGTTCCACAAATTGGAGATGTGGAAAATAATTTGAAAGCACAGTTACGTCCATTATTTTAAGCAGCTCAGGTGAAACAAACTGTGCCCACTGCTCATAAAATCAATATGTGGTGTACTGTACAAACTAATTTTTAATAACAAATAGGAAACAAGGAAAATGGGGATTCAGCATACTTGTTAAGTCTATTTTAATTTCATATGGACTTCCAGCCTGGAGTATTCATTTAATTAGAACGGGAATGTACTGAAATTCAGTATAGCAAAGTAGTGTTGTCTTAGGTTTATTTTATCTTCTCTTTGATTTTATTTCTCCACTGGTACTTAGCAGGGAAGAACAGCTGGAGACAGCAATGTCTGAGGTCACTCAATGAGCCAGCAATGTATGGGGTCATTCAATGAGCCAGCAACGTCTGGGGTCATTCAATGAGCCAGCAACGCCTGGGGTCATTCAATGAGCCAGCAATGTATGGGGTCATTCAATGAGCCAGCAATGTCTGGAGTCATTCAATGAGCCAGCAATGTATGGGGTCATTCAATGAGCCAGCAATGTCTGGGGTCAATCAATGAGCCAGCAATGTATGGGGTCATTCAATGAGAGCCAGCAATGTCTGGGGTCATTCAATGAGCCAGCAATGTCTGGGGTCATTCAATGAGAGCCAGCAATGTCTGGGGTCATTCAATGAGCCAGCAATGTCTGGGGTCATTCAATGAGAGCCAGCAATGTCTGGGGTCATTCAATGAGCCAGCAATGTATGGGGTCATTCAATGAGCCAGCAATGTATGGGGTCAATCAATGAGCCAGCAATGTCTGGGGTCAATCAATGAGCCAGCAATGTATGGGGTCATTCAATGAGCCAGCAATGTCTGGGGTCATTCAATGAGCCAGCAATGTCTGGGGTCATTCAATAAGCCAGCAATGTCTGGGGTCATTCAATAAGCCAGCAATGTCTGGGGTCAATCAATGAGCCAGCAATGTCTGGGGTCATTCAATGGGACAGAAATGTCTGGAGTTATTCAATGGGACAGAAATGTCTGGAGTCATTCAATGAGCCAGCAATGTATGGGGTCATTCAACGAGAGCCAGCAATGTCTGGGGTCATTCAATGAGCCAGCAATGTCTGGGGTCAATCAATAAGCTAGCAATGTATGGGGTCATTGAATAAGCCAGCAATGTATGGGGTCAATCAATCAGCCAGCAATGTCTGGGGTCAATGAATAAGCCAGCAATGTATGGGGTCATTCAATGAGCCAGCAATGTCTGGGGTCAATGAATAAGCCAGCAATGTATGGGGTCATTCAATGAGCCAGCAATGTCTGGGGTCAATCAATGAGCCAGCAATGTCTGGGGTCATTCAATGAGCCAGCAATGTCTGGGGTCATTCAATGAGCCAGCCAGGGGGTGATTAGGTGTGTGGATGAGGGTAGTGCAGTGGATGTGGTATACATGGATTTCAGTAAGGCTTTCGATAAAGTCCCGCATAGGAGACTGGTCAAGAAGGTAAGAGCCCATGGGATCCAGGGTGCCTTGGCACATTGGATCCAAAACTGGCTTAGTGGCAGAAGGCAGAGGGTGATGGTCGAAGGTTGTTTTTGTGACTGGAAGCCTGTGTCCAGTGGGGTACCGCAGGGATCGGTGCTGGGTCCCTTGCTGTTTGTGGTCTACATTAATGATTTGGATGTGAATGTAAAAGGTATGATCAGTAAGTTCGCAGATGACATGAAAATTGGTGGGGTGGTAAATAGCGAGGAGGGTAGCCTCAGTTTGCAGGACAATATAGATGGGTTGGTCAGATGGGCGGAACAGTGGCAAATGGAATTTAACCCTGAAAAGTGTGAGGTGATGCATTTTGGAGGGACTAACAAGGCAAGGGAATACACAATGAATGGTAAGACCCTAGGAAAGACAGAGGATTAGAGGGACCTTGGTGTGCATGTACATAGATCCCTGAAGGCAGCAGAACAGGTGGATAAGGTGGTTAAAAAGGCATATGGGATACTTGCCTTCATTAGCTGAGGCATAGAATATAAGAGCAGGGAGGTTATGATGGAGCTGTACAAAACGCTGGTTAGGCCACAGCTGGAATACTGTGTGCAGTTCTGGTCACCACACTATAGGAAGGATGTGATTGCTTTGGAGAGGGTGCAGAGGAGATTCACCAGGATGTTACCTGGGCTGGAGCGCCTCAGCTATGAAGAAAGACTGGACAGGCTGGGGTTGTTTTCCTTGGAGCAGAGAAGGCTGAGGGGGGACCTGATTGAGGTGTACAAAATTATGAGGGGTATAGATAGGGTAGATAGAAAGGAACTTTTTCCCTTAGTAGAGGGGTCAATAACAAGGGGGCATAGATTCAAGGTAAGGGGCAGGAGGTTTAGAGGGGATTTGAGGAAGAACTTTTCCACCCAGAGGGTGGTTGGAATCTGGAACTCACTGCCTGAAAGGGTGGTAGAGGCAGGAACCCTCACAACATTCAAGAAGCATTTGGATGAGCACTTGAAATGCCAAAGCATACAAGGCTACGGACCAAATGCTGGAAAATGGGATTAGATTAGACAGGGCTTGATGGCCGGCGCGGACGCGATGGGCCGAAGAGCCTCTTTCTGTGCTGTATAACTCTATGACTCAATGTATGGGGACAATCAATGAGAGCCGGCAATGTATGGGGTCATCCAATAAGCCAGCAATGTCTGGGGTCGTTCAATGCGCCAGCAATGCATGGGGTCATTCAATGAGACAGCAATGTCTGGGGTCAATCAACAAGCCAGCAATGTATGGGGACAATCAATGAGAGCCAGCAATGTATGGGGTCATCCAATAAGCCAGCAATGTCTGGGGTTGTTCAATGCGCCAGCAATGCATGGGGTCATTCAATGAGACAGCAATGTATAGGGTCAGTCAATGAGCCAGCAATATCTGGGGTCATTCATACGGAACAATGGGTGATCTTTAAGGAGGAGATGTTCCAAGTACAGGCTAGGTACATTGCAACAAGAGGGAAGGGTAAGGGAACCAAAGCAAGGACTCCTTAGATGACGAGGGAGATAGAGAAGATGATGAAATGAAAAAAGAGGTTGTATGATGAATGTCAGATGAATTCTTCAAGGAAGAACCAGACCAAATACAATAAGTTGAGAGGGGAAGTGAAAATGAAAATAAGATTGGCAAAGAGAATGTGAGAGTAGAATAGCAGTTAACATATAAGGGAACCCAAAAATCTTCTACTGGCATGTAAACAGTAAGCGGCTATTAAGAGGGGGTGGGGCCTATTAGGGACAAAGAAGGTGATATATGCTTAGAGGCGCAGGCCAAGGCTAGAATACTCAATGAGTACTTTGTATCAGTGTTTACTAAGGAGGTGGATGCTGACAAAATATTGGTAGAAGTGGAATAGGTAGAAGCAATAGAAGGGGAGAAAATTGATAAGACAGGATGTACTAGAAAGGCTAGGTATGCTCAGAGTGGATAAGTCGTCTGGTCCAGATGGCTTGCATCCCAGGTTGCTAAGGGAATTGGGGGAGGACATAGCGGAACGGCTTGCCATAATTTTCCAATCTTCCCTCAATGCCGGGGAGGTGCCTGAGGATTGGAAAGTGACAAATGTGACACCATTGTTCAAGAAAGGGTGTAAGGACAACCCTAGTAACTACAGGCCAGTCAGTTTAACATCAGTGGTGGGTATAGTTTTAAAAACAATAATCAAGGAAAGAATTAACGGGCAGTTGGAGAGGTTTAAGCTAATTAAGGAGAGCCTACACGGATTTGTAAAAGGCAGATCGTGTTTGACTAATCTAATTGAATTTTTTGATGAAGTAACAGAGAGGATTGATGAAAGGAATGCATTGGATTTTAGGAAGGCGTTTCACAAAGTACCACTTAGAAGGCTGGTTAACAAAATTGAGACTCATGGAATAGATGGGTCAGTGGCAGCTTGGATAAGGAATTGGCTTAAGGATAGAAAATAGCGAGTTGTGGTAAATGGCTGTTTTTCAGACTGGAGGGTGGTAGACAGTGGTGTTCCCCAAGGGTCAATGCTGGGGCCACTGCTTTCTTTGATATATATATAAATGACGTGGATATTGGAATACAGAGTAGAATTTCTAAATTTGCCGATGACACCAAACTTGGGGGTGTGGCAAACAGTGAGGATAATACCAATCGACAGCAACAGGACATAGAAAGGCTAGCAGAATGGGCAGACAAGTGGCAGATGGAATTTAATACAGAGAAGTGTGAGGTGATGCATTTTAGCAGAAGGTACAGGGAGAGGCAATGTACACTTAATGACGCAGTTTTAAAGAGTGTGCAGGTTAGAGGGACCTGGCAATTAATGTACATAGGTCCCTGAAGGTGGCAGGATATATTGAGAATGGTTAGCAAAGCATATGGGACCTTGGGCTTCATAAATATAGGTCTGGAGTACAAAAGTAGGGAAGTTATGCTGAACCTTTACTAAGTGCTGGTTAGGCCACAACTGGAGTATTGTGTCCAGTTCGGGTCACCACACTTTAGGAAGGAGGTTGAGGAGTGATTTGATAGAGGTGTACAAGATTATGACGGGTTGGATAGGCTGGATGGAGAAAGGCTGTTCCCACTAATTGATGGTACAAGGACTAGGGGGCACAGACTTAAGGTTTTGGGCAAGAGATACAGGAGGGTCGTGAGGAAAAACTTTTTTACGCAGCGAGTGGTGAGGACCTGGAACTCGCTGCCGACGGGTGTGGTGGAAGCGGAGACACTCAATTTTTTCGAGGGGAGCCTGGATAGGCAATGAGAGCCAGCAATGTCTGGGGACATTCAATGAGCCAGCAATGGATGGGGTTGTTCAATGAGCCAGCAATGTATGGGGTCGTTCAATGAGCCAGCAATGTCTGGGGTCGTTCAATGTGCCAGCGATGTCTGGGGGTCAATCAATGAGCCAGCAATGTCTGGGGTCGTTCAATGTGCCAGCAATGTCTGGGGTCAATCAATGAGCCAGCAATGTCTGCGGTCAATCAATGAGCCAGCAATGTATGGGGTCGTTCAATGAGCCAGCAATGTATGGGGTCGTTCAATGAGCTAGCAATGTATGGGGTTGTTCATTGTGCCCGCGATGTATGGGGTCGTTCAATGAGCCAGCAATGTCTGGGGACATTCAATGTGCCAGCGATGTCTGGGGGTCAATCAATGAGCCAGCAATGCATGGGGTCGTTCAATGAGCCAGCAATGTATGGGGTCGTTCAATGAGCCAGCAATGTATGGGGTCGTTCAATGAGAGCCAGCTATGTCTGAGGACATTCAATGTGCCAGCGATGTCTGGGGGTCAATCAATGAGCCAGCATTGTATGGGGTCGTTCAATGAGCCAGCAATATATTGGGGTCATTCAATGAGAGCCAGGACTGTGTTGGGGAGAGCAGGCTAAACATAAACAAGTAGGAGCAGGTGAGGGTGGAAATAATGAGAGGGAGAGGAATGGTGGTGTCTGAAGGAGTTCATAATGTGGCTAGATATTGTTCATGGAATTTATTTTTGTAAAGATATGCCCAGAGATTGAAGTGGTAACATGTTTTTTTCGATTGGTTTCTGTCAAATGTAAGCCAATCATCATTTCTTTTCCACTTGGGACATTTTCTAATACTGTACATACATTTTTGCCCCGCAGCTTTGCACCTGACAGATGAATTTTGAATGGATAGATAGAAAGAATTAAGTTTGTTCAAATACTTCAAAAGTTCTTGGATTAGGACTCAAGTGGAAGAAACAAATAGTCAAGCTGGCATGTTCACAGCGGATAGCTTATTCTCAGCTGAACACTCAGCAGGAAGATTAATACTTCCATGTGCTAGGCAGGTGACTAATAGGAGCCTAGTGAACCAAGCAAGTTCACATAAGCAAGCTATTAGAGACTGAATGTCATGCTGTAATGCTCACCTGACACTCAAATTCTAATAGTTACCTTACATGAACTTGACTGGTTCACTAGGTTCCTATTAGTCAACTTTCTTGCATTCATTTCACATGTGGAGGCAATAGTCTCTACTGAATGTTCAAAGCTATTAGAGGTTGACTGTCAGACAAACACTTAGTGGGGAGATTAATACTTTCAGTGCCAGATGAGTACAAGGAAGGTGAATTATAGGTTCCTACTGAACCAGGAGTGTTCACATAAGAGAGCTTCTAGTATTTGGACATACTGGCCTAGAAATTGGGCTGTGCAGCACCCATTTGTTTGAGCGCTAACTGGTCTACTCAGGTCCCAATATGGTGGGCCGGAAGTGCATGCACCTTTCCAGTCAGAGGTGCGTCCCCGCCATATTGCTTAAGGTGGATGCGCTGCCGTGAGGACCGCATGTTGGGGTTATTTACGGGGCAGAATAGTTAATTTAAATTTTCAATTTTTGATTGCCCCAGAGCTTCACTCACCCACACAGCACAATGTGGCACTAACCGGCAGGAAGGTCCCCCTCACCAGCGATGTTTAAAGGCATCATGCAGTACTTACAGGTTGGTTGGTGATTTCTCATTTCAGACTGCTGCTTGACGTTTCGTGTTTTTTTTTCATCTCTCTAGAAAGTTCACTTTGTCTAAACAGAGTACGCTTTTGCTGGTGTTGCATTTTTTTTTGGCTGTGTTACAGATAGTCTGGTAGCTGCCATGTTTGGTCTGGCAGGGCTGCCTTTGGGGCTGGAGGACAAGGGGGAGCAACAAGGAAGTCAGCAGAGAGCAGGAGCAGCTGCCAGAAGAGGGAGGAGGAGGAGGGCACTGGCTAGGCGGTCATATCCACAGCAGGTATTCAGGGAGCACGTCTCCTACAGTAATTTTACTCAGGAGCAATGTCTCAGGCACCTGCTGCATCACAGCTCGCGTCTGCTGCAGGGCATGAAGAGCCCTACCTGTGGCTGTCAAGGCCACCGTGGCCCTCAACTCTTATGCCACGGGCACCATTCAGGCTGCAACAGGTGACATCAGCGTCATCTCCCAGTTTGCAGTAAACCAATGTATTCGGGAGGTGACTGAGGCTCTCTACAACAGGAGCGACATCTACATCACCTTCACTATGGATAGAGTGAAGCAGCACGAGAGTGCACTAGGCTTTGCCCACAAGGCAGGCTTCCCCAAGGTGCAAGGTGCCATAGACAGCAAACACAGTGCCTTGTGTGCTCCCTAACAACAGTCTAGTACCTTTACCAATCGAAAGCGATTCCACTCCCTCAACGTACAGCTGGTTTGCGACCTTCTCACTGTTGGTGGAGTTGATGCCTGCACCAGAACCCCAAGGCAGCATCCAAGAACCTTGGTGCTCTCTCAGCACTTGCTTCAGCCATATCTCTACTTCCAAAAGTGTTTCCTTGGTATCTGCAGTCAGAATGCGCTGCCCCTTTAAGAGGTGCTGACTGCCTTTAAGTGATGTCGTAGAGGCCGAAATCTGCCCCCACCCCCTCCCCTTTACAGGCATGTAGCCAATGAGTATCCAGCACTAATATTACATGTAATATTAGCATAATAGTATTAAAATCAATTGTAACAGGCATGTGCTGCCTGCCCCCAATTGGATTTCTAGGCCATAAAGTCAGTCATTATTTGCAACAAGCTGAATAATAAATGAATCTGTGTTATACACAGGTTTGTGTGTGTTCTATTATCTGGGTGAAGAAAAAAAGACAGCAGTGTGCAAAATGTAAAGTAAAACAACAGGAAAAGTTGGAGACTAGAAGGAAAATACATGTCAGTATTTTCAATTTGGCTCCAGAAAGCAGATGTGTACTGTTCATTCAGGACAAAAAGAATATGGTTGCTTTTTGAATATTAACTTCAACTCCCCCCTCCCCAACACTTGCAAAAATATTTAGTTCAAATCCCCCATTCAACCAACGTCAACTTCAAGACCCACAATTACCCATTGCTATCATTCGGCCATCAATATTGTCATTCTACCTCAGCTTTGATCTTGCAGGAAGACAGAGAGAGCACCAGGAGAAGGGAGCTAGCTCAGCATTTCACCCACAGTGAAAACAGTCTCCCATACAAAGTCCCACACTACCATCATTCAGTCTTTGCCAAGTTCCACTGGCTCCATGTTCGCTAATCCTAGTCCTTATTTTTATTTATTCTACCGTATCTGAGCAACACCCAGCCTTAAATCACAGGACTCACCCTCTGCTTCTGACACTCAGTCCTTGTACTCCTTCGCCCACTATTGGCAGACAATCTTTCAGTCACAATGCCCTATACTTTACAACACGTCCCAAAGCTACTTTAGTTTGTTACCTCTATCCATTTTTCAAAAGCCTCACTTTTATCCTAATTTTAGCCACCCCCCCCCCCCCCACTCCCCAATTTACTATGTCTCATTTCCTGCTTGCCATCCTCCTTATAATCACAGAATGGTTACAGCACAGTAGGAGGCCATTCAGTCCGTTGAGCCCGTGCCGGCTCTCTGCAAGAGCACTTCAGCTAGTCCCACTCCCCACCCTTTCCCTGTAGTCCCGCAAATTTTTTCCCCTCAGGTACGTATCCAATTCCCTTTTGAAATCCATGATTGAGTCTGCCTCCACCACCCTTTCAGACAATGCATTCCAGATCCTAACCACTTGCTGTGTAAAAAGTTTTTTTCCTCATGTTGTCTTTGGTTCTTTTGCCAATCACCTTGAATCTGTGTCCTCTGGTTCTCGACTCTTCCGCCAATGGGAACAGTGTCTCTCTATCTACTCTGTCTAGACCCCTCATGATTTTGAACACCTCTATCAAATCTCCTCTCAACCTTCTCTGCTCTAAGGAGAACAAACCCAGCTTCTCTAGTCTATCCACTTAACTGAAGTCCCTCATCCCTGGAATTATTCTTGTAAATCTTTTCTGCACCCCCTTTAATGCCTTCACATCCTTCCTAAAGTGCGGTGCCCAGTTGAGGCCGAACCAATGTTTTATACAGGTTCATCATGACTTCCTTGCTTTTGTACTCCATGCCTCTATTTACGAAGCCCAGTATCACGTAAGCTTTTTTAATTTAACCGCTTTCTCAACCTGCCCTGCCACCTTCAATGATTTGTGCACATATACCCCCAGGTGTCTCGGTTCATGCACCTCCTTTAGGATTGTACCCTTTAGTTAATATTGCCTCTCCTCGTTCTTCCTACCAAAATGTATCACTTGGCACTTTTCTGCATTAAATTTCATCTGCCACATGTCTGCCCATTTCACTAGCCAGTCTATGTCTTCTTGAAGTCTATCACTATCCTCCTTACTGTTCACTATACTTCCAAGTTTAGTGTCACCTGCAAATTTTGAAATTGTGCCCTGTACTCCCAAGTCTAATTCATAAATATATATCAAGAAAAGCAGTGGTCCTAGTACTGACCCCTGGGGAACATCACGGTATACCTTTCTCCAGTCTGAAAAACAACTGTTCACTGCTACTCTCTGTTTCCTGTCACTTAGCCAATTCCGTATCCATGCTGCCACTGTCCCTTTTATTCCATGGGCTTCAACTTTGCTGGCAATATTATGTGGCACTTTATCAAACACCTTTTGGAAGTCCATGTACACCACGTCAGCCGCATTGCCCTCATCAACCCTCTGTTAGCTCATCAAAAATTTCAATCAAGTTAGTTAAACACTATTTGCCTTTAACAAATCTGTGCTGGCTTTCCTTAATTAATCCACACTTGTCCAAGTGACTGTTGCCTTTGTCCCTGATTATAGTTTCCAAAAGTTTCCCCACTCCCGAGGTTAAACTGACTGGCCCGTAGTTGCTGGGTTTATCCTTACACCCTTTTTTGAACAAGGGTGTAACATTTGCAATTCTCCAGTCCTCTGGCACCACCCCCGTATCTAAGGAGAATAGGAAGATTATGGCGAGTACCGTCATGATTTCCTCCTTAACCTCCCTCAGCATCCAAGGATGCATCCCATCCAGTCCTGGTGACTTATCAACTTTAAGTACAGCCAGCCTTTCCGGTACCTCCTCTATCAATTTTTATCTCACCCAGTAACTCCACTACCTTCTCTTTCACTATGACTTTGGCAGCATCTTCTTCCTTGGTGAAGACAGATGCAAAATACTCATTTAGTACCTCAGCCATGCCCTCTGCCTCCATGCATAGGTCTCCTTTTTGGACCCTAATTGGCCCCACCCCTCCTCTTACTACCTGTTTATTATTTATATGTCTCGAGAAAACTTTTGAATTCCCTTTTATGTTAGCTGCCAATCTATTCTCATACTCTCTCTTTGCCCTTCTTATTTCCTTTTTCACTTCCTCTCTGAACTTTCTATATTCAGCCTGATTCTCACTTATATTCTCAACTTGACATCTGTCATACACGCCCTTTTTCTGCTTCATTTTACTCTCTCTCTCTTTTGTCATCCAGGGAGCTCTGGCTTTGGTTGCCCTACCTTTCCCCCTCATGGGAATGTACCTCGACTGTACCTGAACCGTCTCCTCTTTAAAGGCAGCCTATTGTTTGATTACAGTTTTGCCTGCCAATCTTTGATTCCAATTTACCCGGGTCAGATCCATTCTCAACCCACTGAAATTGGCCCTCTTCCAATTAAGTATTTTTACTCTAGATTGCTCCTTGTCCTTTTCCATAGCTAACCTAAACCTTGATACTGTGATCACTGTTCTCTAAATATTCCCCTACTGACACTTGCTCCACTTGACCCACCTCATTCCCCATAACCAGATCCTTACCCTCTTATAAATTGCTTTGAGATGTTCTTCTACGTAAGAAGTACTATAAAAATCCAAGTTATTATAACACTGAGAAATGGAAATTGTAACATTAAGGAGAATACCATTGCCATGCTGCTGTGAGAATGGAATACAAGGGAAGACTGAAGCACTATGGTTAGGGAGCCGGGGTGGGGGGAGGTAGTAGGAGGAAGTTAAAGTTGGCTGAACAATGGTGCTCCATTACTTACCTAAACTCCTGAATCAATGCTTTCCTGTTAGTCCCTTCCAGGCCCTACACATCCATGCCTTCAGATAGTCTTCATCTGAGAATCCTCTGCTTGCATGTCCTAATCATCAATTTATTTAATTTCTTCTCAGAACAGATAATGGCAGTAACTGATTGGTGCTCATATATATTGTCCTTTGCTGAGTTTATGGCAAGGTTTAACTGTAACTGAAAGCCTGGCTTATAGTGGACATGTGAAAAACATTTAAATACTCAGAAGCTGCAAAATTGCTCCATATAATTGTACTGGTCTCGTTAAACGTGCTCCTATCTAGTTATCCAGCCAGCTAAACACTCATTCAAATAATTCCTTGACAAGCGGGTTTGCTGTTTTGAAGCTTTACAATTGCACAAATTTGTTCAAGTAAACAAAGACAAAGTATGTTTTGTACATAGAACTGAGTACTATACATTAGATGTTACATAAGATATAAACATATTTATAACATTTGAATAGACTAATTGTATAACTAAATGGCACCGGAGTTAAACTTCAGTAACTAACACTAATAACTTCTTATAAACAAAGTATTGTCAAATACTACACTGACAAAGTTGCTATCACGTTAACAAACAAAGATACTCACAGACATTGCGTCCTGCCCAGCAATATAAGATGAGATGCCACAGGATTGAGAATCCCTCATGGGAGATTCTCCATTACTCAGTAGGTTCTTTCTGGAATACTACTTCCGGGTTAACACAGGAACAAGATCAAATGACCTAGTGCAGTATACTAACACTGCTATACCCTAACTACCACTAGAGGGTGCTATCTGCATGTAATAAGTCCAGAACAATAATTGCATTCAGCCACCAATTCATAGTCTTGATTTCTGCTTTTGAATCAGTAACAGAAACTGGGAATGTCTATTCCACAATGAAGAACTGTTGTGGTGCATTGCACAGCAGTTGCTGAATATCATTAGATTGCCATCAAAATGACCAATTCTTGTAAACTCACTTCCTTTATTATTTTTTCTGTACCCACATAGCCCAAATTGGCAATTTTATGTATTTGAAATGATCTATGGTGCATAGATAATATTGAATTCTAATGAAGGAATATAAAAGAAAATCAGGCTGGCAGCTGTTTAGCAACATTAATCTGTTTTATTACTCTGCATTACCATGAAAACACTATCTAAGTCTCGAGGTACTATGAATGCAAAGGTAACATGGTGAAATTTATAGAACATATTTAGAAAAAAAAATTCAATAAATTACTATCCAACAGACGTCACAGCCTACTGCAAGTTATATTTGTATGTCACAGCTGGGCATGTCCTTTAACAATCTTGTTCAATATGTTGACTGCCACATGTAGTAAAATATTTGAGTTATTTGTTTTCAAGTAACTTCCATCTTTTGTTTCTGTTCAAGTTGGCTTCACAGTATTGGCATATCATGTCAAGCCTCTCATGGCAGGGCAAACATCTCTTACGTTAGTCTGGACAACAAAGGAAATCAAGGTTTGCTTGGGTTTCAGGGCTTTTCATTTTGTATAATTTTAATATTAGTCCACAAGTAATGGGTTATTTTCTTCCAGTATCATGACAAACTTGAATTCCAATATTCTATATGCTCTATTTCATTTGAGTGTTCTGCAATAATAGCATCCAAACCAAGGCCCCTATCACATATATATATATAACTAGCTGAAGTGCCCGGCGGTGCCGAGGCTTTTTCGAGGGCATGTTGTTGCTGGAAGAGAGAGAGAGCGACTGGGGCGGAGGGGGGGGGGGGGGGAGAGGGAGGGCGGAGGGGGGAGGGAGGGCGGGGGGGAAAGGGAGGGGGGAAGGGCGGGGGAAGGGAGGGGGAGGGCGGGGGAAGAGGGGGGGAAAGGGGGAAGGGGGGAGGGCGGGGGGGGCCCCCCCCCCCCGAGGGTCGCGCCCCCCCCCCCCCCGAGGGTCGCGCCCCCCCCCCCCCCGAGGTGAAGACCGCCGATTGCGGCTGTGCGAGACGGCCAGCGGGCCCGGTTGCCAGGGTAACCGTTGACGCTCAGCAAGCCCCGCCCCCCCGCCAAGCCAGAGAGAGACGCCGCGTCTCAGCTCCTGCTGCGCGCACACCCTTTAGTAAGGTAGCGGCGCTGGGCTGAGGCCCGCCCGCCCCTGCAGCCTTCGAGTGGGGCCGGGAGGTGCCTAGCTCGGGTATGGGTGCGGAGGAGAAGCCGAGGCTTCGAGGCCTACCTGGAAAAACGGGGAAAGGTAGGAAAATTAATGAGATTAGATAAGTTAATTTGTTTCTAAATCATTTTTTTTTAAAAACAATATGTGTTTTAAAAGCAACGTTTTTTTTAAAGACGCAGAAAGCGGGAAAAAGAAAGGAAAAGTTTGGAATCAAGATGGCGGCGACTCACCTCGGTTCAGAACGATAAGGCCCAGCCACACACGCACCGATTGGCCCGGCGTCACACGCCAGCAACCCGATGTACAATTGGTCGAGCTCGAGGTCACTCTGTCGCTAATGAGCGGATAATGAGATGCTAATGAGCAGAATGTTGAAGGTTTTTGGGATACCGCGGGCGCGATTTTAGCCCGGCCGAAACGTAAATACGCTTAAAACCGTCTCGGAAGCGTAAGCTTTCTTTGGAGGTAACGCGCGCGTAGGTACGCCCTGTAACTTTCGAGCGCATAGCCCGCCAGACGCACACGCGATGACAGACAGAATGACAGACAGATCGACCGATTTATATATATAGACTAGCTGAAGTGCCCGGTGGTGCCGAGGCTTTTTCGAGGGCATGTTGTTGTTGGAAGAGAGAGCGAGCGAGCGACTGGGGGGGGGGGGGGGGAGAAGAGAGAGAGAGAGCGCGCGACTGGGGGGAAGAGAGGGGGTGGGGGGGAAGGGGCGGGGGGAAAGGGAGGGGGGGAAGGGAGGGGGGGGAAGGGAGGGGGGGGAAGGGAAGGGGAAGGGGGGGCGGGGGGGAGGGAAGGGGAAGGGGGGGCGGGGGGGAGGGAAGGGGAAGGGGGGGGAGGGAAGGGGAAGGGGGGGCGGGGGGGGCAGAAGCGGGGGGGGGGGCCCAGGCCGAGAGCCCCACTCTCCGAGCCCCGCCCCCCCGGCCGAGAGCCCCGCTCTCCGAGCCCCGCGCCCCCCCCCCGGCCGAGCCCGATTGCGGCTCTGAGAGACGGCTGGCGGCCGAGCCCCGCCCCCCCCCACCCGGCCGAGCCCGATTGCGGCTCTGAGAGACGGCCGGCGGCCGAGCCCCGCCCCCCCCCCCGGCCGAGCCCGATTGCAGCTCTGAGAGACGGCCGGCGGCCGAGCCACGCCCCCCCCCCCCGGCCGAGGCCGATTGCGGCTCCGAGCGCGGAACAGAGACGCCGAGTCTTACCTGCTCCTGCTGCGCGCGCACCCTGACCCTCGTGGCTGATGCCGTTGCCCTGGGTAACGTGACACGGCGGGGGGGGGGGTGAGGAGCTTAGCAGAAGCGCAATCACCTAGCTCGGGCCTGGCTGGGCAAGAAAGGCGCAGGCTTTGAGGCCTAAGAAAAAAACGGGGAAAGGTAGGAAAAAGAATGTTCAGGTTAGGTTTACAAATGAGTGATTTTTTTAAAAACAATTCAATAAATTCAATTTTATTTTGGTGGAAATGTATATTTGAAAAGAAAGACGCAGAAAGCAGGAAAAAGAATGGAAGCAAGATGGCGGCGACTCACCTCGGTTCAGAACGATAAGGCCCACCCACACACGCACCGATTGGTCGACCGTCAGGTCACCAAAGCGTAGGATTGGTCAATCGTCCCGTCACTCGACCGTAGGAGGGCCCGGCCGCACGCGGCAGCAAGCCGCCGTACGATTGGTCGACCTCGAGGTCACTCTGTCGCTAATGAGCGGATAATGAGATGCTAATGAGCGGAATGTTGAAGGCTTTTGGGATACCGCGGGCGCGATTTTAGCCCGGCCGAAACGTAAATACGCTTAAAACCGTCTCGGAAGCGTAAGCTTTCTTTGGAGGTAACGCGCGCGTAGGTACGCCCTGTAACTTTCGAGCGCATAGCCCGCCAGACGCACACGCGATGACAGAATGACACAGAATGACAGACAGATGTACCGATTTATATATATACACAAGATATATATATATATAAATATATATATATTTTTTAAATCCACTTTTTGTTTTTTTCTTCCCTCCCTTCAGCTGTCCTTCATTCTACCAGCGCAATTCACACCCCATCTAGAGCCATCCTTTGTTCCTTAACCTGTCCCATTTCCACCTCCTCTTGCCTTGAATATCTCTTAATGTGTCTCAATGTCTCTTAATCTCTCCTGCTTTCTATCCTATCACTGACCTTCCCTTTTGTTCTTTTATCCCCTCCCCCTTTTCCCAGCCCCCAAACTTGCTTTCCATTTCCTGCTTTTTTCCCCAGTTCTGACGAAAGGTCATCGACCTGAAACGTTAACTCTGTTTCTCTCTCCACCGATGCTGCCTGGCCTGCTGAGTTTTTCCAGCTTTTCCTGTTGTTATTTCGGATTTGCAGCAGCCATAGTATTTTGCTATCGCATTATAGCCAGGAATTTGGATTTTGACATATTTCTCGTTTCGAAATGTCGGGTGTTGCGTTTTTGTACATTTGTCTTCAGCTTTCTACAGCTTATTTTGCCCTCATGTGACACACCACAGCAAATATGCAGTGTTATACACAGGCTGTGTAATATCAGTGTGCCAATAGAACATAAGATTTTTGTGTTTTTCACTTCCTGTGGTCCTGAATTGCATCCTTTACTCTTATTGATACTTTTGCCTGTTGCAAGATCTAAAAGCATGAAAATACCAGAAATAGAGTTGCTAAACAAAAGTAGTACAATTAATAGATTAAAAAAGCTTCGTCAAAGGACCGGAGCTGAAAATAAAAACTGAACGGAGCCTGCATAACAACTCATAGCAAAAATAAAAATCTGAATAGTAACTGCTTAAGTCAATATGTCATCAGTATAACCAAGCAGCAGGTAAAGTATGTACAATTCACAAGAAAACTGGGATTTGTAGATACACATCCAAAAATAAAAATTAGCACCCATCATACACAGGCTTTTACCTCTAACAAGTATACAACATCAGTTACAAATCTGAACCATTAGCAAAGTTTATTTCTGCATCTTTATATTCTTAGGAGGATAACACAAACAGTTCAAACATCTCTCTTCATACATATGAACATATAAAGAGAGCAAGAAAAGCATAGCAATGCTCACTTTATCTGTTGGACTATGTAACCTCATGCACGGGTCTCCCCAGCCACATAGTGATGCAAACTCCTGGGGAGCAGAAAAAGAGAGAATAAACCTGTGATGGCAGTGTTGGCTCCCCGTCAGACAAATCTACCGGGGAGCCTGATCCTGGACCAGAAGGTAAGTTTTTCATTTATTTTTCAGGTTTCCTTGTGGGCCAGGAGTGACAGGAGTTCTCCTCCGGTCCTCACAAGGAAGCCTGGGGCCTCCCTTGCTACTTCCCCCTTTCCCCACCGATTGTAGCAGTGTCTCCACTCTCCTTCAATTGATGCCAAGTGTCTCTCCCTCCACCCCCCACCCAATCACTGGCAGAGTCTCCACTAACCACCGGGGACCATTCCCATGTGTTCCTGGCTGCGGTTTCATGCTGAAGATTCTTGCCAGCCAGCCTGTCAATCTGGCCAGGTGTCGGGTGGGAGTCTACATTCTGTTATTTAAATGAGGCACTGTTGTTAAGATCCGCAGGGCTCCACGTTCGTGGTCTTGCCGGGTTCATCGCCCAGTATATGGCTCCCCTGCACCCTCCCCGCCAATATCGGGACCTTTGCTTTCTTTCTAATCTTTATGAGGCCACTTGCTGTTTGAAAAAAAGGTCAGTGGAAGAGATGAAGGAGGTGAGCCAAGAGGTTAATCTGTAAGTATGGAAGGAGAAATTGTCATTCTGCCTTCAGAACTCACTCTTAAAATTACACAGGCAATTTGCATAGTCATGTACTTTCCCAACTTATTTAATCTTCTGAATGAAGCAAAAACATGAAATTTCTCTCATGTCCGAAGATAATAGACTAAACATTCCAGGATATTAATTTAACATTAACCATCAAAAAGTTTTTGTATTGTATCACCTTGCCTCAGTGGGGAAATCTCAGTACTGAGAGAGAGCTGCATGTCAGAGGGGGTGTCTTCCAGTAACGATTTTAAACTGCTTAGGTAGATGTAAACGATCCCATGGCACTATAGTCTTACTGGTGTCCTGGCCAACATTTCTCCACCAATCATCAACTAAAACAGATCTGGCCATTCGTTCATTTGCTGTTTGTGGGACCTTGTGTGCAAATTGGCTGCCATATTTGCCTCGTAGCAAGTGATTTCACTTCAAAGGCAAATCATTGGTTATAAATCACTTTGGGACATCCCAAGGACATGAAAGAAACTATATAAATGCAAGTTCCTTCTTTCTCTGGTCCTGAGATCAGAGTTTAAAGTTAAATCATTTTCATATTATACATTATTTTCAGAATTTTAAACACGGATCTCATGCCCCCTCCCACTCACCAACATAATCAATTCTATGAGCGTAGCTAGCAAGAGAGCAGGATGACAAAAACATGGGCAGAATGTGAATGTGAAGGCTGGTTTTAATAGTTGAACAGAGTGGAAGGGGAAAAAAGTGAAGAATAGAAGTAAGAGTAAAAAGATAAGGGAAGAAAAAAGGAAATAAAGAAAATCGACAAAAATGTACTAGAAAGAAATGAGGCTGTGTGAAGCCTGGGTCTGCATTTGTTTTTATTGCTGTTTTTATTTAGAAAATCCAGAAATAAAGGTGCAGCCTGGGAAGTTTCCTGCTGAGGAATTTGGAAATTAAGTGCCAGGCTTGGTGGCTGTTGAAGATGCAAATTAATGGGCTGAGCGAAATGGTTTAATAGCTTATCAGGTGAGCTGAGTAATTGCTTAGATGGATAGCATTCTGCATCCATTAACTGTGCACTTGAGGAATTGCTGGCTTTTAAAGCAAGGTGGATGTACCAATACTGAGGCACCAACTAAGGAATATGGGGGAAGAAGAGAATGTCACTGGTTGCTATGTTTAATGACAGTCATTACATTTGTGAAGATTTCATGTGGCTTGCATTTCTAGCAAAATCTTAAGTGCATTTTAAAAAATAAATTTAGGATTTAACTGGAAATGCTGAACAGGGCAAATCTTCATGAATCCATTTACAATGTCACTACAATTAGAAACCAGAGGAATTCTTACCCCCATGGTCACAAGGTAATTACGGGTGAGGGAAACCATTCGGCCCATATTAGTTCAACCAGGAACAGTCTACAGTTCCCCAATTGCAGCATCCAATTGTTTATTCTATGCATCCAGCATTTTCGCCCCAACCACTCTGCCCAGAAGTTCATTCCAAATGTTGATCACACTCTGTGTGAAGAACAACATCCTGATATCAGTATTTTACTAGTTTGAACCTATGCCCCCTTGCCCTATTCCACAATTGAATTGAATATTCTGGATTTACCTTTTCCACACCATTTACCATCTTGTATGCCTCAATATCGCCTCTCAGACACCTCTTTTCCAGGCCAGATTCTCTCCAGTCTTTCTTCATAATTCCAAACCTCTCATCTGGGATCAGCATCGTGGTCCTTCTCTGCACTGTCTCCAGGCGGCGAACATCTCCTATGTGTCTCAGCGACGAGAACTGGACGTAGTACTCAAGATGTGGTCTAATCAGAGGACTGTACAGTTTGATCATGAATTCCTCTGACCTAAATTCAACTGTTCTGGCTATGTAGTTAACATTCTCCTGGCTTTGTTGATTGCTGCTTTGAATTGGTTGGACATGTTTAGCGTAGCATCTACTAAGACTCATAGGAGTCTTCCAAATTCATCCTCAACTATTTCAATGCCATTTATGGAGTATGTGTGTGTTGATTCCTAAGTGAAACTTCACTAAAACTGCCTCAAAGTATTCAATTTAAAGAAAAACTTTTACACAACTCAGAACTATCCACTACAAAACTATACTGTGGGGGAAAATACAACAGTGATAAACTTTTCTGGCATGTATAGGCAACATCTGCTACTAACAGTGAGACAATGGCAACTGAGCCTGTAGTTCAGAATGAATACAAATTGGAGTGGCGGGAGGAGTGTTTCCTCAAATAGTACAATGGCACTAATTTCTTGAAGTGGCAGTGTCCAGAGATCATTTCACTGCACCTCACCTAGTGTCTATGGGGTAACTCATTTCAATTTGTAGGTGAATGTTCGATAACGGATAACAAATTTGATGAATGTAAGGATTTCAATAATACTCCACAACCACCAACAGTACAACTAGGCTTGCATATTTAAAATGCATATGGCACCCAATAGCTGTAACAGATGGCAGCTGAAATGTGTACATTATAGAACCATAACAGAGGTTTTTTTTTGTGGTTTTTTTTTTTTTTTTTTAAAGAGAACCATTTATTTCAAATAAAAATCTGCGTGACTTTTTACAAGACTTTCTTTTTTTTTTACAATAAACATGATGCGAAGCTTGCAAATTTTATAGGTTTAAGTTATATTTCCTCGATCCATTTATATTTTTTGCCTTCTTTACACCAAAAGTTTTACAGGATACCAAAAACAATTATGCACAACTTTTAATATGCAGACAGTCAACATATCTAATGTATATCAACAAGAATGGCAACTGCTTTTTCATGATTGGGGATATTAAGAAAATAAATTGCCTTAGTTAAAAACTACCAGTTGATTTTTTTTTTACAAAGTGTTTACATTATTTTAAACTTAAAATAGTTGCTAGCTTGTGTCCTACAAGGAATCCAAACCAGCAAATGCACTTCTAATACAGAAGCTGAAAAATTAGCCCTCAGTAAACATACCCACATTAACAGTAAACTAAAGGCGCAGAGAGCTTGGCAAATGTATGCACTTCAGGAACTATACATCACAAACCTACTACCATTTGTATTCCAATGTTTGTTGCTTTAACGGTGTTAAATCAGAAGTTGTGACGAATTAAGCCTTGAACAAATCTAAGAAATTGCTACATGTAGTTAGTGCGAATTATATTAACAAAAATCAAAAAAATTCAGCATGTTCAGGTATTTTTATGTAGTTAATATAAATTCTATTAGCATTTGGAAAAATAAAATGGGTCAGAACGTCAGAGTTGGTAACTGGCAGCTTTGCAGGCCTCTGAAGGTTATATCCTTTGGAGGTTTGTTGGTCGCATCATATTTAAGTTACATTCTGACTGGACTTTGAGTATAAGACTGACTTTTGAATTGGGTACATGTGTACAATGGCAGGGAATTTGCTAAATGCCAGAAAGGAATGGGATTTACTGCTGCAGCACGACTTGTGTGAACATCTGGCATTATTAACATTCTAATATTTTGTGATGCCGGTATTTGAGGAACTTTAAAGTTCAGTGCAGATAGACTCCACCCTGAATGTTGACAGAGCAAGAAATGAATCAGAAAGGAACAGATTTATAGAAATCCTCAGAGCCATTGCATAATACCGTTGAACCATACAACTGAGAGGCAGGACATGGGGTCATCTCTGTGATTTCGAACAGTGAGTTCCCAAAATTGGCTATCTAGAGAAAGACACTGAACAAAGGCAGGCTTTTTCACACTGGGAGAGCAGGAATATTGGAAGGTGTCACCTGATACCACTTCTATGTGCGACCCAATGAAAATGCTGCTGACAAAGCCTTGGAAATAGATTCAACAATGGTGCAACTTAAAAAAGGGTCGGGAAGAATATCACGAATGAGTTAGTCTTTCACTTACACAGAAAAACAAAATGGAGTCAGAAATATCCCTCCAGTTTTTTTTTGCAATGTCTGGAAAAACCAACAACTTTGGTCAAGGACTAGCCTTTTCTGAAATAATTAACAGGCAGAAAGTTGCAATCAAAATATTGTATATTAAATGACATGGGTGCAGCATTCAATCTCTGCAGTGGGAAGAATTGTGCAAAGCATTAATCTTTCCACACAGCTGCATTGCAACATCTGAGTAAAGCCTGGGGAAGGGGTGGGGGTGGAATCTTCAATCCCGAGTAATTGACTTAAATAGGTAGTTAATTTTAACATGCAACAAACAGAATTTTTAAAAAAGACATTCTGCTTTAGTAAATACATTTTGCTACCATGGAAACACTGGATGAGATTATTACTGAAGTGGTTTGTGATATATGTAGAAGTGACTATATATTATACTCCGACCCTTTCATGCAAATGTTTAACCAATCACTTCACAACATACACATGGTTCTGAACTATCACTTAATATCTATAATGTTCAGTCTTCAGGTTTGGGGTGTAACATATATACTTCACTTAGTTTATTAGTTCCTTCTGACAGGATAATTACCTCAAACAATACTCTTGCCATCTGAAATGGACACTGAAAAGTATACAATCTTGGCATTCAGATTTTGCAAGTTTTTTTTAACTCCAAATTTTCATCTTATTTTTTTTAAAAACTGCTCTCAATTCTTCCATACCCCAATTTAGTTTAACATTTAAAATGTTTGTAAACAAATGCCAAAAGTGCTTACTGTGCAGGGATTACTATGATAGTAACAGCACTTTTGTGGAGAACTCTCACCAAAATGTAAAATAACTAAACAGCAAGTTAAAAAATATACAGATTATAAACCATCTATTCCAATTAAGTACAAAATCCATCACAAATATTGTCAAACAGGTAATGGAGGTTCTTGTCCAACTGTTCATTTCCACATTTTCTATATACGTGAATTCTGCCTTATTGTAAGCACATGGTTAGGTTTCATTACTGGATACACTGGACGCTATTTTGGTATATTGACAGTTTATTGCTTCAAAGGCTTCATCCCGGTGTAACATAGCACCGAACACCAGTGGCTAAAAAAAAAGAAAAAAAATTGGTTTAACTGGAATTCAAAGAAAAATCCATTGCAACCCAAATAGAAATATATAACCATGATAAATGTAAAGATCCTTACTTTCAGTGTAACACAATTATATATAATATGCATTATTGGATTACTTGCTGAGAAGTAAGCACTCGCTGTACAGTAGATTCAGATATTGCACTGTATTTATATTGTTCTGAAAACATAAGTTAAATGGAGGATAACTCATGATATGTGCAAGCAAATACCCAACCTTAGTACAGCAATGTGCACCATTATTTTGCTGTGTTGCTAAGATTATTTGTGGCGTCATAATACCAACGACATCATGTGCCCATCCCGAGAGATGGAACCTGTCAGTATATGACTAGTTGAGAGCATCTCTGAAGGATTTTAGAAGGGTTTCTTATTGGGATACAAGAACACCTTCAAATGGAGTGGAATCTTCATATTTCACTTTAAAGCTGAATGTGTGAAACACCAAACCATGTCATCAAAAGAAGAAATTATTTACCTTTTGTGTATATGGAGTAGTTATTGAAATGCCCATTCCTGATCCAGGCAAAACGGACAGAACTTTGTACTGTGGAAGCAAACAGGACAGAGAAAAAGGAGAGATAAAGATAATGCATAAGGAAACGATTCATATTTTGTGTTGAGATTAACATTTTAGGCTATGGTCCAAATGAGTAAGAATACTAATAAATGAGACTAGTCAACTGCTGCACTAAACCTGTTAAAAAAAAAAAAAGTGTGTTTTAAAAGAAAATGCCATTCAGAGTCAAAATGAGGAGGAAAACACGTACAGTGCTGCAGCACTGGGAAAAAATGTAGTTTATCAAGCAAGCTACTCTGACGAAAGGTCACTGACTTAAAACATTAACTCTGTTCCTTTCTCCACAGATGCTCCATGACTGGCTGAGTATTTCCAGCATTTGTGTTTTTATTTAAGCTATTCCATTTGATCTTTTTAAAAATTAGATGTTGCCTTTAAAATCAAACAAGTCGGAGTCATCTCCAGTGGCATAAGATTTTATTAGAAACATACAGGTTGATTGGTAGGCTCCATTATGTGCATGGTTATATAGCATTTTTGAACTTAGACATTTCACAGTGAGGAATTTTACATTATAAAACTACAAAAGTTAAATAGTATGAAATACTTGAAATGATCATGTTTCTACTAAATTTTATAAAAACATAATATAGGAACAGGAAAAGGCCACTCTGTTTTGTCACCTGGGGTTGACCTTTTTACATAATTTTCAAACTCTAAAGCAATGTCCCTCTACTCCACATACAGCCCTCCTCTCAGATCACTCAATGTTTCTTTATGATGTAATGCTCTTGGTGCAGAAGCTCACGCAATGAGAGCACATATTCAGGTTTTGGACAGAGATCAGCAAGTCAAATCCATGACCTGCGTAATCAAAACTAATGCAAAATACTTAAACAGAAATGAAGGATTTATTGTCTAGTGTTCATGCTTTGGGAGAAATACACATTTCAAAATAGATGTTTTCACAGATCACAGAATCCTCACAGTGCAGATAGAGGCCATTTCGGCCCATCGAGCCTGCACCGACACATATCCCACCCTATCCCCGTAACCCCACGTAATTAATCCCCTAACACTAAGGGTCAATTTATCATAGCCAAATCAACCTAACCTGCACATCTTTGGACTGTGGGAGGAAACCGGAGCACCCGGAGGAAACCCACGCAGACACAGGGAGAATGTGCAAACTAACACAGACAGTCGCCCGAGGCCAGATTTGAACCCGGGTCCCTGGCGCTGTGAGGCAACAGTGCTAACCACTATGCCACCATCAACAAGCAAATTTCTTGAAAGTTTAAGACTATTTTACTACTACTTCATTATTTTAAAACTTTGCCTGTAAATTATATGAAGCACCTTGTTTTTTTATACATTAAAGGCATTATATAAAAGACAAGTTGATGTTATATACGCCCAGTACATGTGGTCATGATAAGCGATCACAATTTTGGGAAATCATATGCGGTTCCATGTTACACCGAGTAACACTATATTAGACAGTCCAAGCCCAGCAAAAAATAGGCTACTGATAATGTACTTCAACTCCAAGCTCAGAAGCACCTGGTCCTCCTTTCCAACTGCAGCACTAAGATATTTCCATTTCTCACACTGCTATTGTTGAGACCTTTCTGACTGTGATTGCGAAATTAGGGCTGAGTTTATGGTAATGTTATGTGGTAGATTCATGTCTACTAGGAATTGAACTTTTCAACTCACTTAGAACTCAAATTATCAATGGCATTGTTGATGTGTGTGTGTGTATATAACACACACACACACACGTGTGCTTATTCATGGTCATTAAAAATGCTTAGATATCCTGTCACCTTTGTTCCTCATAACTCGAGCACAATATACTAAAATACTGATAAGCAGTGTATTCATCTGTGTTCAAGAAAAAATAAGACACTTTTAAGCATTATGTAATGCTGCAACATAAAATATCTAGCAACATTACAACTGTGAAGTACGTGTAAACCATGGCAAGTTATTGAAGATAGTTCATGACTTTCAAAATTCAGAACAAAAAAGTGCAATGGCTCACTATTAACAGAAAAAGGTAAAAATACAAAAAAAAACAGCCAAAATGAAACAGAAAAAAGCTCACAGGTCAGAAACGTACCTTTTGAATATCTGTAATTTCTTTTAGTTTTATGATCTTATTTTTCTTGGATGAACCGGACTTGGAGCTTTCAAAGCATAAATAACTGGAGGAAAAGAAACAAACTGTTTTGACAGGTGGTCCTAAATGTCTAAGATAACTGACCCTAGTATCATTCAGGTTCTTCGGTTGCGATTTTACGTAACCAAGGGGTTTACATCTGGTTTATTTTGTATTTAACCAAAAATCAACTAAGAAAATGAGCGTTTAATGACAAATAAAACACAAACGTGCAAAAGAAGGAATCGTAGATGTGATTAGAAAAGTGAAATTTTAAATCATTTAGATTGGATTTTCCAGAGATCTAGTGGATTTTCCTTATTGTTGGTTCTAAAAATGGTAATTTTATCCCTTGTTAATAATTTCACTTTTATTTTAACACAAATTCACATTCACTAATCAGCAATTCCTGTCATGCCAGTCAAATCCAAATATTTTGACTGATTTGTGTAAATCAAATTGCGCTACTTCCACTGCAAAAATAGACTAATTTTACTGCAAATATTGAATATTTCTTGTAGAATGTCTTATTGCAGTATGCCATTTTCTCATAATAGTCAGCTGCACCACTTTTTTTCTTCTTACACTAGTCATTCATCTTTCCAACTAATGTTCAGCGTGCATCAGTAACACCAGAATTCAAATATATCGGGCCGTATATTCTGATGCCTACAGGTGTGTATGAGCTGTGTACACACCCGTAGGGACATTGGAAATGCCGGTTTCAGGCATGCCAAGCACATGTGCTGAAAACTGGCATTTCCGATCTGTCAAGAATGCTCTTGACAGATCGGACGCCTGCCCTGGAGAAGGGCCTCTGCGGGCGGATAGTTCCACTTTCTGGAGACCCTCCGCCTGCAGAAAACCCTTAGAAATCTTATGCCCAAGAGTTGGAAAAAAAGTTTAAAAAAAAATTTTCTACTCATTTATAATTTAAAAATACTTTTAAAAAAGGTAAGTTTATTTTTAGCCCCGTTTAAAACTTTAATTATTTTTTCAAAAAATTAAATTGTTTAAAATATTTAATTTATTGTAATTTCAACTCATTTTAAAAACCGTGATTGTTTTTTTAAAATGTATTTAATGTTTTACTGTGTTTTTGGGGTGATCTCCATTTATATATTTTACATGAATTTGTGATTCCCTTCTCCCATTGGTTCCCCATGGCCCACGTGATCCCAGGGACGCTTGCGAACCGCCTGCACCTCTGGGATACGTGGGCCCTGCGCATTTCGAGTTTGGAGAGGCCCAGGAACAGAAGTGTACGCACCTCTGGAGCCCTCAGGCAAGTTCGTAGATCTTTTCCAGATCGGAGGCCTCCGCATGCAGGAAGCCTCCGATCGGAAAATACGGGCCATCGTCTTTCTACTTCTTACTACACACAACACTAGCATTCTAGTTGATTTTAAAGTTGCACATGTTGTTGCAAACTCGTCCCTTTATATTATTCCAGTCACGTGATATTTAGACTATCCAAGTGAGCAATTTTGTTGACTTGCGCCATTTTCACATTTTCCTCTCAAAAGGTCAATTTTTGGGAAGTGTTCTTTCTTTGTGATTACCAATGACTTAAATTAGAAAGCATACAAGAAGAAGTCATGCAGCCCATCAAGCCTGATTCTTGAACAGACTACATGCAATTTATCCTTTTATTATGGCCTTTATCCCATCTATTTGAGAAAAGGTTGCAATTTTCTTTTTAATAAATCCTAGTTCCCACACACATTAAGAAAAATTCCAGGCACCAAAAAACTTGTTTAATGTACAAATCACTCTTCCAAAACATAGATCTTTGCACCAATCCATTTTTATTTTTCATGTTCACAAAAAGAGCAAGGTTCAAAGTGGATGGTTTCCACTTACTATGGGCAACCACTGAATAGCGGAGAGATTGTTGGCTGACCTTTGTTGCCATATTGTGATATCACTCACAATGCTTGCTGAAATTACATGGCTATACAGCTATTTGCAAAAAAATCTTCTGTTTAATCACTAACATGTTTACTCGTTGAAATAAAATTTCTTGCATTAAAAAGTCCTGCTTGGTTATGTAGTTTTCCCAATTACTTCAATAATATATACATTGGGCCGTATTTTCCAATCTGGAAAAAATCTACGCACTTACCCGAGGCCTCCCGAGGTGTGCATAGTTCCAATGCTGGGCCTCTCCAACTCCAAGTGCGCAGGGCCCACGTATCCCAGAGGCGCATGCAGGTCGCAAGCGTCCCTGGGATCACGTGGGCCATGGGGAGCCAGTCAAAGAAGGGAATCTCCCTTCATACACTTGACAAGATAGACCTGTCAAATATATGAATGGAGAGCGCCCCAAAAACACTGTAAAACATTAAATAATTTTTTTTTTAATTTTTTTAATCACATTGATTGGCAAAAAGGGCTTAACAAATGGGCTTTAGTGAGGCAATACAATGCTTAAGCGAATAAATCCAGACTTTTGCAATTCATTTAAATGTTTTATACATTTAACAGTTGTTCATTTAACAAGGACAGCTATCATTGAAAAATATAGAAAAAGATTTATGCATGGAGATTTTATTCTAAAACACTGTATTCTTTTATCAGTAATCCTATTAAGTAGTCTTGACTGTATTACTCTCCTAAATATTAAGTGAGTACAAGTATAAGAATGTGGCTTATTCATGTCATAGCAATAGGCTATATTGCAAACATTTTGCTGAACATTAAAAACAGCTTTTGTTCACAAAGTGCTGAATTATGGATAAGGATAATGAAATGTTCTGATTGTGTGAGAACCATTCCATTCTCTCTTCCAGTAAACTCAATTTCACTCAGACTCAAAATCTAATTGTTCTACATATGACTTGCTGCAATTGAGAAGAATCTGAAACACATTTCAGAAAGACACTTGTATAATAAAAAAATATTATTTAATGTCAACAATGAACTCAAAATTTAGCTTAGTATCACTAATTTCAGAACCCTTGAACCTCTTTAATGAATTGAACAAGATTGATTGACTACAAAACCTATTATTTTTAATTAGACACTAAACCATGGAATAATCCAGCAAGGTGTCCTTGCAAATCTATCCTTTCAACTAGTCAGCAGACTGTTGAACGCACTCGGGAAAATGTGGTACCAAAATCAGTTGTCCTACGGTTAGTTTTGGGTTTTCGATCGCCTCATTAAAGCATCTAAAGTGTAAATCACATCATCTTGTTCTGGAGTCAAAACTACCTGTGCATCAAAGGTGTCAATGAAATTAATTCAAGACCAATACATGTGGCTCTTTCAGCAAACACAAATGTGCCATCATCTTTGTGTAATACAGCGGGCAATGAGGCTGGATGAAAAGAATGAAAAACAAAGTGCAGGAAGCAGAAAATCCCATTTAAAAATCAATAGGGAAGACATTCCTGTAATTGCCCTAGATAGATAGCCTAACCAGAACATGGAATACAGCCATGAATTTTTTTAATTTTGGCTGTAGAATTATAGCAACATTAGTCCGTATCTTCTTCAGACAAGATATTGTCTTACATTATATTTATGTCTCAACAAATAAACGTCGTCATCTTGTTCTGAAGTAGTTCCAAATGTTTTGTGATTTTGTCTTAATTGTTAAATTGTACCAACATTGAACAGTTTGTCTTTTGTTGCACATTGTTTAGTCTCTATAGAAAACTCGTAATATTACCTACTTTTCTGTTACATAGAGAAAACCATTCCGAATGTAGTCAGTGGGTATCTTCTTGTCCCTGTTAATTAGACAGCAGCGCCAGCCATTTTCACATACTGGAAAAAGAGTGCATCTTTTAAGGTGTATATTCATGAAAAATGAACTTATTTTCTGTTTCGTTACCCTAACAGAGTAAATTTGTTTTCCAAAATTAGTCTTTATTCACATTTGACAAAAGAAAGTCTTCACTTGGGACCAAGAAAAGGCATAATGGACTTAATACACAATTAGTAAAATTTAGCTCTGGTAATAACAAATGTGCTGGGGGGGGTGGGGGCGGAGAGGAGAGAGTAGATTGTGTAAAACAAGGGTTAGAGGTGGACTGGGGAGGGATTTTAAAAAACTTTTATTCGCTTATGGGACGTGGGCGTCGCTGGCAAGGCCAGCATTTATTGCCCATCCCTAGTTGCCCTGGAGAAGGTGGTGGTGAGCCACCTTCTTGAACCGCTGCAGTCCATGTGGTGAAGGTACTCCCACGGTGCTGTTAGGGACGGAGTTCCAGGATTTTGACCCAGCGACGATGAAGGATCTGCGATATACTTCTAAGTCAAGACGGTGTGTAACTTGGAGGGGAACTTGGAGGTGGTGGTGTTCCCATGCGCCTGCTGCCCTTGTCCTTCTAGGTGGAAGAGGTTGCGGGTTTGGGAGGTGCTGCCGAAGAAGCCTTGGCGAGTTGCTGCAGTGCATCTTGTAGATGGTACACACGGCAGCCATGGTACGCCGGTGGTGGAGGGGGTGCCAATCAAACGGGCTGCTTTGTCCTGGATGGTGTCGAGCTTCTTGAGTGTTGTTGGAGCTGCACTCATCCAGGCAAGTGGAGAGTATTCCATCACACTCCTTACTTGTGCCTTGTAGATGGTGGAAAGGCTTTGGGAAGTTGGGAGGTGAGACACTCGCCACAGAATACCTAGCCTCTGACCTGCTCTTGTTGCCACAGTGTTTATGCGGCTGGTCCAGTTAAGTTTGTGGTCAATGGTGACCCCCCCAGGATGTTGATGGTGGGGGATTCGGTGATGGTAATGCCGTTGAATGCCAAGGGGAGGTGGTTAGACTCTCGCTTGTTGGAGATAGTCATTGCCTGGCACTTCTGTGGCGCGAATGTTACCTGCCACTTATCAGCCCAAGCCTGAACGTCATCCAGGTTTTGTTGCATGTGGGCATGGACTGCGTCATCATCTGTGGAGTTGGGAATGGCGCTTAACACAGTGCAGTCATCAGCGAACATCCCTGTTCTGACCTTATGTTGGAGGGAAGGTCATTGATGGAGCAGCTGAAGATGGTTGGGCCTAGGGCACTGCCCTGAGGAACTCCTGCAGCGATGTCCTGGGGCTGTGATGACTGATCTTCAACCACCACAACCATCTTCCTTTAGAAACATAGAAGATAGGAGCAGGAGTAGGTCATTCGGCCCCTTGAGCCTGCTCCGCCATTCAATGTGATCATGACTGATCATCCAAATTCAGTACCCCGTCCCTGCTTTCTCCCCATACCCCTTGATTCCTTTAGCCTTAAGAAATATATCCAACTCCTTCTTGAATATATTTAATGAATTGGCCTCTACTGCCTTCTGTGGTAGAGAATTCCACAGGTTCACCACTCTCTGGGTGAAGAAATTCCTCCTAATTTCTGTCCTAAATGGCATACCCTTTATCCTTAGACTGTGACCCCTGGTTCTGAACTCCCCGACCATCGGGAACATCCTTCCTGCATCTAGTCTGTCCAGTCCTGTCAGAATTTTATAAGTTTCAATGAGATCCCCTCTCATTCTCCTAAACTCCAGCGAGTACAAGCCCAATCGACCCAATCTCTCCTCATACGTCATTCCTGCCATCCCAGGTATCAGCCTGGTGAATCTTCGCTGAACTCCTTCCATGGCAAGAACATCCTTCCTCAGATAAGGCGACCAAAACTGCACACAATACTCAAGATGTGGTCTCACCAAGGCCCTGTACAACTGCAGCAAGACATCCTTGTTCCTGTACTCAAAGCCTCTCGCTACGAAGGCCAACATACCATTTGCCTTCTTAACCGCCTGCTGCACCTGCATGCTTACCTTCAGCGACTGGTGCACAAGGACACCCAGGTCTCGTTGCACTTCCCCTTCGCCCAATTTATTGCCATTCAGATAATAGTCTGCCTTCCTGTTTTTGCCACCAAAGTGGATAACCTCACATTTATCCACGTTATATTGCATCTGCCATGCTTCTGCCCAATCACCCAACCTGTCCAAATCATCCTGGAGTTTCTCGGCATCCTCCTCACAGCACACACGCCCACCCAGCTTTGTGTCGTCTGCAAATTTGGAGATATTACATCCAGTTCCCTCGTCTAGATCATTAATATATATTGTGAATAGCTGGGGTCCAAGGACCGATCCCTGCGGTACCCCACTAGTCACTGCCTGCCACTCGGAAAGAGACCCGTTTATTCCAACTCTTTGCTTTCTGTCAGCCAACCAGTTTTCTATCCAAGTCAATACCTTGCCCCCAATCCCATGTGCCTTAACTTTACATGCTAACCTCTTATGCGGGACCTTATCGAAAGCCTTCTGAAAGTCCAAATATACCACATCCATTGGTTCTCCCTTATCTATTTTACCAGTTACATCCTCAAAAAATTCCAGTAGATTAGTCAAGCACGATTTACCTTTTGTAAATCCATGTTGACTTTGTCCAATCCTGTCACTGTTTTCCAAGTGCTCAGCTATTACATCCTTTTTAATGGACTCTAGCATTTTCCCCACTACCGATGTCAGGCTTAACAGTCTGTAATTCCCCGTTTTCTCCCTACCACCTTTTTTGAATAGTGGGGTAACATTAGCTACCCTCCAATTCATGGGTACTGTTCCAGATTCCATCAAATGATGGAAGATGATCAGCAATGCATCTACTATTTCTAGGGCCACTTCCTTAAGTACCCTAGGATGTAGATTATCAGGCCCTGGGGATTTATCGGCCTTCAGTCCCATCAATTTCCTTTGTACTAGGTAGGATTCCAACTAGTGGAGCGTTTTCCCCAAATCCCATTGACTTCAGTTTTACTAGGGCTCCTTGATGCCACACTTGGTCAAATGCTGCCTTGATGTCAAGGGCAGTCACTCTCACCTCACCTCTGGAATTCAGCTCCTTTGTCCATGTCTGGACCAAGGCTGTAATGAGGTCGGGAGCCAAGTGGTCTTGGCGGAACTCAAACTGGGCATCAGTGAGAAGGTTATTGGTGAGTAAGTGCTGCTCGATAGCACTGTCGATGACACCTTCCATCATTTTGCTGATGACTGAGAGTAGACTGATGGGCCGGTAATTGGCCGGATTGGATTTGTCCTGTTTTTTGTGGACAGGGCATACCTGGGCAGTTTTCCACATTGTCGGATTGATGCCAGTGCTGTAGCTGTACTGGAACAGCTTAGCTAGAGGCATGGCTAGTTCTGGAGCACAATAGCCGGGATGTTGTCGGGGCCCATAGTCTTTGCTGTATCCAGTACGCTCAGCTGTTTCTTGATATCACGTGGAGTGAATCGAATTGGCTGAAGACTGGCTTCTGTGTTAGTGGGGATCTTGGGAGTAGGCCGATATGGATCATCCACTCGGCACTTCTGGCTGAAGATGGTTGTAAACGCTTCAGCCTTGTCTTTTGCACTCACATGCTGGCCTCCACCATCATTGAGGACGGGGATACTCATGGAGCCTCCTCCTCCCATTAGTTGTTTAATGGTCCACCACCATTCATGACTGGATGTGGCAGGACTGCAGAGCTTTGATCTGATCTGTTGATTGTGGGATCGCTTAGCCCAATGTGACAATTGGATGGGCAAGGGAATTTTCTCAGTCGAGGTGGAGAGCTCACGTGGAGCCTGGTTAGACGCCAGCATATGACAGAGGCCCATGGATTCAAGAAGCTATTGTGGACAGCTTGAGATTAAAAAATTAAAAAAGGAAGAGGCTACCAGTGGGATGAGATAGATGGAAGTGCAAGAGAGCTGTAAGGGGCAAAATTATTTTCATAAAGTTTTACATTAATTAATAAACTTAAATTACTACTTTCCTTTAATTACCTAAATGAACACGACTGCCATCTCAAAATGTTAGGCTACTGCACAGCAAGATTCGATGGCCAAAGCTTGCAACTACTTGCAGACTCAACCAGCATTTTTGGTATTAACTCTCAATGTACTCCGTTGCCACTATTGTTTTAGCAGTTAACTTTACATGAATTTAATATTCAAAACAAACCTCACACAGTACTACCTATAGGCACAACAGGTACTACATCCAAATATTAACACTTATTAACATTGATTTTTCTATTGACAGACCCTGACGTGGGAGTTTCTAAAGCATTTTTAAATGTAATCACCGATTTTAATACATTATAAATAGATATTGTTGTACCTACCTGGTAAAGGACGTTCATTCTCTGCCAAACTGAAGATCTCACTGAAGCTGCTTTTTTTGGAGCTGTGTGAACGTGCACCGTCATCCTCCCTGCTGTACACAGACATACTATTGGCAGTAACGTTGGATCTTGACACAACCGTTGGAATCTGTGGAAACATCACAATCAAGGGGGGGTGGGTCATATGAAGCTTTACTTTAAATCACATGGCTTAAATTAACCATTGGCTGATTAATAGACCCTCCCAGTTTACTCATCAGCTTTCCAGAAAATAGAGAAACATGGTTGCAACTCCTATTTGTATTATAGCATTCAATTATTAAAGACAAGTTTTTTTTTTTTTAAATTTAGCAACATTTGCAATCAATTTTTAAAATTAAATTCTTTCCATTATTTTAAATTTGCCCTTTCATATTTCTTTGAACTTTTCACCATCAGTTTCATCAGGCTTGTCAAAACTTGCAGGATATAAGAGTTTCAGCACATTATCCCATTTAGTCCGATGGCCGTCACCTCTTTAATGTGTCTTTTTTAGCCATCATATAATTGCAAATTCCTTCTCTTTTCTATTGCTTAAGTATTCAAAAATGTTAGAATGTGAAGAACTATGTATTCACAAGATACAGACAAGGAAGATCAACTGACTTTACTGAGCTCATCCATCCAGGAAAAGCTCACCAGACTGAATTACTATCAGTATAAAATTTAAAATGCATTATTTCCCTAGTGGGCTTTTAAACAGTATTAATTGCTCAAGATAGTTACAAAATTTGTAAGTTTCTAGGTCATTTCTGAACCAATGAGGGTAGATTTTATGAATTTGTGCTCCTAGTGTAGAACATCACAGCGAAGGAGCACGTATTAGGAATTCAGGAGTGGAGCTCATCATATATGATTTTTTAAATGGACAGTAAAGTTAAGCTGGGTGATAATTTCCTCATCTGGGCTATTTCAGTTTCTTGCATTTTATCCCTAGATGCATCTTGAAAATTACTTTACTAAAAACAAATTAGTGCTTTTAAATGTGTGTGCTTAACAGAACGGGAGAAAAGTAGTTGGGGTGGGGGGGGGGGGGGGGGTTGGTAATTAAAAAATGTAACCTGGTGACGTGACAAAGCCAGGGGAAAAAAAACTATCATCAAATTGTGGGTGTAACAGTATCTTCCAGCACAGCTTGAAAGGGTCAAAATTACTTATGAAAAATTGTTTGGGAAACCATTCTTTGTTTACGAACAAACCTAATAAGATGCATTACATTGAAAGACATGTTGGCAGTTCTGCTGCCTCTTCTCCCACCACACAAACAAAATACGTTTTGCATCTGTACAAAGAAATTGCCACTTTAAAGGCTGCACTCTGAAATCTTAGGCATGGAATATTAGATTGGACTGAATAAGATGACCTCTCTGCAATCCTGCATACGTTAAATACAAAACTCACCAATTTGACATTTTGTGAATAACTAGAGCAATTCAGGTTTCTTTTTAATATTCTTAATTTTTTACGGCATTTTTACAGACTCTCCAATAGGATTTAGTGCCACGTTGTGTCAAATAATGAGCAGTTTTGTAATGTAGATATCCAACCACGAGGAAGTAGGCTGAGAATTTATTTCATATGGTACTCATACAGCCATCACAATGAGGAGACTTTCATCCCATCGGCCTGGGCTGGATTCAAAACAAAGGGGGCGATTTTGCCAGCCCTGGGGAGGCGGGTTTGGAGGCGGGACTGCTGGGAAAATGGCAGAATCTGGGGGCGGGTAACCATCCCGCCCCCCCCAACCCACCTCCATGCCATCTTCCCAGGAGGCGGGTACCTGACCCGCGCCGGGTCCCGTCTCCTCGAGGCAGGAAGGCAATTAGCCACTTAACTGCCTGTTAGGATTATCCCCATTTTGCCAACAGAGGTGCGGGCTTCCCGACGTCGGGAAACCCCGCCAGGGTCAGCGAGGCGAGCAGTGGGTCTGTGGGGGTCGGAGGGGTCCAAAAGTGCGCTGTGGAGGTGAGTGATGGGTGCAAGTGTGGAGAGGTAAGTATGTGAGGTGAGTGAAAAGTCGTGGAAAACGTTTACTTCCCTTTATTTCTTCCTGCAGATTTCAATAGTTGGGGATCCAGAGGCTCCGGCATCGCCACGGCAGAGATGACAGAATGGCTGCTGCATTCTCCGATCCAACAGCCATCTGCTTTCTGCTCAGGAAACAGGTTTGGTGAGCCTTGAGTACAAGAACTCACCAAACAACAGAGAATGTCAGTGTTTGACAGCTTCACAGAGCTGTCAAACAATGACAATTCGTGTGTCAAAAATTTGTGACAGAAGAAACATCATATGTTGACATTCTCTGTCACCGGCTTCCCCTTAATTGGCCTGCTAAGCCCACTGGGCGGGCTTAACAAGGTCAATCAAGGGAAAATAACGTGGGTCGATGAAGGCGGGACGAAAATCCGACAAGCAGTAGTCCCGCCTCCAACGCGCCCCCATTGGCAAAATCACCCCCAAAGTCTCAGACGGGAGAAACCAGTATGTTAATCCACTTTGTTACTCAGTCCCTTACTATACTACTTCAACATGTTACTTTACACATGCAGAAAAAGGAGCTAAGCAAATTCTGCATGATTCACATAATTAACCTGTTCAAATGAAAATGAACAAAGCTGTTTTAAAAAGAATTAAAATGCAAGTATTTAAATATCAACTGGAGCTATGCTTTAAAACAGATAAATGGAATTAAAACTATCAGCACATAATAATTGAAACTTGCATTTACTGAAGATTCAGAAAAGCTTTTATCTTTTTTGGAGAGGGAAGAAGTCTCCGTGCAATATCTGACAAGGAAGATGAAAAACATGTGCCACTGGAGGGTGCTATACTATTTGCATTAGGAACTTCAACAGAATCTAAGAACAGCAGCAGTGTAATGTTTTTTCTCTGAACCCACATTGGTTTGAGATTTTGGCCATTTCCAAAAAAAAAACTAAAAATAGTTAGAAAGAGCTCAACAAAAACCCTCTTCAGAAAATATACCTTTTAAATTTTCCATTTCTTATCTGCATTTGTGAAATTAGCTAATTAGCTGACTGGAGAACAAGACAATTTGAACACCAATTTGAAACACATGTCAGCTACGTAAATTACATCACAAAGCTCCCCCAATGGCTCAGAGATAAGGTGTTGCATCTTAATCAAACAGACCAGGAAGGCCCAACGTTCAGACTGCTTGTCCGACATCCAGTTCTGGACGAGCTGCAATTTCCTTCAGTTAAATATTGGGAAAACCAAAGGCATCGTCTTTGGCCCCCGCCACAAACTCCGTACCCTTGCCACTGATACCATCCCCCTCCCTGGCCACTGTCTCAGGTTGGACCAGGCTTTGGGTAACATCAAGCATTCTATTCGACCCCGAGCTGAGTTTCCAACCCCATATCCTCTCTATAACCAAGATTCCACCTCTGGAACATTGGCCATCTCTGCCCCTGCCTCAGCTCTTCTGCTGCCGAAACCCACATCCATTGGTTTGTCACCTCCAGACTCAACTAATTAACTGCTCACCTAGCCAGCGTACCATCCACCACCCTCCATATACTTCCGCTCATCCTGCACCAAGTCCCATTCACCCATCACCGCTGTGCTCGTTAACCTACATTGGCTCTCAATTCCCCAATACCTCACACTTAAAATTCTCATCCTTGTGCTCAAATCCCTTCATGACCTCCCTATATCTAACCTTCTCCAGTCTTGAAAACCTCAAAGAACTCTGCGTTCCTCTAATTCTGCTCTCATTTGTATTCAAAAAACACTTCGTCCCACCAGCTATCTTGGTCCTGGGCTCTGGAATTCTCTCCCTAGACCTCTCCACCTTTCTTCTCTTCCTTGCTATGTGCTTTACTGGTGAATAGGGACTCAAATTTTTTTTTAAAGAAAAAAAAATTGTTGCATATAGTTAATTAGCAATTTTCCTCATTTTCGCAAAGAAATGGAGGGGAATGAAGTGGAAAAACTAATACAGGATATAGCAGTACAAAGACTGAGTAACAAGAGACTAAAAGGAGTTACACTGGGATGACACTTTAGAGAAATTTAACCATGAAAATTACTTGCTTCAGATTAAAGTATCAATAATATAACTTTTCAAATTTTCTGATTCAGTCAGCCAACACTAAAACCACCAGTTTATGACCAAAGATTGCTTTCAATCCTCAAGGTACTTTGGTGTTTCTGTTTTTAACTTTGCCTTTTTCTGTAGAGCTTCCAAATCCAGATTAGCCAACATACATTGCAGTAATATGCTAATATATTTATTAAAAAGCTGCGAGAATTAAAATGTGATCGCTGAATGCTGCACAATGAATTAACACTATGTGATCTTTACACAGTACACATTAGGCAGATATGTGACACATTAACCTTTAGCATACAGTTAGTTCTATTAAAAAACATCAATACACCATTAACACTAAAATAGAACAAGATGCAACAGATTCAATGGTTATAGTTCAAGGAAAAGCATTTTAGTGCTCTTTACTTTAAACTATACATTTATAATTTAAACTGTTAGAAATTCACTTTAAGCAATCAGTAATAAACAACTAGCTGATAGTCTACTATACACCAGAGAAATGCTGCATTTAAGGGTTAAAAGATAAAAATTTACTTAGTTGCAATATCTTAAAAATAACAGAATTTACCTACTTCATTAAACTGCATCAGACAATTTCACTTAATAACAATTTTTAAAATCACACTTTCAAAAACACCTTTCGTAGTCCTGCCGCTTTCCATGAACAGCAAATTACTAAACTATTTAACAGTACTAAAACAAACAAGACAATACATGACAACAATTTTCAACTAGATCACACTTCACCCAATAATATCTAATTTATAATTACAGACAATTTGAAAAGTACACAATATACTTAAATTTTTTTAGAGACTTAAACCCTACCTTTTCAAACCCTGACAGCTAGCAGGAAAAGAAACAACAAAACATATGTAACAGAGACAACAAATGTCATGGCTACTCTACAAGGTGTTAAATTTAAACAATTAAGTTTCTAAATTATATCTAGCCCAACACTTTCACACGCTCACACACACACACACACACACACACATACACAAAGAAACTAAATTTGAAACTCGTTAAGAGCACTGATCAATGGCTGGAACAACAACAAATTACTCCTTTCAATCAAGGAAAAATTATTAGATTTTTCTTGTATTGTACATCTTGGCTTTTAACAACAGATACCAAATAAAATTTAGAAAGTACTTTTGGTGTAGTTGGCTCTGCAGAGATTGCAATGAGGGTTTAACAATATTTGTAACCACACTGTACGTTTGTAGTGTTAATCACTTTGTTACCAGATATTGTTCAAACTGTAAATGTGATCAGTACAGTAAAATGTAAAAAAAAATTAAAATATATCGTTAAATGTCCATGTTCTAGCCACTAGCCAGGACCTTAGGTTAGTTTTTGTTAAAAAATCAAACAGCAGATCATTTAACCACAAGTACCTACCCGTCTCGTCAGTACAGCATTCGATCTTTCTTTCAGTTGAGGGTCTGTGGGCAAATTTTTCCACACAATGTAAGGAGTATCATATTTTTCTCGAAGCCTTGGACATCGTTTGAAGATGAAGTCAATGAGAAAAAACTTTACTCCTGCATAAAGTCCTGAAACAGAATGATGCAACCCACTGGTTTAAGATAATTAAGATCTCTTCCAAAGGATATAATCTTGTACAATAGGATAGCAAACTATGAATTATAGTAAAGCACACTTAGTCAGAAATTTCCCTCATAGCCTTTACAGCAATACACCTTCAGCCTGCTTATACACAGTTGGTTATATGAAACATTTTTATTCGATCCAAATTACTGCAAACAACTTGGGTTCACTGTCGTCAAATTATTCAACAATTCTCAAATAAAGCCACTTCCTGTCCAGTGGATTATTTTGACATGTTTACTAATTACCGGACAAGTGAAGGCTCAGAGAAAAATTCAATTATATTTTATCATAAGGAAGTGAAAGTGAGCTATAAGAATGATAGATTATCTCTGGTGTGTCTTCTCTATTCTTAGATTAAGTTCAACATCCATATACAGTAGGATATTGCAAGTCATCCACCAGAGGAATATCACAAATATACTTATACTAACAGAGCTGACTACTTATGCATAAATTTGACCCACTGTATGCATCCTAGTGACCTCAAAAATGCAGTTTCTCATCCTGTCTCTAGTTGATTGGGCTCCCTTTCCAGAGGGACTGAAGCTTTTTTCTACACAAAAGCATTTGCTGTATCTTTGAAAGCCCATCATGTTTCAGGTAGTTGTTTGATCAGAAATTGAGACACAAAGTAGAGTGGACCTGATGTGGATCGCACCACTGCCAGCTCAAGTACTCTATATAAAAAACAAAAAACAATCTTTGCTGTCAACTGTATGCAAGGGGACAGATTAAACCTTTCAAAAATGACACTCAACAGCAATTTCTACAAGGTCCATTAAATGATCCTCTCATTTCCCAGGGTAAGCCTGGGGCCAACACCCAAGTGGGCAAGATATCTTGGTATACAACACATCTAAATTAGTTTCACCTAAATACTCCTTAACCAGCATTCCATGGCCTGAAAAGGAAACTTGGCATCTACGGTTCTTGTCTTCATCATTCTCTCTTCCTCACCCTCATCATCAGAGTGGAAGGGGACATTAGCCTGCTCTTCAGCAACATACTAACCTCAGGTGACTCCACATATTTCCATGGGCATTCTAGGATGGGATAGACCTTCTGTACTATTATCACCTTTGGCTGAGTAAGCATTTATCTACTTTATACTGATTGTATTTTAAGTTTTTGGTGGCAGGAAAGAGACATAAAAGTGTACTAAATAACATCCTACTTTTATGGGATAAGTTCTGGTCCCATCAAACATATGTTGAGCCAGAAGGCATTCTCAGATGAAACTAATCAATGAGGTTGATCTGAATCAAAACAATTGCTTTGTTTGCTTGAAGTTGAAAACGGCATTAACAGCAGTGAAACACCCAACTGCCAAACGATGACTGGAAACCTCTGGTCACCCAGATGGAACCAATCTCTCAACTTTAGACAAGTTGTGGTTATAGGCTGGGTCAAAAGGTAGCACAAGACCAAGAGGCCCTTAGTGCTGGCTCCCTGGTATTGCGAACAAACACCATATACATGTGCTGGTACACTTTTAAGGGAATAGACTCCTGATTGCTTCCTTTCTGCCCTTCATTCCCTTTCAGACACTGCATTGGGAAAATAAATTGTTGCGCAAGGAAAAAAATAGTTTGAGGAGGATTTTTGGTAACTGGAGGATGGGGAATAATCACATATATGTACTGAGGATACTGAAGGACTTATTCAGTCAAAAATGCTGCTGCACAACCACAACAACTTGCATTTATATAGCGCCTTTAACAAAGTAAATTGTCCCAAGGTGCTTCATAGAAACGTTATCAAACATAATTTGGTCATCTATCCTAATATCTCCTTATGTGGTTTGGTGTCAAAGAGGTAGGTTATATGGAGCGCCTTAAAGGAGAGAAAGATAGCGAGGTGGAGAGGCCTAGGTAGGGAGGGAGGGCCCAGGTAGCTGAAGCCGTGGATGCCAATGGTAGAGCGATTAAAATCAGGGATGCGCACGAGGTCAGAATTGGAGGAACAGAGATCTTGGAGAGTTAAAGGGCTGGAGGAGGTTACAGAGATAGGGAATTTGTGAGGCCATGGAGGGATTTGAAAACAAGGATGAGAATTTTAAAATAGAGGCATTGCCAGACTGCGCAATGCCTCTAAGTCAGCGAGCACATCGGTGATGGATGAACGAGACTTTGTACAAGTTAGGATAAAGGCAGCAGAGTTTTGGACGACTTCAAGTTTATAGAGGGTCAAAGCTGGGAGGCCAGCCAGAACAGCATTGGAATAGTCAAGTCTAGAGGTAACAAAGGCATGGATGAGGTTTTCAGCAGATTAGCTGAGGCGGGGCGGAGACAGGCGATGTTACGGAGGTGGAAGTAGGCGGTCTTGGTGCTGGAGCGGATGTGGTCGGAAGCTCGTCTCAGGGTCAAATAGGACACCAAGGTTGCAAATGGTCTGATTCAGCCTGAGACAGTGACCAGGGAGAGGGATTGAGTTGGTGGCTAGAAAACGGAGTTTGTGGCAGGGACTGAAGGCAATGACTTCAGTCTTCCCAATATTAAGTTGGAGGAATTTTTGCTTATCCAGGACTGGATATCAGACAAGCAGTATGACAAATCAGACAGTGGAAGAGGTGGTGGTGAGATAGAGCTGGGTGTCATCAGCCTATATGTGGAACCCGACATGTTTTTGGATAAGGTCGTCAAGGGGCAGCATGTAGATGAGAAATAGAAGGGGGCCAAGGATAGATCCTTGGGGGACTCCAGATGCAACGGTGTGGGAGTGGGAAGAGAAGCCATTGCAGGTGATTCTCTGGCTACACGACTGGATAGATAAGAATGGAGCCAGGTGAGGGCAGTCCCACCCAGCTGGACGATGGAGGAGAGGCGTCGGAGGAGGATGGTGTAGTCAACCTTGTTAAAAGGCTACAGACATAGAAACATAGAAGATAGGAGCAGGAGTAGGCCATTCGGCCCCTCAAGCCTGCTCCGCCATTCAATGCGATCATGGCTGATCATCCAAATTCAGTACCCAGTCCCTGCTTTCTCCCCATACCCCTTGATCCCTTTAGCCTTAAGAAATATATCCAACTCCTTCTTGAATATATTTAATGAATTGGCCTCTACTGCCTTCTGTGGTAGAGAATTCCACAGGTTCACCACTCTCTGGGTGAAGAAATTCCTCCTCATTTCTGTCCTAAATGGCTTACCCCTTATCCTTAGACTGTGACCCCTGGTTCTGGACTCCCCGACCATCAGGAACATCCTTCCTGCATCTAGTCTGTCTACTCCTGTCAGAATTTTATAAGTTTCAATGAGATCCCCTCTCATTCTTCTAAACTCCAGTGAGTATAAGCCCAACTGACCCAATCTCTCCTCATATGTCATTCCTGCCATCCCAGGTATCAGCCTGATGAATCTTCGCTGAACTCCTTCCATGGCAAGAACATCCTTCCTCAGATAAGGCGACCAAAACTGCACACAATACTCAAGATGTGGTCTCACCAAGGCCCTGTACAACTGCAGCAAGACGTCCTTGTTCCTGTATTCAAACCCTCTCGCTACGAAGGCCAACATACCATTTGCCTTAACTGCCTGCTGCACCTGCATGCTTACCTTCAGCGACTGGTGTACAAGGACACCCAGGTCTCGTTGCACTTCCCCTTCTCCCAATCTATTGCCATTCAGATAATAATCTGCCTTCCTGTTTTTGCTACCAAAGTGGATAACCTCACATTTATCCACGTTATATTGCATCTGCCATGCATCTGCCCAATCACCCAACCTGTCCAAATCATCCTGGAGTTTCTCGGCATCCTCCTCACAGCACACACGCCCACCCAGCTTTGTGTCGTCTGCAAATTTGGAGATATTACATCTAGTTCCCTTGTCTAGATCATTAATATATATTGTGAATAGCTGCGGTCCAAGGACCGATCCCCATTAGTCACTGCCTGCCACTCGGAAAAAGACCCGTTTATTCCAACTCTTTGCTTTCTGTCTGCCAACCAGTTCTCTATCCAAGTCAATACATTGCCCCCAATCCCATGTGCCTTAATTTTACACGCTAATCTCTTATGCGGGACCTTATCGAAAGCCTTCTGAAAGTCCAAATACACCACATCCACTGGTTCTCCCTTATCTATTTTACCAGTTACATTCTCAGACAGTTCGAGAAGGATGAGGAGGGCTAGCTTACCACGGTCACAGCCATATAGGATGTCATTTGTCAATTTGATAAGGGCCGTCTCAGTGCTGTGGCAGGATCGGTAACCTGATTGGAGGGGTTCAAACATGGAGTTGCAGGAAAGATAGGCACGGATTTGGGAGGAGGCAACACGTTCAAGGACCTTGGAGAGGAAAGGGAGGTTGGAAATGGGGCGGTAGTTCACAAGGACAGAAGGGTCAAAGGTGTTTTTTTTTTGTTTTTTTGAGGAGGGTGGTGATGACGGAAGATTTGAAGGGGAGGGGGACAGTACCTGAGGAGAGGGAACCGTTAACAATATCAGCTGACATGGGGGGCAGAAAGGGAAGTTGGGAACCAACAATTTAGCAACCAATAACTTGAAGGGAAAAGTAAATCTAATCTCTGTGGAAAAAACAGCAGAGAGCTCTTCTTTCCATTGGCAACAGAAAAAAAACCAACATTTTGACTTTCCTTTACGCTCCAATCTTTGGAAATAATTTTTATTTGACATCTAAAGGAAGGAGCTTCTTAAATGGAAGGTTCCCCTCACCCCTTGCTAATTTGGTTCCGTTTTCTCTTGAACACAATGACTCATTAATGGGCTAGAGTTCCACAAGTAGCAGCTGCCTTCTGGCATCTTGGCCAAGTAACTATTATTCATGAGTGAGCCTTGACAGTGAGTGTTGGAAAGTAATTCAACCTTGAGCACCACAGCCAAACACTATTCTGTTCTCCCATTTACTCACTCTTATGCATAGCCAGCAAGATGTACTATTAGTGGTCAGATCTAATTTGGCACTTTTACATTACTGCGGTCATGCATCAGTATTTACAGACTTACATGCTCCTATATACTGTTGCCAGAACATTTATAAGAGCAAGGAACCATTTAACTTTGGAGTAGCCATTTTTAAGTAATCTTTCACCCAGAGGACACGAAAGATATCAATTGCATTCAAGGTACCCAGCTGTTAGGCTTTACAGTTGAAATTAATCAAAAGCTGTAGAAAAAGATAATTGTATGGCATTTATTTACCTATAAAGAGGCCCAGAATTCTGTACGGAAAGAAGCAAGATGCAATAAAGAGGACCCATAAGCCCATATACAACTTCTGTGTTATTTCTGGATGCACCCACATAAATAAGCTGTAAAAATAAAAACCAGAGATCACAATATGTGGTACAGATTCTCATTAAGTTGTTCTTTTCAGGTAACAAATTTAGTATGGAACTTTAGAGCAATTGAAAAACTTACTTTTTAATTTTTTCTAGTACATCCGCCATCTTGCCAAAAAGATTCTGTAATGTAATTTTTTAAAAGTTGAATCCACTTAAAATAGGTTAATGAAAAATAATCCAACTACTATGCATGGGGACAACATTTTACCTTTATGACAGTATATGCATACATAGGCCTGGAAAGTGCAAAACTAATTTTTGTACAGCCAACAGAAAAATATTACTCAGTAAAATAATATTTAATTTTATTACATTCAATTCCAAAGGACAATGGAAACTCTAGATTTCTAAAATAATTGCAAGATAAAGCAATATGAAATCTAATAGTTAAAAGGCTCGACATTCAACTTTGCAGAATGGCAATTTATTTTTCCTCCGATTCATGAATCGGTTTATCCACTTAAAGTCCAAAATGAACAAATATTTACTTAAATTTACCCACCTTTTGCAACAAATATTACATTTTTCAAAGTTCTAAAACAAACAACATTCAACAAAGGACTTCTTTTCTTCACATTTTGTCTGAAGATCGCCAAATTTGGGAAAGAGCAAGCAAGGCCTTACTGGGTCTAGCCTGAACAGTGAAGTATTCATTCTTCTCTGTACGTGAACTCTGCTTAAAAAATGCTTTGGAATTACTTATTGAAACATCTCAATATGTTTGTCCTAAGTAACAAAGTGAGTCTTTTTAAATTCTACCCCTTGTCTCATCCTGTGACATTTCCCTCAAACCACATGAATAGGATCTTCACAACTGTAAACAAAAGGTCACAATGGAAATGTTAAGTTTTTACTTTCAGACGTTGATTGAGTGGGTGCACAGTGCACATTTTCTGTGTATTTTTTTTAAAAATCTCACATCTCCAGCACTTGTGGATTTAATTTTAGCACTATAATATGCTGTACTGGGATGTTTGAGTAGTTTCATTTCTGGCACTGCCTGCTCAGAGAATGCAATTCAAAGTCTAATATTTTGATAATTGGGGTATAATTGCACTTGAGCTGTACATTGTACATATGCTGTAGTGTTACTTTCTGGAATGTGATTAATGATTTTTCATTTCAACTTTAGACAAAGATTCAATGATGCTGGGTCACTGATCAAGTTGTTGAACATTCCTTGATTTACAAAGCTAGCAGTATCTTGCAAACCACTTTACCTTTAACACAATGGATTTGATTTTTAGAAGTTCATGTATCATTTACGTGCCACTAGACATGTTCAGTGCACTTCAGTCATTTTCTACTTTACAAAACGGTACACTACTTTTAACATTCTTTTTCAGCAAAATTAGAAAATCAAAACTAGCTTTCAATTTATGATCATCGCTGGTGAATAAGAATTCATCTCAATAAGGTTCCATCTCATTTTAAAGTATGAATGGATTTCAGTATGTGGGAGTTTGTGGAATAGGAGAATGTCCCAGACTGCCACATCTGCAAGAAAAGTCTCTTCCTCAAGACACTCCGGCTCAGAGCCATTGAGCTGGAGTCCGAGCTAGAGACACTCCAACACATAAGGGAGAGGAGGAAAAGCTGAATATAGGGAGTTAGGAGGTAAATTAACAAATAGGACCTCAAAGGTAGTAATCTCAGGATTGCTACCAGTGCCACTTGCTAGTCAGAGTAGAAATAGAAGGATATTTCAGATGAATACGTGGCTAGAGCAATGGTGCAAGGGGGAGGGATTCAAATTCCTGGGACATTGGAACCGGTTCTGGGGAGGTGGGACCAGTTCAAACCGGACGGTTTGCACCTGGGCAGGGCCGGGACCGATGTCCTAGGGGGAGTGTTTGCTCGTGCTCTGGGGGAGGGTTTAAACTAAAATGGCAGGGGGTTGGGAACCTGAGCAGGGGAACGGGAACCTGAGCAGGGGAACAGAGGAAAGGGAAGCAAGGATAAAAGCAAAAGATAGGAAGGAGAAAAACAAAAGTGGCAGTCAGAGAAATCAACGGTTTAAATCAAACATGGCCACAGTAAATAATAATTCTAATAGGTCTAAGAGCGTTAAAAAAACAAGCCTGAAGGCTTTGTGCCTTAATGCGAGGAGCATTCGGAACAAGGTGGATGAATTAGCTGCGCAAATAGAGGTAAACGAATATGATGTGATTGGGATTACGGAAACATGGCTCCAGGGTGGCCAAAGCTGGGAAATCAACATCCAGGGGTATTCAATATTCAGGAAAAATAGGCAAAAAGGAAAGGGAGGTGGGGTAGCATTGCTGGTTAAAGAAGGGATTAACACAATTGTAAGGAAGGATATTAGCTCTGATGATGTGGAATCTGTATGGGTAGAACCGAGAAATACCAAGGGGCAGAAAACGTTAGTGGGAGTGGTATATAGACCTCCAAACAATAATGCGGAGGTTGGGGATGGCATTAAAAGCAAAATTAGAGAAGCGTGCAGTAAGGGGATAGCAGTCATCATGGGTGACTTTAATCTACATATAGATTGGGCTAACCAAATTAGTAACAATACTGTGGAAGAGGAATTCCTGGAGTGTTTAAGGGATGGTTTCCTGGACCAATATGTCGAGGAACCAACCAGAGATCAGGCCATCTTAGACTGGGTATTATGTAATGAGAAAGGATTAATTAGCAATCTTGTTGTACGAGGCCCCTTGGGTCGGAGCGATCATAATATGATCGAATTCTTCATTAAGATGGAGAGTGAAGTAGTCGACTCAGAGACTAGGGTCCTAAATTTAAATAAAGGAAACTATGATGGTCTGAGGCGAGAGTTAGGTAGCATTGATTGGGGAATGTCACTCAAAGGGTTGACGGTGGATAGGCAATGGCAAACATTCAAAGACCGCATGGATGAACTACAGAATTTGTTCATCCCAGTTTGGCATAAAATAAAACAAAAAAGGTGACTCAACCGTGGCTAACAAGGGAAATTAGGGATAGCATAAGATCCAAGGAGAGGACATATAAATTGGCCAGAAAAAGCAGTAAACCCGAGGACTGGGAGCAGTTTAGGATTCAACAAAGGAGGACAATGGGATTAATTAAGAAAGGGAAAATAGAATGAGTGTAAGCTTGCAGGGAACATAAAAACTGACTGTAAAAGCTTTTATAGATAGGTGAAGAGAAAAAGATTGGTGAAGTCAAGCGTAGGTCCCTTGCAGTCAGAATCAGGGGAATGTATAATGGGGAACAAAGAAATGGCATACCAATTAAATACATATTTTGGTTCCGTCTTCACAAAGGAGGACACAAATAACCTCCCAGAGATGTCGGGGAACATAGGGTCTGATGAAAGGGAGGAACTGAAAGAAATCAGTATTTGTAGGGAAATGGTGTTAGAGAAATTGAAGGCTGATAAATCTCCAGGGCCTGATAATCTACATCCTAGGGTACTTAAGGAAGTGGCCCTGGAAATAGTAGATGCATTGCTGATCATCTTCCAACATTCGATGGAACCTGGAACAGTACCCATGGATTGGAGGGTAGCTAATGTTACCCCACTATTCAAAAAAGGTGGTAGACAGAAAACGGGGAATTACAGACCGGTAAGCCTGACATCGGTAGTGGAGAAAATGCTAGAGTCCATTATAAAAGATGTAATAGCAGAGCACTTGGAAAACAATGACAGGATCGGACAAAGTCAACATGGATTTACAAAAGGTAAATCGTGCTTGACAAATCTACTGGAATTTTTTGAGGATGTAACTGGTAAAATAGATAAGGGAGAACCAGTGGATGTGGTGTATTTGGACTTTCAGAAGGCTTTCGATAAGGTCCCGCATAAGAGATTAGCGTGTAAAGTTAAGGCACATGGGATTGGGGGCAAGGTATTGACTTGGATAGAGAACTGGTTGGCAGACAGAAAGCAAAGAGTTGGAATAAACGGGTCTTTTTTCGAGTGGCAGGCAGTGACTAGTGGGGTACCGCAGGGATCGGTCCTTGGACCCCAGCTATTCACAATATATATTAATGATCTAGACAAGGGAACTAGATGTAATATCTCCGCATTTGTAATATCTCCAAATTTGCAGACGACACAAAGCTGGGTGGGCGTGTGTGCTGTGAGGAGGATGCCGAGAAACTCCAGGATGATTTGGACAGGTTGGGTGATTGGGCAAAAGCATGGCAAATGCAATATAACGTGGATAAATGTGAGGTTACCACTTTGGTGGCAAAAACAGGAAGGCAGATTATCTAAATGGCAATAGATTGGGAGAAGGGGAAGTGCAACGAGACCTGGGTGTCCTTGTGCACCAGTCGCTGAAGGTAAGCATGCAGGTGCAGCAGGCGGTTAAGAAGGCAAATGGCATGTTGGCCTTCGTAGCGAGAGGCTTTGAGTACAGGAACAAGGATGTCTTGCTGCAGTTGTACAGGGCCTTGGTGAGACCACATCTTGAGTATTGTGTGCAGTTTTGGTCGCCTTATCTGAGGAAGGATGTTCTTGCCATGGAAGGAGTTCAGCGAAGATTCACCAGGCTGATACCTGGGATGGCAGGAATGACGTACGAGGAGAGATTGGGTCGATTGGGCTTGTACTCACTGGAGTTTAGAAGAATGAGAGGGGATCTCATTGAAACTTATAAAATTCTGACAGGACTGGACAGACTAGATGCAGGAAGGATGTTCCCGGTGGTCGGGGAGTCCAGCACCAGGGGTCACAGTCTAAGGATAAGGGGTAGGCCATATAGGACAGAAATGAGGAGGAATTTCTTCACCCAGAGAGTGGTGAACCTGTGGAATTCTCTACCACAGAAGGCAGTAGAGGCCAATACATTAAATATATTCAAGAAGGAGTTGGATATATTTCTTAAGGCTAAAGGGATCAAGGGGTATGGGGAGAAAGCAGGGACCGGGTACTGAATTTGGATGATCAGCCATGATCGCATTGAATGGCGGAGCAGGCTCGAGGGGCCGAATGGCCTACTCCTGCTCCTATCTTCTATGTTACTGGATAATTGACTCCAGATTACAGTCACACCCGAGGAAAGCACAGGTGCAGGAAGGGGAGAGTGTGACTGTCAGTCAGCCGGGTATGGGGAACATAGGAGAGATAGTGAAGGAGGCCCAGCAGACAGTGCTCCTGTCCAACAGGTGCAAAGTACTAAATACCTGTGAGGATATGGAGAAAGATTGTTGGAAGGACAGCCAGAATACTGAGCAGGCGGCTGTCCAAGGGGAGGAGATACAGAGTAGAAAGGCTGTAGTTATAACGAATTCTATAATTAGGGGGATAGATATTATTCTTTGCAGTCAGGATCAAGAGTCCCGAAGGGTCTCTTCAGACCAGTGACCGTTCATCGACCTGCAACGTTAACTCTGTTTCTCTCTCCACACAAAATGCCTGACCTGCTGAGTATTTCCAGCATTTTCTATTTTTATTCCTGAAGGGTGTGTTGCCTACCACCGCGGTGCCTGGGTAAGGGATATCTTGAAACAGCTGAAAAAGAATCTGGAAAGGGTGGGGGAGGATCCAGTTGTTGTGCTTCATGTCGGAACCAATGACATAAGAAAGATTACGGAAGAGGTCCTGCTAATGGAGTAGCAGGAGCTAGGGGCTAAATTGAAAAACAGGAGCTCACGGGTAATAATCTCGGGGTTATTATCTGAGCCACATGCAAATTGGCAAAGGGACAAACAGATTAGGAAAGTCAACACATGGCTAAAGGAGTGCTGTGGGAAAGAGGAGTTTCATTTCATGGGACACCGGCACCAGTACGGGAACAGCAAGGAGCTGTACCGTTGGGACGGGCTGCACTTGAACCGGGCTGGGACCAAGGTCCTAGTGGAAAGGAAAACTCGGGCAGTAAATAAGACTTTTAATTAATAATATGGAGGGAGGGAACTGCTAGAAATGACAGAAATCTAACGATAAAGGAATCAGGAAAAGAGAGTAAAGGACAAACTAAAGGAAGAAATAAAGATAACATGAATGGCCTGGGATCGGATGAAGTCAGAGAGTATATAAAGATAAATTAACTACTAAAAACAAAGAGAAAGGAATAATGGCCCATATTTTCCGATGCCTACGCATGGGTACGCGCTGTGTACACACCCGTAGGGACATCGGAAATGCCGGTTTCAGGCATGCGAAGCGCATGCGCTGAAAACCGGCATTTCCGATGTCAAGAATGCCCTTGACCGATTGTACGCCTGCCCTGGAGAAGGGCCTCTGCGGGTGGCGAGTTCCGCTTTCTGCACAACCTCCGCCCGCTGAAAACACTTAAAAATCTTATGCCTGGTAAAAGCAGGCGTAAGGCCTGCTTTTACCAGCATAAGAGTTTTTTTTAAGTTTAAAAAAAAAAATTCCACGCATTTATAATTTTAAATACTTTAAAAAATAACGTTTATTTTTAGCCCTGTAAAAAACGAATTATTTTTTCAAAAAATTTAATTGTTTAAAATATTTAATTTAATGTAATTTTAACGCATTTTAAAAACGTGATAAAAAAAAATTATTTCATGTTTTGGTGTGTTTTTGGGGTGATCTCCATTTATACTTTTGACAGGTATATCTGTCAAAAGTATGAAGTGGGATTCCCTTCTCCTATTGGCTGGCCTGGCCCACGTGATCCTAGGGACGCTAGCGAACCGCATGCACCCCTGGGATACGTGGGCCCTGTGCATTTCAACTGTGGCGAGGCCCAGGAACGGAAGTGTTCGGACTTCGGGAGCCCTCAGGTAAGAGCGTAGATTTTTTTCCGATAGGAGGCATTGTGGTAAACCACTGTTAACCCTGTACATGTCTGTGTGGTAAACCACTGTTAACTCTGTACAAGTCCGGGCATGTCTCCGCCCCTGGCTCCACCCCTAAGCCCAGGTATAAGGGTGACTCACCACCCTTCCCCCGAGAGCTCTTAGGATGGATCCACTAGCAGAGGCATGCTCCAGTTCTTAGTCAATAGAAGCCTACTTCGTATAACTTCAACTCGTAGTCTTTGGTGTTGTTGATAGTGCATCAATTTTATTGACTAATTTTTCGACATGGAGCAAATCTTGAAGCCGGAACGTTTAGACCTGGATCCTCAAGCAGCAGATGCAGCCAATAACTTTGAACACTGGCTGAGCTGTTTCGAAGCCTTCCTGGAGGCCTCCAGCACTACCGTCACTACAGATGACGCAAAACGGCTTGTCTTGAACTCACGGGTGAGCCACCGAGTCTACTCGATCATCCGAGACGCCACAACTTACGCGGCCGCCATCGCGACGCTAAAGGAACAATACGTGAGGCCTGTTAACGAGGTCTACGCCAGACACCTCCTGGCTACCCGAAAACAGCGCCCCGGGGAATCGGGCGCCGAATATTTACTGGCACAGAGTCCTCGGCCGGGCCTGTAATTGCAAAGCGGTGATGGCCAAGGAATGCACGGAAGACCTGATCCGAGACGCCTACGTAGCCGGCATCAGGTCCAACTATACTCGGCAGAGGCTGCTGGAACAGAAGGGGCTCGACCTGCAGAAGACGGTGGCCCTCGCTAACTCGTTAGACGTGGCCCTCCAGAACATGGACGCCTACCCCCCTGACCGGATGGCCACGTGGATGTCACAGGAGCAGCCATCTTGGGACCCGGTAAGGCCACAAGCCGCCAGCAGCCCAACTACAGCTGCAATGACCAGAGGCCAGAAATGCTACTTCTGCGGCCAGGCCAAGCACCCCAGACAGCAATGCCCAGCAAAAGACGCGACCTGCTCCAAATGTGGCAAGAAAGGCCACTACGCGAGAGTGTGCAGGGCGAAATCGACCCCCAATTCCAGCAGCGCCACGTGTGAACCGTGCAGGCCGCCATTTTGGACCCCACCAACCACGTGTGAGCCGTGCGGGCCGCCATTTTGGGCACCACCAGCCGCGGGGGAGCCGCCATCTTGGACACCATTTCGGGACCAGGCCCCCGGCGAGGGCGAATACTACAGCGACCCACCGACCTCGACGATGGCCTCCATCACCCTGGACCAATCTAGGCCCCATCAACTAGTCAGGTCCATGATGAATGTAAAGGTAAATGGCCATGCCACAAATTGCCTTTTCGACTGCGGAAGCACGGAGAGCTTCATCCACCCAGACACGGTGCGACGCTACTCCCTATCGGTTATGCACACACGCCACCAGGTCTTTATGGCCTCAAAGTCCCATACGGCGGACGTCGGCGGCTACTGTGTAGCGACTCTGACAGTGAACGGCGTGGAGTACAGAGATTTTAAATTCCTCGTCCTGCCACAGCTCTGCGCTCCCGTACTGCTAGGATTAGACTTCCAGTGCCATCTGGAGAGCGTCACGATGGCATATGGCGGGCCCCTGCCCCCACTTACAGTCTGCAGCTGGCAGAATTTAAACACGGCGCCGCGCAAAGTATGCAGCCTGTCCAGCCTGAAGGTCAAACCCCCCCCCGTTGTTCGCTAACCTCGCCAAAGACTGCAAGCTAATTGCTACTAAAAGCAGGCGGTACAGTGCCAGGGATAGGAGCTTTATTAAATCAGAAGTAGAAAGACTCCTGAGGGAAGGGATTATCGAGGGCAGCACCAGCCCATGGCGAGCCCAAGTGGTGGTAGTGAAGACCGGCGAAAAACAGCGCCTGGTTATTGATTACAGCCAGACGATCAATCGATACACGCAATTAGACACATACCCACAACCCCGCATATCTGACATGGTCAACCAGATAGCACAATACCGGGTATTCTCGACGATTGATCTGAAGTCGGCATACCACCAGCTCCCCATCAGGCCTGAGGACTGCCAGTACACAGCCTTCGAGGCTGACGGTCGCCTCTACCACTTCCTCCGAGTCCCCTTCGGCGTCACGAACGGGGTCTCGGTCTTCCAAAGGGAGATGGGCCGGATGGTTGACCAGAACGCGCTGCAGGCCACCTTCCCCTATCTAGACAACGTCACCATCTGCGGCCATGGCCGGCAGGACCAGGATGCCAACCTAGAAAAATTCCTCCATACGGCCCAACGGCTGAATCTGACATACAACAGAGAAAAATGTATGTTCCGCACCATGCGGCTCGCTATTCTTGGCTGCGTGGTGGAAAACGGAGTCATCGGCCCCGACCGAATGCGCCCCCTCCTGGAACTACCCCTCCCCCACTGCCTAAAAGCCCTGAAGAGATGCCTAGGGTTCTTCTCTTACTACGCCCAGTGGGTGCCCAACTATGCGGACAAAGCCCGGCCCCTCATCAAGTCAACCTCCTTCCCCCTGATGGCAGAGGCCCGTGCGGCCTTCACCCTCATAAAAGAGGACATTGCGAAGGCCACAATGCACGCAGTGGATGAGTCCATCCCTTTCCAAGTGGAGAGCGATGCATCCGACTTCGCCCTAGCCGCAACCCTTAACCAGGTGGGGAGACCCGTGGCCTTCTTTTCACGGACCCTCCAGGGCCCCGAAATTCGACACTCCTCAGTCGAGAAGGAGGCCCAGGCGATAGTGGAGGCTGTACGGCACTGGAGGCATTACCTGGCCGGTAAACGTTTCACCCTGCTCACTGACCAACGGTCAGTAGCATTTATGTTTAACAACAGACAAAGGGGGAAAATCAAAAATGATAAGATATTGCGGTGGAGGATCGAGTTATCCACCTACAACTACGATATCTTATACCGGCCCGGGAAACTTAATGAGCCCCCAGACGCCCTATCCCGTGGGACATGTGCCAACGCACAAGTCAAAAGGCTACGGACCCTCCACAATGATCTCTGCCACCCGGGGGTCACCAGGTTCTTCCATTTTATTAAAGCTCGCAACCTGCCTTACTCCATCGAGGAGGTCAGGACCATGACCAGGAACTGCCAGGTCTGCGCCGAATGCAAACCGCATTTTTATAGGCCAGACAGGGCACACCTGATTAAAGCCACCCGCCCCTTCGAACGTCTCAGCGTCGATTTCAAGGGGCCCCTTCCCTCCTCTGACCGCAATACGTACTTCCTCAATATTATTGACGAGTACTCCCGTTTCCCCTTCGCCATCCCCTGCCCGGACATGACCAGCGCCACAGTCATCAGGTGCCTCAACGACCTGTTCGCCATATTTGGCTTCCCCAATTACATCCACAGCGACAGGGGCTCGTCGTTCATGAGCGACGAGCTGCGCCAGTACCTGCTCGAGAAGGGCATAGCCACAAGCAGGACTACCAGCTACAACCCCCGGGGTAACGGACAGGTAGAGAGGGAGAACGCAACGGTGTGGAAGACCGCCATGCTCGCCCTAAAATCCAAGGGCCTCCCAATCTCCCGCTGGCAAGATGTCCTCCCCGATGCGCTCCACTCCATACGATCACTGCTCTGTACTGCCACAAACGCCACCCCTCACGAGAAGATGTTCGTCTTCCCCAGGAAATCCACCTCGGGGACATCACTACTGCCATGGCTGACGTCTCCGGGACCCGTCCTGCTCAGGAAACACGTGAGGAGCCATAAGACGGACCCCCTGGTCGAAAAGGTTCATCTCCTCCACGCCAACCCACAGTACGCCTACGTGGCGTATCCTGACGGGCGGGAGGACACAGTCTCAATTCGAGACCTCGCACCCTCAGGTACCACCCGAAACACCATTGATCACCATCCACTACCTCCACCCACCACCACTACCCATGACGCACCACCGGGGTGCCTACCACGAACTGACGACATGCCGGTGCCATCCCTACCCTGAGAGGACGACACGCTAGTGCTCCGCCCCACGCGAGAAGCGGCCGCGGGCAAAGAACCGCCGCAACCGGCACCACGAAGATCATTACGGCAGACAAGACCCCCGGAGAGACTTTCGTATACGAACTTTTGAAACACTTCACCCCACCGGACTCTTTTTTAAACGAGGGGGTGAATGTGGTAAACCACTGTTAACCCTGTACATGTCTGTGTGGTAAACCACTGTTAACTCTGTACAAGTCCGGGCATGTCTCCGCCCCTGGCTCCACCCCTAAGCCCAGGTATAAAGGTGACTCACCACCCTTCCCCCGAGAGCTCTTAGGATGGATCCACTAGCAGAGGCATGCTCCAGTTCTTAGTCAATAAAAGCCTACTTCGTATAACTTCAACTCGTAGTCTTTGGTGTTGTTGATAGTGCATCAGGCATCCGCACGCAGGAAGCCTCCTATTGGAAATTATGGGCCATTAAATAAAAACAATTTAAACTGTTGGTACAGCAATGTATGTGGTATTCCAAACAAAATGGATGAACTGGAGGCAATAATTTGTAAAGAGGATCCGGATATAGTAGGGATGACTGAAACATGTCTACATAGGGAACAGGATTGCAAATAAATATTGCCAGATAGAACACATTTAAGAAGGAAAGGGAAGGAGGGGAGGTGGAGTAGTTATACTAGTTAAAGATAACATAATGGCAGTAGGAAAAAAAAAGGATGTAAACTAACAATAAGATAGATACAGAATCCATATGGATTAAGTTAAAAGATAAGAAGGGATCTATCACCCTAATAGGATATACTATAGATCACCAAAGGAACTGAAGGAAGAAATTTGTAGGCAAATCTATGAGGTGAGTAGCAGGCATAGAATAATAATCATGGGAGATTTCAACCATCTCCAAATAAACTGACGGAAGTAGTGAAAGGAGAAAAGGGAATCGGGTTTTTACAGTGAACACTCAGTATGCAAGAAGTCCATCAAGAATAGAATCACTGCTGGATCTTGTAATGGGTAATGAACCAGAACAGAGGAGAGTTTCTTAGTCGTAGTGATCACAACACCATAAGGTTCAAGATTTGGATCGAGTGTGACATAAGTAGGACAAAGTCTAAGGTAACAGATTGGAAGAGAGCAAATTATGAGGAAATGAGGCTGGAACTAAAGAAGGTAAACTGGGAGAAAATCTTAAAAAAACAAAGACAGAAGAACTGTGGGAAATTTTTTAAATGGTAATCAATGGAGTTCAAGAGAAATGCATTCCACTAAATGCTAAAAACAAGCAAGCTAATTATGGGGCACCATGGATGAATAAAGAACTAAAGAAAAAATTGATCTGGAGAAAAAGACATACAAGAAGTACTTAGATACTAAAAGAGAGGAGGACAAAAAAGGGAATATGATGAACTTAGGAGAGAAGATTTTTTAAAAACTCATTAGGAAGACAAAGAGAAATTACAAAATCAAATTATCAAGGAATATAAAAATAAATAATAAAGTGGCTATAGACACAAATAACAAAAAGGAAAATTAAAGTCAGGATAGGGCCACTAAAAGATGAGCAAGATAAACTCACAGGTAATGACAGAGAAATGGCAGAAGTATTGAATAACTACTTTGCCTCAGTTGTTACTAAAGAAGAAAATGAAATAGATACTTCACTAGAGGATGAGCAAAGAATATTAATAGAGTTGGGGTAAAAAGGGTGAAAATAATTGATAAAATAGCAAAACTAAAAGGCTAAAATCACAGGTCTGGATGGTAGGCACCCAGGCATACTCAAGGAAATAAGGGAGGAGATAGCAGAGGCACTAGTTTATATATTCCATAGAAAAGGGGGTAGTGCCAGAGGACTGGCAAGCGCTAATGTTGTTCCTATATACAAAAAGGGAGATAGAACAAAACCCGAGAACTATAAACTAGTCAGCTTAGCGTCAGTGATAGGAAAGATACTGGAATCTATACTAAAAGAGGTGATGGAAGAGCATCCAGAGACAGAAAATATAATTTAAAAAGATAGCATTGATTCCAAAAGGGTAAATCATGCTTAACTAACCTGGTAGAATTTTTTGAAGAGGTAATGGAAAGAGTAGACAAGGGTAATGCAGTAGATTTTTCAAAAGGCCTTTGATAAGGTACCACACGGTAGGCTCATGGCAAAGGTTAGGACATGTGGAGTCATGGGGAAAATAGCTCAATGGATAGCAATTTGGTGGGAAAAAAATAGAAAGCAAAGAGCAGGGGTAAAGGGCAGTTATTCAGATTGGAGGAAAGTAGAAAGCAGTGTTCCACAAGGATCCATGCTAGGACCACTGTTATTCATAATTTACATTAATGATTTGGACTTAGAAATAAGCTACTCAATATCAAAATGTGCAGATAATACCAAATTGGGGGGCGGGGGGAGGTGGGGTATAGCTAACACTGAGGAAGAATGCAACATAATACAAGAAGACATTCGAAAACTTGCAAATAGGGCAGTTAAGTGACAAATGAACTTTAACATAGATGTGAGGTGATGCACTTTGCTGAAAAAACAGAAACATCACCTACACCTTAGAAAATAAGAAACTGAATGGGGTAGAAGAGCAAAGATATCTAGGGATACAGGTGAACAAATCATTAAAAGCAGCATCACAGGTCAGCAAAGCAATTAAAAATGCTAACAAAGCACTGGGATTTATTTCTAGGGGTATAGAATTCAAAAGTAGAGAAGTTATGTTAAACTTGTATAGGACCCTAGTCAGGCCATACTTGCACAGTTCTGGTTTCCATATTATAAAAAGGACATAGAAGCACTGGAGAAAGTGCAAAAGAATTAAAAGGATGGTACCAGAACCAAGAGATTACAGCTACTGGGAAAGACTGAACAGATTGGGGAATTTTTCTTTAGAAAAGAGAAGACTTTGGAGACCCGATGGAGGTTTTTAAAATTATGAATGGGTTGGACAGGGTACATGTGGAGAGAATGTTTCCACTTGTGGGAGAATCCAAAACTAGAGGCCATAAATACAAAATAGTTACCAATAAATCCAATGGGGAAGTAAGGAGAAATTTCTTTACCAGAGAGTGGCTAGAATGTGGAACTCGCTACCACTGGACATGGTTGAGGCAAATAGCTTAGATGCTTTCAAAATTAAACTAGACAGATACATGAGAGAAAAGTGAATAGAAAGATATGCTAAAAGGCTGAGATGAGGTGGATGGAATGGGAGGAGACTTGTGTGGAGTATAAACACACAGCACAGACTAGTTGGGCCGAATGGCCCGTTTCTGTGTTGTATATTCTATGTAATTCTATGTAAATTAAAAATAGGAGTTACTTTTTTGTTCAGTACTATTGATTTCAAGAAAGAACAAACTTGCACCTTTCACTGGATGTCCCAAAGCATTTCAAAGTCAATATATTAGTTTTAGATGTAGTTACTGTTGAAATGTAGGCAAACACAGCAGCTAATTTGCCAACAGCAGGATCCCACAAACAGCAATGATATTAATGACCAGTTGATCTGTTTTTGCGGGTGTTGATTGAAGAAGGAAATACTGGCAAAGACACTGGGAGAACTCCTTGCTCTTCTTCGAATAGAACAGGACATCTTGCGTCCACCAGGTAGATAGGGCCCTCAGCTTAATGCATCATCGAAAGACTGTACCTCCAATAATGCAGCACTCCCTCAATATTGCACAGAAATATCAGCCTAGATTGTGTGCTTAAATCAGTAGTGGGGCATGAACGGTCAACCTTCTGACAGCGGCAACAGTACAGTTAACTGAGCCAAGCTAACACTTTAAAAAGCTTCAAAACAATAAGGATAGTTGATTAAAATGTATCAAAAGAAATTAACATGCATTTACAATAATTTTAATAGTTCAACCATAGCACTATAATTGAATAAGGAATCTGTGGTCTTGTTAGATATTATGTGCAAATGCCTCCAAGCCGTATTAGCAAACTACCTGTGCTTTTTGTGCTACATCAAGCACCAGCTGGAACTTTTCCGATACAGTGAGATCTTCTTTTGAAGGCTCCTGTAAAGAACAAATTCTGTATTTAATACCGAACATTCTCAAGTAAATATCAGGGCAAAACAGTGAACAATCCACTCTAGTTGAGCACCATCCTATAATTCAGTGCCTAATTGAAATACAATATTCTTTTGTGCTTGCTGTAATGTTCGAGACAAAATTGTCCAAAGTGTTAATTTTTTTTCTTCCTTACTCTTTCTAGAAAGAACATTAATTGTGATGCTGGTTATAACCAATCACAAATGAGCAACGGTTTTGCAAAATTTTAAAAATTATAATGAAGGAAAAAAGACAACTGCGGTTAAAAATTGTACCCATTACAAAAGTGATGTTTGGGGTGAAACAATGAATTCAATTTTGGTCACAAGCTATTTACAGATGAGGAAGGCCATTCAACCCATTTTAGCTCATTCATGAAGACAGACACAAATGTGTGTTCACTTCTGTGAGGTCATGGATATCCGGCTTGAGTATAATGTTGTAGGCCAACTTTATGCCAATACAGTACTGTCCAAAGCCAACACTATGTTCGTGACTGTTCAGTGAAATTTTGGAATTTCTTTTGTGCATTTTCATCGTTCTTTCCTGAAACTGAAAATTTCCAGATACCAAATATTTGGATTGGCCCGAACTGAACAAATTTGAAAGATAACGTTTGGAAACAGCCAAAATCAAATCTAAATTAGACATTAACTGATCTACACACACAAAATGCCACAGCAGTTGTAAATAAGTTAATAAATGTAAGTAATAGCAACATTACCACAGGGTCGGATACTTCAGGCACAATGCTCCACTGAATCCGCCAACCCCTGCAAAGCCCAGAAATAGTGCACAGTTAACAAAGATTTGGAAAACAAAATCTACAAGCCTTGCATATGGAGACAGTCCAGATTAGAAGAATGAGCTAACATTGATCACCAACTGCCCCTTTCGCCCAGAGATACAAAGATCACATCCTCAACAGCTGTTACTCCTAGTATGGTTTGTCTCCTGACACACACACTTATATTTTGCCACAATCAAGATTCAAAAGGAACTTACTTTGTAGGGAAAACAAATGCAATCTTTGGCAAAGAGTAATAAAGCTATTCACAAGTTGTACTAGTTCCTTCGTTTTATATACAGGAAACTTTGGTTTATCCAGAGGTTGTATGTCCGGAAACCTCGATCTACCGGCAGAAATCAGGAGCCGTTTTGTTAGGTTTTTTTTCTTCTCGTGGCTTTTTCTTCCAACAGTCAGGCTCTGCAAAGTCTCTCTGAAGCTGTTGCTAAGCTACTGAGACGCTTCCACGGTACGGCCGACTGTTTAGAAGCTGTTGCTAAGCAACAGTGTTTGTTGCCAGATACGGAGATGAAAACCTCCGTATGCTTCAACATTAATGCTGGTATGTCCGGCAGTTTTGATAGATCGGCAACAGCTCGGTCCCGTCGGTGCCGGATATCACAAAGTTTCCTGTATATTTATTATGGGCATTTTTTTTTTTTTTTTTTTTTTAAAACACAAGAACAGTTTTACTTGTATGTGTTAGTGCTGTGGATTGCCTGAAATATAGCTGCCTGCAATGTTCCCTCTAAATTGTCTTTGTTGTGCGCGACCTGTTTATTTCAATACGTGCGCCCTTTAAATTTCGCCGCATGCAAGGTATTTCAAATGGAAAAGCTTGTGAGCGGCCTGCGTGGTACCTTGCAGATTACTGCATGGCCGTGAGGAAACATTGGTTGCCTGTCTCCATTATAAGCTATTTACAAACACAAGACTTTTAATTTTATAAAGGTATCAAACTAGAAGGTGTCACACTATGGGGCTCGGCTGGTTTGTGATTGGTAGCTTTGGAAAAATTGGGCAGTTTGATTGGCCAGCTCTTTGCTATGTTGGTCAACTAGTTACTTTCTTTACTTGTCTAGTGAATAATACCATCAATATTTACTGTTTTATTTCTCGTTATTCACCACCTCCCCAAACAACTCACTCGCCTTTTCACAACCTTTAAATCAGCCACCAGATGTCTCTCAGCACATCAAACATTCTCATGCTGCTCAAGTAATAGAAAGTATACTTGCTATAAAAATCAGGAGATGAGCCAATTTTTCCCACAGCGAGACATTGTACCTTTCCTTGTGTACTCAACACAGTGCCCCAGCTAAGAACTAATAAAAGCAGTCACACCTGTGACAGGCAGTTTCAAGCTTAAGTCAATGGTGAGATTTTAACTGCAAATAGCCATAAAAAGACTTGCATTTATTTAGCGCCTTTCTCAACCTCAGGACGTCCCAAAGCGCTTTACAGCCAATTAAGTACTTTTGAAGTGTAGTCACTGTTGTATTGTAGGATTTGCACACAGCAAGGCCCCACAAACAGCAATGTGATACTAGTAATCTGTTTTTAGACATTAGTTGAGGAACAAATATTGACCAGGACACCGGGGAGAACTCCCATGCCCTTCTTTGAGAAAGTGTCTTAACCATTACATTACCAGGACATTCCCACTATTACTCATTTTAACTAAGAAAGCCTGATACGTTCATAACTGCAATGCTCGTGGGCAAGTCTGGAATTAAATTGAAGATTTAACAATTCAGCAAAATGCATTAAATCATTTCAAAGAATTACCTTGTTTAGAAATCTTCAACTTATATAGAAAATGTAGGGTTACCCCATGTTAAAGTTTGGGAATCTTTCAAAACTCCACAGAACATTTTATTCTAGCATAAACCAGTTAATTCTAGACCATAGCACTGTTGGTCCCAAGCTTTAACATAAACTTTCCAGTTACAAAGAAAGTATTAAAGTGCCATTAGATTTTGTTAATTTTAGACAGCAGTGGGAAAGCAATGGAAATGTTAATACCTTGCTATGAGATAATTTAGAGACAACCTCAAAATGGCTAGAAATAAGAACATTGGAATGGCCCAGCCATGCCAAACAGCATTCATGTAGATCTGAAAAACAAGAGAGTGTTACAAATAATGCAGAACAGGGAGTTCCCCTCGCCCCTCCCATATTAGCGAAGCATTGCGCACTCATTAATTGCGTTAACGTTTGCAACACAGCCCACAAACACCCTTTTACAAAACGCACACACACACTAAAAATATCACATTCATTATTGATAATTTCATAAATCACTGCTACTAAATAAATTCAGATCTCAACATTCATCAGTACGGAGGCTTTTTTTTATATAGTCTCATTTATTTGGCATTTTTATAAATTAAAAATTGCTCTAAGACAGGCCATATCACCAGCAATGGCAACATCAGTCTGTAATGTAGTAGCGCTATTTACTGGGGCAGTCCTTCCGCCTGCTCGTTGTTAACTGCCATGGGGCATAAGTCCTCATTTACATGCAGCCAGCGAGCAGTGGTCTCCAAACCAACATGCCGAGGCAGCGTGCCCAGTGGGGAGAACAGGAAATTGGCCAGCTCCACGTAGGAACCAACCCACAGTTGGAGCCTGGGAAGGGGTTGGGCTCACATAAGATGGCAGTACGTCAGATTTTTTTTCTGGGCCGAAGAGACGTACAGGAATTCAAGGCCAGGAATTCAAGCCAGTGTTCAGGGCAGTGAGTGATGCAGACAGTGTTGTTCTCCTGGTTGATGGGGGGGCTCTAGGTCTTCGGCCAGCAGTTAACATATCTCCCCAGTAGCCTATGGGACAAATGTAGCCATTTGTGGCATTGACGGACAGAAAAGGCTAAGACAGACCTTTCTGGTCTAAACCCTGGTGAATGGGTATGTGTGTGTTGGAAAAAGACACTTTCTGTGGTGAGACCTCACATGAGAGTCTCCAATCTAGCCCCTTCCATTACCACATCCTCCTGCTCATCATAACATAATAAAGGGATCCCCATTGGGGAATCCATGTCCCCAATGCAAAGCAGTATTCTGAGCAGAGCCGAATAAAACTAGTAGCTAAAGTCCTGAGTGAACCTCCAAATCTGCTGAATGCATTCGATATGCAGGCAAAGTAATATCAACCTCCAGTAGCAGCATACAAAATGGCCTCCTCACCGTGGCATTCACCTTAGGGATTCCTTCCTGCAGTCCTGCCGCTACTTATATAGTAGCAGTAATTATTTGGGGTAGAAATCGGGCTAATTGGGTTGGAGGCCTTAGCCACATCACCCAGACTCCATGAACATAAGGTGGACTGGGCTCTCTGTGCCTCTTAAAGGGAACTGGCACTTTTGTTCTTTTTGGGGGGGGGGGGGGGGGGGGAAGGATAATTCAGGTTCAGTTTTCTAGCGGTGGATTTGAGGCAGTAGACTCTAACAACCCATTTTATTCCATTTACCACCCCAAAGTGGTCAATAATTCAGAGTAAAATTCAGCCCAGTATCTCAAAGTTAAAGTAAGCAAGAAAATAATATTAGGAAAAAGAATGGCACTAAAGACTGACAAATCCCCAGGACCTGATGTTTTCCACTCCAGGGTTTTAAAGGAAGTAGGTGAGGAAATTATAGGTGCTTTAGCCATAATCTTCCAATGCTCTTTCTATTCAGGAATTGTCCCTTTAGATTGGAAAATTGCAAATGTAACTCCATTATTTAAGAAAGGTGAGAGAGAGAAACTAGGAAATTATAGGCCATCCTTCATCTTAGGGATACCTTCCTGTAGTCCTGCCGCTACTTATATAGTGGCAGTAATTATTTGGGATAGAAATTGGGCTAATTGGGTCGGAGGACTTATTATGTTAATTAATGACTTAAATTATAGGCCTGTTAGTCCAACATCTGTTGTGGAGAAGTGACTGAGCACTTAAGAGAAATTTGAGCTGATTACAGAGAGCCAACATGGATTTGTAAAGGGTAGGTCATGTCTAACAAATCTAATTGAATTTTTGAGGAAGTAACTAAAGTAGTAGACAGGAGATGTGCGGGTTAGGTTGATTGGCTATGATAAATTGACCCTTAGTGTTAGGGGGATTAAATACGCGGGGATAGGGTGGGATATGTGTTGGTGTTGGTGTAGGGGTTACAGGGATCGGGTGGGATATGTGTCGGTGCAGGCTCGATGGGCCGAAATGGCCTCTATCTGCACTGTGGGGTTTCTGTGATTTCTGTGAGAATGTCTATGGATGCCGTTTATATGGACTTCCAGAAGGCATTCAATAAGGTTCCACATAAAAGACTATTAGCAAAAATTAAAGCTCATTGAATTGAAGGCTAATTATTGAGCTGGTTAGGAGATTGCTTAGGCAGTCGAAGACAGAGAGTAGGGATAATGGGTATGTACTTGAATTGGAAGGAAGCGACGAGTGGTGTCCCACAAGGTGCTGGGGCGTCAACTATTTGCTATGTTAATTAATGACTTAAATAGTATAATAGAGAGCCATATATCCAAGTGGCACAAAGATAGGTGGCATAGTAAGTAGGGTAGAAGGGAGCATAAAATTAGAAGACATTGATAGATTAAGTGAATGGGTGAAACTGTGGCAGATGAATTTCAATGCAGATAAGTGTGAGGTCATCCAATTTGGACCAAAATATAGATCAGAGTATTTTTTTTTTAATTGGTAAAAAGATAGGAACGGTGGAGGTCCAAAGAGATTTAGAAGTCCATGTACTCAGATCACTAAAATACAGTGGTCAGGTATAAAAAATAATCAAAAAGGCTAATTGAACATTAGCCTTTATAGCTAGAGGGCTATAATATAAAGGGGAGGATATTTTGTTACAGCTATACAAAGCCCTGGTTAGACTGCATCTGGAGAACTGTGTACAGTTCTGGGCATCACACCTTAGAAAAGATATAATGGCCTTGGAAGGAGTGCAGCACAGATTCACCAGAATGTTACCAGGACTCCAAGGGTTAAATTATGAGGAGAGATTACATAGACTAGGCTTGTATTCCCTGGAATATAGAAGGTTAAGGGGTGGCTAACAAGGGAAATTAGGGATAGCATAAGATCCAAGGAGAGGACATATAAATTGGCCAGAAAAAGCAATAATCCTGAGGATTGGGAGCAGTTTAGGATTCAACAAAGGAGGACAAAGGGATTAATTAAGAAGGGGAAAATAGAATATGAGAGTAAGCTTGCCGGGAACATAAAAATTGACTGTAAAAGCTTTTATAGATATGTGAAGAGAAAAAGATTGGTGAAGTCAAGCATAGGTCCCTTGCAGTCAGAATCAGGGGAATTTATAATGGGGAACAAAGAAATGGCTGACCAACTAAATACATATTTTGGTTCTGTCTTCACAAAGGAGGACACAAATAACCTCCCAGAGATGCCGGGGAACATAGGGTCTGATGAAAGGGTGGAACTGAAAGAAATCAGTATTTGTAGGGAAATGGTGTTCGGGAAATTGATGGGACTGAAGGCCGATAAATCCCCAGGGCCTGATAATCTACATCCTTGGGTACTTAAGGAAGTGGCCCTAGAAATAGTAGATGCATTGCTGATCATCTTCCAACATTCGATGGAATCTGGAACAGTACCCATGGATTGGAGGGTAGCTAATGTAACCCCACTATTCAAAAAAGGTGGTAGAGAGAAAACGGGGAATTACAGACCGGTAAGCCTGACATCGGTAGTGGGGAAAATGCTAGAGTCCATTATAAAAGATGTAATAGCAGAGCACTTGGAAAACAGTGACGGGATCGGACAAAGTCAACATGGTTTCACAAAAGGTCAATCGTGCTTGACTAATCTACTGGAATTTTTTGAGGATGTAACTGGTAAAATAGATAAGGGAGAACCAGTGGATGTGGTGTATCTGGACTTTCAGAAGGCCTTCGATAAGATCCCGCATAAGAGATTAGCATGTAAAGTTAAGGCACATGAGATTGGGGGCAAAGTATTGACTTGGATAGAGAACTGGTTGGCAGACAGAAAGCAAAGAGTTGGAATAAATGGGTCTTTTTCCCGAAAGGCAGGCAGTGACTAGTGGGGTACCGCAGGGATCGGTCCTTGGAGCCCAGCTATTCACAATATATATAAATGATCTGGACAAGGGAACTAGATGTAATATCTCCAAATTTGTAGACGACACAAAGCTGGGTGGGCGTGTGTGCTGTGAGGAGGGTGTCAAGAAACTCCAGGATGATTTGGACATGTTGGGTGATTGGGCAGAAACATGGCAGATGCAATATTACGTGGATAAATGTGAGGTTATCCAATTTGGTGGCAAAAACAGGAAGGCAGATTATTACCTAAATGGCAATAGATTGGGAGAAGGGGAAGTGCAACGAGACCTGGGTGTCCTTGTGCACCAGTCGCTGAAGGTAAGCATGCAGGTGCAGCAGGCGGTTAAGAAAGCAAATGGTATGAGAGGGTTTGAGTACAGGAACAAGGATGTCTTGCTGCAGTTGTACAGGGCCTTGGTGAGACCACATCTTGAGTATTGTGTACAGTTTTGCTCGCCTTATCTGAGGAAGGATGTTCTTGCCATGGAAGGAGTTCAGCGAAGATTCACCAGGCTGATACCTGGGATGGCAGGAATGACGTATGAGGAGAGATTGGGTCGATTGGGCTTGTACTCGCTGGAGTTTAGAAGAATGAGAGGTGATCTCATTGAAACTTATAATATTCTGACAGGACTGGACAGACTAGATGCAGGAAGGATGTTCCCGATGGTCGGGGAGTCCAGAACCAGGGGACACAGTCTAAGGATTAAGGGTAGGCCATTTAGGACAGAAATGAGGAGGAATTTCTTCACCCAGAGAGTGGTGAACCTGTGGAACTCTCTACCACAGAAGGCGGTGGAGGCCAATTCATTAAATATATTCAAGCAGGAGTTGGATATATTTCTTAAGGCTAAAGGGATCAAGGGGTATGGGGAGAAAGCAGGGACCAGGTACTGAATTTGGATGATCAGCCATGATCGCATTGAATGGTGGAGCAGGCTCGAGGGGCCGAATGGCCTACTCCTGGTCCTATCTTCTATGTTTCTATGATTTGAGTGAGTTTTTTTTTAGGATTTTGAATGGAATTGATAAGGTAGATATAGAGAAACGTTTCCCACTGGTGGGGGGTACATAACCTTAAAATCAGACCCAGGCCACTCAGGCGAGAAGTTAGGAAACACTCTTCACAAAGTATGGTAGAAGTGTGGAACTCTCTCCCACAAAAAGTAATAGATGCTAGCTCAATTAATAATTTTAAATCTCAGATCGATAGATTTTTGCTATCCAAAGGTATTAAGGGATATGGAGCCAAGGCAGGTGGATGGAGTTATGATACAGATCAGCCATAATCTCGTTGAATGGCGGAACAGGCTCGTGGGGCTAAATGGCTACTTCTGTTCCTATGTTCCTCAGCTGTCAGTGATTAAGTAGGATATTCAGCAAAAAACATTCGTCGTCAAGAGTGAAAATAAGGCAGCTTCAATATACAAAAATAAGCACGAACTTCCAAGTAGAACTAGATAGTTGCTATAGACCGAACAGTTGCATGGAATTTCCATAGTTCTCCGATCTCCCGCTGCAGCTTCAGTGGAAGCCTCAGAGAAACGGCGTCAACAGCCTTCTCCAGGGGTTCCATAGAAGTTATGGCAGGAGATCGGGGATCCCCATGGAAATTCTACCCCAGTATATCTCAGTGTAAATATACAATATCATACTAAACGGACCCACACCAATGACTACTTACAATAAAGGCAATTACTGAAGTGTATACAGAGTGCCAATTTGATAAGGCTGACAGGTTTTTTAAGAAACTGGTAACTGGTTTGGCACCTCGTTCTGAAAGTAAATGAAAAAAAATGATCCTGTAGCCTTTCATTAATATATTCAGATCAATAAAATTCCCCCTTCCCCTTGTGGACAAGAATTACTTTTATTGTAAATTACTCTTTTTGTTGCTCAGAATCCAGAATAGTTACCAGAACATTAATTATAAGGTTAATTATAGTCACAAAATGCAACATTGAACAAAATGACGTCTTGTAAAACATTCCAGAGCCCATGGCTTGGAATTGCACTGCAAGATGCGGAGCAATCTGGATAGGAAGCCGCTGGTTTTGCTAGTTTGAGAACAAACCTTCATTACAATAGAACACTTCTGGAATTACATTTTACAGCTGTTCCGTTCAAAAAGTGCAATATAGAAGGAACTTGCATTTTATGGCACCTCATCACATCATAAAATCTGAAAGTGCTTCACAATCAAGGGGTTGGCACACTAGAATAATACTCTCTCTTCTTGCCCCACCCTGTTTAATTCAGACCTCTGCAGAAAATGTTGACAGGCTGTTCTAAACAAAGACCGAACGTAGCGGAACATTTTACTATGGGCACATTTTAAGCAAGATTTTCAATTAAGTTCAAGAACTTTGAAAACAACTGCAGACATTCATATTCTCTTTTTTGGGAAAGGGGAGAAGTATAACTGAAGCTTAATTGATACATGCAGCTCTATATTGTTCTTTCCAAAATTAAATCTGCTCTTACAAACTCCCTACACCATTTTTATTCAAGTGTTAATTTGATGTCAGAAAAATATTACCTATTAATAAAAGCCATTTAAAAATATGAAGGATTGCAATGCTCTACAAGAAAAAACACAGTGCAAGGTGAAAAATACGTTTCTAATCATGATTCCAGTAATCCCACCCTCTTTTCACACATGATAAAAACAGAAACCCTTTCTCTCCTACCCACAACACAAATATGTGCATATGGACAGTTTACTTACTTAATCTTCTCATATTTTCAGTTAACCTAAAGAAATACAAATTAATGAAACACCAATTAAAGTCATAATTATTGTACTTTGACATACTTTAAAGATACAAAACTAACTGTAAACAGATCTTCAGATACTAACCCAGAAGTTAAGGCTTTGATATCACTCATTTTCACCTCCTGGGATGCAACTGCTCCAAACACTTCAAGCTCTGCATTGGTAGCTGCACTATTCACATGTATTGAACTTGGTTGTATATTAAAAATTAAATACTCTAGGACACAGAGAAGGATACTCATTGAAAAGAATGGGCTAACATCACCACTTGCTTTTTCAAAGCCAGCAATCATTAATGTTGCCTGAACCTTTCTCTACGGTTTAATTCCCTTCCACAAGGATTTCAGACAATAACAAACATTAATTATTAAAATAGCTCATCACTGTTTCATTTATGCTCCAGCTGTTCCACAAAACCAATATATTCTGCGAGTACCTCATGCATGGAGATGCCACCTGTGGCTCACTGCAGCTCCTCTTACAGATAGAAAGTTACACTGCGTTGCAAGAAGCAGCAACAAGAAAAACATTCTGCAACAACTCAGATTATTTGCAAATAGCTCAGTTTACAAATTCGTTTTTTTAGTGCAGCCATTACCTCTTTTAGGAGGAAGTTGAATTTTCCAAGTATTGGGAAAAAATTGCTCCCATTAGGATTTCATACTTCCCTTGTTTCTAATGTCCTAAAGCAATAAACACAAGAGGTGTAATTTGGACCAATGGGGGGCTAAATTGGATAGCTCCCAAAAATGTGTGTGGGGAATCGCAATGCTCGAATAACCATGCCTGTTGATTGAAATGCAGACAGCATGCCAACTTCGTGCTGCCTGCTCATTATAATGATTGCTGTGTGCAGCCAGCGCTATCAGCACTGTTCATTGGCGGCAGGCATCAGCAGGGGGCCAAAAATGTTAACTTCCTAGCACCACTTAAAGCTAGCCTGGACTGCTTAAAGCTAGCCTGCACCTCTTAAAGGGGAGGTGCATTGCAGCTGGCGCAGTTGCTGGGAGTTGTGCAGGAAGTGAATCTGTCCTGGGAAACAGTGAGGAATGGCACAACAGGGGGAGATAGAGGAACAGATATGTAGGCAAATCTCAGAAAAGTGCGAAAATAATAGGGTAATAATAGTGGGGGATTTCAACTTCCCCAATATAAATTGGGATAGTCAGAGTGTGAAAGGCTTAGAGGGTGCAGAATTCTTAAAGTGCATCCAGGAGAGCTTTTTGAGCCAACATGTAGAAAGTCCTACAAGAGAGGGGGCGGTACTGGACCTAATTCTGGGGAATGTAGCCGGGCAAGTGGTGGAAGTGTCAGTAGGAGAGCATTTTGGCGACAGTGACCACAATTCGGTGAGATTTAAGGTGGTCATGGAAAAAGACAAAGACGGCCCGGAAATAAGGGTTCTAAATTGGGGGAAGGCCGATTTTAATATGATAAGGCAGGATCTGGCCAAATTGGACTGGGAGCAGCTACTTATAGGAAAATCCGCATCAAAACAGTGGGAGACTTTCAGAAGGGAAATAGAGAGAGTACAACGCCAACATGTTCCTGTAAAGGTCAAGGGTGGGACCAACAAGCAAAGGGAACCTTGGATGACAAGGGATATACAAAAATGCATTAGAAATAAAAGGGGGGCTTTTGGCAGTTACAAAAGACTAAAGACGGAAGAAGCCCTAGAGGAGTATAAAAAATGCAGGGGCATACTTAAAAAAGAAATTAGGAGGGCGAGGAGGGGCCATGAAATAACACTGGCGAGCAAAATAAAGGAAAATCCTAAGATGTTTTATAAGTATATTAAGGGCAAGAGGATAACCAGGGAAAGGGTAGGGCCCATTAGGGACCAAAGTGGCAATCTGTGTGTAGAGCCAGATGATGTAGGCGGGGTTTTAAATGAATTTTTTGCATCTGTGTTCACTATGGAGAAAGACGATGCAGACATAGAAATCGGGCAAGGGGGCTGTGACATACTTGAACATATTAGCATCGAGAGGGAGGAGGTGCTAGCGGTTTTAGCAGGCCAAAAAGTGGATAAATCCCCAGGCCCAGACGAGATGTATCCCAGGCTGCTGTGGGAGGCAAAGGAGGAGATTGCAGGGGCTCTGACACAAATTTTCAGAACCTCTCTGGCCACAGGGGATGTACCAGAGGACTGGAGAACAGCTAACGTAGTACCATTATTCAAGAAGGGTAGCAGGGATAAACCAGGGAATTACAGGCCAGTGAGCCTAACATCTGTGGTAGGGAAATTATTGGAAAAAATTCTGAGGGACAAAATTAGTCTCCACTTGAAGAGGTAAGGATTAATCGGGGATAGTCAGCATGGCTTTGTCAAGGGTAAATCATGTCTGACAAATCTGATTGAATTTTTCGAGGGGGTGACTAGGGGGGTGGATGAGGGAAATGCTGTGGATGTGGTTTACATGGACTTCAGTAAAGCTTTTGACAAAGTCCCGCATAGGAGACTGGTCAAGAAGGTGAGAGCCCATGGGATCCAGGGTGCCTTGGCGCGTTGGATCCTAAACTGGCTGAGTGGCAGGAGGCAGAGGGTGATGGTTGAAGGTTGCTTTTGTGACTGGAAGCCTGTGTCCAGTGGGGTACCTCAGGGATCGGTGCTGGGTCCCTTGTTGTTTGTGATCTACATAAATGATTTGGATGAGAATGTAAAAGGTATGATCAGTAAGTTCGCAGATGACACGAAAATTGGTGGGGTGGTAAATTGTGAGGAGGAAAGCCTCAGGCTACAGGACGATATAAACGGGTTGGTCAGATGGGCAGAAAAGTGGCAAATGGAATTTAACCCTGAAAAGTGCGAGGTGATGCATTTTGGACGGACAAATAAGGCAAGGGAATACACAATGAGTGGTAGGACCCTAGGAAGTACAGAGGGTCAGAGGGACCTTGGTGTACATGTACATAGATCCCTGAAGGCAGCGGAACAGGTAGATAAGGTGGTTAAAAAGGCATATGGGATACTTGCCTTCATTAGCCGAGGCATAGAATATAAGAGCAGGGAGGTTATGATGGAGCTGTACAAAACGCTGGTGAGGCCACAGCTGGAGTACTGTGTGCAGTTCTGGTCGCCTCACTATAGGAAGGATGTGATTGCTTTGGAGAGGGTGCAGAGAAGATTCACCAGGATGTTACCTGGGATGGAGCGCCTCAGCTATGAAGAGAGGCTGGACAGGCTGGGGTTGTTTTCCTTGGAGCAAAGAAAGCTGAGGGGGGACCTGATTGAGGTGTACAAAATGATGAGGGGCATAGATAGGGTAGACAAAGAGGAACTTTTCCCCTTAGTAGGGGGGTCAATAACAAGGGGGCATAGATTCAGGGTAAGGGGCAGGAGATTTAGAGGGGATTTGAGGAGGAACTTTTTCACCCAGAGGGTGGTTGGAATGTGGAACTCAATGCCTGAAAGGGTGGTAGAGGCAGGAACCCTCACAACATTCAAGAAGCATTTGGATGAGCACTTGAAATGCCATTGCATACAAGGCTATGGACCAAATGCTGGAAAATGGGATTAGACTGGACAGGGATGGATGGGCGGCGCAGACACGATGGGCCGAAGGGCCTCTTTCTGTGCTGTAAAACTCTATGACTCTATGGGAGGGAGCAGGCTCCAAGGTTTTCGGATGTTGCACTGGAAGTCTTGGTGGAGGAGGTGGAAAGGAGAAGCGATGTCCTATATCCACAGGGGGGCAGGAGGCCCTCCAGACACACGGTCAAAAGGCAGTGGGAGCAGATAGCCGTGAAGGTTAATACCAAGAGTTAAGTCCCAGGGACCTGGATGCAGAGCTGCAAGAAGTTCAATGACCGCATGCAAATGGTCAAGGTCAGTGAATGCATCTTCAAATGCCATATCCTACCAACTGCACCACTAGCCTCAGCCACTGCTCAATTCACCACACCCCGATCATTCACCTACCAACAATCTCTATCAATCAAGACTCAGACCTAACATTCATATGCTTCACCTCACCCACAGGACACTTAGCACTGCTGCAATTATCATACCCATATCTCTCAGTTTGCACACACTGCTAGTTATTCATCCATGATACCCACATCACCCAAACAGATTGCACAACACTCACCGACACATTTCCCTCTCTTTTGCAGGCCAAGGTGGCGCACAACAGAAGGCAGCATGAGCTAGCTGGAGGGGGACAGGCGCGGCTGCATGTCCTAACCCCCAAGAAGGAGACAGTGCTGGACATTATTGGAACGGCCACTGCTGAGGCCGTGGCCAGCGGTGGGGCTAAAACCATCGAAGATGATGGTATCCTCATACCTAATTCTCCTTCTCACATCCCACTTCCTCCTCACTGCATAATCTCTTCTGATCTACAAGCTGCAGATGGTGCAAGCATGCACCTTTTACGCTTGCTACCTGTGAGGACCATTAAATAAGAATGTTTGTATGTATATTGGAAATTATGTCAAACTAAGTATTTCTACATTAAATTTTATTGAAGTACTGATAAGAATTCTATGTACTGGCCGGAAACGGGAACTGCAACAGAGTGAGAAAGATTGAAAGAGCTGGGGCTCTTTTCTCTAGAAAAGAGAAGGCTGATCTGATGGAGACCGTTAAGATTATGAAAGGGTTTGATAGGGTAGACATAGAGGAGCTGTTTCCACTTGTGGGGGAGACCAAAACTAAGCGCCATAAATATAAGATAGGCACTAATAAATTCAATAGAGAATTCAGGAGAAACTTGTTTACCCAGAAGGTGTTTAGAATGTGGAACTCGCTGCCACAAGGAGTTGAGACGAATAGCATAGATGAATTTAAGGGAAAGCTAGATAAACGCATGAGGGAGAAGGAACAGAAGGTTATGCTGATAGGATTAGATGAAGTAGGGTGGGGGCGGCTCGTGTGCAGCATAAACCAGTTGGATAAACCAGTTAGGCCGAATGGCCTGTATATTCTATGTAATGTTGCATTAATGTACAGAAGTATTGCAAACTGAAGTATTCTGTCTAGAGATCTTGGCTTCTGAAAGCAGAGGCTCTATTTCTTTATATTTAATAGAAGAAGCACTGTGCCCAAATTGATATGTATGATTTATTTGCATTTGCTGTTTGTGACATAGCAATTTTTTTTAAAGGACATAATGGATCAACATTTAATGAAAGCAGAAAATGATGGAAATGGACATCCATTCAATCAGCATCAGAAATACAGGTCAAATTTTGAGTAGGAACCTTCATCAACGTTCAACTTTGTTCTATTTTTGTGTGTTTGGTGATGTCGTCCAGAATTGACGATAAAAGATGCAGAGGTCAGGGCCAAAATTAGCACCAATAATTCTTAAGTGAAGAATAAAACCAAAGTTTGTAGAGGCTGGGTCAACATAGCTACATAAGAGGATGAATATTTCGTATCTGCAGGGAGAGGCAACTTCTTTCACGAAGGATTCAATACGGCATTTACTTTGTTTTAGCAGCACGTTAACATTAGGACTACGGGAAGATTAGCACAGTCCCTGCGTCAAGACAACATTCAGATTCATGAAGCATACCACATTATTATTTTCAATAAGGATTTTTTTTAAATTGGCCCAGATTTTACTGTGAAAATAATGGTGAGGCTAACACCACTCATATGCACAAATTGGACAGCAAGCGCAGGTGCGCAGTTGAATGCGAAAATCCATAAGTTGCTGTCCAAGATGGGCTGCTCCTCCATAAGCGGTGCAATAACAGCATCTTGCCATCTGGCTCCCATTCAAATGTATTGAACAGCGTAAAGTTCTTGTACTGATATCATAGATAAGGACTAAACTTTCCAGAAATATTAGGGCTTGTCCATTCCAATCTATGTAGCCTTTTAACAGCATGGTGGGTCTTAATTACTGACAAACAGCCTCTCTAGCATTGAAAATGAACTTTTACAAGTGTGGAGTGTTATTAGCTTTTAATTATTGTTGGAGATTAATATGTAAATTTTTAAAAACTTTTTCTTTCTCACTTTTACCTCTCTTTCTTAAACCAATCTTTCTTTCCCTTTCTCTACCGGATTTGATATTGAATTCACTATTCTAACTTAAAGAAAGACTTGCATTTATATAGCGCTTTTCACGACAACCGGACATCCCAAAGTGCTTTACAGTTAATGAAGTACTTTTGAAGTGTAGTCACTGTTGTAATGTAGGAAATTAGGTAGCCAATTTGCGCACAGCAAACAGCAATGTGATAATGACCAGATAATCTGTTTCTGTTATGTTGGCCAGGACACCGGGGATAACTCCCCTGCTCTTCTTTGAAATAGTGCCATAAGATCTTTTACGTCCACCTGAGAGAGCAGACGGGGCCTCAGTTTAATGTCTCATCCGAAAGACGGCACCTCAGTCAGTACAGCGCTCCCTCAGCACTGCACTGGAGTGTCAGCCTAGCTTTATGTGCTCAAGTCTCTAGAGTGGGACTTGAACCCACAACCTTCTGACTCAGAGGCGAGAGTGCTACCCACTGAGCCACAGCTGACACTGTCAACTTACACTTCCTTGTTCAGACTCGCAATGCTCATTAACGATTCTTCAATCTGATTGGTTAAGGAGATACACAGTTGCTTGCCCTGTTCTGACAGGTCCCAGATGCCCTAGAGGGTGCTGCGCCATTTAGATGTCCCACTGACAGCAACTTGCCATGCAAAACCCCATGGAAAGTCTATGGGCAAGTGCAAGTCTGTAGGAGTCTACGTACTCCTAGCAAAAAATACTGAACTCGGAGAGGTTCAACAGAAAAGGTTTAATTGTTGAGACTGCATGTTGAACACAAAATGGCGTCAGAGACGACACCAAGTCCGACTGCCTTTCATCAGTCCACAGCTTCGACTGCTCCTCCCCCGCTCTGGGCTTAACTATGTTGCAGATCAAGTTTCTTAAAGGTGTGATCCTTCTTAAAGGCATGACGCCCGATTTATAGTCTACGGACCGAAAAGCGGATTGTGTCCTTTCTGTGATCGGTACGCCACACACCTCCCCCCAGAATCCGCTAGTGGGGAGTGTACGAACCGGCGTGGCGGCTTGATGGCACGGCCAGAACAGCTCTTGGTGTCGGGAGCAGGGCGGTCGGACGCGTCAGGCTCTTAGGCGGTCTGCCCCGCGGTGGGAGTTGGCCCACTTGAACGGGTTCGTCGGGCTCTAGGTGCGCCAGCTTGAGCCGGTCGACCGACACCTTGTCAGTTCTGCCGCCCACTTCGAGGAGGAAGAACTTGTTCCCCGTCTGGAGTACCTTGTAGGGTCCGTCGTATGGGGGCCGTAGAGGTCCTCGGTGGGCGTCATGGCGCACGAAAACAAATTTGGCCATGTGCAGGCTAGGTGGTACGCGGGTTGCTGGTTCGCCGTGCCAGCCGGTGGGTACCGGAGCGAACTGTTGTGCTCGGTTGGCGAAAGCGCGGCGTTGCTGGTCAGCCGACCAGGGGGTCATGGCGGTGGGCAGGAACTCTCCGGGTACGCGCAGTAGCTGGCCGTACATGAGTTCCGCCGCCGAGGCTTGCAGGTCTTCCTTGACCGCGGAGCGCAGGCCAAGTAGCACCCACGGGAGGCGGTCGATCCAAGCCTCGTCCTCGAGGCTGGCGCGGAGGGACGCCTTCATGGACCTGTGGAATCGCTCGCACAGTCCGTTGGCTTGGGGGTGGTAAGCCGTGGTGCGGTGAACGGCCACCCCGAGGTTTCGGGTGATGGCGGCCCACAGATCAGAGGTGAACTGCGGGCCTCTATCCGACGTCATGTCGGAGGGGACGCCGAACCGAGCGACCCAGGTACCGATGAACGCCCTCGCGATGTCGGCGGTGGTGGTGGACGTCAGTGGAATGGCCTCGGGCCAGTGGGTGGTACGGTCCACGATTGTCAGCAGGTGCGTGTGACCTTGTGATGGCGGCAGGGGGCCGACGAGGTCGATGTGGACGTGGTCAAACCTTCTTTCTGGCACGGTGAACTCCTCGAGTGGGGCTTTGACGTGCTGGTGGATTTTGGCACACTGGCAAGCTATGCAGGATCTGGACCAGACGCGCACATCTTTGCGCAGGCCGCGCCAGACAAATCGGTTGGCCACCAGTCTAATGGACGCGCAGGTGCCGGTGTGTGAGAGGCCGTGGACGATGTCAAACACCCGTTTTCGCCAGGACTACGGGGCTGGGTTGCGCCAAGGAGGTGTCGCATTTGACTGTGACGGCAGACGGGCCGCAGGCGACGTCGGTCAGTCGCAGCCCTGGGAGGGTTGTGGGCGCGGAGAGCAGATCGGGGTCGGTGCGTTGCTCCGCTGCCAGTTGAGCATAGTCCACTGCCAGGTGGGCGCCGTGGACGGCGGGGCGGGATAGGCAGTCGGCCACCACGTTGTCTCGACCGGAGACGTGCCGGATGTCCGTGGTGAATTCGGACACCGCAGCGAGCTGGCGTTGTTGCCTGGCTGACCATGGGGCCGCAGATTTCGCCATCGCGAATGTCAGGGGTTTGTGGTCAACAAACACGGTGAAGGGGCGGCCCTCCAGAAGAAATCTAAAATGGCGGACTGCCAGGTACAGTGCGAGGAGCTCGCGGTCAAAGGCGCTGTATTTGGCCTCCGGGGGGCACAGTTGGCGGCTGAAAAAGGCCAGCGGTTGCCAGGCCCCGTCGACCCACTGTTCGTACACGGCGCCGACCGCGTGGTCGGAGGCGTCCGTGGTGAGGGCCACCCTGGCGTTGGGCTGTGGGTGAGCGAGCATGGTGGCATCGGCGAGCGCCTTTTTGGTCGAGTCGAAAGCGGTCAACATGTCCGCCGACCACTCGCTCGCCATTCTGTCTTTCTTACCCCGGAGGGCTTCGTATAGGGGCCGCATGAGGGAGGCCGCTCTGGGAATGAAGCGGTTGTAAAAGTTGATCATCCCCAAGAACTCCTGGAGGCCTTTGATGGTGGTAGACCGGGGGAACTGCTGGACGGCTTGCACCTTGGCGGGCAGGGGAATGGCTCCGTCCTGCGTGATGTGGTGGCCGAGGAATTCGATCCTGCTCAGGCCGAATTGACACTTGGCTGGGCTGATGAGCCCGTGCTCACTGAGCCGCTGGAACAGGGTGCGGAGGTGCTCGATGTGTTCCTGCTTGGAGGAACTAGCTACCAGGATGTCATCCAGGTAGACAAAGAGGAACTTCAGGTCCCAGAGGACCGAGTCCATGAGCCGCTGGAAGGCCCGGGCCGCGTTTTTGAGGCCGAAGGGCATTCGGAGGAACTCGAATAGCCCAAAAGGGGTGATTATGGCCGTCTTGGGAACGTCCGTGGGGTGGACTGGCACCTGATGGTAACCACGCACCAGGTCGACTTTGGAGAAGACTGAGCGGCCGGCCAGTCTAGCCGAGAAGTCTTGAATGTGCGGTATGGGGTACCGATCCGGCGTGGTGGCGTCGTTTAGGCGCCGGTAGTCCCCACAGGGGCGCCATCCCCCGTCGGGTTTGGTGACGACGTGGAGTGGGGAGGCCCAGGGGCTGTTGGAGCGGCGGATGATGCCGAGCTGCTCCATTGTGGCGAACTCGGCCCGCGCAATCTCCAGCTTGGCCGGGTCCAGCCTGCGGGCGTGGGCATACACCGGTGGGCCTGTGGTGGGGGTGAAGTGTTCTACCCCGTGCTTAGCAACTTTCGCGGAGAAGGTCGGGTAGGTGAGGGCTGGGAACTCAGCCAGGAGTGCTGAGTAGTCGTCCGTTGAGCGGGCGCGGCACTGCCACGCCATTTCGGTGGGTTGGGGGGGGGGGGGGGCCATGGCGCCCGGGATAGGTGACATGGCGTTCATGTCCACGAGGCGGCGCTGAGGCATGTCGACCAACAGGCCGTGGGCGCAGAGGAAATCCGCACCGAGGAGCAGGGAGAGCATCTTGGCGGTGATAAACTCCCAGTGGTAGCGGCGGCCTGCGAGGTCGATGGTGACGGTGCGGGTGCCGTACGTCCGGATGTCGGTGCCGTTGGCGGCAGCCAGCGTAGGGCCGCGGCCGCCTTGCTGGATCTCGAGGGCGGACGCGGGGATGATGCTGCGCTGCGCGCCCGTGTCGCATAGGAAACGGCGTCCGGAGGCGCTGTCCGTAACGTACAGCAGCGCGCCTGCTTACCCCACGGCCATCGTGTAGGCCGGTGTGGGGGCGGTTGGAAACGTGCAGGGATGGCTGCAGCGGCGTGCCCGTGCGCCGAACCGGGTATGGAAGTAGCAGTAGCCCTGGGTCGGAGGGCTTGGGGGACGTAGGGGCCTGGGGGGCCTAGTGGCCAAGCTGTGTGGCCGCACGATAGAGGGTGGAGCGCGCGCCGATGCTGCGGAGGCCAGGTCGGGGGTGACGGCATGGTTGGAGCCGGCGGACAGGAGCTTATCGGCTTCGTCGGCCAGGGCCTCGAGGTCCGTGAGGCTGGACGCCATGATCGCCAGGCGGATGCTGGCGGATAAAGAGCGTGCGGAAGAGGGAGCCGGGCAGTTTCTCGTCGGTCAGAGCAAGCATGTGTGAGAGCAAGTCTGACGGCGTGGAGTCACCGAGGCCCGGGAGGTCGAGGAGGTGGCAATTGCGCAAAAATTGGGAGGCTGTGAATTTTTTAAGGAGCGCGGCCTTGAGATGTGCGTACTTGCCTTCCTCCGAAGGGTTTTGTAGTGTTGTCCAGACTTTCGTGATTGTGGAGCTGCCCAGGGAGGCGAGGAGGTAGTCGTACATCGTTGCGTCGGCGGTGATGCCGCGGAGTCGGAATTGCGATTCGGCTTGAAGGAACCAGGCGGTGGCTAGGTTCTCCCAGAACTCCGGCAGCTTCACAGAAACTGCGTTTGTGTCAGCCATGGTTACGCTTAGGAGTCGTCCTGAGCGTCGGGGTCACCAATGTAGGAGTCTACGTACTCCTAGCAAAAAATACTGAACTCGGAGAGGTTCAACAGAAAAGGTTTAATTGTTGAGACTGCATGTTGAACACAAAATGGCGTCAGAGACTACACCAAGTCCGACTGCCTTTCATCAGTCCACAGCTTCGACTGCTCCTCCCCCGCTCTGGGCTTAACTATGTTGCAGATCAAGTTTCTTAAAGGTGTCATCCTTCTTAAAGGCACGACGCCTGATTTATAGTCTACGGACCGAATTGTGTCCTTTCTGTGATCGGTACGCCACAAGTCTAACATTCTCTCCGAACAGCAGAATCCAGCCCAGTCAGCTCTGGAAAGTCCTTGTAACAACTATTCTATTTTTTGTGTGGTTTGAAGCCTCAACATCAAAAGAGATACTTTCTGGAGGGAAATGTGATAATAGCTTTGATAACCCCAATAGTGCTTCCAAACTGTGTACGTCAGCCTGAGCTGAAACATTAAACTTCATCAGATGCTGTAAAAATGCAGCTCTTTACAGCCCAAAATAAGAGCCAAGTAAATTACAGCTTACTGACTCAACATGCCAAAACTAAGGCAAAGAGTGTGATTATCCCAAGATTACTGACAACCATGAGACATTTTAAAATGTCTTCTGACGGAGTTGCTATTTGGATGAGGCCCAAGTTGAAACATATTACTTTAGCCCAGAAGGCTGAGCCAGATGCCCCAGCCTTGCATTATTGGAAATACCTCAGCCTGCTGTTATAGGTCAAGAGAATCAGAGAAAGATTGCTGGGTAATGTAAGAATTTGGCCCAAAAATTACTTCATGGGCTACAAACATGTAATGCATTCAACTGAAATTCCCCTCTCCCCTATTTTAGCAGAAGTGTTAACATGTTTAAATGGGTTAATTCTTCCACTAAAATACCAGAGAGGGGCTCTTCAGATGTGCAAGTTAAGCATTCACATGTTATTACAAAGTATTTACAGCACAGAAACAGGCCATTTGGCCCAACAGGTCCATCCCACCGTTCTTCATCTAACCCCATCAACATATTCTTCTATTCCTTTCTCCCTCGTGTGTTTATCTAGCTTCCCATTAAATGCATCGATGCTAGTCGCCACAACTACTCCTTGTGGTTGAGAGTTCCGCACTCTAATCACTCTCTGGGTAAAGAAGTTTCTCCTGAATTCCCTATTGGATTTATTAGTGATTATCTTATATTTATGGCCCCTAGTTCTGGTCTCGCCGCAAGTGGAAACATCTTCTCTACAAACCCTTTCATAATCTTAAAGACCTCTATCAGGTCACCCCTCAGGCTTCTCTTTTCAAGCCCCAGCCTGTTCAATCTTTCCTGATAGGTATAACCTCTCAATTATTGCAATAAATGTTTTCTGCACCTTCTCCAGTGCTTCTATATGCTTTTTATAATATGGAGACGAGAGCTGTTCACAGTACTCAGTGTGGTCTAACCAAGGTTCTATACAAGTTTAACATAACTTCTCTGCTTTTTAACTCTATCCCTCTAGAAATGAGCACCAGTGCTTTGTTTGCTTTTTTTTTAAATGGCCTTATTAACCTGCATCGCTACTTTGTGATTTGTGTATCTGTACCCAAAGATCTCTTTGTTCCCCTACCCCATTTAGACACTTATTTCCCAAGGAGTATGTGGCCTCCTTATTCTTCCTACCAAAATGTACTACTTCACACTTATCTATATTGAAGTTCAGAGTCATAACGGCACAGAAGGAGGCCATTCAGCCCATCGAGTCTATGCTCTGTAGAGCAATCTTATCAGTCCCACTCCCCCGCTCTATCCCCGTAGCCCTGAAAGTTTATTACCCTCAAGTGCCTATGCAGTCTCCCCTTTAAAACATCGAGTGTGTCCACTTCCATCGGCAGAGAGTTCCAGGTCATCACCACTCACTGCGTAAAAAAAGTTTTCCTCACATCCCCCCTGTATCTCTTGCCCAAAACCTTAAATCTGTGTCCCCCCAGTCCTTGTACCATCAACTAGTGGGAACAGCCTTTCCCCATTTAGCCTATCCAAACCCACCATAATCTTGTACACCTCTATCAAATCACCCCACAACCTCCTTTGCACTAATGAAAACAAATCCAGCTTCTCCAACCTGTCCTTGTAGCTAAGATCCCCCATCCCCACCCCTGGAACCATTCTGGTAAATCTCCTCTGCACCCTCTCAAGGTCCTTCACATCCTTCCTAAAGTGTGGTGACCAGAACTGGACGCAATACTCCAGTTGTGGCCTAGCCAGCGCTTTATAAAAGTTCAGCATAACCTCTCTACTTTTGTACTCAATACCTCTATTTATGAAGCCCAAGATCCCATATGCTTTGTTAACTACTCTCTCAATATGTCCTGCCACCTTCAGGTACCTATGCACATTAACTCCCAGGTCACTCAGTCCCTGCACACTCTTTAAAACTGTGCCATTAAGTGTATATTGCCTCTCCCTGTTCCTTCTGCCAAAATGCATCACTTCACACTTCTCTGTATTAAATGCCATCTGCCATTTGTCTGCTTATTCTGCTAGCCTTTCTATGTCCTGTTGCAGTCGATTGGTATCATCCTCACTGTTTGCCACACCCCCAAGTTTGGGGTCATCGGCAAATTTAGAAAGGTTCAGCATAACCTCTCTACTTTTGTACTCAATACCTCTATTTATGAAGCCCAAGATCCCATATATATCATATAAATTTAGAAATTCTACTCTGTATTCCAATATCTACGTATATATATCAAAAAAAGCAGTGGCCCCAGCACTGACCCTTGGGGAACACCACGGTCTACCATCCTCCAGTCTGAAAAACAGCCATTTACCACAACTCGCTGTTTTCTGTCCTTAAGCCAATTCCTTATCCAAGCTGCCACTGACCCACCTAGTCCATGAGCCTCAATTTTGTTAACCAGCTTCTATGTGGTACTTTGTCAAACGCCTTCCTAAAATCCATGTAGACAACATCCCCTTCATCAATCCTTCCTGTTACTTCATCAAAAAATTCAATTAGATTAGTCAAACACGATCTGCCTTTTACAAATCAGTGTTGGCTCTCCTTAATTAGCTTAAACCTCTCAAGTGCCCATTAATTTTTTCCTTGATTATTGTTTCTAAAACTTTACCCACCACTGATGTTAAACTGACTGGCCTGTAGTTATTAGGATTGTCCTTACACCCTTTCTTGAACAATGGTGTCACATTTGCCACTTTTCAATCCTCAGGCACCTCCCCTGCATCTAGGGAAATTATGGCAAGCCCTTTCCATTATCTCCTCCCCCAATTCCCTTAGCAACCTGGGATGCAAGCCATCTGGACCAGGTGACTTGTCCATTCTAAGCATACCCAGCCTTTCTAGTAAATTCTGTCTATTAATTTTCACCCCTTCCATTGCTTCTACCTTTTCCACTTCTACCGATATTTTGTCAGCATCCACCTCCTTAGTAAACACCGATACAAAGTCCTCATCGAGTATTCTAGCCTTGCCCTGCACCTCTAAGCATATATCATCACCTTTGTCTCTAATAGGCCCCACACCGCCTCTTACTGCCCGCTTACTGTTTACATGCCAGTAGAAGATTTTTGGGTTCCCTTTTATGTTAACTGCCATTCTACTCTCATATTCTCTCTTTGCCAATTTTATTTTCATCTTCACATTCCCGCTCAACTTATTGTATTTGGTCTGGTTCTCCCTTGAAGAATTCTCCAGTCATGCATCATACACCCTCTTTTTTTGTTTCATCATCTTCTCTATCTCCCTCGTCATCCAAGGAGCCCTTGCTTTGGTTTCCTTACCCTTCCCTCTTGTTGGAATGTACCTAGCCTATACTTGGAACATCTCCTCCTTAAAGATCACCCACTGTTCCGTTACAGTTTTTCCTGTCAGTCTTTGGTTCCATTTTACCCTGGCTAGTTCCTTTTGCATCCCACTGAAGTTTGCCCTATTCCAGTTTGCCAATTACACTCCAATTCTGCAAGTTTATTAAATGTCTTCCTATATTTTAACCGCAGGCCTGCTCTGCATTATCTACAGCCCCCAATTTGGTGTCATCCACAAATTACAAAATTATACTTCTGATTCCAGAATCCAAATCGTTTATGTAAATGGTGAACAACAGTGGTTCCAGCACCGATCCTTGTGAACACCACTTCCTACCATTTGCCAATCTGAGTAACTATCTTTAACCCTTACTCTCTGTTTTCTGTTTTGTAGCCAGCTGCTATTGGTCTCCTGACTCCACACGTTCTGAATTTAGTCATGAGTCTCCTATGCAGTACCTGATCAACTTATTGGCTTTTTGGAAATCCAAATATTTCTATTGCATTGCCCTTATCTACCCTTTCTGTTACTTCCTCAAAGAATTCAGTAACGGTTGGTCAAGCATGACCTTTCATTTTGGAATCCGTGCATACTCCTATTATATTTTCAGTTTCCAGATGTTTTTCGATTGCATCTTTGAGTAAAGATTTCATTTTCTTTCCTACCACTGATGTTAAGCTAATTGGTCTATAGTGTTATTATCCCAAGGAGTAATTTCAGGGCCCAGGATGTTCCATGTCCCAGCAATCTTTCTATGGTTCTTGTCCTGTAACAGTTCTAGTGTCAACAGTTTAAGTAATATGCAATGAAAAGGTATCTTGACTCTAAATCTTCTGGGCTAAGATAATACATTTCCAAGTCTTCACTTCAGCTATAAGTGATATAGATGTGGGAGGTGCTCTTAAAACTAAACACTGAACTAACACTTACATAATAAATGTTACAGCATCGTTTTTGCAAGGTGAGGCTCCCAGTGTGGAGCGCCCTTCGATGAGAACATAGTGCTCAATTTGCAATGTTCCCAATCTAATGACTAGAAAATTAGGAGCACCATGAATTGGCCATGCTGACCTCTGCATCCAATTTTTGAGATACATTCTCTGCACCGGGAGACTCACCATGCAAAATGTAACCTTATATATTCACTCTGGTTGACCAAGAATTAAGGATTGGCCTGTGGTAAGGACTTTCATGCAGTAGGGAAATAAGGGGGCATAAAGTGACATACCACTTAACTCTTGCAATTTTCAGAGTAAATTTTCCACAGGGACATCAGTCTAGTAATTTTCCTTCCTTCCCCATTGGTTGATAGACCAAAGTACATAAAAGATAAACATATGAGGTGGAGGTGTAACCATCTGTGTCAATAGATATTGGTGCGGATTATGTTTTATGCATTTCTGCAACTTGCATCACAATAATATCAATATATTAAAAAATGGTTACCAAAGTAAGATTTGGTTTGAATTTCAGTTTTAAACACAACTAGAAAGTGTGCTGACTTTAGTGATCATAATTCAGAATGTTACTTATTTATTATTAGAATACTTAAGCTCTGAACAAAATTTCAAAAATTCAGTTTTACAGTCAGCTTGACATCTCAACTGAGAAGGTCCAAGATAGTCTTGCAAGTTGATCGAAGGACTCAGTGAAGATGTAAAGACCTAAAACTAAGTAACCGACGGCTCTTTGGGTTCACCGAACTCATCTAGTTCCAGTTCCAACGTCACATTTTAACATTCATAAATAGTTATTTGGGATGTCTGGATGTACGATAAATCAACAGAACGTAACAGTTACTACCAAATAAGAGGTCCTAAAACCTGATATTACAGCAAACAGATGACCAACGTGTCACCTAAGCTGCATGGGCGCGCATCGATCAGGAGATCCCGTGCAGAGTGCTCACTAGTTGTTGCTGCTGGAAAACATACTGCTCAAGCGTGGCGGCACAGCAAATATAAAGGGACCACGCAAAAAGAAAAAATTAGAGGGAACATTGCAGATGATCCACTTTTTACTGAATAGATTCAAACAAAACCAAGGGGGGAAAATTCGGTATCGCCCCATTTGGGGCGCCGTTATCGGCCGTGCGCAAAGTTCAGCGCCTGGCGCTAATTATCGCCTCCGACAGCAAACTTGGCTTTTATCACCCCTGGAGGTGATTGGAGCACTAAATCAGGCGCTTCACACCTGTCTTAAGGCGCAAAAGCCGAGGAGTGAGGCGCTACCTCAGAGTGCTGGCGAAGCAAGGAAGGGCAAATCAAAATAAACCTGCAAAGTGCTGCTCAGTACTCAAAACTCCTTCACACAGCGTTGAATCTCTCCAGAAGTCTCTCTCTCTCTGACTGCGTGGTGCAAAAATGTCACCGACAAAAAAAGGCAGGAAGCTGTCGCCTTTAAATAGCACTCCCTTAGTCCCTTTCCGACAGCATAACGCTCCCCTCAACCTGTCGTTGCTAGCGGCAGGCGGTAAGGCAGGGGGCGCCACTCAATATCCGGTCCGGGGCGATAACGGGGCGTTGCGCACTCGAATGACGTCACAATCTGCCGCTGTTTAGCGCCATCGCAAAATGTCTAGTTAATTTCGCGAGCAACACAAACATCGCCGCGCCGGCCTCTAGTTGCTTTGCACCCCAATTGCCGCCCTCTTAAGGCGCTAACAAGAGGCGCAAACAACTGAATTTTTCCCCCCAAGCCTTTAATAGTTCCAACCTGTTGTAATGAATGAAAACACTTACTAGATACTGCACAGCACTACCCTGTTTGTTTTTGAAAAAGTGACAGATCCAATTTGGTAAAAGTAGTCAGAAATCTCAATGAAAGGCTCCAAAGTGATAACAGTTACTGAATTTTCTGTAAAGTGGAGGTCTAAAAGAAGGAATTGTGGTCAGTTATATAATTAGCCAATGATTGGATGTCTAACCTGCAAAACATGTTTTCAAGCCGGGTGTCCTGGACCACAGGCAGTCCACAAAGGGGTTCCAGAAGGCTCATATCATCAGATATCTGCTGGTCTATCATCTGACCACTTACTAGTATATATTATCTCTGCATGCTAATTAAATACAATTTCTGCAATGATAGCACAGTTTTCCTTTTGGAATTTAAAACTGGTATTTTGGAAGTTATATACAGGGTCTGCAGGAGTCTGTCAATATCTGCAGGGTATACCCCAAACAGAAAAGTTTGAAAACTGCTGACCTGCAGCAACACCTATGGAACAAGTAGCATTTATGCTATCTCACATTACATTTCAGCTGTCATTTGGACCAGGAAAAATTGGTTCTGCCAAAATATTCAGTAGATTTCCATAGCATAGTAAAATGAAAACAGCAACCAAGGAATCTATAAAAGCTAGAGTGCCACTAAACTATAGTAACTGAAGAGGATCATACCATATCACTGGACTTGTACGTGGTAATATTTACAGGAAACTTTGGTTTATCCGGAGGTTAACTGTCCGGAATGCTCGAGCCACCGGCAAAAATCAGGAGCCGTTTCGTTAGGTTTTTTTTCTTTTCGTTGCTTTTTTTTCAACCAGTCAGGCTCTGCAAGGTCTCGCTGAAGCTGTTGCTAAGCTACAGAGACGCTTGCAAGGTACGGCCGACTGTTTAGAAGCTGTAGGGTTTGTTGCCAGATACGGAGCTCAAAATCTCCATATGTTTCAACATTAGCGCTGGTTTGTCCGGCAGTTTTGATGGGACGGCAACAGCTCGGTCCCATCGGTGCCGGATAGCACAAAGTTTCCTGTATCTTTGAATATATAATGATCTACCAAACTTAGTTCTCCTACCGTTTAGCACTAAGTGGTTCTTCAGTTTCTACAAGGTTCTCTTCTTGTTGGAATTGAAAATCCTCAATGTACTCTGAAAACTTCTCAAAGAACCATTTTTGAATCTTGGAGTAGAATGTCCAACCACGTTTTTCTAGAAAATTTCAAAATTCAAGTTATCAAAGTACAAAACTGGTATTATGCCTTTTAAGAGCAATAAAAATCCTACTGCAGTATTAACTAATTTGGCAGATCAAAAATCACAAATTGCAATAATTTTATGAAATTCTGTGCTGGTTATTTAACAAGGAGACTGATTATGGCAAAGTAGCAATTCAGTTTACCCAGGAGTGCAGCATTTTTAAAAATTCAAACACTTCAAAAACACTTGAAGTAAATAATTGTTATTTTTTTTTATATTATTACATATTTTGTACTAGTACAACTGTGTATCTTTAGGCTCTTTCAATTTGACTTTCTAATATTTTCTACTGAAGTATAAAATATTGCATTACACATTAGAAATGTAGCTTCTCTAACTCTGGTAACTTTTGTTTTGCATCCAATGAAATCGTTAGCACTTTTATAGGAAGTATATGATGAGATTAATGCTGTGGCATCATGTTAGGACCGTGCAGGGTCTTAATTAATCTTTTCCTGCTGCTAAGCTAATGATCTAATTTACTTGGAGACAGATTATAATCAATTTAAAATGCAAGGCTAAAATTCTAATAAAGTATTTTGACTTTAAGGAGATGTTAGATCCTACTTCAGTAAGTTCAGCAAATGTCATCCACTGAGGTCACTTTATCTAAGCTCAATTACAGCCATGATGATGCACGTGCAGAAAGACAAATAGGAATGCTATAGCAAAGTCCTTCCAGTTCTCATCAACAGTGAACTAGTCATTTTAAGGATGCATGGTCTTCAAGAAGAAACAAAGAACATGCATTTATATAGCACCTTTCACATCCTCAGAACGTCCCAAAGTGCTTCAAAGCCAGTGAATTACTTTTGAAGTACCATCAATGTTATGTAGGCAAATGCAACAGCGATTTTGCACACAAGCTCCCACAAATATTAAGTGAGACAATCCCTTTTAGCGGTTTTGGTTGAGAGATAAATACTGGCCAGAATACCAGGAGAATCCTTTACTCTTCTTTGAATAGTGCCACAGAATCTTTCACATCCACCTGAACAGGCAGATGTGTGTTCGTTTAATGTTTCATGCAAAAAACGGCACCTCCGACTCTCTCACTACAACACTAAAGTGTCAACCTAGACCATGTGCTGGAGAGGAGTTGAACCCAAGACATTCTGACTCTCATGAGGAAACTCTGGTGGCACTACAACAGGGACATCACTGTAACGCGAGATGATCCAGCAACTGACCTTAAAGGGGCAGAAGTGTCCTTAAGGTCAGAAACCAAGACCCATTGAAGGCCTCGGCAGAGATTAAAGCCTTCAACGGGCAAGGCCATGAGGACAGAATGGAGGGGGTGGAGGCTGCTACACCGGCCTCTCTCTCCACGGGGCATCTCTGGGCAGTTACCGCTGCTTCTCTGGGTACACTACCACTTTCCCCATGGCAGCCGTAGGAAGTGGAAGCGACATGGGAAGAAGGAAGGAAAATGCACTGGGACCCAAGACCAGCCCCCTCTGCCATAATTTGCATGTGGTGAACAGGGTTGGAGCAGGCAGTAATCCCTGTGGAGGCCAGGAAAGAGAAATCCTGGTCAGGATGGTGAGGTAGCAGTAACCTTCACCACCCCATTTTCCCATGGTTTCCGGTGCAATCTTGCCCGCTTTAGAGCAGGATCATAGAGAAAAGTGCCCCCTTAGCATCCAAGTTGTGAACCAGCCCATTTCGATGACGGGAGACGAGATCCTGAGGGTGCTTTGGTGGTTGTGACCCAAGGCTGTCTAGAACTCGGTAATGTGAGGCTGTCAGGCAGTCAGTTGAGCAGCTGTCTGAGGCAGTTTATGATCAATAGTCCGAGACTGAGGCTGCCAGTGATCTGGAGAGCAGGAGAAAGGATGCATCGGATGTGAATAATACTGCCTTGAGCCTATGGGAACTCACTTCTTGCTAGGTTTGGCACGATTCTTCGGTGTGGCCATGGCTCAGTCTTGATGTTCTTTGTCTTCAGCTGGGAACTGGCGTCAGGAGCACTGTCAGCCAGCTTACCTACTCCCCTCATTAAAAAAAAAAGTATTTGGAAAACCCTTGTATACAAATGTACAGGACACATAAAAATCCTCAATTGTGTCACCTGTGCGTGGCACCACTATAATGAAAATTACATGTCACTCTTCTTCCCAAAATGCAAAAAGCTTCCCAAATACCTATTTCCTGAAGACAATGGTCCTTTAAAATGAAGGAAGGATACTCACATTTCAAAACTCAGTGAATATGAATTTACTTGTATGCATTTCAAGTTTTTTTTTTATATATAAGTTACTAAATTTGTTTGAGTCAATACACAACAACCACAATGAATGACACAATAAGTTAATAATTTTGCATTTTCTAATTCCAGTAGAAAATGTTAACAGTAAACAACCAAATACATCATTCTTCCATGTAAAGGTTAAAAATAAAATCCTGTCCGAAGCAGAACTCAAAATTTATCAGTAGGTTTTCAATGTGAGATATGGAAAAGTTAATGTCATGGTAATTCAAAAATTTTAAAAAGTGATAAGTTTACTAAAACAGTTCATCTTTCTTAAAGCATAATTCACAGTAATGTATTATGTCACCACAAGATACAGCAAAAACACCTCTTCCGGTCTCCAAGCACTTCAGTTTTGATATACTGATGTCCGGAACCCACAACATGAAATTCTCACAAATCAACCAGCTTATTTTGCTCGAGTACAACAGCCTCAAACTACCAGCTGCCGATTTGTGAGAAGTTGCTCGAGTATCAGTGTGGAAATTCTGTTTCCTATTGTCCTTAATCTTTAACCAAATATTATGCATTACTTTTTGGCACAAGACAAGCAGGGAGATGCATTATTGGACCACTCAAACACATCAACTGGTTTTGTTTTAAACTGTTTATAGAGTCATATCTGATTAGAGATTATATAGTTGCCTGCCTGGTGCCAGGGTTAAGGATATCTTGTCGCGGCTGGAGAAGAACTTGGAGTGGGAGGGGGAGGATCCAGTTGTCGTGGTCCACGTAGGAACCAACCACATAGGTAGAACTAGGAATGAGGTTATGCTGAGGGAGTTTGAGGAGCTAGGATCCAAATTAAAAAGCAGAACCTTAAAAGGTAATAATCTCTGGATTGTTACAGGAGCCACACACAAATTGGCATAGGGACAAACAGATTAGAGGTTTAAATGCGTGGCTCAAAGAGTGGTGTGGGAGGACGGGGTTTCAGTTCATGGGGCACTGGCAGCAGCACTGGGGAAAGAGGGAGCTGTTCCATTGTCCTGGCAAATTGAATAACTAGGGCAGTAGACAGGGCTTTAAACTAATGAGGGGGGGGGGGGGGGAGGATTCAGGAAAGAGTAAATTTAAAAGCAGCAAGAGGAAGGACAAGGCTCTAGAGCAGAGTAGAGTTTTGGGTAAAAATAAGCAGAGCGGGTCAGGAAGGGAGAGAGAGAGTAACAAAGGTAATAGGGCATCAGTGACTATTTGCAGATGCTGGAAACAGGTGGTCAGGTGGCATCTGTGGTGAGAGGAAGGTACGGTTAACATTTCTGGCCTTAGGACCCTTAGTTAACCTGAAATGTTAACCCTACCTTCCTCTCTCTACAAATGCTGCCTGATCAGCTTTTTCTATTGTTATCTTGATGAAGATCTGCTGTAAAGTTCCAGCTATGCACCAATGGAAATTAACCTAATTTTTAATTTTCTACTTTATAATTTTTCCCTCACATACTGTCATTCCTCCTCCCTATTTGGGGATTTTGTTCCTTTGTTACCATAAAGTGCTATCTGGGTTTCAACCACTGTTGAATACCTTTTAACCAGAAAGATAAAAAGACTTGGATCCAGCAAGAGTAGGTGTAACTGACAGAACTGAAGCCTGAATTTTCCAATTAGCGTTAGGTTAATGTCAGCATTAACCAGTTTAAAATGAATGCATTAATGTGGCATTTACCAATCGGAAAATCTAGGCGTTATCAGAGTGGTACAGTGAGGGAGGAATACGGAGTTCTTTGTGCCCTACACTAAGACTAAGTTCTTCATTAATCTTTCATTCCACACAGTGAGATGCTCAAGCTAGGTTTGCCAGAGATTTATATTGACTATTAGCAGGTGGTAAATCTAGTTTAATATATCCATCTGCACAGCAAAATCAATAACAATGTCACGGCCTTGAAATAGAGCCATTCTCTTGACATCCGAACATGAAGTTAAAGCAATAGCAGTACATTTTTAAAGCATTTCTGTATAGTATGGTATCTAACCTTAGTGACAAGCTGGCTTTTTGCAGCAGATCCAGCAAGCTCCAAAACTAGATACACTATTTCAACATGGGAAGGCAGGGAAGGAGGATAATTGCTGGAGTACCTGCTTGCAGTGGGAAACCTCACATGCCCCTAGTGCATGTCAGAAAATAGTGCCCAGTTGAGCTTGTGATTTCCAATATTTGCTGCCAGCAAGTGAAGTTCCCCATCATGACCTTATACTCGTAAAATAACACCCAGGATACAAACACTTCTATCAGCTGTGCATGGGCAGTCAGGGACATGCAACTCATTCACCTGGTGGATTTTAAAAGTGATGCTATTCTCTTTGACCATTACACTATCCCTACAGATTGAGTGCCTCTCTCTGTGAAAGACATGCAGGAAATATACAGCATTAGACAATGAGTGGTGATCTTCAGCACTGATGAGACCAAGTCAATGATGGTCAATAAATATTGACCATAACCTTTACCACAAGAAATAGATTGGTTTCAAATTACAAGGGAAGCAGAAATATAGGCAGTTCCAGTGGTTTTTATCCAAGAATCTGACTAAGAACACAAAGGAAATTGCTGTTTAATATGAAGCAACATGGCCAAACAGTACACGGCATTCCAATATACACCAGGCACAAAGGAGTAGATGCCACTCCCTAAAGTAAATATCCTCTGTAAACAATGATCGTTTTATATTTACAATTCAAAACAACGAAAGCATAAGAGTTCAGATCACATTTGTATCTCAGCAGTAAAAATTGAACACCTAGCATTAGTTTAAATATGAAACTTTACCCAAATACAGCAATTAAAATTAATTCTCCACCTTGTTCGATAAATTAAGAAATTTCGATATCCTGTTAGAAGAGAAGCACACACACCCTGGCAGTTAGTGAGTTATGCGGATGCATGCTGAGAAATGCTGCACATGCTCAGACTGTGGTATCGAGTGAACTGCATGCAGTGTGATAGTTCTTGGAAAAATATCAACTGCAATTCCAAGCTTTTCAGAGAGGTTGGTTGAGGCGTTCAAATTTAAAATAAAAGTGCTCGGAGACACAGGAGACAATTTTAGAGATGAGATTAATCATGTTATTTGTGAAGTATGCATTTTTCTAGATAAGTTACAAACCTTACTTTGAGCCCTTAATCAGCTGAACGGGGAAAAACGACAGATGAAAAAGTTTTCAAAAAATACTTTGAGCAATTTGATTAGTACACCTTCTTTCTTTTATTGGTTTCATATCATCTAACTTGAATGCTGCCACCCAGCCTTCCTGGGTTGCAATTTATTGTGCTGTTTAATTTTCAAAACAAACTCAGCAATAACTTTAGCAATTTTACTGAGGAATCCCTTCAGGAACATGTAAATCGCCAATCGATAGCCAAATCCATTCAGGATTGATTACTTTTATAAATCGTTGATAGTTTCTCATCAGTACTTTCTAGCTACTTTGCTTGCTTTTGATTTGTACATTCCCTACCTTCTCAGTTACAATTTGATGCCGTTTTACTGGAATTAATCAACAAAATGTGACAAAGGAAGTGTGAAGCCAATGTGATGGGAAAGTGACAGACAGGAAGTGCAGGCAGATGCAGCTTTTACATAGATCTCAACACTGACGTCTGGATTATAAATTGCACTATACAAATTACATATTTATATATTAACAGACAAATTCTTGACTATCTTGCAATCAATATTTTTGATTTCACATTTAATCAGTGAATGAATGATTTAATTTGATGGTGTACAAATACTTTCAAATTAACAATTCATAGTTTATAAATACTCAGATTGAAACATGAAATTTCCTGGGTAACTACTTTTCATATTAACAGGAGTCGAATGTTAAATATAAACTGTTTCATTTAAATTGAATTGAATTAGTACTTAAGTTCAACATAGTTTTAATGGAAAATAGTATACACTTAGTATCAAGCTATTATGCCTTAACTTGATTTTTAAAACTGTTTTTAATTTACCAAATCCTATGGTGCATTTTGTGAAATCATTTCTAATGGTTACTGTACATTTGCTAAGAAAAACTTTTGGGAATTTTGTGCTCAACAAGATGAGGGATGTTAGTTTTAGGGAATAAAACATTTTTCTTTGAGTACCCAAAATCAGCATCAAGCATTCCTCGCCATTGCATGGTTAGATGCAGAATAATGCTCCCTCTACTTTGTCCCAACAATGCACTTCCACCTAGACCTCAGAAGAAGACACCTAAATGCACCTGTGTGACATTATCCCACTTACCATACCAGCCATCCTGTAGCATCAGAGCAAGACATGGTGCCAAATTGGGGGCAGTTTCATAATGTGGGCCCATGATTACGACGGAGTTGAGACTGCCCAAACTCATTGTATATGCAATCCTTGCAGCCAAAGAAAATTTTCATCACAATCTGAAGTAAATGGACAGTGTCTACCCACTACACCAATACTGTGGAAAACTGATTATCAATTATAGTTTTTATACTTTGTGCAACATTTAAAATTGTAAAATGTTATTACACTAAATAAAGTCCTTTAACATTGCTCTAATATGCAACATTTATACTTTTGCTTAGCACTGTACTGATCTTGAAAAACACAACTGTAAATTACCTGTTCCATTCACTGAAGTTTGCACTTTCAAAGACTGCTGACTTGAAGAATCTTCACCTCTAAAAGAGAACAGAACTCAGGAAAATGCTGATATACACTTCAGGAAATTAGACAACTAACTATTATACATATCTAAAAATGTATAATTGTTTCATTTAAAAAAAACTCAAATTCACTTAATTCATATTTTTTTTTATAACCTAGCTCCAGTAACTCATTAATAAAGATTGTGCTTTTGAAGTACCGAACACATTGGTACATATTTCTTGTTTGATAGATCACTGGCGCGCAAGGAATGAATGATGAGTCCTCATTAATCCAGAAGGGGTTTTTATTGTAAAGGTGAATTAACGTAAAACCAACAAAAGAATATTTCCATCTATAGTAAAGGATTTCCAAAAGGAGTTACAAAATTCCTGTATGGTGTGCTTATTATTCCTCAACTCAGTCAAATATTTCCATATTTCATAGAGATGTAGTCTCAGCTAACAGCAGACAGCACCGAGAACTAATGTTTCAGTAACATTACCAGAACCATTCCATAATTGATGCACCAATTTAGTTCCCATTTTTAAAAGAAGACATCAATTCAAATTATTTACCTAACATGGTACAAAATTCATATAAGGAGATGCTGTGGGATACAATCTATGTTCTCAGAAGTTGCATTGAAATTACCAGTGAAAACAAAAATTGTGCTACACAAATAACAATCATACAACTAGCTCCAGTTACATCATTAGAAAAACACTCAGATGTTCAGACACACTTCCGCCATGACAGTTGCAAACAGTAGCAAACTTCAAATTGAAGAATTCGTTTTTTTAAATAAACAGACAAAAATGTCTACAAAATAAATGGTATCTCACTATACTTTGTGAATAACAGGATTAATTTCACTCCTATGACTTCATAATTCATGTAAGAAGTCACACAACACCAGGTTATAGTCCAACAGTTTTATTTGAAATCACAAGCTTTCGGAGCGCTGCTCCTTCGTCAGGTGAAGTGGAGAGATGCATATAGACACAGCTTATATAATCAGAGAATAATGCCAGATGATTACAGGTAATCTTTCTAACTGCCATTTATCACAGCAATCAAAGGAGTGAATGGTGTCCAAACAGGTTAGTCAGGAAAACATTACATCAAAGAACAATGAGGTGGGGTCACAAGGGGTCAAATGTTGCAGATGCTGGGGTCTGTATGAAAAACAAAAAACAGACAAAAACACATTTTTTTTGCTGGAAATCACAGCAGGTCCGGCCGCATCTGTGCAGAGAGAACAAGCCAACGACAACTCGAGTCTGGATGACCCTACGTCAGGTGGGGTTACATGTAGCGTGACATGAACCCAAGATCCCAGTTGAGGCCGTCCTCATGAGTGCGGAACTTGGCTATCAGTTTCTGCTCTACGATTTTGCGTTGTCGTGTGTCTCGAAGGCCGCCTTGGAGAATGCTTACCCGAAGATCGGAGGCTGAATGTCCTTGACTGCTGAAGTGTTCCCCGACTGGGAGGGAACACTCCTGCCTGGCGATTGTTGCGCAGTGTCCGTTCATCCGTTGTCGCAGTGTCTACATGGTCTCGCCGATGTACCATGCTCCGGGGCATCCTTTCCTGCAACGTATGAGGTAGACAACGTTGGCCGAGTCACATGAGTTGTACCATGTACCTGGTGGGTGGTGTCCTCACGTGTGATGATGGTATCTGTGTTGATGATCTGGCATGTCTTGCAGAGGTTGCCGTGGCAGGGTTGTGTGGTGTCGTGGCCGCTGTTCTCCTGAAAGCTGGGTAATTTGCTGCGAACAATGGTCTGTTTGAGGGCGAGTAGTGGAGGCGTGGGGATGGCCTTAGCAAGGTGTTCGTCGTCATCGATGACATGTTGAAGGCTGTGAAGAACATGGCATAGTTTCTCCGCTCCGGGGAAGTACTGGACGACGAAGGGTACTCTGTTGGTTGTGTCCCGTGTTTGTCTTCCGAGGAGGTCTATGCGATCTTTTGCTGTGGCCCGTCGGAACTGTCGATTGATGAGTCGAGCGTCATATCCCGTTCTTACGAGGGCGTCTTTCAGCGTCTGTAGGTGTCCATCGCGTTTCTCCTCGTCTGAGCAGATCCTGTGTATTCGCAGGGCTTGTCCATAGGGGATGGCTTCTTTAACGTGGTTAGGGTGGAAGCTGGAGAAGTGGAGCATCCTGAGGTTGTCCGTGGGCTTGCGGTAGAGTGAAGTGCTGAGGTGTCCGTCTTTGATGGAGATTCGTGTGTCCAAGAATGAGACCGATTGAGAGTAGTCCATGGTGAGTTTGATGGTGGGATGGAACTTGTTGATGTTATCGTGTAGTCTTTTCAGTGATTCTTCGCCGTGGGTCCATAGGAAGCAAATGTCGTCGATGTATCTGGTGTAGGTGTATAGCATTGGTTGGAGGTCCTGTGCAGTGAAGAAGTCTTGCTCGAACTTGTGCATGAAGATGTTGGCGTATTGGGGTGCGAATTTGGTCCCCATGGCTGTTCCGTGTGTTTGGGTAAAGAACTGGTTGTCGAAGGTAAAGACATTGTGGTCAAGGATGAAGCGGATGAGTTGTAGGATGGCGTCTGGAGATTGGCTGTTGGTGGTGTTGAGTACTGAGGCTGTCGCAGCGATGCCGTCATCGTGGGGGATATTGGTGTAGAGTGCCGAGACATCCATCATGGCGAGGAGTGTTCCTGGTTCAACTGGTCTGTGGGTGCTGAGTTTCTGTAAGAAGTCTGTAGTGTCGTGACATAAGCTGGGGGTTCCCTGTACGAAGGGTTTCAGGATGCCCAGAGAGGTTCTCACACAGGGTTCCGTTGCCTGATACGATAGGACGTCCGGGTGTGTTGGCTTTGTGTATCTTTGGGAGGCAGTAGAAGTCTCCCACGCGGGGAGTACGTGGGATGAGAGCGCGTAGGATGCTTTGAAGGTCTGGATCGAAGGACTTGATCAGTCTGTTGAGTTGGCGGGTGTGTTCTTTGGTCGGATCTGCGGGTAACTGTCTGTAGTGTTCCTGGTTGTCCAGTTGTCGGTATGCTTCTTTGCAATAGTCCGTTCTGTTCTGTATGACGATGGCTCCTCCTTTGTCTGTCTGCTGGTTTGATGACGATGTTGCGGTTGGTCTTGAGAGCGTGGATGGCGTTGCGTTGTGCTCGGGTGACATTCTGGACTGTCTTGTGAGTGCGGCTGATGAATCTGGCGTTGATGCATCTCCTGACAGCTTGAGCATACATGTCAAGCTTAGGGCAGCGACCCTCCGGAGGGGTCCAATTTGACTCTTTCTTCTTCGGTTGCTGCACTGCGGATCCCTCTGTCTGCTGTTCCGGATCATTGGTTGTCTCATTGGGTTCGCTGCTGACATCTTGGGATTTGTGGAAGAATTCCCGGATTACCTGTAATCATCTGGCATTATTCTCTGACTATATAAGCTGCGTCTTTATGCACCTCTCCACTTCACCTGACGAAGGAGCAGCGCTCCGAAAGCTTGTGATGTCAAATAAAACTGTTGGACTATAACCTGGTGTTGTGTGACTTCTTACATTTGTCCAGCCCAGTCCAACACCGGCATCTCCACACCATTCATAATTCATTTATACTGTGTGACTTGTGCATCTTGTGTTTTTAATACCAGTGAAATAATCATTTAATGCATCATCTTCATGCGATATCCTATATACAGATAAACTGAAGGTCATTAATACTACTTTAAACTCTTGAAATAAAGGGTATATTAATAGTCAATTAGTACCCATCAGGACCTCACATATCATACCTCTTTCTTACCCTACAGTTATTACCCCTCTGGAGTATCTATGCTTTAGTAAACATACTGGGCTGGATTTTGCAGGGCCGGGGGGGGGGGGGGGGGGGGGCGGGGGGTCAGTGGGCGTGATTGGTGGCGGGTCAGGTGGGAGAGTGTTTTTTCTCCCCAGCGGGTCGAGACCCCGCTGTGAACCCGCCGCCACGTGCCTTTCCCCAATATCGGGTCTGTCAGCGCCGAGTAGACCACATCTGTCAAGCTGAGGTGGGAGTTCAGTGGCCATTGAATCAGCGGTTGAGTTGACAGCTTCAAATGTACAGTAAAAGCTCTCACCTTAGAGGTATCTTTCCTCAGCCACAAACTCTTCCCCACTGCATTTCTACAACAGATTCACCATGCTGCAAGTCTTTACACAAGTCTCCATCCAGTCTGACCTCATTACCTCTCTCACCATTGACAGATCGCTTCTGTCATCTCTACTTCACCTGCCATCTATTCCATCAGCATGGGTGCCCTTTATACGCTCTCACCTTGGTCCTCAGAATCCCACCACAATCAGCCCAAACACCAGCAGCACCAGGCACACCAGCAGCACCAACACCACCACCAACCTTCTCCGCAATCAACTGATGCTGCACAGGACAGAGGGCATCAGCACCCAACGACATTGCTGCCCGGGAGGCCAAGGATGGCCTCACCACAGCCAGATTTACTTCACTTGACGCTGTACACCCTGGCTGCCACATGATGCGCCAGGTTGGCATCACCCCACACCAACACTATAAAGCATCCCAACAACGCCCAAGCCATTCCTTTTACACGCATCATCATTGCGGGGGTGCCGTTGTGTCTCACCATTCACTGCAACTCACTAAGCCACTTCCAAAGGTGCACACAAATCTGTCCAAGATCACAAAAAGCGTTGAAAGTAAAGGTAACAGAAACTTTACACGAACATTGCATAAAATACCCAAGTGCCTACCCTTGTGTGTTGTTAGTTGGTATGACTGCACTAGGATGAGGGCGAGTGTGACAGGTGGCTAGTGAGATGGGGATGTGATAATGTAGATAGAGAGGGATGGGTGGAGGTGCAAGGTAAGTTGGTGTGAGTAAGTATGTGCAGGAGTAGGGTAGGGAAGGCAGAGTGATGGGGATATGATGAGTGGCACAGCAGGATGAGGTAGAGTGTGGCTTTGTACTAACGTTTCGTGATCTACTGAGATCATTGAAACGTTTGCGGCACTGCACCCAGGCCCCCCTGACCACATCCCTGCTTGTGCCCTCCTCTGCAATGTGCAACCAGGCTGTGTTGATCTCCTGGAAGGTGTCTTCCGCCCATGGAAAGGGAAGAGGACCTCCCTGCGTCTCCCTCCATAAGCTTATGGAGGGAGTCATAGGAGAGCCTGGGTGCAGCCTGTACCTCTGTGCAGTGCTCATCAGTGTTTGGAGCACCTCAATGCTGTAGAACACGGACAGCACAAATGTCAAGATAAAGTTCGCCATGATCCCTTTAAGAAAATCAGCTGATGACACGTCATGAATGACATCACCAGACCTGCTTCCTCTAATTGGCTGGGAAACTCGCTGGGCGGGCGGAACAATCCCAATCAAGGTAAATTCATTTTAGAGGCTGGGCTGGAGCCAGCAGCTGGGTGGGGACCCACTACCGACATCGCCGGCCACGGACCCGCCGAGGTTAGTAAAATTGCGGTCACTGATGTACTCTTCCAGTCATCATCTGCAGAAATGCAACCTCAATTCGCTCTTTATCAATTGTACCTGGTTTTAACCACATCAGAGATTTTCTGTTCCAGCTCTATTCGCTTTAATTTTTCCTTTTCAAGTTCTTGCTTTAGAGTTTCAGCATTCGTCTCCTCCCTAAGCTTCCTTAGCTCCTCCTCTGTTTAGGGAAGAAATAACAGGACAGATTGGTTATACAATAATCATAATAAGTTAACCTCAATATTAGGAAGTACCACATTAAATGTACTGCACAATAAATATCTGACTGCAAGGTTACAAAGTTGACTGCAATTTGGTGGGCCAAATCCATCACAATCTCGAATTTGCTAACTTTAAAAATTATTCAGCTGGTTGGTGTGGTGTGCCTGTGACCAGCTTGGTGATCACTTTAGGCAGATACATTGCAGTCTGTTTGCCACAATTTTGCAATAATTACAGGAGAAATCACAAATAGACAGACAGAATTGCTTTTATATAACGTTTTGTTGCATCTCATGCCATCTCGAAAAGGTTCACATACAAATTAATGTGAAATGCAGTGACTTATGTGGGTGAACGGAACAGCCATTCTGTGCACAGCAAGATCCCACAAAACACAATGAGATGAAAGACCAGCTGATCTGAATTTTGCTGGAGTTGGTTGAGGGGGGTTAATGTTGGCTAGGACACCAGAAAAACTCCCTGCTTTTCTTCAAATAACACCATGATTTTTCTTTTAAACATCCATCTGAACAACCAAGGGACTATTGGGACCTCAGCTAAATGAATCATCCAAAGTATGGCACCTCTGCTAGTGCAGCACTTTCATACTGCTACACTGGATAGACTATAAGCTCAAATCTTGGACTTGAATCCACTCTGAACACGAGATAGCTTTCTAAATTTCTTTATTTAAAATAAACCTCTCTGGACAAAATTTTTTTCAAATGTTCAACAATGTCGGGTACTACCTATTTGCAGGCAGTACTTTGCAAACTGCTATTGTGTACCGGGTTAACTTGTCAGTTTCTTTCCACAGTCACTTACCCTGCTATATAGCATATAAAATGCCAAATCCCTTGAAATTTAAAATCAGTAACACATTTTACTTATCACATGGCTTTGCTTGAAACCTCAACCAAAAATCCATCAACAGCTTCAGCATTTCAAGCTGTCGTCCTGACCTTTAATGGTAGGAAACGCGGCAGCCAATTTGCACACAGCAAACTCCCACAAACAGCAATGTGATAATGATCGGATAATCTGCTTTAGTGATGTTGATTGAGGGATATTGGCTGGGGATACAGCTCCCCAGCTTCCATACTAGTGCTTCCGATGTGTCTTCCTTTCTCCTCAACCGAGGATTCCCCTCTACCATGGTTGACATGGCCCGCGACCATGTCCGTTCCATATCCCGCACTTCTTCTCTGACCCCTTCCCCTTCCTCCCAAAATCATGATAGGGTTCCCCTTGTCCTCATCTTTCACCCCACCAGCTTCCACATTCAACAGATCATCCCCTGCCATTTCCGCCACCTCCAGCGTGATCCCACCACCAAACACATCTTCCTCTCCCCTCCCCTTTCAGCATGCCGAAGGGACCGCTCCCTCTGCAGCACCCTGGTCCACTCAATCACCCCCAGCAGCCCCTTCCCTCCCCTCGGTACCTTCCCGTGCGAGTGCAGGAGGACCAACACATGCCCTTTTACCTCCTCCCTTCCCACTGTTCAGGGCCCCAAACACTCCTTCCAGGTGAAACAGAGATTTACTTGTACTTACAATTTAGTATACTGTATTCGCTGCTCACAATGCGGGCTCCTCTATAATGGGGAGACCAAACGCAGATTGGGTGACCGCTTTGCAAAACGACTCCATTCAGTCCGTACGGGTGACCCGAGCTGCCAGTCGCCTGTCACTTTAATTCTCCGCTCCATTCTGACCTCTCTGTCCTCGGCCTCTTACACTGTTCCAATGAAGCTCAACGTAAGCTCGAGGAACAGCACCTCATCTTTCTATTGGGCGCTTTACAGCCTTCTGGACTCAACATTGAGTTCAACAATTTCAGACTATAACCTCTGTCCCTATTTTTTTCAGGCAGCAGCTGTTGATGATTCTGCCATTCTCATTTGCAACATTTAACCACTCCTGCCTCCCACCCGATCACAAACCGTCCATTTTGTTCTTTCCTCCCCCTCCCCCTTTCACTCCCCTGCACCTGCTTAAAACCTGTTACATCTCTAACTATTTCCAGTTCTGACGAAGGGTCACAGACCTGAAACGTTAACTCTGTTTCTCTCTCGGTGGATGCTGCCTGACCTGCTGAATGTTTCCAGCATTTTTTGTTGTTATTTCAGATTTCCAGCATCCGCAGTATTTTTCTATTATATATTTCCCCTGCTCTTCTTCGAAATAGTGCCATGGGATCTCTCCACCTGAGAGAGCAGACAGCACTGCACTGCAGTATCAGCCTAGATTTTTGTGCTCAAGTCTCTGGAGTGGGACTTGAACCCACAACCTTCTGATTCAGAGACGAGAGTGCTACCAACTGAGCCATGACTGGCACAGTCACTACTTGCTCCTTTTTAGAGATTCCAGACCACCAGTGTTCTATTAAAGTAGAAGCCATAGCATTTTTTGTGATATACTGAATAAGTAATGTATGCTTGAACATTGTTACTACTTTATATTAATCTACAGAATATTTTTTAAATACTTGCATTTATATAGCGCCTTTCACGACCACCGGACGTCCCAAAGCGCTTTACAGACAATGAAGTACTTTTTTTTTTGAAGTGTCGTCACTGTTGTAATGTGGGAAACGCGGCAGTCAATTTGCGCACAGCAAGCTCCCACAAACAGCAATGTGATAATGACCAGATAATGTGTTTTCGTTACATTGATTGAGGGATAAATATTGGCCAGGACACCGGGGATAACTCCTTTGCTCTTCTTTGAAATAGTGCCATGGGATCTTTTACATCCACCTGAGCACACAGACGGGGCCTCGGTTTAACGTCTCATTCGAAAGATGGCATCTCCGACAGTGCAGCACTCCACTGGAGTGTCAGCTTAGACTTCTGTGCTCAAGTCTCTGGCGTGGGACTTGAACCCACAACCTTCAGACTTAGAGGCGAGGGCGCTACCAACTGAGCCACAGCTGACACAAGATATGTAACCTCGAGTCATATTTACCTAGATATCTAATAGTTTGAGCATTTAATTCAAGTTTCTTTAAGTAAACAGCATTTTTGTTTACATTTTGAATAAAATTCTAGTTTTATTTTGTTTGAAACCTGGTCGAAAGAAGACAACCTTCCCTTTAACACTATTTCCCTATCACCGGGGCAGGCAAATCACCCGCCAACAAGATTCTCCCATCCTGCATTATTCTTGTGCACCACAAGATGGTGCACAAGAGTAATGCAGATTAACTTTTCATTTCTTTCACGCAACTGTATTCACATTTCCCATGCCTCTGGTCTCACCCCCTCTCTCCTTCTCACTATTGCAGAGTCCTTGTCTTCATCTTCCATCCCCATTAGCTGCTACATTTACCAGATCATTTTCCACTACTTCTGCTGTTACAGCGTGACTCCCCAACATAAAGCACATCTTCACTTCCCCTCGCCATGCTTTCCCAATGTACATTTCCTTCCCTGAACAATTGTTCACTCTCTCATCACTCTGATCTTCCCCAGAAACCTTCCTATGTAACACCTTCCGATTTGTTTCTACCTACACCATTTTTTTGTGAAAGACAGAGATTCACAAGTATTTCTTCCAATGTATTACACTGGATTTACTGTTAAACAAATGCTTCTAACTCAAACTGGGTAAACATCTCCATTCTATTCACCAGCATAATTCTGACCTCTGTGGCTTCCTACTTCAGCTTCCCTTTCTTTCCAATTTAATTCAACCTCAGGCCTCCTATACTGTTCCAACCAAACTCAGTCTTGATTTCAGGAACACTCTTGGACACGTCAAAAATCAACTTCAAACTTCATATCTTTAGTTTCTCCCGTTTGCATTTAGCTTTACCCCCATCCACTTTAGATTTGGTTCGATCACCTTCTGTGTTTCTTGTGCCTATTCACAGCCTAATTGAGAGGGCCTTTATATATCATTTAGCACTTTTTATCTCTTCCAGTTTTTCCTCTGAAATCCATCCCTTCTGTTAAACCTATCAGCACTTCCCTTTATCTATTTGCATTTCCCATAAGTAAATACTGCAGTATTCATGAGACGCCAATATATACCCAAAACAATATTGCCATAATGCTGCCATTAACAAGGCCCACATTAATTGCGTATTGTATCGGCACATTTTAAAGAGGTATTTGAGCTGTCATTTAATTTTCTCCTGGGAGGATATGAGGTGGGGCTTCACGTGATAAAGAGAAAAAGTGTTCTCATAGTGACTATGTTGGTCAGATTAGCTTTGAATTCAGTCCCACTGTGCGGTATTTAAGTTGGATGTTTTTGGTCATTTAATTAAGTAAATGTTCTTGTCTTTAGTTAAACTCAGAAACATGTTTTAAACATACTTCTGCTCTTCCGGTGAATTAAACCATTTCTCTGACATAAATATCAAGAAAATGAGAACCAACAGAAACATTGAAAAATAGGAGCAGGAGTAGGCCATTCGGCCCTTTGAGCCGACTCCGCCATTCAAGATGATCATGGGCTGATCCTCTATCTCATTACAGGTACACTATCCCATATCCGCAATTCCGAAATTCGAAAACCGAAAGTTTTTTCGCGGAGCGTAACTAGAGTATTTATGGTCTATATTTATCCCACTATTTAATTTACCAAATTATTACTGTACAAATAAACTGTAATACTATTTATAGTCTTTATTTATCCCACTCAGTGTGAATATTCATAAGGTTCACTGCAGAAATATTAATGTGTTTGCTTATGGGGTGCTGCCCAGACCCCCACTAGGGTGTTACATACTGATTCTGAATACCATTCTGAAATCCGAAAAATTCCGAATTCCGAAAAACATCTGGTCCCAAGGGTTTCGGATAAGGGATAGTGCACTTGTACCATATTCCTGCTCTCTCCCCATACCCCTTGATGCCTTTCATATCTAGAAATCTCTCTATCCCCTTCTTGTGATACAGAGTCAAGATGGCACCCGAGACGGTCCGGCGCTAGCGCGCTCTCCCTGCTTCGGGCGGCCCACTCTCGCCGCTCGCTCCCGCAACCGGAGCGAGGTGTTCGGCGAGTCGGGCGGAGGCAGCGCAGCGCATCGGGACGCAGCAGCAGCCACGTCGACCCGCTAGGGCACGTCGGCCGGCTGCTCCTCAGCGGGAAGGCAGTCCTGGGAGGAGGGGAGCCGAGCATGGCGGCCAGAGGTCGGACCGGAAGCGGGAGAAGCAGGCCCGGGCCGCCGGACCGTGGAGCCGGCGACGGTGAGGTGGAGGCCGCGGCGACCGGAGGATGTGTTCGGCGAGTCGGGCGGAGGCAGCGCAGCGCATCGGAACGCAGCAGCAGCCACGACGACTCGCAGTCCGACTGGGAGGAGGGGAGCCGGGAATGGTGGTGAGAGGGTGAGCGGGAGAAGCAGGCCACCACACGTGGAGCCGAGCTGGCAACAGTGAGGAGGAGGCCGCGGTGACACGGAGGACGGAGCGGCTGAGGGACATCGTGCTCCCACTGCCACTGGATGCCAAAGAATTGACTTTCTGAACACGGCGCTGTAAAAATAGCTGACGTGTCCCTACAGGGAGTAAGCATTCCATTGTACTTGTACTTGTACTTGTACTGGTACTGGTTACGTATTGGCAAATAAAATTGAAGTGAATAAATATATTCAGTGACTTGGCCTCCACAGCCTTCTGTGGTAGAGAATTCCACAGGTTCACCACCCTCAGTGAAGAAATTTCTCCTCATCTCAGTTCTAAATGTCCTACCCAGTATCCTGAGACTGTGACCCCTTGTTCTAGACCCCCCAGCCAGGGGAAACATCCTCCCTGCATCCAGTCTGTCTAGCCCTGTCAGAATTTTATACGTTTCAATGAGATCCCCTCTCATTCTTCTACACTCTAGTGAATACAGGCCTAATCGACCCAATCTCTCCTCATACGACAGTCCTGCCATCCCAGGAATCAGTCTAGTGAACCTTCGCTGCACTCCCTCTATGGCAAGTATATCCTTTCTTAGGTAAGGAGACCGAAACTGCACACAGTGCTCCAGGTGTGGTCTCACCAAGGCCCTGTACAACTGTAGTAAGATATCCTTGCTCCTGTACTCAAATCCTCTTGCAATGAAGGCCAACATACCATTTGCCTTCCTAACTGCTTGCTGCACCTGCATGTTTGCTTTCAGTGACTGGTGTACAAGGACACCCAGGTCTCGCTGTACATCAAAATTTCCCAATCTATCACCATTTAAATAATACAGGAAACGCTCGTTTAAATGGCACCTAATTATCCGGGATTCTCTAATAACCGGCAAAATTCAGGAGTAGGTTTTGAGGCTTCTATATACTGTATATTTCTGGCTGTGTAACCGGGGTTCTCGTACCTTTTGCCGTGTAACCATGGCTCCTGCACCTCTGGTTGTGTAACCGGGTCCCCTGTACCTGTGGCCGTGTAACCGGGTCGCCCGTACCTGTGGCCGTGTAACCGGGTCGCCCGTACCTGTGGCCGTGTAACCGGGTCGCCTGTACCTGTGGCCGTGTAACCGGGTCGCCTGTACCTGTGGCCGTGTAACCGGGTCGCCTGTACCTGTGGCCGTGTAACCGGGTCGCCTGTACCTGTGGCCGTGTAACCGGGTCGCCTGTACCTGTGGCCGTGTAACCGGGTCGCCTGTACCTGTGGCCGTGTAACGAGGCTCCAGCACTTGTGGCTGTGTGATCGGGGCTCCAGCACTTGTGGCCGTGTGATCGGGGCTCCAGCACTTGTGGCCGTGTGATCGGGGCTCCAGCACTTGTGGACGTGTAACCGTGACTCCAGCACTTGTGGCTGTGTAACGGGGCTCTCGTACCTTGGGCCATTGTCACTCCATGTCCCTTCTTCTGGTCTGAGGTCGGCCGATATATAAATTGCCTCGGTAGGTATACCTCTCCGTTATCCGGAATTTTTAATCAACCGGCACCATCCTGGTCCCGTAGGTGCCGGATACGAAAGAGTTTACTGTACTCTGCCTTTCTGTTTTTCCTACTGAAGTGGAGAACTTCACATTTATCCACGTTATACTGCATCTGCCATGTATTTGCCCACTCATTCAACTTGTCTAAATTGTCTTGATGCCCCTTTGCATCCTCCTCACAACTCACAATCCCACCTAGTTTTGCGTTGTCAGCAAACTTGGAAATATTACATTTGGTTCACTCATTCAAATTGTGAATAGCTGGGGCCCAAGCACTGATCCCTGCGGTACCCCACTAGTCATCGCCTACCACCCCGAAAAAGACGCATTTATTCCTACTCTCTGTTTCCTGTCTGTTAACTAATTTTCAATCCATGCCAGTATATTACCCCAATCCTGCATGCTTTAATTTTGCACACTAACCTCTCTCTTATGTGGGACTTTATCAAAGGCCTTCTGAAAATCCAAATACACCACATCCACTGGTTCTCCCTTATCTATTCTACCAGTTACATCCTCAAAAAACTCCAGTAGGTTTGTCAAACACGATTTCCCTTTCATTAATCCAAGTTGACTTTGTCTAATCCTGTTGATATTTTCCAAGTGTCCTGCTATCACATCCTTTATAATACTCTAGCATTTTCCCTACTACTGATGTTAGTCTAACCGGTCTGTAGTTTCCTGTTTTCACTCTCCCTCCTTTTTTAAATAGTGGGGTTACATTTGCCACCCTCCAATCTGCAGGAACTGTTCCATAATCTATAGAATCTTGGAAGATGACAACCAATGCATCCACTATTTCCATGGCTACCTCTTTAGTACTCTGGGATGCAGATCATCAGGCCCTGGGGATTTATTAGCTTTCAGTCCCATTAATTTCTCCAGCACTATTTTTTTTTTTACTAATACTCATTTCCCCTTCACACTAGACCCTTGGTTCCCTAGCATTTCTGGGAAGTTATTTGTGCCCTCTTCCGTGAAGACAGAACCAAAGTATTTGTTTAAATGCTCTGCCATTTCCTTGTTCCCCATTATAAATTCTCCTGTTTCTGACTGTAAGGGACCCACATTTGTCTTCACTAATCTTTTTCTTTTTACATACTTGTAGAAGCTTTTACAATCTGTTTTTATGTTCCTTGTGTAGGAACTGGGGTTCCTAGCCGAAGAATTGAGATCGACTCAGAAAATCAAAAACAATAAAATTTAATGAACAAACGAAGCTGTACAGGAAACTGTAGGATACAATGCAAATATGTCTGGTCTGCTTGAAAGCCTCTCTGGAAACTGCTAGAAGGTTCCGAGCTCTGACGTCATGACGTCATCACGTTCTTCCCGCCGTTGAGAGATCACGTGACGGACGACATGACGTCATCACGCGGAGTACAGGAAAGAAGCCCTAGTACAGTTAACAGATACATTAAAGGTGCAGCCCCCAGCTGTACTACATTGCTGTAAAAGGAATTATATACAATTGTCCGTAATCCTCTGGTGGTTCCGCCACACTTGCAAGTTTACTCTCATACTCTATTTCTCCCCCTCTTAATCAATCTCCTGGTCCATTTTTGCTGAACTCTAAACTGCTCCCATCCTCAGGCTTACTACTTTTTCTGGCAACTTTATAGGACTCCTCTTTGGATCTAATACTATCCTTAATTTCTTTTGTTAGCCATGGTTGGGCCGCTTTTCCTTTTGTGTTTTTGCGCCAGAAAGGAATGTATAACTGTTGCAATTCATGCTTTCGTCCTTTAAATGTTACGTCATGCCTTTTAATGAAGCTCCCCAATCTATCATAGCCAACTCACTCCTCATACCATCGTACCCTTGTTACATGCATCTCGAATTTCCTGTTTGATGTCATCCCCTACATTACCACTACTGTTTGGAGGCCTATAGACAACTCCCACCAATGTTTTCTGCCCCTTGGTGCTTCTTCGCTCCACCCAGACTGATTCTACATCTTGATTTTCTGAGCCAATATCCTTTCTCACTATTGCTCTGATTTCATCCTTTACCATCAAGGCCACCCCACCTCCTTTTCGCCTGTCCTTCCTAAATATCGAATATCCTTGGATAATCAGCTCCCAGCCTTGGTCATCCTGCAGCCATGTCTCCGTAATCGCAATTATATCATATCTCTTTACATCTATTTGTGCTGTTAATTTATCTACCTCATTATGAATGCTTCGTGCAGATACAGTGCCTTTAGATTTGTCTTTTTAACATTTTTAGACATCTTAACATTTTTTTGTACTATGGCCCTATTTGTCTTATCATTTTTTCTTACCCGGACCCTATTTGTTAGTGCACTCCTTTGTTTGTACGCACTGTCCCTTCCTGACACAATCTGGTTATCCTTACCCCAATCACTTTCCTGCACTGCTTCCTTGTCTTTTCTCTTTAGCATTCTAGATTTCTCTCCACCGGGACCCTCCCTCCCCTTTAGTTTAAAGCCCTATCTACCTCCCTAGTTATTCAATTCACTAGAACTCTGGTCACAGCACGATTCAGGTGTAGTCCGTCCCAATGGAACAGCTCTCTCTTTCCCCAGTACTGGTGCCAGTGGCCCACGAATCAAGAACCCACTTCTCCCACGCCAATCTATGAGCCACGCATTCATCTCCCTGATCCTATTGACCCTATGCCAATTTGCTCGTGGCTCCGGTAATAATCCAGAGATTATGACCTTTGTGCTTCTGCTTTTTAATTTAGCCCCTAGCTGCTCAAACTCTCTCAGCAGAACCTCTTTCTTTGTCCTACCTATGTCGTTGGTACCTATGTGAACCATGACAATTGGATCCTCCTCCTCCTCCAAGTTCTTCGCCAGCCCGGAGGAGATTCCTTTACCCTGGCAACATAGCCTTTGTGGCTCACGCTCCTGGCTGCAGAGAACAGTGTCTATCCCCCTAACTATACTGTCACCTACTACAACCACCTTCCTTTTTACTCCCCCCACTTGAACGGCTTCCTGTACCACGGTGCCGTGATCAGTTTGCTCGTCCTCCCCGCACTGGTCCACAAGGGTTGCAAGAACCTCAAATCTATTGGACAAGTGCAGGGACTGAGGCTCCTGCAATACTACTTCCTGGATCCCCGTACCTGCCTCACTTGCAGTCACACCCACCTGTCCCTGACCACGTATCAATTCTAAAGTATTTAATCTAAGGGGTGTGGCTGCCTCCTGGAGCAAAAGGTCCAGGTAACTTTCTCCCTCCTTGATGTCTCGCAATGTCTGCAGCTCGGACTCCAGCTCCTCAACTCGGAGTCAAAGTTCCTCGAGCTGCAGACACTTACCGCAGATGTAGTCGCCCTGGACAAAAAGTCCACCAGCTCCCACATATTGCAGCAGCAACACATCTCCTGTTCTCCCATTATTTTGTTTAATTAATTCGTTTAGTATTAATCAAATTATTTACCTCGTTTAGTTTATTAAAACTAGCCTTCAACTCATCAGTACTTGCAGTTTCTTACACAGCTGGGTGATAAATAGACAGACAGTCACGAGGAGGACAGTAAGGTGTTCACAAATAAATGTTGAAGACAAAACTGCACATATTAATTCTCATCACATCCTCAGGTCATCTCAAAGTGCTTCACAATCAATGAATTACTTCTGAATCAATGAATTACTGAAGTGCAGTCACTATGGTTATGCAAGTAAACCTAGCAGCCAATTGCACGCAGCAACAACCCACAAACAGAAAGCGAGATGAATGGTTAGTTAAACAATCCAGGGCAAAACATCACTGCACCAACTTTGTTTCTTACGATAGGTTAACATCAATTCCACAGAGAAAGACTCAATCAAATTTAATACTAAGTCCCTCTGCTGCTGAAAACATGCTATGGTGATAGCTTGTTGTCAGCAGAAGTGCAGTACTGCAACAGCACCCAGTAATGTAAATCAAAGAACTCAGTCTCTCTTGAATCCAAGCATGGTGCTTGGATTCAATTTTCAGTGGGACCCGAGTGGCAGTCAGAAGCACAAAAATACTGGGTGATTTCAGTGTCCCATCAACTGGTCCAATGGCATGCTGGTTTAGTAAAAAGGGGAGAGTGAAGCTTGGAGGTAATGGATCTCCTCTGGAGTGTCGCTTTCCCTGAGCTTCAGCAGTGTAAAAAAAAAGTGTTTTTGGATTTGGAAAAGTGGTACATGAGATTCCAAATGCACTTTTCAGAAACCTAGATTTAGCCATGGGGCACAGCACTAGCTTTGTTTTAGAGTTTCCCCACACAATTACTTGCTTTCAACTTAGTGACAATCTCATTAAAACTAATCACTGGAAGGACTTGCAGTTGCAATAGGAATTTGGAACAGCTGGAAAATACAGGACACCATATGGATTGCACATATTCAAGTAATGGTGTTTGTTTTAATTGTGCAATAGATATTTGATATCCATCTCTATGATTGATATACTAGTTTGCTGATGATACAAAGGCTAGGTGGGAAAGTAAGCTGTGAGGAGGACACAGAGCCTGCAAAGGGATATAGACAGGTTAACTGAGTGGGCAATGAGGTGGTAGATGGAGTAGTGTGGAGAAATGTGAGGTTATTCACTTTGCTAGGAAGAATAGAAAAACAGAATATTTTTTAAATGGTGAGAAACTATTAAATATTGGTGTTCAGAGAGATTTAGGTGTCTTCTTACAGGAAAAAACAGAGTGAGCATGTAGGTACAGCAGGCAAATGGCATTTTGGCCTTTATTTCAACAGGTTTGGAGTACAAGGGTAAAGTAGTCTTGCTACAATTGTACAGGGCTATGGTGAGACCACACCTGGAATACTCTACACAGTTCTGGTCTCCTTTTCTGAAGAAGGATATACTTGCCTTAGAGGCAGTGCAACGAAGGTTCACTAGATTGATTCCTGGGATGAGAGAATTGGCCTATGGAGGAGAGATTGAGTAGATTGGGCCTATACTCTCTGGAGTTTAAAAGAATGAGAGGTGGTCTAATTGAAACATCAGGTTCTGAGGGGATTGACAGGGTAGATGCTGGGTGGTTATTTCCCCTGGCTGGAGTGTCTGGAACTTGGGGGCACAGTCTCAGGATAAGGGGTCGACCATTTAAGACTGAAATGAGGAGCAATTTCTTCACTCAGAGGGTTGTGAATCTGTGGAATTCTCTGCACCAAAAGGCTGTGGATGCTGAATTGTTGAGTATATTCAAGGCCGAGATAGATAGATTGTTGGACTCCAGGAGAATCATGGGATATGGGGATCGGGCAGGAAAGTGGAGTTGAGGTCGAAGATCTGCCATGATCTTATTGAATGGCGGAGCAGGTTCGAGAGGGCGTATGGCCTGCACCTGCTCCTAATTCATATGTTCTCATGCAAAACTGCATTGGTCAAGGATATTAGAGAGAGTAATTTAAAGCTACAGCATCTATTTCTGCATACCGATCAGCTGTTTACTTAAAAGCCCTCTTAATTCAAAAGTATCTTAAAGCATTATTCACATGTTGTACAAAAAATTACTTGTATTATGCACTTTATTGCATAATACAACTTCACAGAAAAGAAGACACTCCAACAACAGAAAAATATAATTGCCAGAACACTGTTGGTGAAGCTAATTTGCTTTCCGGGTGTATTCTAGTTTAGAAAGAAGATTGTTAATACAGACTATGCAAGAAGACTGAAGTGATTAACAGCTGGACACTCCGAACCCCCTCTTTTCCTGCCACACAGTCCAATTGGAACCCTAAACATATACTGACTGCTGGAAAAAAAAGTCTATCAAAAGTTAAGTCTTTCCAGAGTAAAGCCCACTGCATTGTTTTTACATTCCTCTGTGTTTACAATGCAGCCAAGACACAACTGGCTCATAAATTAAGAACTTAGAATATTTTAGAAAAGGGGATGGGAGAAAATGTGCAAAAAATTGGAACAAATCTAAAACCAGAAAGGTAAGGTACGGTACATTGACTTAATCATTTAACAGTTTGACAACAAATCCTAAAGAGAGTATGGTAATTTCTTATAAAATGTTAAGAAACCCATCCTTGCAACATTCCAACATATTCTTAACCAAAGTATATGCAGAGAATTTTTAAGACAACAAATCAAGACAATGTTGTTCTGGGAGATTGTTCCATTTTTATATAAAATTTTGCACAGGGCATGTACTTCCTGTCCAAAAACCTTATTTCCCGTTTTGACGATTGCTGGTTATGCTTTTGTGTCAACACTTATTGTAAATTGCAGTGCCAACATGTCCTATTCAATTTTATGTCAATTGTCACAATGTAGTTGTAGGCTCTGGACAGTAGGTGGGTTTGTGGAGTGAGTTTCTGAAGTCTCTCTCCAAATATATTTTCTGAATGTATTGGCAATGGAGTAATATTTTTCCCCAACCTTTATCTCTTAAAGGCTTCTGATCAGTTATCACTGATTTTGATGTTGAGTTGTTCCCATGTGACACTATGCTCATGACTATGCACACCAATATATTGAACGGACTATGTGCATTTAACAAGCCAGAGAAGACCACTATTCTGATAGCAGAATACGAGGCTCACAAAAGTTACCAGCTGAATAGACATCTCTGTTTAATTTGAGGAATGTCATCACTGGTGGGAGAATTGTGTGTTGGCAATATTAGGAGAAAAGGGAAGAATATACATAAAATCATAAACAACGGCAGAAAACGCTGGAAAAACTCAGCAGGCCAGGCAACATCCGTGGAGAGAGAAACAGAGTTAACGTTTCAGGTCGCAGACCCTTCGTCAGAACTGAGAAAAAGGCAGGAAATGAAACAGATGAAAAAGCAAGTTTGGGGGCTGGGAAATGGGGGAGGGGATGAAAGAACAAAAGGGAAGGTCTGTGGGGGGTGAAGAGACATCAAGAGATATTCAAGGCGAGACGAGATGGTAATAGGACAGGTAAAGAGACAAAAGATGGCTCTAGATGAAGTGTGAAATGCGCTGGCAGAATGAGAGACAGCTGCCATGTGGGAGAGAAAAAAAAAGGAAAAGGCACAAACCAAAAGTGTGAATAAAAAATATATAAAAATATGATAGGGGCCGAGGTTATGATCTGAAATTGTTGAACTCGAGAGTCCGGAAGGCTGTAAAGTGCCTAATCGGAAGATGAGGCACTGTTCCTCGAGCTTAAAATCATATGTAGTTTTAAGTTTTCAAAACCTACTGGGCACTACATAAATCTGATTTTGTCCAAATTAAACTCTCCTCTGATTCTATTGTTCTTAAATGGAGCAGTCATTCCATTTCTCCTTTTCCCTTTAAAAAAAAAATGCACTTTTCTACTTTCAGAAAAATAAATATGCAGACCGACATAAATCGTGCCATTCATGTAGAAATGACTAATGAAATATACTGGGCAGCCTGCTGGTGGCGTTGTCCAGGGAGAGTATAAATACTCGGGCACGGACCCAGCTTGCTTAGAGACATTTTGTAAACAGGAACTAGTGAAGGACAACTAGACTTCCATGTTGTGAAACAGTCGATTAAAGCCTTGTTTAATACTCTGACCAAGTGCCTAGTAGTTTTCTTACGTCAATTTAATCGACTGCTTGCTGCTCCACGCTCTGAGTGGTTTTGGGAACAGACGGCTACGACTCAAACGGTAGAAGGGAACCAGAGGGAGTAATCAATTCATCATGGAGAAACTACTCCGACCCGCCCGTCTTGACCTGGACCCGAATTCACCTACAATGGCTAAGGTATGGAAACACTGGTATCGTACCTTCAGCAACTTCCTCAGGGTGTGTGGTGAGAATGTTCCTAAGATACCTATGTATCCCCTCATGTGTTTGACTATAGCAAAGACTGTGTAGACTATGACTCCGCTATCCAAATACTACACCAACTATATGTTAAGGCCCCAAACTAAATTTTTGCTCAGCATCTACTAGCCACAACTCGACAACAACCCGGGGTATCACTTGACGAATTCCTTCAAAAGCTTTGCAGGCTCAGCAAGGATTGTAATCTCAAAGCAGTCTCAGCTGAGCAGTACCAGGAGGAGTTAATTCGTGATTCCTTTATTAACGGAATTGCGTCTCCTTTCATACGCCAGCGTCTGTTGGAGAATAAAACCCTCAAGTTACAAGCTACCTATGACCAGGCATGTACTCTGGACTTAGCAAAAAAAAATGCAGATGCCTATCTTTTACCGCATGCACAGACTGCTGCTATCACTTTTGGTGACTTCTCCAATGGGCCTCGGGCGGAAGCCCTCACTGATGACTACTCTATCCTAGCCGACGACGACCCTACCCTAGAAGCCTTCATTGATGACGACCCTACCCTAGCGGCATCTTGGCAATCTGGAAGGAAGTGTTTCTTCTGTGGAGGTGCATTCCACTACAGGAAATTTTGTCCTGCTCGGAACGCAACCTGCAGTCATTGCAGTAAGAAAGGTCACTTTTCTCAGGTATGTCAGTCAAGAGCCCCTGTTAGTTTTGCAGCTGCTATCTATAAAACTGCTCCTCCCCCAAGAGCCACTACTAAGGTTACAACTGTCAAGGGTAAAACTACTCCTCCCATCACAGCTGTTTTTCCACAAAGCCTGTCCCATGCAGCCATGAAGGTTTCGGTAAATGACACATTGAGTGCACTAATCGACTCATGCGGCTCTGACAGCTTCATCACTGAGCAAGCTATCAGTAAGTTAAAACTGCGTATTTACCCCTCGGACAGGGAAATTGCAATGGCTCGGACGACACTGACCACCAACTCTTCCGGCTTTTGTCTTGTCGACCTTATTCTCAATGCCCGCACTTATTTCTCCACCCGGCTCGGGGTGCTCAAAAACCTATGCAGTGATGTGCTCCTGGAACAGGATTTCTAGAAACAACACAAAAGACTCACTTTTGAGTTTGGAGGGTCAAAACCAGAGTTTACTATTTCCAAAGTACCATTTTGTGCACTTTCGGTGGCTGCGCTCGACGAGCCCTCCTTGTTTGCCAATCTTTCCCCCCGATGCAAGCCCACAGTCACTAAATCACGACGTTTCAGCCAAGATGATCTATCCTTTATCGAGGCAGCGATCTCTCGCCTTCTAGTTGACGGCATCATTGAGCCATGTTCATCTTCCTGGCGGGCTCAAGTCGTTGTTGTTAAAAATCCTCTAAAGCAACACAAGAAACGTCTTTGCATCGATTACTCGCAAACTATTAACCAGTATACCGACCTGGATACCTACCCACTACCACGCATCGATGACATGGTCAATAACCTTGCCAACTACAGGGTATTATCAAATTTTGACAAAGAGCGCATACCATCAAGTACCGTTAAAGGACTCTGACAAAAAGTATACGGCCTTTGGTCAGCTTTACCAGTTTTGTCGCCTTCCATTTGGGATCACCAATGGGGTGGCCGTCTTCCAACGAGCAATGGATAGCCTAGTCAAGCAGGAGAACTTAACGGACACTTTTCCATATCTGGATAATATCACCATTGCTGGTCATGACCAGAAGGAGCATGATGCCAACCTCCAGAAATTTCTTGACGTTCTCCGTCGTCGCAACTTAATCTTAAATGAGTCCAAATCTGTGAAATCAGTACCATCAATCAACATCCTTGGCTACTGGGTGGGTAATGGTGTCATCAAACTGGATCCGGAGCAACTTCGTCCACTTCAGGAGCGCCCTCCTCCTATGAATCTCGGCTCTCTTCGTCGGGCCCTCGGCATGTTCGCCTATTATGCGAAGTGGATACCCCATTTTTCCGACAAGATCCAGCCCCTGCTTCATGCAACGTAATTTCCATTGAAGGCAATGGCTATTTCAGCTTTCGACCTCCTCAAGCAACAGCTGGAAAAAGCCACGCTTCATTCCATCGATGAAAATCTCCCTTTCGTGGTCGAGTGTGATGCATCGGATGTGGCGATCTCGGCTACCTTGAATCAAGGTGGTCGACCCGTTGCATTTCTGTCTAGAACTTTGCAGGGTAGCGAGCTCCATTATCCTCCTGTCGAGAAGGAGGCTACGGCTATCATCGAAGCAGTACGTAAATGGAGTCATTTTCTCGCTCGTCGCCATTTCACGCTTATAACCGATCAGCGCTCCGTGGCCTTTATGCTGGATAACCGGAAACGCACTAAGATCAAGAATAACAAAATACAGCTCTGGAGGATGGAATTGGCCGCCTTTGGCTACACCATACATTATCGACCCGGCAAAGAGAATGTGGCCCCGGATACCCTCACGGGTGTATTCTGCTCTTCCATGTCAACTTCGACTCTTGCGGATCTTCATACTGACTTATGCCATCCTGGGGTTACCCGTCTGTTACACTTTGTGCGATCTAAAAATTTCCCATTTTCTACGGAAAACGTGTGAAGAACATGCTCCACTTGTAGAATTTGCGCGGAATTAAAACCGCAATTCTTCCGTCCATCGGATGGCTCGCTCATACACGCTACACAGCCTATGCAGCGACTCAGCATCGATTTTAAGGGGCCACTGCCTTCCTCAACGCAACACACCTACTTGCTTACTATGGTGGACGAATATTCATGCTTTCCCTTTGCTTTCCCCTGTCCCAATATGCTTACTTCCACAGTGATCAAATGCCTCGATCAGGTCTTCTCCCTTTGTGGTACGGCCAATTTCATTCACTCTGATCGGAGTCCCGCCTTCATGTCGAGCGAACTCAAAAGTTATCTTTCCCAAAGGGGAATCGCCACAAGTAGAACGACACCGTATCATCCTATTGGAAACGGACAGGTTGAGAGATACAACGCTATCTTGCACTGAGATCACACAACCTATCAGACCATCGGTGGGAAACTATGCTCCCTGACGCATTGCATTCCATCAGGTCGCTTCTTTCTACATCCACCAACACTACTCCTTACGAACGATTCTTCAGATTCCAGCGTCGCTCCACTCATGGGACGTCCCTACCATCATGGTTGGCAGCTCCCGGCCCCATGCTGCTCCGAAGATTCGTCCGATCCTCTAAGAGTGACCCCCTCGTCGACGAAGTGGAACGGACGGATGTCAATCCCACGTACGCATACGTGCGGTACCCTGATGGCTGGGAATCCGCAATGTCACTCCGGGATCTGGCTCCCTGCCCAACTAGTCCCACTCGATCGTGGGACTCGTATCAATGACGCCGATACCCTGTGCTCCTCTGAGGATGATGCCCTACCCGGGACGTCAAGGGATCTGCCAGCTATTCCGCCGGATCAACCCGGGGAACAGAGCGCTCCCCGCGGGATGGCCACCCGAAGCCAGGACGCCGGTCAGTCACCGACTACTGAGCAGGGTGACGCCAGCTCTGTGCCTGTGGGGGCCCACACCTGGAGCCACGATCTCCCCAGTCCCCCTCAGGTCGATCAAGGCGACACGGACTCTGCCAGCCCGCCGGAACGAACTAAGCACCCCAGGGACCAAACCACGGTCTGAGGAGACGTGCCTTCCGGCCACCGACGGAGATCCAAACGACTGCGTCTATTCTTAGTCAGACTAATTCGGTAGAAAGCCGCCGCCGGACTTCCAATCTTTCAGGCGGGAAGAATGACATAAATCGTGCCATTCATGTAGAAATGACTAATGAAATATACTGGGCAGCCTGCTGGTGGCGCTGTCCAGGGAGAGTATAAATACTCGGGCACGGGCCCAGCTTGCTCAGAGACATTTTGTAAACAGGAACTAGTGAAGAATAACTAGACTTCTATGTTGTGAAACAGTTGATTAAAGCCTTGTTTAATACGCTGACCAAGTGCCTAGTAGTTTTCTTACGTCACAGACTTAATCTAATCTTATTCTTGCATTATATCGGCTTTATAATTTTGGTAGACTTTTTTTTGTGTCGGAAAAACAAGTTTGTATTGCAATCTAACAGAGCAGTAGCCTGGCAACTTCAGAACGTTTCAACAATATTATCTAAACACTTCTAAGCATGAACATGGTTTAAAAGGTTCATAGTAATATTAAACAAAATGGAACATCTCTCCTCCTAAAAATAATCATTTAAATGATTAAAAGTATTATTTTATTCTATTATACATTAAGGCTGTAGTGTGTTGCAATAAACTGATGAGGAGTCTGCATTTAATCATTGCAAATCCTCTAATGACCCCATCAAAATATTGTACAGGTAGACTATCCTTTATCCGAAAACCTCGGGACCAGCCGTGTTTCGGTTTTAGGAAAATTTCGGATTTCGGAAGGTGCGCGAAAACACTTCGGTTTTCAGAGGTAATTCGGTTTTCGGGAGTGCGGATAAAGGATACACTATCCCTTATCCGAAAGGGTGGGATAAATAACGACTATAAATACTGTAGTTACAGGGATAAATACTGTAGTACAGTTTATTTGTAAGGAAAATATTCAGTAAAACTTCAAACATGTACAGGTACAAACTAAGCTAAATACCTGTACATAAACATGCAATAAAAGGTACATTACATCTGGCTTGAGGATCTTGGTGGTCGTGCGCATTTCGGTTTTCAGAAGTCATGCTTTGCTCCACTTTCGGCTTCTGGTTTCGGATGTGCGGATAAAGGCTGGTACACTTACGCTGAGCGATTTCGGTTTTCAGAAGTGCGGAAAAATGCTACACTATCCCTTATCCGGCTAGGCCTGTAAGTCGTGCGCCATTCTGGTCATGTCGTGCGCACGACTTACGCTGACCGAAAAAACCTTCGGTTTTTAGAGGGTTTCGGAAGTCCGGATAAAGGGTAGTCTACCTGTACTTCAAACCCTGTACTTCAAACAGAGTCTGCAGTTGTATAATTGATATTGAACTGGCCTGCATAATCATTAAATCTTAGTTATGCTGTCAAATAAGATAACATCAAGTATTTAATATCCAGCTTTGTATCCTATTCAATACAACATGTAGCATTCAAAGTTATTTGTGAAAAAGGAAATCATATTTTCTTTCAATACACACTATACTATTCCCTTTACACAATTATTTTACAGGACTAATTTCACGTTAGCTTCCGATTTAACTTGGCACTTGCATCTTATTCAAATTAGATCATCATCTGGTTTTATTGTTAACCACAAATTAGGCTTTGTTTAAACTAGTACAATGAAACAACAAGTTAGAGCTGTTAACTTTGTTCAATTTATATTTTTAAAAATTCTTCCTCTTCAGATCTCTGCAAGCCATGCACCATTCCCCAGACAAGAAAGCTCTCGAGACTTTGTCGTTAATGTCACTCTATAACCAGTGCAAGAGTGACTTGCCCACAGACATTCTCATGGTTATGACGCACCTAACCTCCATTGTACTGCTCCCTCAAGGCAGGTTGATATTTGAAACTCAACACAGCCATGACCCTACTCCAAGATAGAGCATGTTGAAACACCAATGTGTTGTGAAATAATGAGCTGAATGCTCCCTTGAATGCTCAGTGATGTAGTTTGAGCCAGAGGCATGTCCCCAGGTTTGGCATGGCACAGAAGGTATGCATCTTACCTTTGTTAATGTTAATGCTACAAGGTTTTATTTCCTTTTAAAAGATTCCCGAGTGGGTTTAGAAAGTGCCTCGGTCTTTCTGTATTTGAAACTTGAGAAATACAAAAATGCATTACGAATACTACATTGCCATACTTTTCCTGCACACCAATTCTAGCATGGATTTTTTTTGTAAAATAATTATATTTTGGAAAACTTTAGCTTCAAATGTCTTAAAACACTGGGGAAAAAAATAGGATTCTTCAAATTTAATTTTATAATTTGTATGATTTTATTTTTAATTACATCGGAAAAGGAAAAAATATTGCATGGAATCATTGTTTGCACCAGAATTAAAAGCTACCAACCCATGTATAGACTGAGTATAGAATGAGCTAAGTAACATTCAAATATTTGTCTCAATTCTTTCTGACAGAACACTGAAAAAACACAAGATAGTGTAACTGAAAAAAATCACCCAGATAAGCATCAGAAATAAACACTAAAATCTAGAAATTCTATTTATTAGATAACATAAAAGAGTGCATCCAGGCCTGCTGCTGAATGAAATGCTAGATATTAAAAGAAGCTCCTTCTCTGACTTGATGCTTGAAAAGTGAGTGGACTTTCTTCATACTTCTTATCTGGTGGCAGACAGCCCTCCTCATGGCTGCATAATGACTCATTCACTTCATATTTATGTGGGAAAGGAATTGCTTAAATTGTTCATTGTGCAGCTGTTACAGTGGTCAGAAATTTAGAGTGAAGTTTCAAGCACTGCTGGCTTCATACCAAATAATCAAAGATACTCAGTAACTAATATGCTTGTTACATAAAGAGCTGCAGCCTAAGTGTGGAGCATTAAATAACTTTGTTTCACTTGTGCCTGCTGAATTCCATGCCTCAGTTAGTAGCATTCTCGCCTCCGAGTCAAAATGTTGTGGGTTCAAGTCCCACTCCAGAGACTTGAGCACAAAAATAGGGCTGCACTGTCCGAGGTGCCATCTTTCAGATGAAATGTTAAACTGAGGTCCCGTCTGCTCTCTCAGGCGAATGTAAATGATCCCATGGCACTATTTCAAAGAACAGGGGAGCTATCCCAGGTGTCCTGGCTAATATTTATCCCTCAATCAATATCACTAAAAACAGATTATCTTGTCATTATCGCATTGCTGTTTGTGGGAGCTTGTTCTGGGCATATTGGCTGCCACATTTCCTACATTACAACAGTGACTACACTTCAAAAGTACTTCATTGGCTGTTAAGCACTTTGGGAGGTCTGTTGGTCGTGAAAAGCGCTATATAAATGCAGCCTTTCTTTCTTTTTATCTACAGACAGTGGTATTCAGTTTCAGAAGAAACTGTTGTCTGTCCTATTTCACATGGGTGCATGTAAACTTCAAACATTTCCAGATTGGTGTTTGGGATCCTCATCCATACCAATGGTCAATATTTTATGCCAACACATTTCAGTAGCCCAGTGCACACGTCATTTCCAGGCAAAAATGATCACAGCACAGGCTTCTGTCCCCTCAGTGCCAGAATCCTGTTACTAATGAACGATTCCACATGCTGCATACTGTAGGGGGGAATTCTCGCAAGAACAGGAATTCCCACACCGTGTACATCAGCTGAAATAATTTCCATTATCAAAGCACCCAGTTGGGAATGGTGCTGATGGGAGAGGTAAGGAAGAAAATGAATGGCAAGTAAGAGGAGCAGGAAAGGGAAATGGTGAGGAACAGAAGCAGAAGTTGAGAGCAAAGCTGGGGAGGGGGTTGGGGAATGAGTAAAAAGCTTGGAGCGGCACTTTGGGTTGGAGGTGAAAGAGGAGTGCCAGCATTAGGTGAAGGCAAGGGCGCGAGACCAGCAGATATCTCCACAAATTAACATTTAAAAAAAATTATATTATACTGTAGTTTACAAACTTAAAGTACCCCACACCTAACTTTCTAAAACGTTTTTTACAACTTGTTATGGGGTTGTTCTTTAATCAATACTGATCCGTATTTTGCTTATATCGGCAGAGAAGAAACTGCAGGACACTGATCACACAGACTTTTACCCAGTTGGTGAATGGACCTACCTTCATTATGTGGAGGAGGAAGTTATTGTTTTCCAAACCAGTACCAACTAACAAAAAGGATACTACAGTACTACTACAACTTGTATTTATATAGTGCCTTTAACATAGTAAAACGTCCCAACACGCTTCACAGGAGTGTTAAAAGACAAAAAATTTGGCACGAGGAGAAATTAGGGCTTGGTCAAAGTAGGTTTTAAGGAGCGTCATAAAGGAGAGAGAGGTGGAGAGGTTTAGGGAGGGAGTTCCAGAGCTTAGGGCCTGGGCAGCTGAAGGCACGGCCACCAAAGGTTGAGCGATTAAAATCAGGGATGCTCAAGAGGGCAGAATTAGAGGAGCGCTGATATCTCTTGTGGGGGGGGGGGGGGGGGGGGCTGAAGGAGATTACAGAGATAGGGAGGGGCGAGGCCATGGGGGGATTTGAAAACAAGGATGAGAATTTTTAAATTGAGGTGATGCTTAAATCGGGAGCCAATGTAAGTCAGCGAGCACAGGGGTGATGGGCAAACGGGACAAAAAGCTTTTTTTTGTGCAGAATCTTAAACAGCAGCAGTCGTTGTACAGCCTGTTTTCCTCTTTGTTGCAAAGACAGTGGATCTTTGTTGGGACAGAATTTCCATCGCAACAATGGATGCCAGGAATGCACTAGCATTCTGGCGCTCAGCATTGCTAGGGTGCAACTGACAAGAAAAAAAAGTTGGATGGGCGGACAGATTAGACTTCCAACATCATCTTCTGATATTTTCCACCAGGATTATGTCAGCTGACGGGGGAAGTAGCAGAATATCGTTTTGCCTGATTTTCCTCTCCCCAACCACCCAATATACTGGTGTAACGAGCCAGGAAAATCAGGCGTTGTATATCCAACTAACTCAAATTAACTGTTAAGCATATACTTAAGAAATGTATTCAATAGTCCACAGCAAATATACCAATGCTGCACAGAATCGGTCGATACTGGGTGTTGGCATCCTGAGGACACTTTGAACCTTCTACAAGTGAACAAAAAAAAGAGCTCTTTTGGCACTGGATGAGTGATCTCATCCTGGCCCAATCTCACAGCCAATACCACAGGGGATCAGTTACCCATGGCACAACCGTATCAATCTTTATGCTTCTTATACTTGATTAACTTAAAAGAAAACATTGATTTCGAAGTCAGATTTCAGTCAGAGGCCAATTTTTTCAAAGTTATGCCCACTTCCAAAATGGCAAATGAGACCCCAAAAGAACAGGAAATAAGGCATGTGAAACATTTTAAAGTAGTTCAACTAGGAGACGGAGAATGAGAAATAAATGGAAAATAGATCCAGCAAAAATGTTCAAAAATATTTTCATTCGAAATTGTTTTCAAAAGTTAATAATGATAATAAAGCGACTTCTGACAATTGTAGCTGTATTCCTGTAAGACTAATGTTTGTTTCAGCACCAAAACATGTATGGTCAGTCTAGGGAGACAAGAATTTCCCCAGCATCAGCCAGTAATATTGGGAAGGATAATATTAGGCAGTTTCCAGCTCCTGATTGGTACCCAGCGATCCTGCTAGAGGAACACATATGTGGACAGGATCAGACTGCAATATGAACACCCGCTGTTAAATCTTGCACATGAATAACGACCAGTTTGGTGAGGTACTGGAGCGTGTTCCACATGCATGGAATCATACCTCAACACGACGACAGAGAGAAAATTAACCGGAACAAAAAACCATGGATCATTAAAGGCACAGAAGAGGAAGATTACACATAGTGCAAGTAAGTCCTCCGCCAATGTTCTACAACAAACTTAGTAAAAATGTATTCCTCGGTCACACTTATAAATGTGATTAGGAAGGTTAAGCTTGTATGGCAGTAATGCATGTGTCTATTTAAACTACATTCTGTCTGACTTACTTCAGGCAACTACAGGAAACTCTCGGTTAACCGGCACCTCAATATCCGGAACTCGCTAATAACCGGCACAATTCTCACTCCGAAAACTACAGTATACAGTCATTTATAAGTTTTGTTTTACTGTTAAGTAATTAAAGAGTTATGGATTACCCTCAACTGGCATTATTGTACTTAATCAAGCATCTTCCACCATCCATTTAACACAACATTCTGTAGATGAGTACCCAATTATATTGCACATTTCTTCATTTTTTTATTTGTTTGTTAAAAATAGCCTCGGTAGATATGCCCCTCCATTATCCGGAATTTTATCAACCGGCACCATCCCGGTCCAGTCTGTGCCGGATACCAAAGAGTTTCCTGTACTTAAAAAATAACCATGGTTAAAAATCAAATGATTAAGCATAAGTACCAGTCTTCACTGACATTTCAAGAATTGTTATGTCTTAATGCGCTGCTGGTGTAAATGTTGCATCTTAATTAGGAACTGATCAGACAAGTACTTAGTGCAAAAACACACATCCTATCTTAACACAAGCATGTAATAGCAGCAGGTTTGGAGATGCTTGTGGTTAAACCACAGGGCCTTCCATCTGAAGAACATGAAATAGTTGAATTAACTGTGGCACATCAGCACAATGAGTTACAGCACCAGCACGCTGCACTGTGGCAATGGGAAATATTGTCTCCATTTTCCATGCTACTATGTTATATCTAGGACAAGCTAACATCAGACATCCAAAGTGCGAAGTAGGGGGATAAACATACTGGTCTGCTCCCCGTTCCCTCATTTTTTTCTATCCTTCCTGAAAGTAGTGACTCCTGCTGGAGTGCAATTCCACAGGCATCAAGAGTCCCTCAGTACCTCAAACAAATGGCTATTTTTCACACATTGTACCTCGGCAGCACGTATCACCAGTAATTTTTTTTTTAATTTATTTTTTTATTCGTTCCTGGGATGTGGGCGTCGCTGGCAAGGCCAGCATTTATTGCTCATCCCTAACTGCCCTTGAGAAGGTGGTGGTGAGCCGCCTTCTTGAACCGCTGCAGTCCTTGTGGTGAAGGTATTCCCACAGTGCTGTTAGGGAGGGAGTTCCAGGATTTTGATCCAGCGACGATGAAGGAACGGCAATATATTTCCAAGTCAGGATGGTGTGCAACTTGATGGGGAACTTGCAGCTGATCGTGCTCCCATGCACCTGTTGTGCTTGTCCTTCTAGGTGGTAGAGGTCACTGGTTTGGGAGGTGCTGCCGTAGACGCCTTGGTGAGTTGCTGCAATGCATCTTGTAGATGGTACACACTGCAGCCACGGTGCACTAGTGGTGGAGGGAGTGAAAGTTTATGGTGGTGGATGGGGTGCCGATCAAGCGGGCTGCTTTGTCCTGGATGTTGTCGAGCTTCCCGAGTGTTGTTGGAGCTGCACTCATCCAGGCAAGTGGGGAGTATTCCATCAGACTACTGACTTGTGCCTTGTAGATGGTGGAAAGGCATTGGGGAGTCAGGAGGTGAGACACTCGTCGCAGAATACCCAGGCTCTGACCTGCTCTTGTAGCCACAGTATTTATGTGGCTGGTCCAGTTAAGTTTCTGGTCAATGGTGACCCCCAGGATGTTGATGGTGGGGGATTCGGCGATGGTAATGCCATTGAATGTCCAGGGGCGGTGGTTAGACAGTCACTTGTTGGAGATAGTCATTGTCTGGCACTTAAGTGGCAAGTAACATTCGCGCAACACATCAGCCCAAGCCTGAATGTCATCCAGGTCTTGCTGCATTTGGGCATGGACTGCTTCATTATCTAAGGAGTTGCGAATGGAACTGAACACTGTGCAATCATCAGCGAACATCCCCATTTCTGACCTTATGATGGAGGGAAAATCATTGATGAAGCAGCTGAAAATGCTGGGGCCTAGGACAGTGCCCAGAGGAACTCCTGCAGCGATGTCCTGGGGCTGAGATGATTGACCTCCAACAACTACAATCATCTTCCTTTGTGCTAGATATGACTGCAGCCAGTGGAGAGTTTTCCCTGATTCCCATTGGCTTCAATTTTACTAGGGCTCCTTGATGCCACACTCGGTCAAATAATGCCTTGATGTCAAGGGCAGTCACTCTCACCTCACCTCTGGAATTCAGCTCTTCTGTCCATGTTTGGACCAAGGCTGTAATGAGGTCTGGAGTCGAGCGGAACCCAAACTGAGCATCGGTGAACAGGTTATTGGTGAGTAAGTGCTCTGTCTATAGCATGCAGCGTCCGCTGTTTAGCATGATAGCACTGTCGACAACACCTGCCATCACTTTGCTGATGATTGAGAGTAGACTGATGGGGCGGTAATTGGCCGGATTGGATTTATCCTGCTTTTTGTGGACAGGACATAATTGGGCAGTTTTCCACATGGTCGGGTCGATGCCAGTGTTGTAGCTGTACTGGAACAGCTTAGCTAGAGGCGCGGCTAGTTCTGGAGCACAAGTCTTCAGCACGACAGCCGGGATGTTGTCGGGGCCCATAGCCTTTGTTGTATCTAGTGCGCTCAGCTGTTTCTTGATATCACGTGAAGTGAATTAAATTGGCTGAAGACTGGCTTCTGTGATGGTGGGGACCTCTGGAGGAGGCCGATATGGGTCATCCACTTGGCACTTCTGGCTGAAGATGGTTGCAAACGCATCAGCCTTGTCTTTTGCACTCGCGTGCTGGGCTCCACCATCATTGAGGATGGGGATATTCATGAAGCCTCCTCCTCCAGTTAGTTGTTTAATTGTCCACACCATTGATGACTGGATGTAGCAGGACTGCAGAGCTTTGATCTGATTCGTTGGTTGTGGGATCACTTAGCTCTGTCTATAGCATGTTGCTTCTGTTGTTTAGCATGCATGTAGTCCTGTGTTGCAGCTTCCCCAGGTTGGCACCTAATTTATTTTTATTTATATTTTTTTTTTTTAAGGTACACCTGGGTGTGAGTGTGAGTGTGTGAGTGTGTGTGCGCGCACACACACGGGGATGGGGAGTAGCATAACAATTAATATCAACCCTATCCTTGTCCAATAGCTGCACAGTATAGGTCACTGTATAGCACTTGGGGACCCAGTTTGATTTTCCCTCTGCGAAAGTCAGGCTGTCAAGGACAAATGTTACAACACCACAACTGCCGTAGCTCAATACAGAACAGGAATTGAAGCTGGGCATTGTAATCTGTATGGTTTAGTGCCACGGCACTTGGAGAATTTACCCACTGAGTCATAAAGGAAGCAGGGCATAAAATAAATAAAATATTAACTAGCAAACTGTGGGAAAGATTAATAGTTTCAGTAGAATTTGCATACAGTAAAGTCACTGTGACACATATTCATACAATAGATTCTGACTCAGTTAGATACTTGCCAACTGTCTAGTTAGCAAACAGAAATCTGAACATCTTATATAAAAATTGTTCTTGCTGTGTATAATAATTGAACTACTGATAATCAGGAATATTTGCAATACTGCCTTGAATATTTTTTGAGTTCTACAAAAGAGCAATTAAAATCAGAATTAAACCATATTCCCACAAAGCTTTAAAAATTTGGTGCCGGATGTAAAATTATTTACCTATAAAGGCATTCAAAATCAACAGGAAAAATAAATTTACCCACAGCAGCAATACAAGACTTGATTACAGCATAGAGTAGGTGTCAGCACCACGTGAGCAGTGACTCACAAACTGACAACAGTGTGTGTCCACCAGACACATGCAAGTTCAACCTATAGTTGTTAATTCCGGCCAACCCAGAGGCAGAGCATTCAATTAGAATAGTAGATTTGACTTTAAAATTCACGCGCACACACAAAACTCAAGATTGCTTTTAAAAATAATAAAATGTCGATGTCTGTGCACCAAGTTTGGATTGTCACTTTAGCTTTCTCTTAAAAATCACAACAGACATTTGTGCATTAAAAATTAAGCCTTATTGGTCAGTTACTCCGATAGGAACAGGAGTAGGCCATTCAGCCCCTTGACCCTGCTCCGCAATTCAATTAGATCATGGCTGATCTGTACCTCAACTCCATTTACCCGACTTAACTCAATATCTCTCGATATTCTTATCTAATAAAAATCTATCCATCTCAGTCTTGAAAGCTCCAATTGCCCGAGCATCCACAGCCTTTCGCGGAGAGAATTCCAGGTCATTTTTCTTGCTAATGTTTACAAATTCTCACATATTTAAAGAGATAAAGATTGGCCAAACAAATTCTAACTGCCTTAAAGAATTTGGCAACAATAGGTTTTTAAGAAACACAGTAAAACAGCTGCAACATTACATTCAGCAAATGGTCAAATAAAATTACTATGCCAAAATTAAAAGTTTTTCATATGAGCAATTAATCATACTATAACTTGTTGCAAACTGTATACCAAGATGTAAACTAGAGTTACAACATACTAAGCAATAAGCCAAATACCTATCTCTTCTTGAGTTCAGATTTAGGATAACTTAAAACTGGCAGAAAAACAGCAGAGAGAAGATATTGCCTACTACCATCAAGCTAAGTTCCATGTAATCTAGTTACTTAAACAAATCTTTCTTATACAAGCATATTTGCCTCAAACTAATGTAATCTGGTGCAGTTTGTACATAACTTAACAGCACGCCACAAAGACCACACAAATAAACAAAACATATTTTCTGCTTACGCACCGTCGGCTACACAGTATCAGTACAAACTACACTCTGCAGAGACCATAAGCTCTCCTCCATTCTAAATGTCAAAGTTACCAGTATAGAGCATCTGGTAGTCAAAAATGAAGTCTGAAACTTGTGACCTAAATTCTGATACAACTCATTAATATTCTCTTCACACTGTGACATATACTTAGTTCTATAGTAAAGAGCTTTAGGATATTGATTTAGTTTTCATAAATACATTACATTAAAAAGGAACAATATTTCTGACTGGCATTGTAAAAAAAAAATATATATATATTAAAGCAACCTCCAGAAGGATGAGAGCATATAGTAAACTCATTCAAAACTTTAAAGATCAGTAGTTTTCAAACTTTCTGTATGGGAGATCCCTTGCAAATATTTCTCAATGGGGCTTCCCACCCCCCACACACACAGACTCTTCCTGCACTCCAATCTTGGCTCTACATCACGCCATAGCGTTACCCTCATCTCCACCTTAGCCATCATTAAACTTATCCCCTGCCTGAGACTCACCATTTACTTCCCAAGTTCTGTGGGCCTGATTTCTGACATATTAAACGATCACTCCTTGGTCCAATACATGGTGACATAGTCAACAACTCCCTCTCCTCAGACACCACCACCACTCCTTCAAAACTATACTCATTAACTCCTCCTTAAAAAGCCTATCCTCAACCATTCTGCAGTCATCTCCTACTGCCGCGCTATCGCCAATTTCCCTTCCTCTTTTAAAGTACTTGAACATATTGTTGACATCCAACTCCATGCCAACTACTTCCACCATTACCTCTTTAAATCACTTCACTCTGGTTTTTGCCCTGCCAACATAACTAAAATCATCCTGATCAAAATCACCAATGATCTCCTTTGTGACCAGACCTACGATACATTATTTCTAATCTTCCTTGACCTCTTCGTGGCATTTGATACAATCTATCATATCGCTTTCCTGCATCGCCGCTCCTCTATTGTTCACCTCCACTGCTGTGCTTAAACGCAGCTCTATTCTGTTCAATCCCAACCTACCCATCATATCTCTTACAGTGGCTTCACCTCCTGCATGGTCATCTCAAATGTGCCCATTCCATCCTTGGCATCCTTTTATTCCTCATCTTTATGCTGCTACTCAACAACATCCATTAGCATGAGGTCAGCTGCTATACGTATGTCGATGATACACAGCTTTACTTCTTCTGCAGTACTCTAAATTCCACGACTGTTACTATGCTGTGCGACTCCTTGCCTGACATCATGGTTTAGTCAGGAGGTCCTGCAACTCTACAATGAAGCCATCTTGTTCAGCCCCTGCTGAAAACTCTGCATCTTAGCCCTGATCCCAATCCCCTCTCTACCTGCTCAGTCAGGCTAAATGCAATGGCACACATTCTGCTGACTTGTTTGACCCCCAAGCTGAACTTCAAACCCCACACGGAGTCCATCACCAGGACACACATTCCCATTTTCCATGCTTAACACACGCTCACCACTGCTAAAATCCCAGTCCATCTTCGTCATCTCCATGCTCCACTTCTCAGTGTTCTCACCAGCCTCAGCATAAACTCCAACCAATATAGACTCCAGACTCCACTACCTACATCCTACCTGCCACCAAACCTCGTTTACCTATCACACTATCCTTTCTGACCTCAATGTCTCCCCATCTCCAAAATGTAATTCAACATTCTCGTCCTCATTTATAAATCCCTCGCTCCACCATACCTATTCCAGCCTTATGTCCCCATACCTTCTGCCTTTCTGACCCTGGCCTCCTAAATACTCTCTCTAAATACACTCTGCCTTGCTGCTTCTCTCCCAATCTTCAAAAGCCTCCTCAAACCTAGCTCTTCAAACGTGCCTTCAGTCTGCTTCCCGTATTTTTCTACCACTACATGACTCCTGATTTTGACTCCATGACACACCTTGGGATGTTTTACTATGTTAAGAGTCCCACAGAAATGGAAGTAGTTGCTGTTGAATAGAAGCAATGCAGCACAAGTTGCAATTGGATGGTGAAGATTTTTATTTATATTGTTATTTAGCTATAGGAATGTTAAATCAGACTACAATAGTGCTATATCTATTAAACATTAAAATTAATGAGTGGGTTACAACATTCTACTTCAGAAAACTCTTAGATCAGGCTCTACCAATTAGAAAAATGCTTTTACACATGTTCAGCCGTGGTTCAGTGGTAGCACTCTCGTCTGAGTCAGAAGGTCATGGGTTCAATTCCCACTCCAGAGACTTGAACACAATCTCAGCTGACATCCAGTGCAGTACCGAGTGAGTCCTGCACTGTTGGAGGTGCCATCTTTCAAATGAGACATTAAACCGAGGCCCCATCTGCCGTCTCTGGTGGATATAAAAGATCCTATGGCACTAAAAAGCAGGTGAGTTCTGCCAATGTCCTGGCCAACATTTATCCCGTATAAGAACATAGGAACAGGAGTAGGCCATTTAGCCCCTCAAGCCTATTCCACCATTCAATGAGATCATGGCTGATCTGTGACCTAACTCCATATACCCACCTTTACCCCTTAGCCCTTAATATCTTCGGTTAACAAAAATCTATCAACCTCAGATTTAAAATTAACAATTGACCAAGCATCACTTGGCGTTTGTGGAAAGTAGTTCCTTCTACACAAAGGGTGGTAGACGTTTGGGTTTCCTAACTTGACTCCTGAAAGGCCTGGCTCTAATTTTTAGATTATGCCCCCCATTCCTAGACTCCCCAACCAGCAAGAAATAGTTTCTCTCTACCTACACTATCTGTTCCCCTTAATATCTTGAAAACTTCAATCAAATCATCCCTTAACCTTCTAAATTCCAGGAAATACAACCCTAGTTTGTGTAATCTCTCCTCATAATGTAACCCTTGGAGTCCAGGTATCATTCTGGTAAATCTACACTGCACTCTCTCCAAGTACAATATATCCCTCCTAAGGTGTGGTGCCCAGAACTGCTCACAGTACGCCAGGTGTGGTCAAACCAGGACTTTAAGAACATAAGAATTAGGCGCAGCAGCAGGCCACACGGCCCCTCGAGCCTGCTCCGCCATTCAACAAGATCATGGCTGATCTTCGACCTCAACTTCACTTTCCCACCCTGTTGAGTCTGTGTGTCCCAGTTATGCTTATTATAAATCACTGGACACAGACAACAAGAATAACTTTAACAGGTCTTTACTATTCGGAGGTCAGGGCTGAACTGCCCAGCAAATCACTACACAACGTTTATATACCGGTGTGGTCACCACCGGTATTACAGTATACAGCAGCCAAGAGAAAGTAGTACATCTCTTAAGGTAGTTCTCTTAAGGTGGAACAGGTTACATACACCACACACCCGATCCCCATATTACTTGATTCCAAAAATGTATCTATCTCAGCCTTGAATATACTCAATGACTAAGCATCCACAGCCCTTAGGAGCAGAGAATTCCAAAGATTCCCACCCCTCTGAGTGAAGAAATTCCTCCTCATCTCAGTCTTAAAAGGCCAATCCCTTATCCTGAGGCTATGCCTCCTAGTTCTAGACTCTCCAGCCAGGGGAAACAACCTCTCAGCATCTATCCTGTCAATCCTCCTCAGAATCTTGTATGTTTCAATGAGATCACCTCTCATTCTTCTAAACTTGAGAGTATAGGCCCATTCTACACAATCTCTCCTCTTGGAGGACCCTCTCATCCCAGGAATCAATCTAGAGAACCTTCATTGCACCGCCTCCAAGGTAAGTACATCCTTCCTTAGATAAGGAGACCAAAACTGTGCACAGTACTCCAGGTGTGGTCTCACCAAGGCCCTGTACAATTGTAGCAAGACTTCCTTACTTTTGTACTCCAACCCCATTGCAATAAAACAACAACAACTTGTATTTATATAGCACCGTTAACATAGTAAAACGTCCCATGGCGCTTCACAGGAGTGTTAAAAGACAAAAAATTGACACCGAGCCACATAAGAAATTACGGCAGATGACCATAAGAATATAACAAATAGAAGTAGGAGTCGGCCATTCAGCCCCTCGAGCCTGCTCCGCTATTCAATAAGATCATGGCTGATCTTCTACCTCATCTCCACTTTCCTGCACTATCCCCATATCCCTTAGTTCCCTTAATATCCAAAAATCTATCGATCTGTCTTGAATATACTCAACGACTGAGCCTCCACAGCCCTCTGGGGTAGAGAATTCCAAAGATTCACCACCCTCTGAGTGAAGAAATTTCTCCTCATCTCAGTCCTAAATGGCCGACCCCTTATTCTAAGATGTGACTCCTGGTTCTAGACTCCCCAGCCAGGGGAAATATCGTCCCTGCATCTACCCAGTCAAGCCCTGTAAGAATTTAATATGTTTCAATGAGATCACCTCTCATTCTTCTAAACTCCAGAGAATATAGGCCTAGTCTAATCAATCTCTCCTCATAGGACAATCCCCCCATCCCAGGCATCAGTCTGGTGAACCTTTGTTGCACTCGCCCTATGGCAAGTATATCCTTCCTTAGGTAAGGAAACCAAAACTGTACAAAATACTCCAGGTGTGGTCTTACCAGGGCCCTATATACAGGAAACTTTCGTTTAACCAGAGGTTAAAAGTCCGGAAAGCTCTATCTACCGGCAAAATTCAGGAGCCATTTTCTCTAAGTTTTTTTACTTCTCGTTGCTTTTTTTTCCCCCCAGTCAGGCTCTGCAAGGTCTGTAGCTAAGCAACAGCTTCAGCTAGAGACACTTGCAGCTGCAGCCGACTGTTTTGAAGCTGTTGCTAAGCAACAGGGTTTGTTGATTCACACGGCGCTGAAAAGCTCTATGTTTTAACATTGCCGCTGGTTTATACGGCAGCTTTGATCTAACGGCACCAGCTCGGTCCCGTCAGTGCCGGATACCAGAAAGTTTCCTGTACAATAATTGCAGTAAGACGTCTTTACTCTTATACTCAAATCCTCTTGTAATAAAGGCCAACATACCATCTGCTTTCCTAACTGCTTGCTGTACCTGCATGTTAACTTCCAGTGATTCATGTACAAGGACACTCAGGTCCCTCTGAACACCAACACTTTCCAATCTCACACCATTTAAAAAAGACTCTGCTTTTCTATTTTTCCTACCAAAGTGGATAACTTCACATTTCTCCACATTGCATTTGCCATGTTCTTACCCACTCACTTAGCCTCTCTATATCCCCTTGAAGACTCTTTGCATCCTCCTCACAACTTACATTCCCACCTAGCTTTGTATCATCAGCAAACTTGGATATATTGGCCCAGAAATTCGGCTCTCCACGGGTGAGTACGCACGGGGTACTCACCCATAGGCCGAATGGAAGTGCGGGTTTTCTGCATGCACTGCGCATGCGCGGGAATCCGGTTATTTTCCTGATCTTTATCAATTTCTTGGTCCTCCTTTGCTGAATTCTAAAATCCTCCCAATCCTCAGGCTAACTGCTCTTTTTGGCAGCATTATAAGTCTCTTCCTTTGATCTAATATTATCTTTAACTTCTCTTGTTAGCCACGGTTGGACCACTTTTCCTGTGAAGTTTTTGTGCCTTAAAGGAATGTATATTTGTTGTAAATGATGTATTAATTCTTTAAATGCTTCTCTGCCGTCAGACCTTTTAATGTAGTTTCCCAATCTACCTTAGCCAACTCGCCCGTCATACCTACGTAATTTGCTTTGTTTAGATTTAAAACCCTAGTTTCGGATTTAACTAAATCACTTTCAAACTTAATATAAAATTCTATCATATTATGGTCAATCTTCCCTAAGGGCCCCTTTACTACAAAGGTTATTAATTAACCCTTTCTCATTGCACAATACTAGATCTAAAGTAGCCTGTTCCCTTGTTAGTTCCTCAACATACTGATCTAGAAAACTATCTTGTATACATTCCATGAATTCATCCTCCACACTATTACTGCAAATTTGGTTTGCCCAGTCTATATGTAGATTAAACATACTCATGATTACTGTATTACCCTTGTTACATGCGCCTCTAATTTCCTGATTTATACTCTGCTCTACATTACAACTACTGTTTGGGGGCCTATAAAACAACTCCCAGCAATGTTTTCTGCCCCTTGCTGTTTCTTAGCTCCACCCAAACTGATTCTACTTCTTGATTTTCAGAGCTAAGACCCTTTCTCTCTACTGTCTTTATCCCAACCTTTATTATCAGGGCTACCCCTCCTCCTTTTCCATTCTGCCTATCTCTTCTAAAAGTTAAGTATCCTGGAATATTTAGTTCCCAACCTTGACCACTTTGCAACCACGACTCCGTAATGGCCATTAGATCAAACCTATTCATTTCTACCTCTGCTATTAATCCATCTGTTTTGTTGTGAATGTTTTGCGCACTCAGATATAATGCCTTTAGCTTTGACTTTTTTCTCTTTTTCCCTGATGTCACCTTAGTCACTGATGTCCTATTACCTTTGTTACTCTCTGTCCCTTCCTGAACCACTCTGCTTATTTTTACCCAGAACTCTGCTCTGCTCCAGAGCCTTGACATTTCTCTTGCTGCTTTTAAAATTTACTCTTTCCTGAATCCTCCCACCAACCCCCTTCATTAGTTTGAAGCCCTGTCTCCTGCCCTAGTTATTCAATTCACCAATACACTGGTTCCAGCCTTTAGCAGGCACATAGTAGCCCGTAAGTGGAGCCCGTCCCAATGGAACAGCTCCCTCTTTCCCCAGTACTGGTGCCAGTGCCCCATGAAGCAAAATCCTTGCCTTCCACGCCACTCTTTGAGCCACACATTTAACCTTATAATCTGCTTATCCCTATGCCAATTGGTGTGTGGCTCAGGTAACAATTCAGAGATTATTACCTTTGAGGTTCTGCTTTTTAATTTTGACCCCAACTCCTTAAACTCGCTCAGCAGAACCTCATTCCTAGTTCTACCTATGTCGTTGATTCCTGTGTGGACCACGACAACTGGATCCTCCCCTTCCCACTCCAGGTTCTTCTCCAGCCACGAGATGATGTCTTTAATCCTGGCACTGGGCAGGCAACAGAGCTTTCGGTACTCCGTGACTATACTGTCCCCTACTACAACTACATTCCCTTTCACTCCCCCCACTTGAATGGCCTCCTGTACCATGGTGCCATGGTCAGCTTGCTCATCCATCCTGCAGGCTTTTCCCTCATCCACACAGGCAGCAAGAACTTCATACCTGTTGGATAAGGACAAATGCCGAGGCTCCTCCAGCACTTCATCTGGGGTCCCCTTATCTGCCTGAGTTGCAGTCACACCCTCCTGTCCCTGACCAGTAACCAGATCTGTACCACCACCTAACCAAAGGGGTGTGACTGCCTCCTGGATCAAAGTATCCAGGTAACTCTCCCCCTCCCTGATGCCCCGCAGTGTCTGCACCTCAGACTCCAGCTCAACAACTGTGAGCTGAAATCCCTCAAGATGCAGACACTTACTGCAAACGTGGTTGTCCGGGATCACAATGCTCTCCACAAACTCCCACATGCTGCAGTTGTGGTCAATGAGGTAGGTTTTAAGGAGCGTCTTAAAGGAGGGAAGAGAGGTAAAGACACAGAGTTTAGGGAGGGAATTCCAGAGCTTAGGGCCTAGGCAGCTGAAGGCACGGCCACCAATGGTTGAGTGATTAAAATCAGGGATGCTCAAGAGGGCAGAATTTCAGGAGCGCAGATAGCTCATGTAGATTGTGGGGCTGAAGGAGATTGCAGATAGGGAGGGGCAAGGCCATGAAGGGATTTGAAAACAAGGATGAGAATTTTGAAATCAAGGCGTTGCATAACCGGGAGCCTATGTAGGTCAGCGAGCACAGGGGTGATGGCTGAATGGGGCTTGGTGCGAGTTAGGACATGGGCAGCTGAGTTTTGGATGACCTCAAGTTTACGTAGGGTAGAATGTGGGAGGCCAACCAGGAGTGCATTGGAATAGTCAAGTCGAGAGGTAACAAAGGCATGGATGAGGATTTCAGCAGCAGATGAGCGGAGGCAGGGTGGAGACGGGCAATATTACGGGAGGTAGAAATAGGCGGTCTTAGTTATGCCAGGTTGCGAACAGTCTGGTTCAGCCTCAGACGCTAGGAAGAGGGATGGAGTCGGTGGCTAGGGAACGGAGTTTGTGGTGGGGTCCGAAGACAATGACTTCGGTCTTCCCAATATTTAATTGGAGAAAATTTCTGCTCATCCAGAACTGGATGTCGGACAAGCAGTCTGTCAATTTAGAGACCATGGAGGTGTCGAGAGAAGTGGTGGTGAGGTAGAGCTGGGTGTCGTCACCATACATGTGGAAACTGACGCTGTGTTTTCGGATGATGTCGCCAAGGGGCAACATGTAGATGAGAAATAGGAGGGGGCCAAAGATAGATCCTTGGGGGACACCAGAGGCAACAATGCGGGAGTGGGAACAGAAGCCATTGCAGGTGATTTTCTGGCTATGATTAGATAGATAAGAATGGAACCAAGTGAGTGCAGTCCCCCCCAGCTGGACGATGGAGAGAGGCATTGGAGAAGGATGGAGTGGTCAACCGTGTCAAAGGCTGCAGACAGGTCAAGAAGGATGAGGAGGAAGAGTTTACCTCACAAAGGATGTCATTTGTGACTTTGATGAAAGCCTTATTGGTCCTGCCGCAGGGCAGAAACCCGATTGGAGGGATTCAAACATGGAGTTCTGGGAAAGATGGGCACGGATTTGGGAGACTACAACACGTTCAAGGACTTGAGAGGAAAGGGAAGTTGGAGATGGGGCGGTAGTTCGCAAGGATGGAGGGGGCATGTGTTGTTTTTTTGAGGGGGGTGATGACGGCAGATTTGAAGGAGAGGGGGACAGTACCCGAGGAGAGAGAACCGTTAACAATGTCAGCTAACATGGGAGTCAGTAAAGGAAGTTGGATGGTCAGCAGTTTAGTGGGAATAGGGTCGAGGGAGCAGGAAGTGGGTGTCATGGACAGGATGAGCGTGGAGAGGTCAAGAGGGAAGATTGGAGAGAAACTGGAGAAAGATGCAAGTTCAGGGCTAGGGCAGGGGTGAGCCTTAGAGCAAGTTTGGCCCGGTGGACTAGGGGAAGGAAGGGAAGTGGCAGAGGCAGCTGATCAAATGGTCTCAATCTTAGAGACAAAGAAGTCCACGAACTCTTCGCACTTTTGTTGGAGGCAAGTGTGGAGGAGATGGGGAAGAAGGGTTTAAGAAGACGGTTGGCAGTAGAAAATAGTAGCCGGGGGTTATCTTTGCATTCCAAAATTATCCTGGAATAGTGAGCAGTTTTGGCAGAGAAGAGTAGGACCCGATAAACCTTTATGTGGTCTAGCCAGATCTGGCAATGAATGGCTAAACCAGTTGTCCGCCATATCCGTTCAAGTCTGCGTCCCTTGGACTTGAGGGAGCGAAAATGTGGACCGTACCAGGGGGAATGGCCAGAGAGTGAGAGAGAGTGTAATGGTTTTAATAGGGACTAGGGCAGCAAAGGTGGTGGTGAGGGTGTGGTTGAACAGGTAGTAGCTGCAGAAATGTCTTGGTCGATGGAGGGCCAAAGGCTGGACAGTTGGGATTTCGTAAGTGCAGTTGCAAGAGTTTTTTTTCCAGGGGCAGACACAGAAAGGGTTTTTTTTTTTTTGGGGGGGGGGGGGGGGGGGAGGGATTGTGGGTGGAAAGCAATACAAGGAAGTGGTCAGAGATGGCCTTATCTTTGATTGCCACGGTGGGAGTAACAAGGCCACGAGAGATGGCAAGATCAAGGTGGTGGCTGTGAATATGGGTTGGGGAGTTCACATGGAGGGAGAGATTAAGGGAGGATAGGAGGGTAGTGATCTCAGAGGAGAGAGCGCATGATGAATTGAGATGGAGGTTGAAATCACCGAGGATGAGAAGTTGCTCGGTGCAAAGGCTGAGGGGGGAAATCAGTGAGGATATCTCGGTGATAAAATTTTGATCGTACTTGGGTGGGCGGTAGAGAACGACAATTTTAAATGAGAGGTGAGGGGATGGAACAAGGTGAGATGCTCAAAGGAGAAGAAAGTGCCAGAGGAGTAGGGGGACACACTTGGGTGTGATTTGGTGATGAGGGCTACACCGCCACCACGGCGGTCTGGGCAGGGCAAGTGGTGAAAGGTATAGCCAGGCAGGGAGGCTTCATTTAAGGGTAAGGTGTCATCACCCCTCAGCCAAATTTCTGTCAGAGCCATGATGTCGATGCAATCATCCATGATAAGCTCATGGATGGCAATGGCATTGTTCGCGAGTGAACTGTCATTCTGCAGGGAGATGCAGAGAGGGTCGGTGATGGCTGATCCACTGCCAGAATTCACAGGGTCAGCGCTTGGAGAGATGAGTTGGCCGGGGAGATTGGCAAAATTAGCCTCCCTGCAGGTGCGTTGGACGGGAAGATCGGTGAGAGAGTAGAATGAGACAGTTGGTGTTACTACTCGTGAGGAGACAGCAACGAGTGCCTCGATGGACCCTTCGGAGGATGCCAAGAGAGGCACAGAGGGAAGCTGTAGGCTTATCCAAGAGGGAGTCAAGTAGGCAGGAGAGGAGGAAGTTCAAAGAGTAATGAAGGGTTGGGGTAGGGATTTGGGAGGGCAGAGTGTCAGAGAAAGGAGAGATGAAGGGCGGCATTATGACAGGAGAGAAGAGTCAGGGAGGGGTAGAGAGAAAAGAAAAAGTGGGGAGAAAAAGGTGGAAATAGAAGTGAATGGCTCAAGTCCAGAACGGCAGCCAAAAGGCACACACAAATGGACACAGGGGAAAACTCGGTTACATAGGCCTGGCTATGTAGCAATTATAGGGATGAATATTTCCTGGTAGTAGCAGGGAATAGGTTGGTGACAATAGTAGGAAGTCCAGAGTTAAAGTCGGAGGTCCCGTAGAGAGAAAAAGTTGACATAGGTAGGATGGAGTTGGTGTGGAGCATCGGCGAACTGTTGTCCAAGCTTGGAGAAAGGAGTAGCTATTTGAAGGATGGTTGCGGTGCAGAAAGATGATGGCGAAGTTGAGGCGAAGTTGGAGGTCGCCATAGATCAGAAGCAGTGGCGAAAATGTAGAACAAGCCAGCGACCAACAAGGCAGAAAAACCAGTCGAACGAGTCACCCAGAGAAACAGCCGCAGTGGGGAAAATATTTTTTTTTTTTTTTTTTTTTTTTTAAGCGGCAAATTTTTGACACCACAAATAAGTTTTACGGTGTAACCCAGTGCAGAAGTGTAATCCAGTGTAGTCTAGTGCAGAAGTGTAGTGGTGTAATCCAGTGTAGTCCAATGCAGAAACATAGTCTTGATGTCCTGAGAAGTCCAGGAATTCGGAAACCAAATTTGAGAAGCAGAGAGCAGGCCAACATGCCATTTGCCTTCCTAATTGCTTGCTGTACCTGCATGCTAACTCCGTGTTTCTTGTACGAGGACACCGAAATCTCTCTGAACACAAATATTTAATAGTTTCTCACCATTTAAAAAATATTCTCTTTTCCTATTCTTCCTACCAAAGCAAATAACATCACATTTCCTCACATTATACTCCATCTGCCACCTTATTGCCCACTCACTTAACCTGTTTATATCCCTTTGCAAGTTGTGTCCTTCTCACAGCTTACTTTCCCACATCGCTTTGTATCGTCAGCAAACTTGGATACATTGCACTCGGTCCCTTCATCCAAGTCATTAATATAGATTGTAAACAGCCGAGGTCCAAGCACTGATCCTTGCAGCACCCCACTAGTTACAGCCTGCCAATCTAAAAATGACCAGTTTATCCCTACTCTGTTTTCTGTCCATTAACCAATCCTCTATCCATGCTAATATAGTACCCCCACCCTGCGTGACAACCTTCTATATGGACTTTGGAAAATCTCGTGTGGGACTTTATCAAATGCCTTCTGGAAGTCCATATAAATAACATCCATAGACATTCCCCTGTCCACTACTTTAGTCACCTCTTCAAAAAATTAATTAGGCTCATCAGGCATGACCTACCCTTCACAAATCCATGCTGGCTCTCTCTGATCAGCTGAAAATTTTCATGGTGCTCAGTCACTCGATCCTTAATTATAGAGTCTAGGAATTTCCCTACAACAGATGTTAGGGTAACTGGTCTAGAATTCCCTGGTTTCCCTCGCTCACCTTTCTTAAATAGTGGAGTGACTTGTGCAATTTTCCAGTCTAAAGGAACGTACCTGAATCGAGAGAATTTCGAAGATTATAGTTAGGCCATCTGTAATGTTCTCACCTACTTCCTTTAAAAGTTTGGGATGGAAGCCATTTGGTCCTGGGGGTTTGTCACTCTTTAGTGCCATTATTTTCTTCATTTTCTTCCCACATTACAACAGTGACTCCACTTCAAAAGTACTTAATTGACTGTAAAGCGCTTTGAGACGTCCGGTGGTCGTGAAAGGTGCTATATAAATGCAAGTCTTTCTTTCTATTACTGTTATTTTGCGCGAGTCCCTGTCCCTGATTCAATATTAGTTTCCTTGGGATGTCCAGCATGCTATCTTCTTCCTCTACTGTAAATACTGATGCAAAGTAATTATTGAACATGTCCACCATTTTCTTATTTTCATTTACAGTATCATTGGTCAGTTTTCAAGGGACCCACATTTCTCCTGACCATCCTCTTTTTCTGAATATAATTGTAAATATTTTGTGTGTTGATTGATATTACTTGCAAGTTTCTTTTCAAACTCCCTTTTCGTAGCGCTTACTATCTGTTTCGTCACCTTTTGTTGTTCTTTGTATCTCTCCCAGTCGCCAGGATCTGTGCTAGTTTTTGCATTTTTGAATGCTTTTTCATTTTGTTTTATGTTGTCCATGGCTTTTTTTTGGACAAGTAGCACTCTTGCCCCTTAGGGCAATAAAGTGGTTCTTTTTTCTTTTTATTCGTTTATGGGATGGGCGCACTGACAAGGCCAGCATTTATTGTCCATCCCTAACTGCACTCGAGAAGGTGGTGGTGAGCAGCCTTCTTGAACTGCTGCAGTCCATGCAGTGAAGGTACTCCCACAGTGTTGTTAGGTATATTTCCAAGTCAGGATGGTGTGTGACTTGGAGGGGAACTTGCAGGTGACAGTGTTCCCATGCACCTGCTGCCCTTGTCCTTCTAGATGGTAGAGGTCACGGGTTTGGGAGGTGCTGTCGAAGAAGTATTGGCGAGTTGCTGCAGTGCATCTCGTCGATGGTACACACTGCAGACACGGTGCACCAGTGGCAGAGAGAGTAAATGTTTAAAGGTGGTGGGTGGATGGGGTGCCAATCAAGCGGGCTGCTTTGTCCTGGATGGTGTCGAGCTTCTTGTGTGTTGTTGGAGCTGCACTGATCCAGGCAAGGAGAGAGTATTCCATCACACTCCTGACTTGCACCTTATATATGGTGGAAAGGCTTTGGGGAGACAGGAGGCGAGTCACTCGCTGCAGAATACCCAGTCTCTGACCTGCTCTTATAGCTACAGTATTTATCTGGCTGGTCCAGTTATGTTTCTGGTCAATGATGACCCCGCCCCAAGATGTTGATGGTAGGGGATTCGCCGATGGTAATGCCATTGAATGTCAAGGGTAGGTGGTTAGACTTTCTCTTGGTCATTTTCTGGCACTTGTTTGGCGCGAATGTTACTTGCCACTTATCAGCCCAAGTCTGAATGTTGTCCAGGTCTTGCTGCATGTGGGCATGGACTGCTTCATTATCTGAGGAGTTGTGAATGGAGCTGAACACTGCAATCATCAGCAAACATCCCCACTTCTGCCCTTATGATGGAGGGAAAGTCATTGATGAAGCAGCTGAAGATGGTTGGGCCTAGGACACTGCCCTGAAGAACTCCTGCAGCGATGTCCTGGGGCTGAGATGATTACATTCTTTTTTGAACACTTCCCACTGATCTTCTGTCGTTTTACCCATTAACAGAGTTACCCAGTTTACTGTGAACAGCATTGAAGTCAACCTTACCTAAATCTAGAATCTTAGTAGCTGTTTTGCATTTCTCCCTTTCAAACACTACATTGAACTCGATCATATTATGATCACTATTAAATAAATGTTCACGTACCATTAGGCTGTTAACTAAATCTGGCTCATTACTCATTACTGAATCTAATATGACCTGCCCCCTTGTTGGTTCTAGGACATATTGTTGCAGAAAACTATCCTGAACACACTTTAGAAATTCACTACCTTTCTGACATGAACTAGTCTACTTATCCCAATCGATATGGAAGTTAATTAAAATCCCCCATTAAAACCACTTTGCCTTTGCTACATGCTTGTCTAATCTCTGCATTTATATATTCTACCACTTGACAGCTGTTACCAGGGGGCCGATACATAACTCCCACTAGTCTGAAATCCTTTTCTATTCCTTAATTCTACCCATAAAGTCTCCACTGCATGCTTACCTCTTATTATATCCTCTCTCATCATTGAAATGATTTCAGCCTTAATTACTGAGGCTACTCCTCCCCCTCTACCATTTTCCCCATCTTTCCTGTAGACCTTATAAGCTGGTACATTTAGTTTCCAGTCCTGATCATCTTGCAGCCACTCTCAGTAATGGCTAGATCATATCATACCCTCAAAGTTGAATTTGCACTTGCAATTCATTCAATTTGTTCCTTATACTCTGTGCATTTGTATAAATTCACAATCTATATCAATGATTTGGATGAGGGGACTAAATGTAACATTTCCAAATTTGCTGATGATACAAGGCTAGGTGGCAGTGTCAGTTGCGAAGAGGATGTGAAGAGGCTTCTAGGGGATCTCGACAGGCTCAGTGAGTGGGCGAGAACATGGCCGATGGAATATAATATGGATAAATGTGAAGTTATCCACTTTGGTAGAAGAAACAGAAAAGCAGAGTATTTCCTAAATGGTGAAAGATTGGGGAATGCAGATGCTCAAAAAGGGACCTGGGTGTCCTTGTACATGAGTCACTGAAAGTGACTGTGCAGGTGTAACAAACCATTAGGAAGGCAAATGGTATGCTGGCCTTCATTACAAGAGGATTTGAGTACAGCAGTAAAAAAGTCTTACTCCAATTATATAGGGCCTTGGTGAAACCACACCTGGAGTACTGTGTACAATTCTGGTCTCCTTACCTAAGGAACGATATACTTGTCATAGAGGGAGTGCAACGAAGGTTCACGAGATTGATTCCTGGGATGGCGGGACTGTCGTATGAGAAGAGATTGAGTAAACTAGGCCTGTATTCTCTTGAATTCAGAAGAATGAGGGGGGATCTCATTGGAGCATACAAAATTATTACAGGGCTTGATAGGGTGGATGCTGGGAAAATGTTTCTCTTGGCTGGGGAGTCTAGAACCAGGGGCCACAGCCTCAGGATAAAGCGTAGGCCATTCAGGACTGAGATGAGAAGAAATTTCTTCAGAGGGTGGTGAATCTTTGGAATTCTCTACCCCAGAGGGCTGTGGAGGCTCAGTCATTGGGTATATTCAAAACAGAAGTCAATAGATTTCTGACTAGTAAAGGCATCAAGGGATATGGCGATAGGGCCGGTGAATGGAATTGAGGCAGATCAGCCATTATCTCATTGAATGGCGGAGCAGGCTCGAAGGGCCGAATGGCCGACTCCTGCTCCTATTTCTTATGTTCTTTTAAAGATGCTTATTTGGGCCACACACCCTAACCTGTCCTTCTGCTCAAATGTTTTACTCACATTTTTTATTTCCATCTCTTGGTTGAATTACTTTACATCTTTTAGTTTTCCTTTACCTGTAGTGCCTAAAGCACAATTTCTGAATAATTATGGTTAGTGTTTCCATTATATCTTTCCCAACTCCCTTCAGTATTCAGAGGTGCATATCATCTGGGCTTGGTGACTTTTCTATTTTTAGTTTAGTCCCATTAACTTTATAGTGTCCCTTTGAACATTTATCTCCAATAGTGGCTCTTCCACATTCTCAAAGCATTCCTACAGCTCCACTTTCAGCTTTGTCTATAAAAACGGATGCAAAATACTTCTGTCATTCTCTCACTCTCCAATCCAACAGCACCTCCATCTCCAAGGATTGCAGTTATTCCCCTTAAAAAGCTTGCTGGAATGGTGCATATGAAGACAAGAAAAAAAGTTTCCCAGCATGGCATTGATCTGAATGATTATCTTTTCTCATTCCTGCATTCTTGTATTCAGCATTGATTCTGGATTATTGGTAGTATCCAAACCTTTTACTCAATCTGACCACTGTTCATTTTTCCAGGATAAAAAATGATTTTGTATAGATTATACAAAATAGTCAGGCTACTCATGTTTGTGGTCATCACTAGTTGGGGTTTACATATGAAGGGCACGGAGTCAACTGGAAATGAATACAGAACAATATCTACATTTAATTCACCCCAGTTTTCGCTATACATACCACATATATACTTACTAATCATAGGTAGGATTTCCCTGGCAACTACAAATATTTTATTGTAAACCTACAGTAATGAGATCAAGGAGGAACAATTTGGCACTGGAAAGTCAATACAAATATTTAATCAAGCAGAAACAGACAGCACATACTGCGATTAACAGCTGCTATTCAAGGAAAGATAGTGGACAGAGAACATTCATAAACTGTTGGCCTTTGCTCATGACACCATCTGGGTCGCTTAATCAAATTGCATGGAATTTGGTTTTAAAAACAGAATAGTCGACCTCCTTTCTTACCCCTTTGCTTAAAACAGGCTACAAAAATAACAGACTACTTCCCACTTTGCACCTTAATTCATACAGTAACACATTTATATAGTAATATAATTACAAGATGCCTCACAGTTCAAGGTCAGACTCAGGCAGAGGTAGGAGGGGAATTGTGGAGGTGACAGAGTGCTGTCAAAGAGGTAGGTCTTAAGGAAGTTTTTGAAGAAGGTGGGGAAAGCATGAAGCAAGGCAGAGGGAGTTTGGAGAGAGAGTTCCAGAGTGTGGGGGTGAGATGACTCAAGTCTCTGCCATTGATTTTAGAGTAGAGAACGCAGTAGATTAGAGCTGGCAGAGCAGAGGATGAAAGCAATATGTAGGGCTGAAGGTGGTTGCAGAAGTAGAGGGGAGCAAGGGAGGGTCAGTCTGGAAATGGGACCATACCACCATGCTCTGTCTTGCACTCAACACAATGATATGTAATGTTTCATTGGTTTGTTTGTTTATAATGTGTAACCACTGACCAAATACACTAGATCAAGCTCATTTATTAGGTACTAGCAGGGGAGCCCCACGTTGCGAGGGCTTTTTTGGGGCTGGTCGATGTGTGGGCCAGGAGCCTGGGACTGGATTTGGGTTGTCAGCAGTTTCCAGGGCTTTTTTGGGCCTGGTGGATGTGTGGGCCGGAAGCCTGGGACTGGATTTGGGCTGTCAGCAGTTGGAGAAGCCTAGGCCCGTTTTGCACTGTTTTTTAACCTAAACATTTCTAGCTTTTAATACCTTCAAAGATGAAAGTTAAAGTACTTATAAAACATTTTTGGTAAATCTTTTTTTTTATAAAAAGAAACTGATCTGGATTAGCAAAGTTTTGAGCTGCCCTGGCTGCTGTATAATGGCTGACAGATCCCTGAGATGAAAACAATTAGTCCCACCCACACACACACCGATTGGTCAACCATCAGGTGACTGAACTGTAGGATTGGTCAATCATCATGGCACAGGATTGGTCGACCTTGACGTCAGTCAATGCTAATGAGTGGATAATGAGTGGAATTTTGAAGGTTTTTTGTATAATGTGCGAACAATTTTTGTCCGACCAAAAAGTAAATACGCCTACAAGAGTCCCCTAATGATGAGCTTTCTTTTGATATAACATATGTGTAGGTACGCTCTATAACTTTTGACTGTATAGCCGGACAGAGAGACAGACAGAGAGACAGACAGACATATCCTATAGATAATTTTACAAGTTTCTGTACGATGATCCATACACCGCTTGTACCAAATTACAAGTTGTGAAATGAAGATATTCTGATTGTTTTCAATCAAATTAGAACACAACCAATTAAGAGCCTTATCTGACTAGAGTTTACCTCTGGAAATAATGACTAAAATCATGTCAAATCTGAAAAGCTGCTAAAGTTTTATGTAAAATGTAATCAGAAAAATAACAGGAAAACCCAAGCTAGGGAAGGCAAACACCTCAGGTCAAGAAGGACAAAATTCCAGTCTGAAATTAAATAAGCACAAGGGCGCAAGCGGATGAACTGCAGTAGAATACGGTCCTTTACACTGCCGCAGTCCAAACACTCCCAACTGATGAAATGGGAAGGTGTACAGACCTCCACAGAAATGTGGTCTTTTTAATATAAAAAAAAACTAATGACAATTGCTTAACAATCATTGCACTTCCTGGTAGAGTTATATAATTAATTGTTTCCCATAAAACAAATCAAAATTCTTGAAAATGAGAGAAAATATTAGTAAAATTTGAGCATGGGTACATTATGCATATATGGATTCATCTCCCTTGCAAAAGCTGAAGCCACTGAAGAACACACCAGAAAAAAAACCTAAAATCTAAGAAACATAATGTCAAAATTAATCCAATGGAGAGAAAGGCAAGATTTACGTGGGGTATAATTTTTATTCCAAGAATAATTTTTATATCTAAATATACTCCATCTACCACGTGCCCATATCACACAAGTGCTTCACTGTGAAGAGGGAGAATTAGTCTGTCTGAGATCAAGAGAAAAATTGAACACAGCTCTGCCAATGTGCAAGTCTTTCTTAGCAGTCAAGCTAGTACAATAATGCTTGAAGAAAGTGAATGATTACTTCAAGTTTCTGATTTGCAAGAGTCTTAAAGTATCACTTCCCTGAAGCAAGCTCAGGTAGGAGGTACAACACAATTGGAATATAATACTTGCATTTACACATCACCTTATCATGTCAAGGCATCTTGAATGTTTCACGTAGGGCAATGAATTAAGTTTCAACTGCAGTGTCTATTATATATGCAGACATGGCAACCATTCAAAGGAGGTTTGAATAAAGGGCACATTAATTCCAGTCTGAAATTAAATAAGCACAAGGACGCAAGTGGGTGCACTGCAGTAGAACAAGGTCCTTTATACTGCCGCAACCCAAACGATGAAATGGGAAGGAACTAAATTAAGGTCCCAGTTGGGAATAATCAAGGTCACACTTTCCAAATAGCTTGCAGTAAACAGAGCACCATCTGGTGATTCCCTAATAATCCAAACTCAAATGGGTCATGAAAGACCAATTGCCACAAAATAAATCCAACAGAACTAGGCTTTAAACCAATACCAAACAGATGCTGGAGATAATCCAGAATATGCTGGACAGTATAAGGCAAGACGATTGACTTAGATGATCAATGGACAAACATCTTCCATTTTGTATTATAAATTCTATTAATGAATGTCCTATGAGAATTAATCAAAGTATCTGCCACCAAGGATGGAAGACCCTAATCTAATCATCTTTCAGTAACTAGGCTGTCAACTGGAACGTGTCTGGTTTCAGATGTAATACTGCACCCCCTCCTTCCTCCAACTGAGAAAGAAGGTCCTTCCTAAGAGGCAGGGGAATTGACAATGTCAGAGAACATAGTCTAAAAGGTTTCCTGAACTACCTTCAGCTGCATTCTCCACTCAAGCGTGAACTGTGAGATGTCATACTAATCATTGCTATGTAGTTCCTCAGGGCAGTGTCCTAGGCCTAACCATCTTCAGCTGCTTCATCCTTCCCTCCAACATAAGGTCAGAAATGGGGATGTTCGCTGATGACTGCGCAGTGTTCAGTGCCATTCACAACTCCTCAGATAATGAAGCAGTCCATGCCCGCATGCAACAAGACCTGAACGACATTCAGGCTTGAGCTGATAAGCGGCAGGTAACATTCGCGCCACAAAAGTGCCAGGTAATGACTATCTCCAACAAGCGAGAGTCTAACCACTGCCCCTTGACATTCAATGGCATAACCATCGCCGAATCCCCCACCATCAACATCCTGGGGAGTCACCATTGACCAGAAACTTAACTGGACCAGCCACATAAAAACTGTGGCAACAAGAGCAGGTCAGAGGCTGGGTATTCTGTGGAAAGTGTCTCACCCCCTGACTCCCCAAAGCCTTTCTACCATCTACAAGGCACAAGTGAGGAGTGTGATGGAATACTCTCCACTTGCCTGGATGAGTGCAGCTCCAACACTCAAGAAGCTCGACACCATCCAGGACAAAGCAGCCCGCTTGACTGGCACCCCATCTACCACCTTAAACATTCACTCCCTCAACCACCGGCGTACTGTGGCTACAATGTGTACCATCTACAAGATGCACTGCAGCAACTCGCCAAGGTTTCTTTGGCAGCACCTCCCAAACCCGCCACCTCTTCCACCTAGAAGGGCAAGGGCAGCAGATGCATGGGAACACCACCACCTCCAAGTTCCACACCATCCTGACTTAGAAGTATATCGCCGATCCTTCATCGTCACTGGGTCAAAATCCTAGAACTCCCTCCCTAACAGCACTGTGGGAGTACCTTCACCACACGGACTGCAGCAGTTCAAGGCAGCGGCTCACCACCACCTTCTCAAGGGCAACTAGGGATGGGCAATAAATGCTGGCCTTGCCAGCGACGCCCACATCCCATAAAAACAAATTTAAAAAAAAGTTTACCCAAGGTAAATGCTGAATCAGCTGAGCAGAATGTAATCTTGTCACTCAGACATCAGTGTACTAGTAGGATCATATCTTGACAAAACCAACAGAATGACCCCCCCCCTCCCACCATTGTTGATATCATGTACCACCAGAGTGTTGTCCAAACACACGCATGCCAACTTGCCTTGGTTTGAAAGTATTCCAGGATCAGTGTTACGACCCTAAATTCTATTCATGGATATGCCAGCTCGGCTGTTCTTTCATTCACTTTCCCAGAGCCCATTTCCTTTGTACATGAGGCCCATCCGGTCAGGGGCATGCCTGTTACCGCTATCAACTGTAGGGGACAGTGTCAGTCGTTTGCCCTCTAGTACACTGCCTTCTAAGTATGTTGCCCTTGTGAGGTCTAGAGCTGAAGTCCAGTAAATTATCACTGGCTGAGATAGGGAGGCTTTGTGGGAGTACAGGAGGAGAAGACAGAGCAAGTTCAGTTGAAGTGGTTACAGTAAAAAGTCAGGCACAATGCCAATATATATTCACCAATCCATGACTGGCATAGCTGGATTTGTTGGCCTAAAATAATTCAATAAACACAATTCAGTTCCTCCTAACAAATGTGGTTCACAAAGCAAAGGCAAATTTGTCAAACTCTAATATCACATTTGGGCAATAACATTTTATGTAGTGATTGTAAGCATCAGTGACTGTGAACAGACTGTTGCCGAGTTATCCAAACTGCATCACATGAGCCGTATATAGCCCTAGAACTCTGGCAACCTGGTCCACGACGTCCAGGCAACTCAGCTCTACTTCCGCTTTTATTTCTTATTCACGGGTTTATCCTGTTTGAATTTCATGAGTCCGGAGGTTTAGAAAGGGTTGTTTTTAGTGCTGAATCAAAACACCAAGATCTTTTAGTAACCATAGCTTGCAAATACATGCAAATTAATGGAGATATTGATTTTAAAAATTACAGTGTGGTCCACAAGGCTCCATGGTACACACGTAAGCACCTATAAAGACCAAACACTTGCACAGTCGCAGACTGTTGCATTTTGTACAGTATTTCAAGCATTTGGCAGATGATGGTGTAAACACGATGATCTTAATATCTTTAATGCAGGGAATGCATTGCATAGTCAGAAATTTCAGATTTATTTTAGATATCCTCTCAGGTACAGTGGTGTTGGTCACTCATAAGCAGTTCAAGTGCCTTACATACTGCCCTTGATCTAATTATAAAATAAAGTAACCTGGGGGGGGTGTAACAATAGGAACCCCTTGTGATTTGATCTTTCATAGCACATTGTTCCCACATGCCCTCATATACACTTCTCAAATATTTCTGAAGGCATATCAACAAATATTTAGTGAGACAAGGCCAGATAGGAATCATTACATTATTCTATTTGCATAGCCAAATAAACAGAGTAACAATCAAAGAAAATTCCACTTAAGTCACTCAGTCTCATTGCTCGAGAAAAAATAAACCACATGCCTCGCCCCTTCTGTGGGCCGACTCACTTGGTTTGGCATTACCTTATTTTCTAGACAACTTTTACCTGCAAAAACTGACATGCAATTTAGCTTCCAACCCCTTTTAGTCCTTTGTTCAAAGTCTGACTGGCCCCTGAACATGGTTTCCCCCCACCCCCATTTTTTTAAATTCTGATCTAGGAAGCAGAGGGGCAGTGTCTCAGATACTCTCCCCATGCAGGGATTTGCCAGCCAGCCTGTCAACCAAATCGACTACTTTCACTTCCAAGAGTACATTGTTAGCAAACATCTTATGCTGTACCCTTATGAATAGAATCGTTCTCGCCGCAATGGGTGTGAAGATTTGCGAGCCTCGTAACATTACAGACCCACAGGGATGCCCTTTTATACACTTTAGAGTCAGAGCATCCTAGTTTGAAAACCTATGATATAGAACAAAGGAGGTCAAATACAGAAATGTCTGCAGTACATAGTTGGTTTAGTACCAGAAAACACATGAGTAACACAACCAATATTGTACTGTACTATGGTTATACTATTCTGCTTTTCATCATGAACTATCTAGTTTGCTACGTATTCGTTTCCTCATTTTGATATATGAAAATGAACAGCACTTTATTAGGATGATGAAGCAATTGGAAACAGAGGCAGCAGAGCATTGGTATTGGTGTGAAAATGATGGTGCGATGCAGCAGCCCAAAGCACTCAGATGCTAAAGGTGAAAAATAATCTGCACAATTCTCAAAGGTTTGCAGAAAACATTAGGAATAAAATATTTTGGTTTATTTTTTAAAAGGTAGAAAAGTAAGTTTTCTTCAATGTCGTTAATTTGATCTACTGCAGATATACACAAGATAACACACACACACCCACTCCACACATAGTTGTGCTGTCCCGTAATGTATACCGTACAAAATACTTACGTAAAAAATGTTTTTCCAACAAAGCAATTTCAAGATGTCCCTTGATTTCATTCAGTCGTTCAGATTCTGTCCTGTTGAAATCTTGAATTCCTGAAGCCATAACCGATGTCCCTGGGCCTGCCTGAAACAAAAATGAAAATACTTACAGGAAACAAATAATCTACCAAAAGCACCTTGCATGAATCATCGTAAACTGCACGGAACATATATTTGAGATCGTGATTCAACTGGCTGAATGCTGCAACCAACCAAATTTTGCTGATGCAGCTTAATGCATACAAGAGACTATTTCAATCTGCTCATTTCCTTTAAAGTGAATCAATAAGTCCCAAGTCATTGTTCAATACACGGTCTATTCATCCTCTGCCTCCTCCAACAAGAACAGGAAGCTAATTTATCCAGAATGCAGTCAGGTTTACCACACTGATGCTGCATATGTTTTAGCAAAATTATATAATAACCTACAACAAATCCATTTATGGATCTTGATTTACAGTACACAAGGATACCTGGGGGTTTAAGATTGCACTGTGCACAAAGCATCGGTTGAATAATACACAGAATAAGATGAGCTATTGCATACAGTTGCTGCAGGGATTACATTTCCTCTTCAATATGGAGAGTTAAGAAAAGCAAACCGACAACATAATGGGAAATAAAATGTAGGTACTTCCTGGCCTTAGGTAATAGATGGCTCACAGTAAAAGTCTGCACATGGTTTCTGCATTTGTAAGTAAAAATCCTCAATTCAGTAATTCATTACATCCCTCACAGTCCCACTCTCAGCTGTAAAGGAGAACACGATCAACATCTCAGGGACGGGGTTCTAGTCTGTCGAAAGTTGCATGAAAATAATCACGAGGGTCGTAGCAACAACAAACAATAATATACCGCCTATAACGTAGTACAATGTCCCATGGCGCTTCACAGGAGCTTTATCAAACAAAGACTGACACTGGGCCACATAAGGAGATACAAGGACAGATGACCAAAAGCTTGGTCAAAGAGGTAGGTTTTAAGGTGCGTCTTAAAAGGAGGAAAGGTAGAGGCGGAGGCGGTTAGGGAGGGAATTTCGGAGCTTCGGTCCTCGGCAGCTGAAGGCACACCAATGGTGGAGCGAATAAAATCAGGGATGCGCAATAGGCCAGAATTGGAGGAGTGCAGATATTTCGGACAGTTGTAGGGCTGGAGGAGGTTACAGAGATAGGGAGGGGCAAGACCATGGAGGGATTTGAAAACAAGGTGGAGAGCTTAAAAAGCAGACCTTTATACAGCCTGCTGACTCTCAACCAACAAGTAATACACATACAATACTTATCTACTTAGGCAAACTCATTATGAAGCAGTGTTAGGCTAACATTTTGTTACCAAGGGGGACAAAGAGTAGGAAAGTTACCTCAGGAAAAACTGAGATGAGTTCTTGCTCTACTTTGTTTATGTTTAATGCAAAAAAAACCTATTCACATTACTTTTACTGCTCTTAAAAATGGCTTCCCTGGGTGTTTTTATCCTCAATAAGGTGTTGTCGATATATAGTGTAGTTATGGAGGAGGGGACGGGGATTACAAACAGTAAGTCTTGGATGCTCAGTGACGTGATTCGCAGTAAGCTTGACCAATCATTCCTGATAAGTAATGATGCACGCCGAGAATTGTAGCCTGCTGTATTGTTGGGTCACTTAGCTGACAGTGATAGCTCTGGGAAACCCACTAACTCAACTTGTAGGCTTCTCAGATGCATAAGCTTCTGAAGAGAAATATTTTAAAACACATTTTAAACACAAATACCAATATGTTGATAAATGTAATGATTATTTAGGTCCTTATTATGTTACAAACTCGTACAAATGTTCTTGTCTTAGTGAGAGTCCAAGTTGGCAGCTGAAAGGATTTTCACAAGATATTTAGAACCATTTCATTGGTTTGCCTTTCCCCCCACCCCCAGATTGATGGCTTTTGCTGATTGCTCATGGTTGATTGATTATTTGAATTAGTATTTTTCCATTGGAGTTTTAGGTACCCGCACTGCTTACTTGTGATTGATATGTTCCCTAACTACTCAGCTGTGATGTTACCATTTCAGGATTTTAATGAAATTGCACACTCAAGACCAAGTGTGATGCAAAATTTGAATATAGAAAGTATGATGCTCAATTGTGATGAACAAAACGTATGTGAGACTTTTTAAAATCCAGATTAGCAGGTCTCGTGTGCTGCGAACGCAGAGTCAGCGGATACATCAAATAGGGCATTAGGCCATGAAATGCTAACATCAGCGCTGGTGATTTGTGGTGACTGAATAAGCTAAATTCAGTTATTATGGTATTCTGGAAATTTTACCAATGCTTTGAATTCCACAACTTTTCCCCATTATTCTGTGAAAATCGTGGCCTTTACTTTCAAGAGATTGTTTTTTCACTTGCGTTACCCATGTATTTGATTCTTCTCCCTGACCATTTTAAAACTGCAGATACACAGCAAGATGATATGCAAGTTGCACCATTTGATGGAATGTAACTAGTAATTATCAGTATTGAGTTTATCTGCACATGGTTGTGGATGGGAAGGGGGGAGTGGAGGTCCTGGAGATTGGCAACATGGGGGCAGGAGGGAAGATGTCCTGTAGTCTGGCATCACTGTAGAGAGGGAACCTAGGAAACTGGGGACAGAACATAGGGCATAGCTCACCGGTGCATTCCTGTGGTCTGTTAACAATGAGGGGAAGGGGTTCCTGGGCCCAGCAACACTAGTTTACAGGGTTCCAAGATCTCTGCAAACAGTGTTTTGTGACTGGTTCCTGGATGCACAACTCTCTTTCTCCAGTGAACTCTTTCTGTCTGATTATTCCCCTCTAGCTCTTGCGTGCTCTCCCGGCCCAATTCTCTCCCTCGCATGCTCTTGCTGGCACTAATTAGAATGTTTACATTTTCTGAACAAATCAAACACAGCTGATCCTAATCAGAGTCTGAAAAGCTTTCAAAATCCAATTGATTTGTTTTTGAAAAACAAAGAGCTACAACAGGCATGTCATCAGTGTAGCCCACCATACTGAATCGTCAACACGCACACAGCCTCTTTTTCTAAAAAAAACTCAATATACTTTACTTGAATAACATTTTTGAAATTTTTCCTCTAGCTTTTCTTCAAATAATTTTTCTAGAAGCTGAAGAGAAACAATTAGGCTGACTAAATGCCTTTGAAGTATCATAGGAAATGATGCACCTTGCACATGCTCAGGTGACAGGGTCTGCCTTCTGCTTAGAGTTAAAGCTTTGGGAAAGATTATCAAGGCCAAACTAGGCTTTTCGTGACTCATGTAAAAACTTTAATGAGCATATTAAAAGATACAAAAGACAATACAGTGGGTAAATTTATCGTGTTATTGTGAAATATATAGTTTTTGTTTTGTATAAAATCTTATTTTAGGCATTAGAAATGTCTGAAGAAAAAGATGGCAGCCAAAAATCTTTTCAAAAAGTGGTTGTTGATTCAATGTGTTCCCTTCTTGGGGAAAAAATCATTGGTAAGTTCTCCTAACTGTTTACTTCATAAGTCCTTAGTAGTTTCTTACTGGCAGTTTTCTAACCATTTCTTGGTTTTTGATTTTTACATTCAGTGGTTCAAGATAAAACAGCAGCAAATCACAAGTCAACAAGGTGTTATAACAAAAATAAAAGAGTGCGACAAACAGAAAATGAGAGACAGTTTGATAGAGAGTGTGAAACTGTGTTAACTCAATACAAGACCGGCAGACACGATGGGTCGAATGGCCTACTCTGTGCCGTAAATTTCTATGATTCTATGAAGACTTTTTATATATTACAGCAAGATTTACATTTCAGAGGAGTGAGTAAAATACTTTGTGTTTTGTAAATATGAACCACCCTTCAAAATATCAATTTCACTATACAGTACTGCAAGTGTATGTCTCTTTGGCAGGAGTATAGTACATCATTAGGCTAATTAGAAAGCATGAATTGAAATAAACTAATCCCGCCCACACAGACACACTCCAACCAAATTCCAGGAAAATAAACCACAAACACGAATTGTGACAAACATGAACAATACTGGAAGAAAATGGTGAACTGTTATTTCTACCTTCTAAATTGCAAAACTTCAATCTTTCAGAACCAACTAGCAATTATAACCTCTAAAATACTACTTGTTAAAGAATGGTTCAAATATCAATTCAAAAGACGAAGTATGGGAGTTGCAATTTAGAACAAATGTGAAAATGCTTTTTATAGTTAAAATATAATGTAACTATTAAAAAACAGTTCATACCACACAGCATTGACTGTTTCTTCTAATAACATTCAAAATGCATAAAGATTTCTAATTTTAAATAAATTACTACAGGAATGCTTTTCTAAAAAAGTCAGGAAAAAGCTCAAATATCACCTGTTGCAAAGAACTGTAACGCTGAAAAAGACTTCACCGCCAAAATGGTAAATACCATTAAACAAGGTCCTTCACCCTTACAGAGCTGCATCTGATGGCAACACAGTGACAACACTGTAAAATAACATGGCAGCAAGTGCCTCCAGCAATGTAGACAGTCATTTGAATAAGATGGGTAAGTCATCATCAGCCAACTACACACTTACCTCTCCCAGCACTGCAACATCAAGTCCTGGATGAGTTAAAAATGTCCTTCAGTTTAACAACAAAACTGAAACCATCCTTTTTAGTTCCAACTAGCTGCAATCTAAATCCACTGGTACAGCAACTTAGCACCTCACTGGAATCACAGAATCTTACAGCACAGAAGGAGGCCATTTGGTCAGTCATGCCTGTGCCAGCTCTTTGAAAGAGCTGTCCAATTTAGTCCCACAGCCCAGCTTTTTCCCCCCCCATAACCCTGCAAATCAGTCTTCTTCGATAAATGTCCAACTGCCTTTTAAATGTTCCTATGGAAACTGATCCACTACCCTTTCAGGTAGTGCATTCCTCTATGAAGAAATTTGTCCTCATTTCCCCGCTAGTTCTTCTGCCAATTATTTTAAATCTACGACCTCTGGTTACTGACCCACATGCCAGAGGAAACAGTTTCTCCATACTTGCTCTATCAAAACCCCTCATAATTTTGAATACCTCTATTAGAGCAGAGATGGTTAAGGGGAGACACAAGGAGAACAATCCCAGTTTTTCCAATCTCTCCACATAACTGAACTGCCTCATCCCTGGTAACATCCAAAACCCTCTGGATCCTCGACATTCTTCCTAAAGTGTGGTGCCCAGAATTGTGCACAATGCTCCAACTGAGGCCTAAGCAGTAATGGTTTAGCACAACTTCCTTGTTTTTGTATTCAATGACCCATTTACAAAATCAAGTATCCCATACGCTTTCTTAACCGCCTTATCAACTTGCCCTGCCACCTTCAAAGATTTTTGAATATGCATCTCCAGGTCCCGCTGTTCTTGCAACCCCTCAAAATAGTACCATTTAGATTATACTGCCTCTCCATGTTGTTTCTCCCAAAGTGTGCCACTTCACACTTACCCGCATTAAATTGCATCGGTCATGTGTCTGCCCATTTCACCAGTCTGTCTATGACCTCCCAAAGTCTGCTACTATCATGCTCATATTTACTACGTTGCCAAGTTTTGTATAATCCACAAACTTCAAAATTGTACTCCCTATACAAAAGTCCAGGTCATTTATATACAACAAGAAAAACAATGGTACCAATACCTGGGGGACTCCACTGCATCCTTTTTTCCAATCAGAAAAACATCCGTTCACCACTCTCTGCCTCCTATCCCTTAACCAATGATGTACCCAAGTTACCACTGTTCCTTTCATAGCATGTGCTTCTATTTTCCAAGTAAGTTTGTTATGAGGTACTTTATCAAATGCCTTTTGAAAATCCATATATACATCTACTGCACTACCTTCATCAACCCGCTCTGCTACTTCATCAAAGAACTCAATCAGGTTAATCAGAGACGATTTGCCATTAACAAATCCGTGCTGACTGTCCCTTATTAACCCATGTTTCTCCAAGTGAGAATTAATTTTGTCTTTGACAATGGTCTCTTGTAGTTGTCCCACCACTGTCATTAGACAGATTGGCCTGTAGTTACCAGGTTTATCCCCCTCCCCTTTTTTGAACAGGGATGTAACATTTGCAATCCTGGATTTGAGTCAAGCTTCTGATCCCCACAATGTATACACTGCTTTCTTCTACCTGCAGAATACAGGAACATAGGAATATACAGGACTGGAAAACATACATTGCAGTTTATCGGGCCACGGCCAAACTTAACCCCGTTCATCCTTTCCCTCACCACTGTTGAAAGTTTAATCTACACACTTATCACCTCAATGACTGCCTTTTCCAAAGCACTTTCTGAAAGTCCTTCCTACTATTAGACAATAGGATGCAGGATTGCTCCAGAGTGTCCCCATGTGGCTAGTTCCCAATATAGCTATTCCATCAGGGGAGTACCAAGCACTTCTTAATGGTAATTGGAGATGGGGAATTAGTGGACAAGTTACCACAGGTTACATTTGTTCACGACCTGGAAGCCACCGCGTCAATATGGACATGCCTAGGTAGCATGCCAGGCTTTTCCACCAAGGACACCACGTAGCATATCTTACCACCTTGTCCTGGTTACTTCAGATATACATCGAGGAAAGATAGGATGCTGATCCAGTAGATAAATTCCAATCCAATAATGGCCGAGTACTTGCAAGTGCATTTATCCCAATTAAAATTTCAGCCTGCTAGAAGTGCAGTAAAGTGCTACAAAGTAATATTTTTAACATTAATAATCTTGCTTAAAAATCTTTTAAAAGTATATTTGGGTAAAGTGGTTTATATTGTAAGAGTTGCTTCATCAAGTTTCTTTACAGTTAAGGAACTCTTCTGTTTTCTGAGGTGCTGTTAGCCAAGTCAGGCTTACAGTCTACAGACTCCCTTCCAAATCTTTCTGTAATTGGGCACATTGTACTCTTTTCTAAACAGTACTCATCAGTATTCATCAAAGCTACCACAGAGCACAGGGGTATTTAAAGTACTTTTCATGTCTTGTCAAAACCAGTACGAACATTTCCCCTTCAAGCAAACCTTATGGATCTATCAGCCAGTTGCAGTTTACACCCACACATAGTTATAAATATTTCTGGAGCAGTAAGAGATCCGTTAAATTTCAGCAAGCCAGACAACAAAAAACAGGCGAATTGTTAAGACAGGAAACAAATGAAATCGCTTTTCCCACTATCAAAAACTAAGCTTACCTTTATTCTTTCTGACAAGTTCACTTGGGACACATCCACTCAGGAAATAATGCTCTGGTACAGGTTTTTGTATGAATTTTGCACTCATCAGTAGTGACAGAGAATGGAATCATTTCTATTTTAGACATCAAGCACTCCCACACTTGATGCAGCATGGTTTGATGCAAAAAAAAAAAACACTTCCCTCCCCTGGCTCAACAAAGTACCTTAGATGAGCACGCCCCAGGTGATTTCTTTTCTTTTTGGACCACCAACCACCCTGAAGGCCTTTCTACAAATCAGGGACAATTTTATGCTATGGGCTCATGGGTTTCACACTGGCTCTTTATCACCAGCAGACAGAAGTGATTTCCATTCCATGGAATGCATCTGAAACCACACCCCTGGTGTGAAAAACCAGGGTCCAATCCACTGCAACACCCAGTCTCCCATTTATAAAATAATAAACCTAAGTGAAGGTCCAAGTACTACAACAACAACTTGTATTTATATAGCACCTTTAACATAGTAAAAAATCCCAAGGTGCTTCACAGGAGTGTTATAAAACAAAATCTGACCGAGCTACACAAGGCAAAATTAGGGCAGCAACAGGTAGGTTTTAAGGAGCGTCTTAAAGGAGAAAAAAGAGAGGTAGCGAAGTGGAGAGGTTTAGGAAGAGAATTCCTGAGCTTAGGGCAGCTGAAGGCACGGCCACCAATGGTTGAGCAATTAAAATCAGGGATGCTCAAGAGACCAGAATTAGAGGAGCGCAGATATCTCGGGGGGGGTTGTGGGGCTGGAGGAGATTACAGAGATAGGGAGGGGCGAGGCCATGGAGGGATTTGGGGCGAGGCCATGGAGGGATTTGAAAACAAGGATGAGAACTGTAAAATCGAAGTGTTGCTTAACCGGGAGCCAATGTAGGTCAGCGAGCACAGGGGTGATGGCTGAACGGTACTTGTTGCGAGTTATGACACGGGCAGGTGAGTTTTGGATGACCTCAAGTTTACGTAGGGTAGAGCGTGGGAAGCTGGCCAGGAGTGTGTTGGAATAGTCAAGTCTAGAGGTAACAAAGACCTGGATGAGGGTTTCAGCAGCAGATGAGCTGAGGCAGGGGCGGAGACAGGCGAAGTTACGGAGGTGGAAATAGACGGTCTTAGTTATGGCGTGGATGTGGTCAGAAGCTCATTTCATGGTTAAATATGACACCAAGGTTCAGGACTCCACCATGTTGCAGCAAAGAATGGATAAAATGATTAAGTATTGATTAAGCCATGCAAAGCTTGACTTTTAAAAGCATGCAGATTATAGGAGGACAACAAAACTAAAAGGAGATTGTGAAACAGTGAGGATGACAAGCGTGCAAGAAATCCTTTTTGCACCTTTGATGCAACGTGAAAGAGCTCAGAGCAGCAATTACCGCAATAGCATCAATAAAAGTAAGCCAAGAGAGAGGTTGGAAACTAGGGGTGATAGTGGATTGGCGATCAGACAACAACCTTTTTACTGAATCCTAATCAAGTGCCAGTGATGTCTTATAAGAGCCTTCCCTTATATGGGAGCAGTGTTCAAGTCTAGACAGACTTGGTGTTATAGAGTGTTAAGAACTGTCAAGGGGAAAAGAAGTGCTTGGCATGATAAAAGAAACCAAGCTTTGTGGAGGCAGCTTTAGCAATGAAGTGAGGTCAAAGACAGCAAGGCTAAGAATGTCAATAGATAGGGATTAAGGAAGGAATCATTGAGCCAAGCCACAGTCTCGCCAATTACCTTCCTGAGAAACAGAGTCAATCACAATGTTCAGCTTCAGTTTGTTTATGCCTCCAGTCCCGATCCAAGGTTGTCCCATCCTCTGTCGCCTAATTACAGTATGCAGACGACGCTTGCGTCTGCACTCACTCGGAAGTCGAACTCCAAACCATCGTCAACACCTTCACCGAAGCGTACGAGAGCATGGGCCTTACACTAAATATCTGTAAGACAAAGGTCCTCTACCAACCTGCCCCCGCCACACAGTACTGCCCCCCGATTATCAAAATCCACGACAAGGCCATGGACAACGTGGACCACTTTCCATATCTCGGGAGCCTACTGTCAACAAGGGCAGATGTCGATGACGAAGTCCAACACCACCTGCAGTGTGCCAGTGCAGCCTTCGGTCGCCTGAGGAAGAGTGTTTTTGAAGACCAGGACCTCAAACCCGGCATTAAGCTCATGGTCTACAGAGCAGCAGTGATACGCGCCCTACTGTGTGCTTCAGAGACATGGACCATGTATAGCAGGCACCTCAAAGCACTGGAGAGGTACCACCAACGCTGCCTCCGCAAGATCCTGCCAATCCATTGGCAGGATAGGCGCACCAATGTCAGTGTTCTCGCTCAGGCCAACATCCCCAGCATCGAAGCTTTGACCACGCTCAATCAGCTCCGATGGACGGGTCACATCGTCCGCATGCCGATACGAGACTCCCAAAACAAGCGCTCTACTCTGAGCTCCGACACGGCAAGAGAGCCCCAGGTGGGCAGAGGAAATGCTTCAAGGACACCCTCAAAGCCTCCTTGGAAAAGTGCAACATCCCCACTGACACCTGGGAATCCCTGGCCCAAGACCGCACAAAGTGGAGGAGAAGCATCCGGGAAGGCGCCGAACACCTCGAGTCTCTTCGCCGGGAGCAAGCGGAAGCCAAGCGCAAGCAGCACAAGTCAACCCAAGCACCCCACCCACCCGCCTCTTCAACCACCGCCTGCGCCACCTGTGACAGAGACTGCAGGTCCCGCATTGGACTCATCAGTCACCCGAGAACTCATTTTTAAAGGGGAAGCAAGTCAACCTCAGTTCCGAGGGACTGCCTAAGAGAGACATTGTACACAGTCATCATTACATCGTTTGGCTCTAAATCCCTTCTTTTAGGGCAGGAGCTATAGCTCATAAATAAAGTGTCTGTTGTCATAGTAATCAAATATGACAGAATTTGCAAGGGAAGTTTGCCTAGAACATTTTTCTAAATCAGCAATTCAAGGTGACAGCCTCTTCTCAATAGATCTGGACTTCCGAGAAAAAAGAGAATATAACTGTGGTAATGAAATATATGCATACTCAAGGAAACTAGGAAGGAGATAGTAGAGGCACTAGTATATTAATATATATATTAAAAAGTTCCATAGAAGAGGGGATAGTGCCAGAGGACTGGTGGACAGCTAATATTGTTCCTATATACACAAGGGAGATAGAACAAAACCTGGGAATTATAGAACAGTCAGCTTAATGTCAGTGGTAGGAAAGATTCTGGAATCTATACTAAAAAGTGATAGAAGAGCATCTAGAGACAGAAAATATAATAAAAAGTCAGCATGGATTCCAAAAGGCTAAGTCATGCTCAACTAACCTGATAGAATTCAGAGGTAATGAGGTAATGAAAAGAGTAAAGAAGAGCAGTGTTGTAGATATCATAGATTTTCAAAAGGCCTTCGAGAAGGTACCACAAGGTAGGGTCATGACAAAGGCTAGGGCACGTGGAGTCGGGGCACAAAGAGCTCAATGGACAGCAAATTCGCTTATAAAAACGCAGAGAATACGGGTAAAGGGTAGTTATTCAGATTGGAGGAAGGTAGAAAGCAGTGTTCCACAAGGATCCTTGCCGAGACCACTGTTAGTCATAATTTACATTAATGATTTGGACTTCGGAACAAGTAACTCAATATCAAAATTTTCAGATGATACCAAACTGGGGGATATAGCTAACACTGAGGAAGAATGCAACATAATACAAGATATTAGAATAATTGCAGACTGCGCAGATAAGTGGCAAATAAACTTTAACATGAATCAATTTGAAGTGATATACACTTTGGTAGGAAAAATAAAAACATCACCTACACCTTAGAATAGAAACTGAATGGGGTAGAAGAGCAAAGGGATCTAGCAATGCAGGTGAACAAATTAAAAGCAACATTGCAGGTTAGTAAAGCAATTAAAAATGCTAAGAAAGCACTGGGATTTATTTTGAGGACTATAGAATTCAAAAGTAGTGAAGTTATGTTAATCTTTTATAGGACCCTGTGCACTTTTCTGGTTTCCATACAATATAAAAGGCATAGAAGCACTGGAGAAGGTGCAAGAAAGATTGACAAGAATAGTACCAGAGCGGAGAGATTAGTGTCGGGAAAGATTGACTAGGTTGGGGCATTTTTCTTTAGAAAAGAGAAGACTTTGAGGTGACCTGATAAGAGATCATTAAAATTATGAATGGGTTAGACAGGGGAGATGTAAAGAGAATGTTTCCACTTGTGGCAGAATCCAAGGTTAGGGTCCATAAATACAAGATAGATACTAATAAGTAAAATAAGGAAATAAGGAGAAATTTCTTTACTCAGAATGGTTAGAATGTGGAACTCCCTACAACAGGAATTGGTAGAGGCAAATAGCTTGGATGGTTTCAAAAGGAAACTAGAGGAGTACATGAGAGAAAAATGAATAGAAAGGTATGCTGAAAGGCTGAGATGAGGTAGAAAGAGTGGGAGGAGATTTATGTGGACTATAAATACCATCACAGACTGATTGGGCCAAATGGCCTGTTTCTGTGCTGTATATTCTATGTAATTCTATACATTAAAAGCGGTGAAATGAAGATCACTTTGAATACAAAACACAACGATCGGGACACTGAAACAGGTTCTTGAAGTAAGTATTGGAAGGGATCCCTTCTCAGTGTGATTTTTAAGATATTTTTGCATTTGCTGTCAGAAGAGGGAAATATCTTAAAAGGTTGGCAATCCTTATACAGGAAACTTTGTGCTATCCGGAGGTTGAATGTCCGGCAACTTCGATCTAACGGCAGAAATCAGCAGCCGTTTTGGTTAGGTTTTTTTTCTTCTCCTAGCATTCTTTTCACAGGCAGGCTCTGGAAAGCGTCTTTGTAGCTTAGCAACAGCTTCAGAGACGCTTCCAAGCTACTGGGCCGAGTGTTTACAAGCTGTTGCTGAGCAACAGTGTTTGTGGTCAGATACGGCAGGCTCTAGAAAGCGTCTCTGTATCTTAGCAACAGCTTCAGAGACGCTTCCAAGCCACGGGCCGAGTGCTGACAAGCTGTTGCTAAGCAACAGTCTTTGTTGTCAGATACAGAGATGAAAAGCTCCTATCTGATAACATTGACGCTGGTCTATCCGGAAGTTTTGAGGCAACGGCAGTAGCTCAGTCCCGTGGGTGCCGGATAGCACAAAGTTTCCTGTAGTAGAAAAGTCACCTGGTCCAGATGGGATGCATCCTACCTTACTTAGGGAACTAAGGGTGGAAATTGCACAGGCTCGGGCCACAATCTTCCAATGCTCTTTGCATATGGGGGTGGTGCCAGAGGACTGGAGAATTGTAAATGTTAGACCCCTGCTTAAAGAGGGGGAGAGGGACAAACCCATCAATTACAGGGCAGTCAGCTTAACGTCGATGGTGGGAAAACCGAGACAATATTATGGAACAAAATTAATTGGCATTTAGAAAAGTATATGCTAATAAATGAGAGTCAGCACAGATTTGTTAAAGGCAAATCATGTTTGACTAACTTAATAGAGTTCTTTGAAGTAACTGAGAGTTGATGAGGGTAGTGCAGTTGATGTTGTGCATATGGATTTTCAAAAGGCGTTTGACAAACTACCACATAATAGACTTGTTAACAAAATGAAAGCCCATGGGACTAAAGGGACAGTGGCAGCATGGGTACAAAATTGGCTAAGGGGCAGAAAGCAGAGAGTAGCGGTGAATTGTTGTTTTTCGGACTGGAGTCAAGTATACAGTGGTGTTTCCATGGGGTCGGTATTAGGACTACTGCTCTTTTTGATATATATTAATGACCTGAACATGGGTATACAGGGCATAATTTCAAAGCTTATAGATGATACAAAACTCGGAAATGTAGTGAACCATGGTTAGGATAGTAACAGACTGGTGAAATGGGAAGACACATGGCAGCTGAAATTTAACGCAGAGAAGTGTGAAGCGATACATTTTGGTAGGAAGAATGAGGAGAGACAATATGAACTAAATGGTACAATTTTGAAGGGGGTGCAGGAACAGAGAGACCTGGGGATGTATGAACACAAATCTTCGAAGTTGGCAAGGCAAAGTTGAGAAGGCATTAAAAAAGCAGATGTGATCCTTGGCTTTATTAATGGAGGAATAGAGTACAAAAGCAAGGCAGTTATGCTAAATCTTTATAAAACACTGGTTAGGCCTCAGCTGGAATATTGTGTTCAATTCTGGGCACCACACTTTGGGAAGGGTGTCAAGGCCTTGAAAAGGGTACAGAAGAGATTTATTTGAATGGTACCTGTGATGAGGGACTTCAGTTATGTGGGGAGACTGGAGAAGCTGGGGTTGTACTCCTTGGAGCATAGAAGGTTACGAGGAGATTTGATAGATGTTCAAAATCATGAATGGTTTTGATAGAGTAAATAAAAAAAGAGAAACTGTTTCCAGTGGCAGAAGGGTCAGTAACCAGAGGTTACAGATTTAAGGTGATTGGCAAAAGAACCAGAGGCAACATGAGGACATTTTTTTTTTTTTTTTTTAAATAAACACAGCGAGTTGTTGTGATCTGGGATGCACTGCCTGAAAGGGTGGTGGAAGAAGATTCAATAGTAACATTCAAGAGAGAATTGGATAAATACTTGAAAGGAAAGCATTTACAGGGCTATGGGGAAACAGCAGGGGAGTAGGATTAAATGGAAATCTCTACCGAAGAGCCAGCACAGGCATGATGGGCTGAATTTCCCTACCAAAAAAGAAAGCACGAGCAAAAAACAAAATATGCATTTTCTTCTTAAAACAGCAAGGGCTATCTATTATTGCAAGTCTTCACATTAGTTAAATTAAAGATACAATTTTACATTAATATAAATTGGTTAGTAAACCAATTTCATGTAGATAGTAAAATGTCCCAAGGCGCTTCACAGGAGTGATTATCAAACAAAATTTGACAGCGAGCCAGAGAAGGATATATTAGGGCAGGTGACCGAAGCTTGGTCAAAGAGGGCAGTTTTATGGAGCGTCTTAAGGAGGGAATTCCAGAGCTCGTTTTGAGACAACTTTTTAAAATTTAGCCAAGCATGAATGAGAAGTTTGGGAAAAAAACACCCTGACTGCTCAGTGGTTGAAGCACTGCACTGTGTATATGCACTAGAAAGGCCTCAGGCTCAATCTTGGGTGTGTGCTGTTGTATCTAATCTCTGCCAGCACAATGCAAGAGAGACTACAATTGGTCTCCATGTTTCTAGATGAGAGAGACAGAGAGACAGAGAGAGAGAGAGAGAGAGAGAGAGAATAATATAAACCAGCCAAAGTTACTGCTCCCGATTCTATCTAGTGGCCCCTGTGGAAAATATACATATGTACATATTGAGTGAGATCAGGATTGAACTTGGAAACGATGCAACCCCCACCCTCGTGTTCATGGCCAAACAGCCTATTTACTGGCTAGGTGAGCTCACAAATGAAGAATGGTTGCATGCCCATATTTAACATAGTATGGGTTATGACCTTCAGCAGCTGATGGAGAAAATGAGGAAGAAGAAGTGAAACTGGGCAAATTACAACTGTCTTTGATGGGCAAATAGCATTTTCTAAGTTCACATGACTGATGCAAAAGGGTTGACTGTAGCCTTTCACCTCTAAAATCAGAGAAATCTACCATGAAAAAATACTGCAAACTGTAAACAAACTTTGACATGATCACAAGATAGATACAGATGAGGAAGGTCATTCAGCCAATTTTATCTAATCTAATCAGAAAGACCCAACAATCTACGCAGTACTTATTGAATGTTTTCAGCGTTTCCCTCCGCCCCCCCACTATCCTACCCAGAGTTTCTCCTTCTTGTCTGCAACGGTGATGAAGATACTTGTGTGTTTCCACGATCTGATGACTTAAGCTGGTGGTGGGCCATCCATGTCAGGAAAATCAAAAGCGCAGAAGCTACACAGACAGAGGTCATGTTTGGGAGAGGTTGGTTAGCATCCAAGCACAATGTCATCATCACTGTGCACGGGGAGTTCACATTTAGAATTATAAGAAAATGAGAACATGACAAAAAAGCACAACTGACCCTCACTGTGATCAGAATAGATTCAATTCTCCCACAAAAAAGTACTGTGGACTTAAAGACTTCAATTACATCTAACATACAATCTTTAATTGCTGGTTTACCATTTAATTAGACAAATGAAAAAATGTTACCAATAGAATTAATTGCTAGTAGCAATGAAATTATCCGAGATTTGCTCTTATTATTTCCAGTTAAGGTGGCGTCATCCAAGCCTGCCTACAATGGAATGGATAGCAATTCTATATCCCAATAAATATCATGAAAAGCCTTAGTTTCTTTAAGCAACACATTTATGTATTTTCACATTTCAATAGCCGATATAATTTGGCACCAGTTGTGGTAAAATATCTTTAGTATCGGAGTTAAAGCACATCCAGCAACAGCACCACTGTATTGAGTAAGCCCAACAGTTTTAGTTGGTTCAATGCAAGTTTACTGATTGAATCATCACATGCAAATTCATTCAGATTGGAGTCCAAAGCCCTGATTTTAACCCCACGCTCGACAAGATCGGGGATGTGGGGAGTTAAAAATCGCAGCAGTGTGCTATTCACCATGTCCCCATTACCCCCCCACCATCCCCGACAGCAATTGCATCTGCCCTCCCCCACAATCCTCTCACCTGACTGCCGGGGACCATTCCTGCGGGTCCCCAGCAGCAGCCTCCTGCTGCCTTTGTCCTGTTCCCGTCAGCCAGCCTCTGGTCTGCACATAATTCCTGCCAGGTTCAGGTGGATGTCAGGCCCGGACTATGGTAATGAGGCCCAGGAGTTAAAATGGCCTGAGCCTCATGCCGGCGAGTCGGTGCTTGCCCTGCTGGCCTTACGCTGCCCTCTCGCTTAGAATCGGGGCTCATGGATCCAATTTCACTTCATTTACCAAAAATTTTTAGAGGCCTATATTAAATCTCCTTAGAGATTTCTCTGCTCCAGTGGAATTAATCCTAATATCTCAAGTTCTTCTCATAACTAGTTTCCCATTCCTGGCAAACCTACACTGTACACTCTTTACAACTCTCTGGGATAGCACAGTCTATGCTTAATAGAAAGCAGCTTAATTCAAAACATTTTAAGCACGGACTTGCAAATTTGTTGTGTTATTTACATTAAAGTTATTGGATAATTCTAATTTTATTTTGTGCAAAAATGACTTGGAATTATCAGGGATAGACTGCAACCAGTGTGCATTCACGGAATCCAAATTACATTTCTGCATCGCCTTTTCTGAAATATCCACATGTGTAAAAATGTCAAACAGGAATCTTAATGCTGTGCCTGTTTGTATTAGTAGCAGAAGAACTTTTTGAAACAGGACATATCCAAACAAGGCCATCGCTTTTTTGACAGATCTACCCCACCTTCACAACAGACCCCTCAATCTCACCTCTCTCCTGCAGCACATCTCAGGATAAATTCATTGATCGCGCACTCTCAAGCTCAAAGGCAGCATGAGTTACAGCTGGCCTACCACACTTACCCAATTCTCTGATCAATAAACTGTAAATCCCTCTTGAGCCCATCTGTTCTCTGGTATGCACAAGATAAATGCAGTGCTGAAGTATAAAATGCATTGTTGTAAAACATTCTGTAGCATTTACAGGAAACTCTATTATCCGGCACCGATGGGACCGGTGTGGTGCCGGTTTATCAAAAAGTCCGGATTACAGAGAGGTATAGTGAAAAGGTACGAGAGCTCCGTACACAGCAACAAATCCAGGCTTCCCTGTTGCTTAGCAACATGTGCAGGAACTCCGGGCACAGATCAAGCGTCCCTGTTGCTTAGCAACAAGTGCACGCACCCCAGTTACACAGCCACAGATCCAGGAACTGCCACTAATATGAAGTAAAACTTACCTGAACCTACTCCTGAATTTTGCCGGTTAACAGAGATTTCTGGATATTTAGGTGCCGGTAAATCGAGAGTTTCCTGTACTCTATTTTTCCTGTCATTTTTTGAACAGCAACAACTACTTGTATTTATATAGCACCTTTAACTTAGTAAAACATCCCAAGGCGCTTCACAGGAGTGTTACAAAATAAAATTTGACACCGAGCCACATTAGGGGAAATTAGGGCAGATGATGGAAAGCTTGGTGAAAGAGGTAGGTTTTAAAGAGCATCTTAAAGGGGGAAAGAGAGGTTGAGAGGCAAGGAAAGCTCCACAAATGCAGACAGCCCTCTGGCACCGCATCATGACAGACTTGACGGCAAGCACCAGCAGGGCATTTTTCCCCAGGCAGGCTTTAAAGCACAGTCCAATCCTCTTCTGCTATCCACACAGATAAACCTGTCACCAGATACACACTGAAGGGATCCGGACTGATTTTCCCCTCTCTAGCCTAGGTGCAGCAACTGTAGCATCTGCTGCCCTGCTTAATATCAGCTCACTCAGCACAGACCAGGAATTGAACACGAGACTTTCTGGTCTCCAGATGAAATGATAATTCTGGCTGGTGTAGGTGACTGCAGGTTTGCTTCTCATCTCTCAATAAAGTCAGAGGATTTTTTGGGGGGTGGGGGAAGAAAGTGAAATTGTAAAGTCCTCTCTACGATGGTGCATGTGTAACAATAATAGCATTGATTTCTTCTCTAAAAATGTTTAAATGATCCTTTAGCTCTCAGGAAGCGATTATAACCTCAGCTGTCTCAGGTCAATATCAAGCAATTAATCACAATAGTGACATGAAAAGTTATAAGAGCAAGGAGGAATATTCAGAGTATGTTTTTAATTCAGTTGGGAAAACTTGGTATGGAGAAATACTGGGTATGCATTATATGTTACTTAAAAAAAAATGGCAGCAATCTTACTGTCAGTTAAACTGAAAATACTATAATTAAGAACAAGCTAGGCAAGTTGATTTTATTTAATGGACTGCTTGTTTAAAAAAAATCATAACTTCTCGCTCAACAATTCTTTGGGCTAGAAATTCGTCTCGGGCGGTGGTGCAAAGCAGGCAGTATCAGATTAGCCACCAGTTATGTGCAGTGCCCGATATTCAGTTCCATTGCAGTCTGATGCAGCCCATTTTGCGACACCGCCCTAGACAAATTTCTCGGCCTTTCTCTTCAACAAGATACATTCCATTTACATTGTTCCAACAAGAGAATTTAATCTTGATCAAAATATTTTATCATGAACCTGCCTAGTTGTAAAATCAACTAATGAATTGACTTACCGTCCAATCGCTCAGAACTGACAATACATTGAATCCAGTTGAGCACTTTACAAATTAAACTTGGCTTATTGCAATAAGTAAAATATTGAAAATGTTTTTTTAAGCCTGAAGCAAAACCTGAACAAACTGAAATTTGCTTATTCAGCACGATGAGGATAAATTCCATTAAGGAGCCAAATCAAATGGAAGCCATAGTTGGGGGAGCACAGAGTTGTCGGAGGGTTGTAGGGCTAGATGAGGTTGCAGAGATATGGAGGTGCAAGGCCATGACAAGATTTGAAGATACAGGCGCGCTGCTAAAAGCTCCCAAGCTGGAATGCCTCCTAATTCCGCATGAGAGAAACCAGGGAATTTTAGACCAGCTAGTCTAACATTGTTGTCAGGAAATTGCTAGAGTCTATAATTAAGGGTAGGGTGACTGAACACCTCGAAAATTTTCGTAGGTCATGCCTGACAAACCTAAATGAATTTTTTGAAGAGGTGACTAAAGTACTGGACAGGGGAATGTCTATGGATGTTATTTAGATGGACTTCCAGAAGGCATTTGATAAAGTCCCACACAAGAGACTGTTCACTAAGGTTGAAGCCCACGGAATTGAGGGCAAATTATTGACCTCGTTAGGAAATTGGCTGAGCGGCAGAAGACAGGCAGTAGGGATAATGGGTAGGTACTCAAATTGACAGGAGGTGACTAGTGGTGTCCCGCAGGGATCTGTTTTGGGGCCTCAACTATTCACAGTATTTATTAATGACTTAGATGATGGCATAGAAAGTCATATATCCAAATTTGCCGATGACACAAAGATAGGTGGAATTGTAGGCAGTGTAGATGGAAGCATAAAATTACAAAGGGATATTAATAGATTAAGTGAATGGGCAAAACTGTGGCAAATGGATTTCAATATAGGCAAATGTAAGGTCATCTACTTTGGACCTAAAAAGGATAGAACAGGGTACTTTCTAAATGGTGAAAGGCTAGAAACAGTGGAGGTCCAAAGAGACTTGGGGGTCCAGGTACACAGATCATTAAAATGTCATCAACGGGTACAGAAAATAATCAAAAAGGCTAATGGGATGCTGGCTTTTATATCTAGAGGACGAGAATACAAGGGGGTAGAGGTTATGCTACAGCTATACAAAACCCTGGTTAGATCACACCTGGAGTACAGTGAGCAGTTCTGGACCCCACACCTTGGGAAGGATATATTAGCCCTGGAGGGAGTGCAGCGTAGGTTTACCAGAATGATACCCGGACTTCAAAAGGTTAAGCTACAAAAAGATTACACAAATTAGGGTTGAATTCCCTAGAATTTAGAAGGTTATGGGGTGATCTGATTGAAGTTTTCAAGATATTAAGGAGAGCAGATAGGAGAGAGAGAGAGGGAGAGGGAGGAGAGAGAGGAGAGAGAGAGGAGAGAGAGGAGAGAGAGGAGAGAGAGGAGAGAGAGGAGAGAGAGGAGAGAGAGAGGAGAGAGAGAGGAGAGAGAGAGGAGAGAGAGGAGAGGAGAGAGAGAGAAACTAGTTCCACTGGTTGGGGATTCTAGGACTAGGGGGCAGAGTCTAAAAATTAGAACCAGACCTTTCAGGAGTGAAATTAGGAAACACTTCTAAACTTCTACCACCCTTTATTTGTAGAACACTCTTCCGCAAATAGCAACTGATGCTCGTTAATTTTAAATCAGAGATTGATAGCTTTCTGTTAACCAAAGGTATTAAGGGATATGAGCCAAAGGCGGGTACTGTATATGGAATTAGGTCGCAGATCAGCCATGACCTCATTGAACGGCAGAGCAGGCTCGAGGGGCTGAATGGCCTACTCCTGTTCTTATGTTCCTATGATATATTTCTCTGACTTACCAGTCTCTGTTCTGAAGTGGGCTTTGTAACCATCACTCATCAGTACATAATAACCCTCATTCTGGTTTCATTTCTTACAGGAGAAAGAATCCATGATAAAGGCAACATTTGGCAACAGAACGAGGGCATCCCTCCATAAAAGACCTCACCCACTTTGAGGAGCCACACCCTAAGTGCTTGCGTGAGATGAAGAAGCAGGAGGACTAGTCCCAGGAAAAAGTTTTGGATCCCAAAGCTTCTTCCTGAACACTGCAATGCATCATCCTATCAGAAGGATTCTCACTCATTCTTTCAAGGAGTAGGAGAATCATGTGAAATGCTTACTTATAACATTTCCATACATCCAAACTGGTTCTCCCAGGTCTTGGTTGAAAACAGCCCCACAAGTAGCAGCATCAGTATCGGCACAGCTAGCACCCCATCACTGGAGTTACCCTACCCACTCATCAGTTCAGAGACATCTACCATGGGCGGTTTAGACAGACAGCATGTGATGAGTCAAAAAGCACAGGTGGACAGAAGCAGGTGGAGGAAAGAGCAGGAAACCCCCTCATCAACGGCAAGGTCACCTCCCTCCCCAGCTGGTGAGGTCAAGGAACCAGATCTCCCATGGTCCAGATTTTAAGAAAGAAGGGCGGTGTCTCAGTACAATACGTTGTTGGAGTCATTGGTGGATCTACCCAGAATCTTCTAATAAATAACGGCAAGTACAGAGACATTCAGTAGTCGCATGAGTTAGGGGTTGATGATCAGCTTGTAGAACCTGCAGACATCCTTATATAGAGTGGAAATTTCAAGACCATCTGCAGTGTAGCACCCACCCCCCAAATCAGAGGGGCCATGACGACAGCTGAAATGGCTGCCCATCCAGACCTTGATCGTCTCATGAATGGGAATAGTTATTGAGTCGCTTGCCCAAATGAGGCGAAAGACGAGAAGATTCCATGATGTAACTGAAGTTATCAGGTCTGTGCACCCACAGCAGTGACATGGAAGCTGCAAATTAAGCTTGGGATAGATGTGTCTATGCATGGTTCTTTCAGAAAAGCAGCACTTCCACAGTACTCCACCAAGGCTGGCCCTGCAGCTGCAGAGAGTTCATAGCTTGGAATAGAATCTTACACCAGAGAAGGAGGCCATTCATCCGGTCATGCCTGTACCAGCTCTTTGAAAGAGCTGTCCAATCTAGCTCCACACCCCAGCGATATTTCCCCTAATTTTTTCTTTGGGTGCACAGTCCTTTTAACGAGCTGCGCGGTCCATTCAAAATTTCACGCTTGTGGGAAATCTCCCATTTGAAAAGCCAGTCCCGGACCTCAAGACAGTTGTGCGGCCATCCAGCTTAGTGGGAATGTTGCACCTCAGCTTTCTCCCCATAACCCTGCAAATTAGTCCTCTAAGTACATGTCCAATTGCCTTTTTAAATTTCCTATAGCATCTGCTGCCCTTCAGGTAGTGCACTCCAGATCTTAACAACCGTGTGTGTGAAAAAGTCTCTCATTTCCCCTCTAGTTCTTTTGCCAATTATTTTAAAATCAACCAACCCACTTGCAAGAGGACTCTCTGGGGCCCATGCTCAGAGAGAGTGAAGGCCATCGTGTTCCCAGCACCATGTACCAGAGACATAGCTTGGCCCACTCTCCAAGAGCCCTACCGCTTAACCAGGATAAGTAGCCACACACCCATTATTTTGATCCATGCACAGTGCCGTGGGACTAGATCTAATTAAATTAGAAAATTCACTACAATCCAAAATGAGTGTGTCAGAGGTCAAACAAGTAAACACGCAAAATAAAATGTGCTCTGTGGTGTTATGAGAAAAATGCCATTGAACAAGCCATTAAGCTAATCTGACTAAATCTGGAATAAAGTAACCTAGGTAGCTAACATAACACCAATCTTTAAACAAGGAGCATAGTCACAACCCAGGAAACTGCAGACCAGTAAGGCCAATATCGGAAAGCAACTTGAAAGAGATCATTTAACACCTAGATAAGTATGGTATGGTAAGCTGGAGACAGCGTTAAATTATTGGAAAGAGGTCTTGCCTAACAAATTTACTGTGTTTCTTCAACAAAAATTGTGAACATTACTGTCAATGAAAATGTTTTGAATATGATATATTTATCTAAAGACTTGATGAAAACTAATCATAGAATCATGTAATCGTACAGCACAGAAGGAGGCCATTCGGCCCATTGAATCTGCATCGGCTCTTTCGAAGAGCAATCCAGTTAGTCTCCCCACCCCCCACCTCACACTTACCCCATATCCCTGCAATTTTTTTCCTTCAAGTATTTATCTATTTTCCTTTTGAAGGCTACTATTGAACCTGTGTCCACCACCCTCAGGCAGCACATTCCAGATCCTAACCACTCGTTGCGTAAAAAAGTTTTCCCCTCATGTCGCCTCTGGGACTTTTGCCAATCACCTTACATCTGTGCCCTCTCGTTACTGACCCTTCAGCCATTGGAAACAGTTTCTCTTCATTTACTCTATCTAAATCTTTCATGATGTTAAGCACCTCTATCAAATCTCCTCTTAGTCTTCTATGTTCCAAGGAGAACAACCCACTTTACAGCCAATAAATTACTTTTGAAATGTAGTCACTGTAGTTTTGTACTTAAATGTCCAGTTAATCTGTTTCTCGTGGTGTTGGTTAAGGGATAAATGTTGGCCAGGGTACCAAGAGAACTTCCCCGATTCTAAATCTTGATTTTCCGAGCTAAGATACTTTCTCTCTACTGTCTTTACCCCATCCCTTATCAGGGCTAGCCCTCAAGTATCCTGGAATATTTAGTTCCCAACCTTGATCACTTTGCAACCACGTCTCCATAATGGCTATATCATCAAACCCATTTATTTCTATCTGTGCTATTAATTCATCCACTTTGCTGCGAATGCTTCATGCAGCTATAGTGCCCTTAGCTTTAACTTTTTTCTATTTTTCCCTGATGTCACCGTAGTCAGTAACACCTTTGTTGAGCTCTCTACCACTTCCTGACCCACTGCTTCTTTTTATCCAAATCGCTACTCTGCTCTACAGCCTAAACATTTCTCTTGCTGGTTTTGAATTTACCCTTTCCTGAATCTTGAATAGTTTAAAGCCCTATCAATCTACAGAACATAATTACCCTCTTATTGACCTCATTGTGTTTATTTTCAGCTATTAGGCCTTGTGGCCTTAAAGGGACTGGCAAGGCTGCACAGCTCAAATTGCTAGCAAAATATGTTGTGAATTATGCTCCTCTCCTGCACAGCATATCTGTGACTTCCTGCGAGCAATGCCATGGCAGATACATTAGCAATATATTCAAAACCTGGCGTATAGTACATCACACTTTAAATATGTCTGCCATGCTTTTCTCACTGGTTTCTAAAAAAAATTGAGCCAAATCAAACACAGTTCATCATTATCACTTACCTTTCATGGTCTCACCACATTTTTCCAGATTTTCCATGAGCAACACACAGCAGATCCACTAGCTATCTACAGTAATACATTTTACAGAGGTGGTCACTTAGTATTTTCTTCTGCCTGCAGTAGTTTCCCTCCCCCCTCTGTAAACTGTAACTTTCTTTGGACATAAGAATTCTTTACTTAAAAGTAGCAGCATTTTCAGGATACCTCTTGGAGGCGGTTTGCTTTCATCGGAGAGCCTCAGCATCCAAGTTTATGCCACTCAAGTTATTAAACATTTTTCGCATCAGGTTTTCAAGAAGAATATTTTTAGGAACAAGATAAATCTAGGGCCCCCAACAAACCTGCTACTCACCACATCTCTCAAACCCTTTTATCTTGGGGGGAAAAAAAGCATCTAATTGCCTTTTCAACCATCTATACTGCCTGTTTCAATGGTATTCCCTGATGACATACTGTATTCTAAAAGTTTATTACTCTGCAGAAAAACAAATTACATTTATCCTTATTCATAACTTCCTAATTTTTAGAACTCATGTCACCCAGTAACTGAACCCTTCATCATAGTGAATAATTTGCCTGAAACATCTTAGGTAAGCCCCTTAAGAGCCTTGAAAACTTATTTTCTAAAGAACACAAATGCACTCTCCTTAACCATTTCTCATTACCTAGTTTTCTTGATACCTATAATCTTCATTGCTCACGCCGTACCCGCTCCAGGGCAATACTATGATTAAATGACCAGAACTGTACATACTACCCCAGATGGGGGTCTAATATATTTTACAGCAAAAGTACAATTTCTTCAGGTTTGTACTCCATCACTTTGATAACACTACCCAGTATCTAATTTGCCCTTTTCAGAGGATTAACAATTTCGTAGATTTAACCATAAAACCAACTGAATCTCTTTCTTGATCAGCGCACTGCACGAATCTTTCATTTTAACAATTAGACCCTCTTTTTTTTTTCTTTGCCCGGATACATGCACATTCAACTGCTGCTACCATCTACTGGCCCAGTTACCTCAACATCTAAAACCTTCTGAATCTGGTAGTACAGTTCCTGAAAATTTGTTCTGTGTCACAATTTAGTAGTTTCTGAAAACTTATAAATTCTTACAATACTCTCATCCAATTCATGAATACATTAAAACCAGCAAGGTCCAAAGACCAACCCCTGGCTTCCACATTTGCAACCTCTTTCTAGCCTTAAAAGTTCTCTGCTTTGTACTCAATTATCAATGCAGCTGGGCATGCCATGAATGAACATGGAATATCAAGTTGGACCAGGCCACAAGTGACAAGAAAATGGGCTACAAAGACCTCTGGACTGTATTAGGAGTATCACTGCCTTAACTGTATACCAAGAAATCTTAACCATGGAAAACAGCAGTCGTTAGAGTCACTTTTAAAAATGAATACTTACAGGGTCCTTTAGCTCCTCTGAATCTCTTGTAGAGCATCGAGCAGGTTTTGCCGGAATATCATCACCACATTCATTGTCTGATGCATTGGGAGATTCTACGAGATCGAGTATTTCATCCCGCTTCTGTCCTCTAAATCTTATTTTGTCCAATCGTTTTAGCATGTTCAATACGGAGCTCTTTTCCTTCACTTTAACATGATGAATGTTGTTCCTGATAGAGAGGAAAACACAGCACCTTTACAAAATACTCTTGTGAATCCAGAGCCATTAAGCTACCAATTCATGCTATTTAACCACGTGTACATTTTAAGAAGTCAACCAGTTCCCACAGAAATTAACAGAAAGTATATATGAGCCAGAAAAGATTTTAAAAGATTCCAAGCTGATGACTAGTCTTATACAAAAAGAGAAATTTGTACTTTATCTTCTATTATAGGACATGGCAACCACCATAACTACATCTCCACCAATGTATAATGATATAAAGTAATTATATAAATTCAGCTTAGACCCACCCACAAATTAAATCACATTGCTGTCACTACACCACCTTCCTATTAGTGAAAAGAAATTCACTTATAATTAACAGACTCCCTGTCACCTGTTCAGAGAGAAAACCATCACCTATCTGCTCTCACCAGAACTTACCATCAACTTTAAAACAAATGAAAATTGTCAGCCTTTTGCAAATAACAAAACAGGTCACAAGCATTACAATAACAACTATATACTTTCAGTTTAAAAGACAAATGATTAATTATTCAGTTATGTAAAGTATATTAGTTCAGGGCGAGATCAATAGCAGGCCATGTTACAAAACCGCAAGTACGTTTACTGAAAACACTCATCTTTATGTGGTCCACACTTTCTATCTAGTAGCTACAGCTAGCAATCAAAACTGGGCGGTATCAGGTCGGCTGTACATTATACACAGCATCTGATATTCAGTTCCATTGCAGCTCATTTTGCGCCACCGCCCGAGACGAACTGTATATGCTTATTAGGAAAGCATGCTTCATATATAGCTATGGTTCCAGTGACCATTCGCTGGTGCTTCATCCAATAAGCCATTCGGTGTGAGTAAGCCTAGACAGTGAATGCCTGCAATCTATTCAACAGTGGGGAGCACTGAAGCCAAGTCCAGTGTTATCACCACCAAATGCCTATATCCACTCAAAATGGAAACTCTGGCCAATCCTCCCTTCCTTACACAAAAGAACATAGACCAATTATAGCACAACTCCCATACTGCAGCGGAGACCAGCTAATGAGGCATAGATCCCAGGAATTAAACGTGGAACCATCTTGGACATTATGGTTCAACAAAAACAACTTGTATTTAGAAAAACATCCCAAGGAACTTCACATAAGCATAATGAAACAAAAATAGATTCCGAGCCAAAGAAGGAGATATTAGGAGTGACTAAAAGCTTGGTCAAGGAGGTGGGTTTATGGAGGGTCAGTGTATTTACCACTTCAGGTGAAAGACAAAGACCAACAAGCATTTATAGAGTATTTCAACATGTCTGAGAAACATCTCAAGGTGCTTCACACAAATGACTTTTTGAAGTGTACTCACTTATTATGTAGGCAAACGCAGCAGCCAATTAATGCAAAAGATTCCACAAACAGCAATGAAATGAAGGCCCAGTTATTTATTTTTTTTGGTGGTGCTGGTTGAGGCAAGAGTGTTGCTTGCTGCTCTTCTTCTACAAGTGTCCTGCAATCTGTAATGTTCACCTGAACAGACAAATAGGGCCTTTATTTGGTATCTCATCTGTAGAGGTCATCTCTGACAATGCAGAACTCCCCTCAGTACTGCACTGGAGTATCAGCCCAGATTATGTGCTCAAGTCCTGGAATAGAGCTTGAATGAAGAACCTTCTGATTCAGTGCAACCAACTGGAACAGCTTCATTTAACAATTCATGGCCAAAACTACTTCACACAAGACCTACTAAAAGACGCAATGCCTCAAAAACTACAAATAATTATTAGAATATTAAAAGTATTAATGTTTGGAGACAGTTTTCAAAAATGTCCTCTTCTCGTCCATTATGTACAATTTATCATCACCGATCTTTCCTTTTTAATTCAAGCCTTTGGACCCCATTTATTTTTGTGCAGGGGGAGCAATAATAATGTGGGATGATTTAATAATTAAAATATCTGCAGTGACAAAAAACTAGAGGTTATTTTTGGCATATTAATGAGAATATAGAATGCAAAAGTAAGGTAACAACTCGCTCCGCATGGCCAAGGACCCTGCCAACCTAAAATGGAGGTGCAATGTCGACATCGCTGAGTCACTTGCATATTGTGAGAGATGATCATGTTAATTCAAGAAACTGAAGGCAGCAAGAAGTAAAATGCTAATATGGCTGGCACCCACGATGTCACACCTTGCTGGTGGAACAATGTAGGGTGGAGTGCAAAGGGTATACTGACAATAGGCGATCCGAAAACACATTACCATGCATTACCATAATGATTAGGTGATCGTGAAACCATTACCTGCATATTTTCTATATTATAAACCATTCAGTGAACTGTGACTTCTTTATTTCAAACTGCCAGGCCAGGACATCACTTTAAACTGTGTACGTGCCTCGCTCGGGATTGGTGTAGAATGTACGATGTGTTAATGTCTTTTCAAAAGTAAAGTATAATAATGTGACCCACTGTATGAAAGATTGCTTGCTCTGGTGGAACCTGTCGAGACTCTGCTGGAGTCAGAACGGTGCTGTATCAGAGTAAGTCTCCCGGGACAACAGAATAAAACAACTGTTGAACTAAACCAGTATTCGACTCAGTGTTTGTACTGAACCAGATTGAGGACCAAAAAAATCCGTTTCAACATATTAACAAAGGGCAAGTGTGCAAATCCAATTGCTACATATAGTTATTGTAGGGGAGGGTATCAAACGGATTCTTCAAAACATACCAAGTTCAAGATACAAAATAGCAAAACTGTAAAGTTGATACATGGTGTGCTTTATAGAGATTTTATTTGAAGTGAGAAAGATACAAAGCAATTTCTAGAAGGCACAACAAAATGGATCATCTCCACACTTCGGATACCTTCAAAAAAACTGAACACCAGTTTGGACAATGCTTCCCATTTGCTGTACACCAGCTCTGAGAACTTGTGCCATATGCCTGAATGTAATTATGCTTGCACCTAAACCTCCTTACCCCCTCACTGTGTATGGACCAGAAGTAGCCACACTCGATTTGTTGATGTACAACTGAACACTGCAATAAGAACACAAGAATTCGGAGCAGGAGTAGGCCATATGGCCCCTCGAGCCTGCTCCGCCATGCAACAAGATCATGGCTGATCTTTGACCTCAACTCCACTTTCCCACCTGATCCCCATATCACTTGATTCCCTTAGGAATACAAAAAATCTATCTATCTCCGCCTTGAATGTCTCAACAATTCAACATCCACAGCCCTTTGGAGTAGAGAATTCCTAATATTCACAACCCTGTATGTGAAGAAATTCCTCCTCATCTCAGCCTTAAATGGCCGACCCCTTATCCTGAGACTATGCCTCCTAGTTCAAGACACTCCAGCCAGGGGAAACAACCTCTCAGCATCTACCCTGTCAATCCCCCTCAGAATCTTGTATGTTTCAATGAGATCACCTCTCATTCTTCTAAACTCCAGAGAGTACAGGCCCATTCTACACAATCTCTCATCATAGGACAGCCCTCTCATCCCAGGGGTCAACTTAGTGAACCTTCCTTGCACCACCTCCAAGTTAAGTACAGTATATCCTTCCTCATAAGGAGACCAAAACTGTGCCCAGTACTCCAGGTGCGGTCTCACCAAGGCCCTGTACAATTGTAGCAAGACTTCCTCACTCTTGTACTCCAACCCCCCTACAATAAAGGCCAACATACTATTTGCCTTCTTAACTGCTTGCTGGACCTGCACGCTAACTCTCGGTTTCCTGCAAGAGGACACCCAAATCTCTCTGAACAACATTTAATAGTTCCTCACCATTTAAAAAATATTCTGTTTTTCTATTCTTCCTACCAAAGTGAATAACCTCACATTTCCCCACATTATATTCCATCTGCCACTTTACTGTCCACTCACTTAACCTGTCTATATCCCCTTACAGGCTCTTGTGTCCTCAGTGCATAACTGTAACCTACTGGTCAACCCCAACACCCTGGCTGCCCATGTTGTTGCACATTAGGTCTCCTTACCTGAGGAAGGATAAACTTGCCATAGAGGGAGTGCAACAAATATTCACGAGATTGATTCCTGGGACGGCGGGACTGTCGGGTGAGAAGAGATCGAGTAAACTAGGCCTGTATTCTCTTGAATTCAGAAGAATGAGAGGGGATCTCATTGAAGCATACAAAATTATTACAGGGTTTGATAGGGTGGATGCTGGGAGAAGGTTTCCCTTGGCTGGGGAGTCTAGAACCAGGGGCCAGGATAAAGGGTAGGCCATACAGAGGGTAGTGAATCTTTGGAATTCTCTACCCCAGAGGGCTGTGGAGGCTCAGTCATTGGGTGTCAATAGATTTCTGACTAGTAAAGGCATCAAGGGATATGGCGATAGGGCCGGTGAATGGAGTTGAGGCAGAAGATCAGCCATGATCTCATTGAATGGCGGAGCAGGCTCGAAGGGCCGAATGGCCTACTCCTGCTCCTATTTCTTATGTTCTTATGTTCATTGCTGCCATAGCAAAAAATGATGTTTCACAAATGTATGTTGTTGGGAATTTTTGGAAGGGTGAATAGTGCACACGACAGTTGTATGGCACTTCTGATTCAGAACTTTAATCATGATCTGAACTGCTCACATTAGCGGGATCGGCTTGCAATTTATTTAAAGCTGTGCCTGTTCACTTTCCTACTTCTCACATTAATTTTAAAAACCGTCCTAAAAACTACTGCTCATCTACAAATTTTAATTTCAAACTTTTTTTTTTATAAATGTAATTTGAAATTAGCAAAAGCCTCAATTTTAATTCAATGCTCAAGAAATGAAATTAAAATGAACTCAAGATGAAAAAAAACTTCCCAAAACATACAGCTGCTTGAGTGATGGGGAGTGTCTGCTTCACACCCGTCCGCCGACATCCACATCAAGCAAACATGTTCTTTTCGTGATCAGGGTGTTCTCAGTGGGTCAGGAACTGTTGAGTCTGTGTTTTCCAAATGTAGTTATGCTGAATAACTGGACACAGACAACAGAATACTTAAACAGGTCTTTAGTAATTGAGGGTCAGGGCTGAACTGAAATACAAACTGCTCCACAGAGTTTATATACCGGTGTGGTCACCACCGGTACTACAATATACAGGAGCCATCAGAAAGTAGTTCATCACCTTAAGGTAGTCTCTTAAGGTGGTACAGGTTACATACACTACAGGAACAAGTCCTGCATTTCCAGCTCTTAACCAGTCCGCACCCTGCCGTCGCCAGTCAGTGACCCGCGAATCTGAACTCTCCTCGCCTCTCCCCACAAACAAACAGCCGGACAACCTGATGGGCCCCGGCTCTCCAACGCGTAACTTTACCAGAACTTTCTGGCACATAAATCCGTGCTGCCTTGGTAACGGGATTTCGGTTCGATTCGGCCCAGTGCCGGTTCCACCTCGCCGACATTAATGATCCAAGATTATCCCATGCAACTGTTTCAGGAAAACTTCAAATAACGAATAACAACCTTCCAGCAGACTGCACGAAGCTAGCAGGAGACTTGCAGTGAAAGATGGTGACTCGCCTTTGGCTGAACTTTAAAACTTACCAACTCTTGGCGTAACTTTTCTATTTTTAAGTCGCCCTTTGCCGCATTACCAGCCAGCCAACCTCCACTCTCCTCCCACAAACCCTAATGAGGTCACTGGAAGGAACCCGAACTTGAACACTCAGGTCCCGCCTCCTCCCCTATCCTCACTGGTTCATTTTTACAATCTGCAATTTTTCAGAGATCTTCTCCAACGAATAATTGGTCAATGTTTCATGGACCCCCAGAACGTCTCTACGGACCCTAGTTTGAGAACCACGGACTTACATTACTGTTTGCACAGTTATCTTCAATTAAAACATGAAATTTAAAACATTACAGACCCACAGCTGTGACAGGACTTACAATAAAACAATTCAACCCAACATAAAGCCAATTCACAAGAAATAAAAGCAACATTCAAAGACAACTAAGTAGCCAGTCATAGGAGCTGCCACTGTAGCGGCCATCATCTGGTGCATGTCACTGTGTGACGCAAAGATTATCACAAGGTAGTACACGATCCTGAACAACATGGTATCTGGTAATATGGGGGTGGGGGAGAGAAAAAAAAGAAAGAAAGCAAGAGTGCAATCAAACAGTTACAGATCCAGCCAGCTCACTTCCCCCGATGGCACACACTCTGACTGAGTTCCAAAACAACAGGATTGGAGTGAAAACAAGGAACCCTGCTTCAACCTATTATTTTCATTAAAAACGGGCAGGTTGAAGATGTATTTCTTAACGAGGTCACAATGATAGGATCAATGGATTAGCAATATGGTTGCTAACCCTCTTGGAGTCTCCAGATATTAAAGATAATCGCCTAGACACTGCTGCACACAACTCCCCCCCCCCCCATTTTCTTTGAACACATTTATTAGTTATATAAAAACATTAGAAATAGGGGTGAAAAGGCTGGTTAATTCAATAATCATCCAATGGGAAACAAAGAGTCTTTTCACTTTCTAATTGGTGTGGGAAGGCTGTGCGCTGTCAGGTGGCCAAGGACAGGAGCATGGGGGCAGGGTGGCTGGAGGCTGGAGGTCATGTGATGAAGCCTCCAGGAATATGGCCAATCAGAGTTGGCAACTCTAATTAGCAATGTTTTGGTAAATTAAGTCATCAAACACAGTTTGCATATGTTTGGCAATGAAAAATACTAGCCAACCGAGACCAAGAGGAGTATGTTTAGAAAAGCATACTGGAAGTGGTTGTACACTTGCACAAGTGAAGTACTACACGGTAGAGACTTGTACTTGTCATTTCTAATTTATACAGACCCACATGTAAACACTGTGACCCTTTCTAAACAAAACTATAAAAACATTTACTCATTCGAACTTCAAAGCAGAATGGGTTTACAGAAATCAAAGACATAATGTGGAGGTCAGGATGATAAGTGCCATCCCCTTTCCTCCCCCTCTTTCATAAAAAAACAGCCCTGAATTACAACAGCAGTTTACAAAATGAAAAAGAGTCAAACACACCTATTCCCTGAGCATGTAAATACAGCAATGCGATGTGGCAAGAAGATTCCAGGTTCAATCTCTCTCCTGTGCTCAGGTGAGCTAAGCTCAACAAGGGCACGACCGTAGCAGTGGCCGAGGACTTACAACAGGAATAAAATTAATTAATACCCCAGCTCGCGATTACCATCTGGTGAGCCCTGCTTGAACATTCTTCTGTATGCACGTCAGTGAGAAAAGAAAAAGCCTTGCATTTATATAGTGCCTTTCACGACAACCACACGTCCCACAGCGCTTTAAAGCCAATGAAGTACTTTTGAAGTGGAGTCACTGTTGTAATGTAGGAAACTCAGCAGCCAATTTGCACACAGCAAGCTCCCACAAACAGCAATGTGATAATGACCAGGTAATTTTTTTTTTGTTATGTTGACTGAGGGATAAATATTGGCCAGGACACCAGGGGTAACTCCCCTGCTCTTCTTTGATATAGTGCCATGGGATCTTTTACGTCCACCTCAGAGAGCAGACGGGGCCTCGGTTTAACATCTCACCCGAAAGACGGCACCTCCGGCAGTGCAGCGCTCCCTCAACACTGCACTGGAGTGTCAGCCTAGCTTTATGTGCTCAAGTCCCTGGAGTGGGACTTGAACCCACAAGTTTCTGACTCAGAGGCGAGAGTGCTACCAACTGACACAATGGATAAGTATGGCCTTGTCTAAGATATCCCCCATGATCAAATAGCCCACCAACATCTTGGCTACCCTCATATACAAAGAGTGGCTACTAAGGCAAGACACTGGAGAAATATGAGCACCCATTAAATCATAAGAACGTAAGAAATAGGAGCAGGAGTAGGCATACGGCCCCTCGAGCCTGCTCCGCCATTCAATGAGATCATGGCTGATCATCGACCACAACTCCACTTTCCCGCCCGATCCCCATATCCCTTGATTCTCCGAGTCCAAAAATCTATATCTCAGCCTTGAATATACTCAAAGACTCCGCATTAAAGCCCTCTGGGGCAGAGAATTCCAAAGATTCACAACCCTCTGAGTGAAGCAATTCCTCCTCATCTCAGTCTTAAATGGCCTACCCCTTATCCTGAGACTATGCCCCCTAGTTCTAGACACTCCAGCCAGGGGAAACAACCTCTCAGCATCTACCCTGTCAATCCCCTTCAGAATCTTGTATGTTTAAATGAGATCACCTCTCAATCTTCTAAACTCGAGAGTATCGGCCCATTCTACACAATCTCTCATCATAGGACAGCCCTCTCATCCCAGGAATCAATCTAGTGAACCTTCGTTGCACCGCCTCCAAGGCAAGTATATCCTCCCTTAGATAAGGAGACCAAAACTGTGCACAGAACTCCAGGTGTGATCTCACCAAGGCCCTGTACATTGTAGCAAAACTTCCTTACTCTTATACTTCAACCCCCTTGCAATAAAGGCCAACATGCCATTTGTCTTCCTTATTGCTTGCTGTACCTGCATGCTAGCTTCCTGTGTTTCTTGCACAAGGACACCCAAATCTTGGAACACCAACATTTGAAAGTTTCTCACCATTTAAAAATGTATCTGTTTTTTGATTCTTCCTACCAAGGTCAATAACCTCACATTTCCCTACATTATACTCCATCTGCCACCTTAGTGCCCACTCACTCAGTCTATCTATATCCCTTTGCAGACTCTGTTCTCCTCACAGCTTACTGTCCCACCTAGCTTTGTATCGTCAGCAAATTTGGATACATTATACTCGGTCCCATCATCTAGGTCATTAATATAGATTGTAAATAGCTGAGGCCCCAACACTGATCCTTGCGGCACCCCACTAGTTACAGCCTGCCAACCTGAAAAAGATCAGTTTATCCCTACTCTCTTTTCTGTCCGTTAACCAATCCTCTATCCATGCTACTATGTTACCCCCAACCCCATTAGCCCTAATCTTGTGTAATAACCTTTATATGTGGCACCTTATCGAATGCCTTTTGGAAATCCAAATATACTACATCCACTGGTTCGCCTTTATCTACCCTGCTAGTTACATCCTCAAAAAACTTTAATAAATTTGTCAAACCCGATTTCCCTTTCATAAAACTACGTTGACTCTGCCTAACCATGTTATATGATTTTCTAAGTGCCCGGATACCACATCCTTAACAATGGATTCCAGCATTTTCCCCAACAACTGATGTCAGGATAACTGGCCCGTAGTTTCCAGTTTTCTCTCTCCCTTCTTTCTTGAATAGTAGTGTTACATTTGCAACCTTCCAATCTGCTGGGACCATTCTAGAATCTAGGGAATTTTGGAAGATCAAAGCCAATGCATCCACTATCTCTTCAGCCACCTGTTTTAGAACCCTAGGATGTAGGCCGTCAGGTCCAGGGGATTTATCGGCTTTTAGTCCCATTAGTTTCTCTAGGACTTTTTCTCTACTTATATAAATTACATTAAGTTCCTCATCCTCATTAGACCCTTGGTTTCCCACCATTTTTGGTATGCTTTTTGTGTCTTCTACTGTGAAGACAGATACAAAATATTTGTTTAACGTTTCTGCCATTTCCTTATTCCCCATAATCATTTCTCCTGTCTCAGCCTCTAAGGGACTAACGTTTAACTTTTGCTACTCTCTTCCTTTTTCCATACTTATAAAAGCAGATTGTGAGAGCTTCTACATTTTTTGCTAGTTTTCTCTAATATTCTATTTTTTCCCTTTTTATCAATTTTTTGGTCATCCTTTGCTGGTTTATGAAACTCTCCCAATCCTCAGGCTTACTACTATTCTTCACAACATTATAAGCATCTTCTTTCAATCTAGTGCTATCCTAAATTTCTTTAGTTAGCCACGGTTGGATCACTTTTCCCGTATGGTTTATGTTTCTTAATGAAATGAATTTTGTTGAGAATTATGAAATATTTCTTTGAATGCTAGCCACTGCTTATCTACCACCATACCTTTTAATCTATGTTTCCAATCTACTTTAGCCAACTCGCCCTTCATACCTATGTAATTGGCTTTATTTAAGTTTAAGACTCTAGTTTCGAACTTAGGCAAATCACTCTCAAATTTAATGTGAAATTCTATCATATTATGATCACTCTGTGCCAAAGGATCCTTTATTATGAGATTGCTAATTAACCCTGTCTCATTACACAATACAAGATCTAAAATAGCCTCTTCCCTGGTTGGTTCCATGACTTATTGTTCTAGGAAACTGCCCCAAATGCATTCCATGTACTCGTCCTCCAGACTACCTTTGCCAATTTCATTTGTCCAGTCTATATGAAGATTAAAGTCCCCACTATTATCTTTGTTACAAGCTCCTACTATTTCTTGATTAATATTCTGTCCAACAGTATAGCTACTGTTAGGGGGCCTATATACTACTCCCACCAGTGTTTTCTGCCCCTTGTTATTCCTTATTTCCACCCATACTGATTCTACTTCCTGATCTTCCGAGCCGAGATCCTTTCTCTCTACTGTCCTTATGTCATCCTTTATTATCAATCAGGGCTACTCCCCCTCCTTTTCCATTCTGCCTGTCTTTTCGAAATGTCAAGTACCCTGGAACATTTAGTTCCCAACCTTGGTCACCTTGCAACCACATCTCTGTAATGGCTGTTAGATCAAACCCATTTATCTCTATTTGTGCAACTAGTTCATCTATCTTGTTACGAATCCTTCGTGCATTCAGATAAAGAGCCTTTCATTTACATTTTTTTACCATTATTCCCTGCTTTGACCTTATTCTCTGCTGTACTGCTACCGTTATACTCCCTGTCCCTTCCCGTCACACTCTGCTTATTTTTACCCAAATTGCTACACTGCTCTATTGCCTTGAACTTTCTCTTTAGATTTCTAAATTTCCCCTCACCTGACCCCACCACTGCCCCCCCCTTTTTTTTCCTTAGTTTAAAGCCCTATCTACAGCCCTAGTTATTCGATTCACCAGGATGCTGGTACCAGCCCGGATTAAGTGGAGCCCGTCCCAATGGAAAAGCTCCCTCTTTCCCCAGTACTGGTGCCAGTGCCCCGTGAATTGAAACCCCTTCTTCCCACACCACTCTTTGAGCCACGCATTTAACTCTCTGATCTGCTTGATCCTATGCCAATTTGCACATGGCTCAGGTAGTAATCCAGAGATTATTACCCTTGAGGTTCTGCTTATTAATTTAGACTCTAGCGCCTCAAACTCCCTAAGCAGAGCCTCATTCTTAGTTTCACCGATATCGTGGTTCCTACATGGACCACGACAACTGGATCCTCCCCCTCCCACTCCAAGTTCTTCTCCAGCCGCTAGAAGATATCCTTAACCCTGGCACCGGGCAGGCAACACAGCCTTTGGGACTCTCTTTCGCGGCTGCAGAGAAAAGTATCTATCCCCCTGACTATACTGTCCCCTACTACTACCACATTCCTTCCTTCTCCCCCACTTAGATGGCCCCCTGTACCACGGTGCCGTGGTCAGTTTGCCCATCCTCCCTGCAGTACTTTTCCTCATCCATACAGGTAGCAGAGTACCTGTTGGACAAGGTCCAGGGCTGAGGCTTCTCCATCACTACATCCTGGGTCCCCATACCTTCCTGACTTGTGGTCACACCTTCCTGTCCCTGACCACTGACGAACTCTAAAGTACTTAGCCTAAAGGGTGTGGCTGACTCCTGGGACAAAGTATCCAGGTAACTCTCCCCCTCCCTGATGCATCGCAATGTCTGCAGATCGTACTCCAGCTCAACAATTCTAAGCTGAAGTTCCTCAAGTTGCAGACACTTACCGCAGATGTGGTTGCTCAGGATCATGGTCGACCGTGAACCAAATTGAGTACAGGATGGGAAACTGGCACACAAAAGCCAAATATATGACTGCAGTGAACAACTCTACAACCAAATTAAGTTACACTGTTATGAAGTTACAATAGAATATTTATATCTAAAAGGATTACATTTATTCCCAAATGCTCTCCAGAATTAAAATTCATTATGAAAATTCGGAATTACATAATAGCAGTTCTTTTTCTCACAAATTAAAATTAACTTTATTTGTTATATTCAAAAAGCCACTTTTCATACAATATTTAAAACTTACTTTTCTTTTTAAAAACATACACTGTGAAGTCACTGGCCAGTTTTGTTACATGGACTCAAGGAGGATACAATGACCATATTGCTGTTGTTAGTACAATAAAGCATGCCATGGAAATCACGCACTTCGGGAATTAGTATCCTTGCTTGATTCTCATGTTCAGCTGAGTGAGAAAGATTTCACGTGCTATGCTTGCGTACAGGAGTATCATATGATTGGGTCATTAGCCTCTATAGGGTTTTAGTAGTTAATTGCTAATTTTAAGTGAAAAGATACACATGCATATTTAGAAGAAATTAAACTATATTATTCAGTACTTTTGAGGAATATGGGGAAGAGCGGGAAATGTGGCTTGTGGGGGGGGGGGGGGGGTGGTGGGGGGAGGAAAAAGAATGCTTAGATCATTTCACTTGTGAATCAGCTACATTCAGGAATTCCAATCATCAGTTACAGGCCAACTACAGACTTCTCAAAGTGCAAGACCAAAGATACTGTTACACTGGCACCTCCACATTGATAAATTGTTGTTTCAGATGTAAAACTGACAAAACCAGCAACATAACTAGCCCAGTCCTGATCAGACTCTGGAACAAACCAATCAGTGTGAAACCCTCCCGGGGAGGCCGCCTCACAGTGCTTACGCTGACAGCTGTAGAGCAGAACTCCAGTATGATATGAAGCCAGATTTAAAAACTACTCGGGTGGTCCACTAGACCTCTTGGGTACTTTGGCAAATTTAAAGAGTCTATTAAATGTTACAAGAAAATAGATGCTCCTGGACATGCCCTCAAAACAGTCGAGCCTTTCACACGTATGTAATCAGGCATGAATGGAGCTCTCTCCTGACAGGCAGAGTGGAACCTGAAGACCACAACATAGCAAAACAGAGGCATTGCCAGTTACACTTCACACTCTATGGCCAGTATAACTGCAGGATGATCCAGACATTTATCAAGACTAATTTAGAAGAGCATGGAAACCCAACTAAATCATTTGGCACTAAATCAATTCCCCGTCTTTCTCCCTTCCCAATAAAAATTCTGGATGAAACAACTTTCAGCAGGAATAGATCTCGTATGTAATAAAAGTAATCACAGAGTTTAATTCATCAGGATTCATCAGTAGCAGGCTCTACTAAATTACTCCCTCCCAGCAAAAATTGATAAACTGCTCCGGGGCAATCCAACTGAGCTACGAGGATGTGAAGGGTGCTATACAAATGCAAGTCCTTTCTTTTTCATAAATATATTCATGACATATGAATCTACAAGCTTACGGGGCAACTCTCGAAGAGCCCAGAGGCTTGAATTATGCGGTCTCTCACTAAAATATACCACTGTGCTATAGCGGAGACATTGCCAATTATGCATCAAATCTCCTATGAAAGCTAATAAATTTGAAATATTACTTAAAAACTTGGTCTTGTTTAATGATGCAGAAAATAACTATCAAGCTGCCACTGAATTAAGGAGGTATCCAACAAGCAGACTCGCCCAATAGACCAGTGACAACGTCAGGTACACATCATTTATCCACCACAGTGGGTTACCTTTCCTTTTATAAAAGTATACTTTAACAAAATGTTTAACAGCAACTTATTTTTAAATTAGGATAATGTTTTGATTGCAGGGGTGATTTGCAGCAGAGAATGGAAGAATTACAGTACTGTGACGAGGGATTGCCGTTAACATTGTAGCAAACTGTAGCAAAAGGAAGGAGTGAGTGTTCGTGTTGTGTGCTGAGAGAGGGAGCAGTGATTTCTAGAGATTGAGATTTATATACCCGGTTAATATGTTCCATGTTCTATACCCATGTACAAGATTATAGTAATCACAACAAAAATTATCCAAGAGAAGTTACCCAACATGACAAGGTGGGGTGGGGTGGGGGGGGCGGGCGGTGGTGGGATGGAGATTTACATTTTTGTGAATTCAAAAAATGTTGATGCACCCATCACATTATTGAGAGCATCCAATATTGCAACCTATGTATCTGATAAAACGGTGCAGATTCTTCAATAAGCTTACTTTTGATCATTTACACATTAATCACAACACCTCACATGTTGTGAATGATGCTGTACCATCCTAAAAGAAAACTTTAGGACACTTTTTGTTCCTATAAAAACAGAAAATGCACAGCAAGTCAGTTAGCATCTGAAAGTAAATGAAAAATCAGTATTTCTGACGAAGGGTCCCAACTGAAAGATTAAACTGTTTCTCTTTAAGATTTTGAAGGACTGCTATACATTTCTAGAACTTTCAGATTTCCAGCATTTACGACTCTTTTTGTCTAACTGATGTATATGGTACTGTGTTACAAACCACCTTATTTTAGTCATGCATAGGTAATTTAAACCAATAGATGCTTCGTTAATGACCTTCCCTCAATCACAAGGCCAGAAGTGGGGATGTTCGCTGATGATTGCAGTGTTCAGTTCCATCCGCAACTCCTCAGATAATGAAGCAGTCCTTGCCCGCAAGCAGCAAGACCTGGACAACATTCAGGTTTGGGCTGATGTGTGGCACGAATGTTACTTGCCACTTAAGTGCCTGGCAATGACCATCTCCAACAAGAGAGAGCATATAACCACTTCCCCTTGAAATTCCCAGCATCGAATCCCCTCCACCATTAATATCCTGGGGTCACCATTGACCAGAAACTTAACTGGACAAGCCACATAAATACTGTGGCTACAAGAGCAGGTCAGAGGCTGGGTATTCTGCGGCGAGCGTCTCATCTCCTGACTCCCCAAAGCCTTTCCACCATCTACAAAGGCACAAGTCAGGAGTGTGCTGGAATACTCTACACTTGCCTGGATAAGTGCACCTCCAACAACACTCAAGAAGCTCAACACCATCCAAGACAAAGCAGCTTACTTGATCGGCACCCCATCCGCCACCTTGAACATGCACTCCCTTCACCACCGGCGCACTGTGGCTGCAGTGTGTACCATCTACAAGATGCACTGCAGTAACTCGCCAAGGCTTCTTCGACAGCACCTCCCAAACCCCTGACCTCTACCACCTAGAAGGACATGGGCAGCAGGTGCATGGGAACACTGTCACCTCCAAGTTCCCAGCTAAGTCACACACCATCTTGACTTGGAAATATATTGCCGTTCCTTCATCATCGCTGGGTCAAATGCCCTACCTAACAGCATTGTGGGAGTATCTTCACCACACGGACTGCAGCGGTTCAAGAAGGTGGCTCACCACCATCTTCTCAAGGGCAATTAGGGATGAGCAATAAATGCTGGCCTTGTCAGCGATGCCCACATCCCATGAATGAATTTTTTTTTAAACTTATAGCTGACATCAGATAGATAAGAAAATAACTTGCATTTATGTAGCACCTTTCATGACCTCAGGATGTCCCAAAGTGCTTGACAACCAAATAAGTACTTTTGAAGTGTAGACACTATTGTAATGTAGGGAAATATGACAGCCAATATGAACACAGCAAGGTCCCACAAACAGTAACATAGATCAGCAAAATAGGTCAGATTCAAAGCTGTTACTGGCCCCAATGAGACGTTTCTAGCCCAATTCTTGATAAAGTTTCGTTATTTTTAACAAGTGAATCAAAAAATAAAATTTGCTACAGTGCCATTTAAACACTGCATTAAAATATAACAAAATCCTCTTGTCAGTTTTCATCTCAGCATAAATGAGACTACTAGACAGCTCATAACTACTGGATGAGCTTCTAATATGCTAACCATATCATAGAACAGTCATAGTAATTGATATCATGGCTTTTCGTAACTCAATAATTTAATATAACAAATCACTCATAAATTACAAATTTTTACTGTTGTACTAACAAAACAAAAGCATGAGTATATTAGAATATTGTAACTGCAGTTATGATCAGAAATAGGTCTGGCCACTTCTCAAGGATACCAAAGTATGTTTGGAAGCTTCTTTATAATATATTGCTGCCCAAAGCCAAATCACAGACACAACAGAATACTGGAACTATAAGTAGATACAACAAAGATCAGTATGAAACATTCCAATATCAATGTCAAATGGAGGGGAAAGGTGAAGGCACCAATGGAACAATACAAGTAGAAAAATTAGCACATATAGACATGGAAAATACACATATTCAGGCAAAAGGGAAAGCTGATCTTCAAGACTAGCGACAGGGAATGCATGCGGAGGTGCTATGGGAATACAATGCATCTCTCATAAGTGTGCTGACTAAATAACTTGGGAGCAATGAAGACCAACGCCCAAACCAATTTGGAGTTTAAAATGTTTAATATTCCAAATGGACACTCCATTCAGTGAATCTGGTATCCATTTGGATGGAGTGAATCTGGTATTCATTTGGAATAGTAATATTGCATTTATATTGCAGGATCACCTGCAATATTAGCTGCAGATCCTGAAGTTGTAGAAGCCTCTCCATTTGTACTGCAAGACAATTCCTACAGCAGGCTAATTCACTTTAAAACAACTGACGTGAAGTCACAAACATCAACAATTTTCCAAGACCTTCCCCAATATAGGTGGAGGGCCATATTGGGTCGGTGTACCAAAAATTGCTTTGTCGGCCTGTTTGTGGTATGCATTAGCGTTTTACGATGTTAAAGGAGCTATATAAATACAAGTTGTTGTTGCGTCAGAATTTCAGCCAGTCTGTGTCCAAGAAACATGGCCGCTTCCAATAGCAATCCACTTTGGATTAACCATATATTATTAATCTGTAAAGTGTCAGTTTGGCTCAGTAGTAGCACTCTTACCTCTAAATCAGGAAGTTGTAAGCTCTACAGACTGGTGTACATAATATAGACCGGCACTTCACTAAAGTACCAAGAGAGTGCTGCATTGTCAGAGCTGTTATCTTTCAACCGAAATGCTAAACTTGCAGATTCAGGTAGATGCATGGTGCTTTTTTGAAGAGGAATGTTGAGTTCTTTCAGTGCCCTGACCAAGATTCTTCCTTTAACCAACACCGCCAAAACAGATTGTTCATCGCATTGTGGGACCTTGGTATGTGCAAATTGATTGCTGCGCTTGCCTACATAATAGTGACTACACCTCAAAAAGTAATTAATTGGCTGTGAAGCACTTTGGGATGTCCTGATGAAAGGCACGAAATAAATGCAAGTCTTTCCATATACTAGCAGTACAGCCAAATTGAACTCACCCAAGTGGTATGCACCACCTTATGTACACCACCATTTTCCCCAGCAACAAGTTGACAATGCAAATGCACTACAAATGAGGTGCAAGTTAAAATAAAAACAAATTAAGTACATACATAGAGGCATAGCTTCTGTGTATAAAATGTAACAAGCGCTTCATTCCTTAGTTTAAAAAATCACTGTATATTTAAGAATGAACAAGAATTTAATATTCCCCTTGCAATGTACTAAGCTAAAAGGCCAAAGCAGATAGCATTGATGCATACTTGAGGGAGAAAGAAATAGTGGATACTGGGGCAGGGTGGGAAGAGGTCATTAAGAGCGGGCAAAGGTTGGTGAGGAGTAGACCAGCTGGGCCGAATGACCTGTTTCTGTGCTGTCATTCTATGTAACTGCAATTGAGTAAAAGAAAATGATGCATTACCACAAAATGGGGAGGAGAAAAGGAAATCTATTGACAGGAATGCATTGATGTTGAGTAAGAGGCTAAGGAAAACACATCAATTAAAGCAATGTATGTTGTTAATCATTTGCAAGTCATTTATAGTTTTTACAAAGAATTCTTTGTTGAACAACTTGTCTGCAGCTCGAAAGCAGGAAAGAAATGTCCCTTTCTTTGTCTCTCTTCTTTCCTCAGCAAAAAAAGACAATTGAAGAATCGGAGTACAAAAATATGCGGGATTGGAAAAGTTATATTTTAAATTTTCTTTCAATTTATTTTTAAATGACTACATTTCAACTTTATTTTCTCATTTCACTTATCGTCACTGCATAAAGTTTACTCAGTATATTTCTTTTTAAGAAAAAAAAAACCATGTATACCACAACCAACAATTTTCATTTACCTCTTATGTTGCCTTCCTGCTCCCCATAGCCTATTCACTATCTCAACCTACAAGCACTGCAGCTGCCAATCTTACTAACTTTCTGGGCGATTCTGCACTGAAAGTATTCTCATCTTCGCCCAAGAATATTGATGAAATGACTGGAGGTACATTTTCCTGCTCTCCGGGACATGGGACAAACACCAAAAATACTTAATTCTTGCTGGGGGGGGGGGGGAAGAGAAACACTACACCTGAAGCAGTGTAAAAATCCACATTATAATATTCTTTCTACTTCCCAAATTCAAGTTAGCACTACAATTATTCTCCAAACTTGGTGTCAGAGATACTTCTATCACAAATTGTAAGAGCTATCCAACTCCAATAACTTGGGGCCATGCCAGTAAATGAATTAACAGCAAGAGGTAATGCAATATGACCACTGAGAGTACACTACTCGAAAGAGCCAGACAGCTACAACAAGCCACTGCTACCTAGACCGCGCACAACATTTTCTTTACCCTCCTTTAATACATACTGAAAAACCCACGTTAACACTTCCTGTTTACAGACACTCAAATCTAGCTGCCCAAAATACAAACAGGCCACCAAAGAGGGAAATTCTTTCTTCACGTGTTGTCCAAAAGTCAAAAAGAATGCAGTAGCAGATACCATTAATTTACTCATATACCCCATAGTGGAAATTCACAGGACATTTTGGGCTGAAATATTCTAAATCTAATGAGTCAGCAATGATGAAAAGCAAAATAATTTTATTCTGTAAAACAGTTAGAAACAGTAAATGTCCATCTGTATCATTACTGTACATTGTAACAGGCACTAAAACAGAGTACAGTACCAAACATAGTTGTAAAAGCTTGAGTTGAGAAATACGGTTCTTGTGACATAAAATAGTGCCATTACACTGAACTGACTGTAACCTCTTGCTATTAATATACTGAAAAATAACTTGCAACACCTCAGTAATGATAATGTATACAAACTTCCAAAGACACTGCAGGAGTGACAGTACGACACATCATCACTGCCGTTTACTGTTACTTCTTTGCTTGAGATTTTAGAAACAAACACAAAAGTGTGGCTACGTTTCAAGTTGCGTGTTCGTGCTTTCCACCTAATGTACAAGAATTGACAAGTCTGATACAGATCTATCAAGCTGACACCCTACATGATGCTTTTCTGCATAGTACATAACCTAGGCTGACACTTCTGTGCAGTACTGAGGCAGTAATGCACTGTCAGACGTGCCGTCTTTCAGATGAGACGTTAAAATTGAGGCCCTGTCTGACCTCTCACTGTCCCTAAAAGATCCCATGACACTAGTCAAAAAAGAGCAGGGGAGTTCTCCCGGTATCCTGGCCAACAATTATCCCTCAACCATCATCGCTAGAACAGATGATCTGGTCATTTATTTCATTGCTGATCGTGGAGCTTGTTGTGTGCAAATTGACTGCCACAGTTCCTACAGTAACTACACTTCAAAAGTACTTATTTGGCTCTAAAGCGCTTTGGGACATCCCAAGGTTGTGAAAGGCACTATATAAATGCAAATCTTTCTTTTTTATAAGTTTGGTTAAACAGGTCATATATGTTGTTGAATTTTTTTATATCCCATTCTCAACTATTTAGCAGTATTGCTACAGCAATGTTAATCTACAGAAATTATAATTCTCTTATCAATGCTGACAATTTACACCAGGTGAACAAGAGTGAAAGATGCATAACTTAGCAGGATTGCAGAAGTAAGCAAGTTATCAAGATGCTCTTTCACACAAATGTCTTGAGGCATTCATTTTTTTCTTCAAATAAAACTCTCTGGTGTGAAATAGTAATCCAACAACCTGTGCCATTACCATTCAGGAAAATTATTGATTAAATTACTGAAGATAAGCCATGAAACAAAAATTTTAAAAAGCATTGCTTATTTTTATGTTTTCATATACCTATATGTACAAATTCAACTCCGTAGTTGATTACTGAATAGGAGTAGTAAGTCATTAGAAGCAAGGGCTACTTAGGATCACAGAAATTGATGCACAGAAAGCCATTCACTCCCTCCTGTCTGTGCTAGCCTATGAACCAGAGCTGTCTACGCTAATCTCATTCCCCTGCTCTTTACCCATATCCTTTTATGGGCTTTCATTCAAAATACTTTTTCAATTTTTTTTCTATGCTCTACCTCAACAGCCACGTGTGGCAATACTCGAACAGGCCTCAAAATGGAAAAAAAAATCTTCTTGCTGTCCCCTTCCTCCTTCTAGGAGACAATCTTGAGGCTATGCCTCCTGGCTACTGATTTGCTAACCAGTGAAAACAATCTTTCACTATTTATCCCCTCAACCTTTCCTAATCTTGAAATCCTCTAATGGATTTACTCCTCTTAATTTCCTCTCTGCGATGTAAAAAAAAAACCCTAATAGATTGCAAGCCTCCTTTCATAACCATAACACCTCATTCTTGATATTGTACCTTTTCCCTGGCTCTGCCCATGTACAATGGAGTGTTCAATGCTGCTTCCACGGTGGCCTAAACTCCTGCACTAATTCATAAATCGCTGCCTTGTTTTTGGATTATCTTTCAGCTTTAAATGTGTTTGCGTTAATCACAGCAACCAAAGCTGGAGGTCCAAATTTTAATTAATAAAAATTATACCAACAGTAGTACTTCGCCATCATTTAATCCATACGGAAAAATACTGCCCATTCAATCCCAAAAATGGCTTAAGAATTACATTGCATCCTTTATTCAAACAAAAATTGTTCCGCGAAAATTACTTTGGGTTTACATTTCAAAAAGGTTGTAACACGAACATTTCACCAACTATTCGCATGAAATCAGGGGGTGAGGATAAGGGACCACGCTGATCTCCGGCACCAACCTTCTGTTGTCAAGGGGGCGCATTGGGCCTTGCCCACCGGCAGGGAAAGTGAACAAAAGCGGCGTCTCTGACACAAGGCCGGCCACAGCGAGGGATACCCACACACCCCTATCCCGTTACTGACATTCAGCTGACGCCCGAGCCCAAGAGTTTAGAGCGGGGGGGGGGAAGAGGATCAGTGGCGCAGGAGGGAGCCCGGGGCTTGGCGCCGCCCCTCTGTTACTCGCCCCCCGCGGCTTCCACCCATCGCTCGGGCTCGGGCTCTACCTCCGTGAAACACTAAGTGCGAGAAAGGCCGCGATCCGAGCGGTGGCAGAAAATATGATGAAAATCCAGCCCCAGCCGCCGCCGGCACCACAACCACACCTGGCAATAAAATAACGATCAGGAACAAAGGCACTCACCCAGCTCTGACACGCAAATCACAGCTAACTTTCATTAACACCTGCCGAGGCCCAGCCCGACCCGACCCCGCCGCTTCAACCAACAACTGCAGTAAACGTTAAAACCACGTCCTGTCCTGTCCGGTTGTCCCGGTCCCGCTGCTGCCGCCTCCGAGCGCGTGTTTATTCACAACAAGCAGCCACACCACTCCAGGTAAACAGCAGCGCCAGCGGCCGCCAGCCAAACCCAAAGCCCGGGCCTGCACTACTAGCTGGAGCTGGAACCTCCCGCCCGGATTCCCGATCGCGCTCTCTCTCCTTCCTCGCCTCGCCTCCCTCCTCCTGTTCCAAACATGCCCACCGCCGCCAATCCGGGATTTCCGACCCGCCCGCTCTTAAAGGATGGACGCACCTTGCCAATTCCAAATAGCACTTTCTTTTTTTAAAACGGCCGATCAAGGTTAGATGGCGAGGGTGACTAGATATTCTGCTCGGGTTTTACTTTTGAGGATGAGGAAGTTTTGTGAGCAGATGATACAAAGCTAATGAGCTGATAAGACTCCAAAGCTCAACAGGAGGATTTCGATATACTTGGTAATTGGGCAGGCAGGTGGTAGATGAAATTCAATGTAGGGAAGGGCAAAGTGCTTTACATGGGGACAAAAAAATTCAGGAAGGGACTCTTCATTAAATGAAAAGAAAATAACGTGCGTGGAACATGAAAGAGACCGGGGGATGGGGCCCTGACTCTGATTAACAATAAATTAAATCTATTGCAACAATGCTCGGTGACAGTGAGTAAAGCAAACCAGATGTTGAGATGTATTAAAAGATCAATATTGAGCCAAAATAGAGAGGTAATCCTGCCACTTTATAAATCATTGGTGGACCACACTTAGAATACTGTGTTGAATGAATTGCAGGCACAAATTCATCTTGGAGGGTAAGACATGATAGCCATCACTGAGCCATGGCTGCAGGACAGTCAGGACTGAGAACTGAATGTACCAGGTTGTAAGGAAGGATAGGGAATCTGGTAGAGGGGGAGGAGTAGCATTAGTGATTAAGGATTAAATAACTTCAATGGTAAGATGATATAACAAGAGGTAAGCAGGCTGTGGAGACTTTATGGATAGAATTAAGAAATAGAAAAGGATTTAAGACTGTAGTGGGAGTTGTGTATAGGCCCCCGTAGTGGCTGTGAAGTGGTAGAATGTATTACTGCAGCAATTAGACAAGCATGTAGTAAAGGCAGACTGGTTTTAATAGGGATAGTAACTTCCATATAGGTTGGGATAAGCAGATGAGCTCATGTCAGAAAGGTACCAAATTTTGTGAGTGTGATCAGGACAGTTTTCTGCAACAATATGTCCTAGAACCAACAAGGGGGCAGGCCATATTAGATTTAATAATGAGTAATGAGCCAAATTTAGTTAACAGCTGAACGGTGCATCTATCTAATAGCGACCATAATATGATTGAGTTCAATGTTGTGTTTGAAAGAGAGAAATGCAAAACATTCTAGATTTAGTAAGGCCGACTTCAACGGGATGAGACAGACGCTGTCCACAGTAAACTGGGCAAATGTGTTAATGGGTAAAATGACAGAAGATCAGTGGGAGATGTTCAAAAAAAATTTAACGCGATACAGAACCAGTTTATTCCCCTAAGGGGCAAGAGCTCTATTTGCCAAGAACCCAGCCATGGATGATTAAAGAGGTGAGGGACAGCATAAAACTAAAAGAAAAAGCATGCAAGAATGCAAAAAATAGCACAGATCCTGTGGAATGGGAGCGATACAAAGAACAGCAAAGGGTGACAAAACAGTTAAGAGCTACAACAAGGGAGTATGAAAAGAAACTTGCAAGGGATATCAAAATCAACACAAACTTTTACAATTATATTAGGAAAAAGAGGGTAGTTAAGCACAATGTAGGCCCCTTAAAAACTGATAATGGTGATGATATAAATGAAAATAAGGAAATGGTGGACATGTTAAATAGTTACTTTGTGTCAGATTTACAGTAGAGGAAGAGGATAGTATGCCAGACATCCCAAGGACACTAATTTTGAGTCAGGGACGGGGACTCACCATAATTAATGTAAGCAAATTAACAGTAATGAAGAAAATAATGGCACTAAAGAGTAACAAATCCTCAGGACCAGATGGTTTTCATCCCAATGTTTTAAAGGAAGTAGCTGAGGACATTGCAGATGCCCTAACTATAATCTTCCAAAGTTCTCTCGATTCAGGAATTGTGTCTTCAGATTTGAAAATTGCACGTCACTCCGCTATTTAAGAAAGGTGAGAGAGGGAAACCAGGGAATTATAGATCAGTTAGCCGAACCTCTGTTGTTGGGAAATTACTACAGTCTGTAATTAAGGTTAGAGTGACTGAACACCTTGAAAATTTTCAGCTGATTAGGGAGAGCCAGCATGGATTTGAAAAGGGTAGGTCATGCCGAACGAACCTGGTTGAATTTTTTGAAGCGGTGACTAAAGTAGTGGACAGGGGAATGTCTATGATGTTATTTATATGGACTTCCAGAAGGCATTCGATAAAGTTCCTCAGAAGAGACTGTTGGCTAAAGTTGAAGCTCATAGAATTGTGGGCAAATTATTGACCAGGTTAGGAGATTAGCAGAATGGCAGGAGACAAAGAGTAGGGATGATGGACAGGTACTCTAGTGTTGGCAAGATATGACTATGGAGTCCCACAGGGTTCTGAGTTGGGGCCTCAACTATTCACTGTATTAACAACTTAGATGACGGGATAGAGAGCCAAATACCCAAGTTTGCAGATAACACAAAGATAGGCAGCATTGTAGGTGGAAGCATAAAATTACAAAGAGCTAGTAATAGCTGAAGTGAATGGGCAAAACTGTCAAATGGATTTTAATATAGACAACTGTGAGGTCATCCACTTTAGACCTACAAAGGATAGAACAGGGTACTTTCTAAATGGTGAAAATCTAGAAGCAGTGGAGGTCCAAAGAGACTTGGGTGTCCATGTACATAGATCATTAAAATGTCATGGACAGGTACAAAAAATAATCAAAAAGGTTAATGGAATGCTGGCCTTTATATTTAGAGGATTAGAATACAAGGGGTAAGAGCTCATTCCACAGCTATACAAAGCTCTGCTTTAACCACACCTGGAGTACTGTGTTCAGTTCTGGGTACCATGCTTTAGGAAGGATATATTTGCCTTGGAGCATCTGTGTATTTACTAAAATAATACCTGGACTCCAAGGGCTAAATTACGCAAACGAGGGTTGTATTCACTGGAAATTAGAAGATTAAGGGTCGATTTGATCGAAGTTTACAATATATTACAGGGGACTGATGGGGCAGACAGGGAGAAACTATTTCTGCTGGTTGGGAATCTAGGACTAGGGCACATAGCCTAAAGATTAGAGCCAGGCCTTTCAGCAGTGAAGTTAGGAAACATTTCTACACGCAAAGGGTGGCAGAGGTTTGTAACTCTCTTCCACAAATGGCAATTGATGCAGGGTCAATTGATAGTTTTAAGTCTGGGATTGATAGATTTCTGTTAACCAAAGGTATTAAGGGATATGTGGTAAAGGTACAGGTCAACCATGATCTCATTGAATGGCAGAACAGGCTCAAGGGGCTAAACGGCGTACTCCTGTTCCTATGTTCCTATGTGTACAGTTCTGGGCACCACAGTACAAAAAGCATATTGCAGCTATTGAAAGGATACAGAAGATAGCAATCAGAATGATGGAGGGATTGGATTATGAGGAGCAATTATGTAAATTGGGCATGTTCTCACTGGAAAAGAGAAGGTTGAGAGGTGATATTATTGTTGTTTCTAGAATTCTAAAGGGACTGGATAATGTAGATCATGATAAGCTATTTCACCTTGCCCAGAACCAGAGGCTTGTGCTGGAAGTGGGGTAAATTCACAACTATCTGCGGAAACAATATTTCAGTAAGCGAGTGGTCAGTCTATGGAACAGGCTCCCTAGGGAGATGATGGAAACAGTTCCAGACAGTAAAAATTACCTGCTACTGTGTATGTTACAAAGGAAGCAATTCAAGTGCATTTAACAAGTAAAATGGCAATAATTCTGAACCAACACAAGTTTATAAAAGGAGGATTATATCTAACAATTTTATTTGAATTATTTAAGGCAATAACAGATTTGCTAGATGGTTATATTATATTTTGACTTTCAACAGGGTTCTCAAAAAAGCTTTGCGCTGAAATTAAAGCTCTTGGGTTAAAGACGGCAGTAGTAAATTGGATCAGAAATTAGCTCAATTATAGGAGAGAAATGGCAATGATCAATGACCGTAGTTTTGATGGACAGCTGTGACCAATGGAATAATCTGGGTTTCAGTCCTGGGACCTATTCACAAAATTATAAATATTCTTAGTGAAAGTATTACATTTAAAGCAATCTCGAGAGACTTAACAACTGGACAGATGAATCCCAATGGAATTTAACATTGACAATGTAAGGTAATATGTATTAATACTAAAAATGACAAGTATGATTACAAAATGAAAAGTATGTTGTTGAATAAACTGAATCAGCATAACGGTCTAAGTGTGGTAGTTAAAATATTGGAAATGCTATTAAAGTGTAGGGTAGCAGTTGCAAAAACTAATACATACAATTATTACGTCTGTAAGTCAATCTAGAGAAGATAAATCCAAGGTCGTGCACTGCTGGCCAATTTTCTCTCCTCTCCTGAAGGTTACGGTTCCATAGTCAGTGGGCATCATAGCTGAGCCTGATCCTGTCCTCACCCTGTATTAACATGGACATTTCCAACAGGGCCCACAAAGTAGTGATCAAGAGCAGGAGCCTTGGATGATTTTCTCTTTCCTAACTCAGGAGTATTGAAGTCAATTGCAAAGCCCTTACATTCACAGTGGAAGAGATCAGCTAATACAGCACAAACGGGAATCAATGTTGGAACTTATCTTGACTCTATGTATAGGCCTTTTCTAACATGCAATTAATATGTACGATCGTGATTCAGTAAGGTTTTGCAGTCACTAGTGGGGAAGGGAGAATTGTAATAAACCAATAGGACCTTTTGCTGTATTACACTTATGGGCTGGATTTTCTTAGTGGGAAGCTTTTGGAGGCAGGACTGCTGCTTGTCGGCTTTCAATCCTGCCTCCATCAGCTTCTGGCCAATCAACGGGATTTTCCCCTGATTGACCTTGTTAAGCCCACCCAGCGGACTCAGCAGGCCAATTAGGGGGAAGGCAGTGACAGAGCACATCAACGTATGATGTGCCATCTGTCAAGAACATTTGAAAGAAGAAATGTCATCGTTTGACAGCTCTGTGAAGCTGTCAAACACTGACATTCTGTGCAGTTTGATGAGTCCTTTTGTTCAGGACTCATCAAACCTTTCAACTTTGCAGAAATCACCTGGCTGTTGGTTCGGAGGATCCAACAGCCAATCTGTGATATCTACAATGGAGATGTTGGGATTCCGGCTCCACAGCGGCTGAGGGCTGTAGGCAGCAACAAAGGTAAGTGAACATTTTCTAACACTTTACACTCACCTTACATACTTACCACTCCACACTTGCACCCATCACTCACCTCTACATCGCACGTTCAGACCCCTCCAACCCCCATAGGCCTCCTACTCGTCTCCTACACCCTGGCGGGGTTCCCCAAGGTTGGGAAGCCTGCACTTCGGTAGGAAAAATGGGAATAATCCTATTTTCCACCTGTTAACAGGCAGTTGATAGGCTTTAATCCCTTTCCCACCTCGAGGAGATGGGACCAGGACGGCTTCCCGCCTACTAGCAAGAGGGCACAGAAGCGGGGTGGGGGCGGGTTTGCCACCCGCCCCCAAATTCTGCAACTTTACTGGCAGTCCCGCCTCCTCGGGGCTGACAAAATCCAGCCCTATATGTCAGAAAAGATCATTGCATCCAGCTCCACATCCATCACCATAGTGATGGACTTTAGAAATTTAACTATGGGAAGAAGGACACTCCATTGGAGGGGCTGGATATGATTGGTTCATTATTTCCAGAAAAACACTCAAATTACCTTCATAGCTTCCCTGCAGGCTGCTGAGTCTCCTTAGCTGACCATCAACTCTGAGCTGTGCTTTGGCACAGTTTTCATTGTTGGAGGCATTTCAGACACAGGAAATGCCATTGTAAGGGTAAGGCTAATAATTTTCTTCATAATTGGCAAGTAGCACAAATGATTATTGCATCTAACTAAACCCTGCAGCCAATGCCAAGTCACCTGCAATTCTGCAAATCAATAATTTATAAAATCACCATTCATAATCAAGAGTTGTACTACCATTACTAACCTGGTTTTACACTCATTGGTATACTGATTGTTCAGCAGTTGCAGTAGCATCTCTTAGAGAATTTTATTATTTTTTTACTGCTCTTTTTGTGCTTTTCCCCCTTAAGCTCTGACCTCAAACCTTTCTATTAACAATCTCTCTACTGACCATGCTTCTTTCCTCCTGCTCTTTCCGTGCTCCCATTTCTTTTAACTGATAGTGTGAAAAAAATGGAGCATCGTTGTCTATGGTGTTTTTTTTTATTTTGCCAAGGTACATTTGGGGTTACAGAAAATGGCCCAGCCTGTTTGATATGTAACAGCTCAATAAAACAGGTGCTATGCAAATGTAAATTATAGTGTTGTAACCACTTGCCTGGTTCACTCTGCTTCAAACATGTGACCGTTAGACTGTTTTATCAGCAGTCAAGTGGGACAGAATAGTTTGGCTTCAAAGTGGGAGGGGTCAAACCATTCAGTTCAAAGGCCAATATCCTGTGGATCTTTTTGGAAGTAGATGTTTAATTGATAGCCTTACTTGTGTGGGCAAACACTGTTTTGAATCCTGTGAATGGCTGACCACCTAATGATTTATAAGACACATATTCTGTAATGTCCTTTGTTCCGATATCTCTTCAAAGGTATTTCTGAGGCTGATTTCCTCTCAGTCAGCAGTTAGGCTGAAGCTTTCTGGGAGAGGGGCCAGTCAGAGTCTCTGTGGTATCAAATCGCCCTGCAAGATAAATCAGGAAATGTCTTTTTAATATTACATTTTATATTGAGGGTTAGTGCAGAACAAGCACCTTTATTGTTTGCGATATTGTGTGAAGTATAGAAAAGTCTGTATTTAATATAAACATGTTTGCATTAACTGTCCATTTATCTGTTAATTTTCAATAAATCTGATTATTAGTTTATAACCTCGGGCACAGTCCAGTAGACTGTTTATGTGACATGAGCGAACAGTGTCAAGCGTTTCAAGGTATGTTTGAAATTCAGAGATTACAGATCAGGAGTGTCCATATTGAAGCCCAAGGACACATACAGCCCACAATGCCCAGGCAACTCGGTCTTATTTGTGCCTCTATTTCTGATTTGCTGGTTTATCCTGTTTTAATTTGTAGGGCTAAAGATTTGGAAAGGGTTGGCTTTAGCACTTTTGCCTGATAAGTGGATGAATATTTAATAAACGACCAAGATCTGCAATTTTAGATATTTGCAAATTAATGGGAACGTGAATTTAAACTTTATAAATTTCCCCCTATAATTCCATGGTACATAATGTATCAATTTTCATTGTACCTTTGTATTCATAATCAAGTACAGGAAATTCCTTGACTGCTCCTTTTGATCTGGAGATATTTATATGATTGACAGTTACATGTAGTTAGTTAAAATGGCTGAGCACAAGTTTGGAGACTCTGAAGTCTTTTCCATTTTGTTACTGACTGAATGTATAACCTCAGGCACAGTCCAGCAGAAAGAAAAAGTTTTTTAAAAAAGTTAATTTTTTAAAACTCCAACAATAATTAAAATCTGAAGGAATGAGACGTCACATTTTTTCTGGCATGTTTAGTGGGGAACTACTGGTTAAGTATCGCAACTTCACGCCCTTCATGTATGTGAATGCTGAGTCTCTCAGCAAGATAAGGTATAGCGAAGCTTGTGGAGGAGCAGGGCAAATCGGACAGTAACTTCCTGATTTCCGCATTTAACTGCGCATGTGCCGGAAATTGCTGTCCATTTTACTCCATAACAACAGTGAGCACTGATAGCCTTACCGTTATTGTTAAAACAAAATCTGGGCCAATTTGTTTGGTTTAGAAAAATAACATGTTCCAAAAGCTGATGGCATATATATCAATATATATAATCATGAATAATCACAATATTGAAATAGCCTCTTCACTATAAAACATAGTTAAGGATGATAACATTATAAATTATTTTATCAGGTTTTCTTATATCTTATAATTGTCTTGATAAATATTCCATTTACAGCCTAAATGACACACCAGTAGATTCTAGGCCCTATCCTACGCAGTCCCTGTGGTAATCATTTGTTTTATATTTCTGCATGCTCACAGAAAATCCCAGTCACTGTGAAAGATGTGACATCTACGGTGGAGGTGTGTAATTTAAACAATAAATATAGTTTGTGTCACTTTGGCTCACAAAGGAAACTTGACAAAAGTTCATAATTAAAGGTGCGATAGAAAGACATATTCACTATGGTGCATGCAGGAAATAATGGCCCGATATCTCCTGAACACTTAGGATGTATGCCATTATTATAGTGCAGAAGTTCCAGGAGATTCTGACGAGACTGACTTACATCATTACTGGCGCCATTACCATCATTTTGTTACTCTTGCCAAATTAATTGCAAGTTAATTATAATGGCTTTGCCCACATCAAAATCAAAGGCGATCACGAGTTTGGTGAATTAATGCTACTTCGATTGTTGCTGCCACTTAGACTGTTACAGAATGGCATTGGTGGGCTCAGATCAGTCAAGTGATATTCAATTACTCATTCATTTAGAAATAAACATTAAAAAAAGGTTCTTTCGTCAGCACTCAGATAATTAAAGAAATGAATACGTATGAAAGAAGAAATTGAAATTACAAGCTGACAGCCCCTTTGTGCCCTCCCTTTACCCAAGTGGTTCCTCTGAGTTCACGGTAGTTAGAGCTTGGTGAAATCCTCACTGTATCCTCAGTTTATTTGTGCGCAGGCTGATGCTGATTCTTAATTTAAAATTGGCACTAAGAAATTGAGGTGAGGAAAATTTTCTTTGTACAGAGAGTTCTGAGAACTGGGAATAATTTAGGCATAGATTATTGCATCTTTTAAGGGAAAGGTGTGTGACATTTGAATGGGAACAGATTTGGATTGCTCCAGCAAAGAACCAGTACAACACAATATGTACAAGATTTTTAAGAATACTCATAAGTTTTTTGAACTGCAGTTGAATATAATAGAAATAATAATACAAAAACTAAAATTTGGCCACATTAATTTTCCTGATCTATTGTATATTAGACTAAATAGTTGTCTTAAAAGGGAAGGGAAGTCTTGGAAAGTTCAAAAGTACTCTGCCTTGTTACAGAAAAAGAAACAGACATTTTTTTGAATGCAGATTTCCCAGCCAGTAATGTGATTTCTTGGAATCGGGAGGCTTTGTACTGCCCTCAGGCTAGTTTACGGATGCACCCTCTAATATTTGCAGTGGAACTGCTTAAAGATGCATGGGGATAGTCTCTGGAATTGACTTTACTAGAGTGGTGTAGCAGGGAAAAAAACCTACTCAAGGGTTTCCATGTCCGCAATAACATTCAAGCATTTTGTTTAATATCAAAGAAATTCTTGATAAATCTATTATTTTTTCTATAAAACAAGAAAATACTTTGTAACAAAAGTAACTCCAATAATTTACTTCCCCTTCAATGGACATAATTAATTTAAATATAGTTAAAGGGGAAGTATATCTTTTGAATTGTCACATAATATTAAATGATTAAAAGAGAGCACTAGGCACAGATCAATATTTCTCAATCAATGTTTTCTGATGGTATGATATTCTTCCATTTATCTTTTATATTTCTCATACCGGCCTTCCCATGCATTTCCTAAAGATGAGAAATAGATAAATAGTGGACTGTTCATAAGGTTGAATGAGTTTTCTGTTGGAATACATGCAGCAACAGCCCATCAATCACTCTCATTCTGAAAGTCACAACTTTCTGAATCAAATGTAATAGTGTTGTCACTGCTCCAAGTTAGCAGAACAGATAACAAAAAGAGCTGACTGATATAACACAAGTTTAACAGAATTCAGTAGAATATAATTTTCCTTTAAGCATGGTGAATCTTTTCACTCATACGCTTTAACTATGTTACAGTACACCCTGCTGGTAGACATGGGGGCTGCATGCCATTGTTGGGACGCTCGAGGGAATCCTGGATTTCCAGTTTCACACCCCGAGATTGATGGGGGCACCAGTGGTGATGAATATATGTCTGAAAGCAAATACTGTGTACCGTATTACATGCAAGCTACAGAACGCTATTGGGTAGGGAGGACAAGTACAAGAAGTAGATGAAAAAAATTAATTAAAATAACCAAATTGGTACTCTGTACTGCAGTCAGATTCTGACTAATTATGGCTAATACAGTGTAGAAGTTATTTCAAACATATGGGCCAAAAGCCAAACCAAACACAATTTATGGAAAAATATAGTGAGATTCTGCATAACTGAAACCGATCAATTAATTTTACATTTTTCCTATATGTAGAAGGTATAAACCAATAGATTAATTATACACATGTACATTTTATATTTAGGGAAGTTATTTATATGCTAGTATAACATGTTATTGTTTTGCTGACCATGGAATAAGGAATTAGTGCACTTTCCAAACTATATTTTACTGCATTTTATGTCATCTATTTAAATTAGTATTTTAAATGATTTTGTTTTAGTCAGAGGCAATTATTTGAACTCTGTAGTTGAAATATTAAAATATTTACAAAACAAATTTAGGTAAAATGCATTTTTCATTATACCTTTACTTCTAGGTTGCATTGCTATTTAGTTACCCAAGTTAACACTTTCTTGAGAATAATTGCCTCTTTTTTTTTCTCTTTTATATGTGTCTTGGCCGAGAAGACCGGCAAACTACTACCTGGCCACCTCCGGTGCTACCCTGAAATCGACTGCTCGGAGGTGCTAACCTAGATTTTCTGCTTATACCAGAGTTTATGTCAGAATGGCTTTCAATGATCTTTAGACAAACTTAAATGGAAATATGCTGGTTCGACCCAATTGTCTGCAACCTGCTCATTAGCTAGCTTCAGGTGTCAATTCAGATAAGTGTGTGGAGGTCACTAGTGATGGGAGCAGAAAATTGAATGTAAGTGAACATTAAAGGGATGAGGACAATTAAAGGGAATTATCACAATAGTATGGGAAAAATTCTGAAAGCCTTTGGAGAGCCTCAAAAACATCTTCACCCATTAATAGCCTCTGCCAAGGATGAATGGGCAGGTGACTAAGAGACGGGCAAAAATGAAAGAAAAGGAAATCCAAGGTCCAGGCATGAATCTGCAAACAAGTGACAAAACAGCCCAGCACCCAACCAGTTTAATGGCTGCTGGAGCTGCATGAGGTCGCGCCACAGCATCATCCCCATAGATCAATGTTGCAACATATCTGCAACGAGGTGGAGCTAAGCTTCAGTCCACAGCTGACTGTTATTGTCACTAGATGCGACAGCTTTATCTTGCATGATATACTGGAGGTGTCCTTGCAGCAGATGGCTAAATTTTTCATCTGTCTCTCTATTAAGCCAGACCTTGAGAAGACAGTTCCGAGATGTGCCATGACCTGCACAAATGGTTGTTGGCATCCTAGCAGGTGTGGCCAGTAAGACTATGTTGGCACTTGATTACCCTGACATACCTTCTAGTATGCAGTGTCACTGAAAGCATGAGATACTTGGGGCAATTTTAACCTACCTCGCTGGGCAGGAAACTGACAGGATCAGGTGTAATGCTGGTTTTACACCATACCCTATCGAGTAATATTGGGCGCGGTGTAAAACTGACATTCCACCTGATCCTGTCAGTCTCCCGCCTGGAGAGTTGGGTTAAAAATATCTCCACTATACTGGATGCTTCTTTAATCTGGCATTACAATAAATCAGGTATTCGCATATCTTAGTGACGTCATCAGGTCTACTGTCCCAATTTCCTCTGGGAAGAGGAACATCCGCTTGTATAATTGTCTGCCAAAGCAAGGTACGTTCATGTCCGTCAGCAGGTGTGGGTGTGTGGCACAGAGTATCTATCTCTCGTTATTAAGATCCCTTTGTAGATATTTCCCTTCTCTCGTTCTCTATATTCAAGTCTGTCAGAAAGGAGGATTCTCATTTCAAAGCCAGCCTGGTGCCGATAATGATGTGGGGGCAAAACATAACAATTAGCACAGAGTCTCACAAGAGCCTAAGTGACAGATTGGCGCGAAAACAAGAAAAAAAGTTTTGATTCAAATACATTGACCGTAATGCCCTTTCCAAGACCTCCATATATGTAACCACTGCCTAACAAATCCATGTCACATGGGAATGTTTTAACATTTGATGTTTCGCAAACCAAAATGGTGAGTGAGACAGAGCATGCAGGAATGATATGCCCCTAAATAAATATTTATTTAACTTTAGTGCTTGTCTGCTTGAGGCTGGTCTGGCCTACAGGAAACTGCATTGAGAGCAAAGTAGATAGAGTTCTGGTGGGGTGGAACTTCTGTAATTTTTCACTCCTGGACACTCATTTATGCCCCAAAACCAAGCGAACCACAGCACAAAATCCCAGCTCAGTACATGAGATGGGGCTGGATTCATCCTTGCAGGGAAGCACCTGGCTTAAATCTACTACTTTCCCAAAGCACCATAGCTCAGACTGGTAACCATAGGTCAGATTAAAAGCACAAATCCGTGAAGCCATTGTGATTGTAGATCTATCTTATTACATATAAGATAGCGTGGCCTAGATTTTTTGTTTGGCATCACTTTAACATCAACTATAATCTATTTAAAATAAATAGGTTACCACCAGAGTTAAAATAACAATGAGGGGAAATAAAGACAGACTTGCAATTATATAGCACCTTTCACAACCTCTAGACATCCCAAAGTGCTTTACAGTCAACAAAGTACTTTTGTAGTGTAGTCACTGTTGTAATGTAGGGAAACGCGGCAGCCAATTTGCACACAGCAAGGCCCCACAAACAGCAATGAGCTATTGACCCAATCATTTTTTTTTTAGTGATGTTGGTTGAGGGATACCAGGAGAACTCCCCATCTCTTCATCCAATAGTGAGGTGGGATCTTTTATGTCCACCTGAGAGGGCAGACCGTTTAACATCTCATCTGAAAGTACTGCACAGAAGTGCCAGCCTAGATTATGTGCTCAAGCCTCTAGAGTAGTTCTTGAAGCCATATCCTTCTGATCCTATGTAAGCTTCTATATTTTAGCATTCTTTATTAAAATTCTGTAGTGCCAACTTTGTGACCACTTTAAATGGCCTTTGCAAATTGCATTTTGGAGTAATTTTCTACTGACTTGATTTCTCTGTACTGGAGATAATCAATCTTGTTGACATGTAGGCAAACTTCCACTTCAACAGCAGATGAGCCATCTCTGTCTAGATGGACTGCTTACTAACTATTAGATATAGAGTTCATCCAGATGTTAAAACAGTTACTTTGGATTATTTGACTTTGAGAAGGAGGCAGCTAATCTTTCGCGATTGCTGAACCACCAGGGGGAGAAGGTGAAGCTATCGCTCTCCAAGAATTGTTTCTTTTCACATGGATAAATGTAACATCAAGAAAACCTGCTCAGGCCGACTGTGTCCATTTGAAAAATGTTTTATGATTGACAGCTATATTTGAAAGTGAAAGACACCCATGATCTTTGTTACAGTTTAGACTTGAAAGTAAAGAGGGGATATAATTTGGTTCCCATATCAAGGTTTCTTTAGTCAATACCCACTTTACCAGGCAGCTATAAGCTGGGGGCTAGTTGAACAATCCTTGAATATCCAGTTTCATATATAAACATTATCGTGCTAAGATTATTACCTGTCAGACCTACGGAAATTGAGACATTTTATTGTTTTGTAAGTTAAGTGAACCACTATGGATTATTTATCTGTTGTTATTTGAATTTTGCTTCTACTAATCTTAATATTTAATGACCTGATTCATTGTAGCCTGAGATATAGAACAACTTGCATTTATATAGTGCCTTTAACATAGAAAAAAGCCCCAAGGTGCTTCACAGACACGTAGTCAGACAAAAATAACAAAGAAGGAGATATTAAGAGGGGTGACCAAAAGTTTGGTCGAAGTTTTTAAGGAGACTCTTTTTTTTAAAAAAAAGGTGGAGAGAAATTAGGCAGGGAATTTCAGCATGTGTAGCCTAGATGGCTGAAAGCCCTGCCGCTGATTGGGGTGGGGGGAATGCACAAAAGGCCAGAGTCAGAGGAATGGAGAGTTTGGGGGGGTGGGGCGGGGGTGGTTTAGGGCTGGAGGAGGTTACAGAGGTAGGGACAGATGAGGTCATGAAGGGATTTAAACACAAGGACGAGAATTTTAAATTTGAGGCATTAGGAGACCAGGAGGCAATGTAGTTCAGCGAGAATAGGAATGATGTGTGAGTGGGTCTTGGGATAGGATAGGATGCAGGCAGCAGAGTTTTGGACGAGCTAAAGTTTAGAGGATGGAGGACGAGAGACCAGCCAGGAGAGTCTGGAGGTGGCAAAGGCATGGATGAGGGTTTCAGCAGCAAACAGCCTGAGGTAGGGGCCGGGGCGGGAGATGTTACAGGCCTCTTCCTATCCTAAACCCCACATCCAGACATGCAAGACTGGTGTGCCTGACCTCACTGGCCATATCATCTCTTCTATACATGGGCTGCGTCTTAACTGAGATACTGGAGAGGCTCAGCACCGGGAGGCCCTGCCTCGACCCGGTTTGTGCTATCTGCCTTATAAGGGAGGAAGCAGACTTTCTGCCTCAAGACAGATTAGAACCTCCACCGTTTTCCATAGTTCCGCTGATGTCCTTTTGGAGTTGCTGTGAGAGACTGACGGAATCCCCGCAAAATGTTTGGACCTGCATAATTTCCAGTTCAAGATTCTTGTGATTCAGCTGGGAAGGGTAAGAGGATATCAGTTCCTGTAACAACTTAGAACAGAAATCAAAGCACAAAATAGTGGAAATAAACCAGCATTTGAAAAAAAGAGACAGGTTAACAATTCGGGTAAAGATCCTTCATTGAACTGTTCAGACAAAAGTTCTCCACCCAAACCGTTAACCTGTCTCTTTTTTTCAGCTGCTGTATTTCCAGGATTTCCCTTTTATATTTTGGATTTTCTTTTTTGTTTCAACATCTTAGCACAGTCCATACTGTTACTGGTAGCAATAGGACTGGATTCGATTAGTTTAGTCAGCTCACTCTTCAAATAAAAAGTTCCATTTGAAGATTGCACTGTTTAAACTTGTTAAATACAGTACACAGAGCAATCAAAAAGATTACAGTGGGGTTGTAGGTCACTTTGCTTAAATAAACGTTCTGTTCGCAGTCAGAAAATTACTTCCTTTTTAAAAAAAAATCTCTTGATAATTATAATTAAAATTATTAATTTTATACAATATATAAAATTAGAATTAATCAACTTTTTGTTGATATAAAAGAGACCATAACACAGGTAAAGTGCTCAAGATAAAACATCACGGGATTGGGGGTAATATTCTGGCGTGGGTGGAGGATTGGCTCTCTAACAGAAAGCAGAGAGTTGGGATAAATGGTTCGTTCTCAGATTGGCAACCAGTAACTAGTGGTGTTCCGCAGGGGTCAGTGCTGGGTCCCCAACTCTTTACAATCTATATTAACGATTTGGAGGAGGGGACCGAGTGTAACATATCAAAGTTTGCAGATGATACAAAGATGGGACGGAAAGTAGTGAGTGAGGAGGACATAAAAAACCTGCAAAGGGACATAGACAGGCTAAGTAAGTGGGCAGAGATTTGGCAGATGGAATACAATACTGGAAAGTGTGAGGTTATGCACTTTGGCAGGAAAAATCATAGAGCAAGTTATTATCTTAATGGCAAGAAACTGGAAAGTACTGTAGTACAAAGGGATCTGGGGGTCCTGGTGCACGAAACTCAAAAAGTTAGTATGCAGGTGCAGCAAGTGATTAAGAAGGCCAATGGAATGTTGGCTTTTATTGCTAGGGGGTTGGAATATAAAAACAGGGAGGTATTGCTGCAGTTGTACAAGGTATTGGTGAGACCGCACCTGGAATACTGCATACAGTTTTGGTGTCCATACTTAAGAAAAGACATACTTGCTCTTGAGTCAGTACAAAGAAGGTTCACTCGGTTAATCCCGGGGATGAGGGGGTGGTCATATGAGGAGAGGTTGAGTAGATTGGGACTCTACTCATTGGAGTTCAGAAGAATGAGAGGCAATCTTATTGAAACATATAAGATTGTGAAGGGGCTTGATCGGGTGGATGCGGTGAGGATGTTCCCAATGATGGGTGAAACTAGAACTAGGGGGCATAATCTTAAAATAAGGGGCTGCTCATTCAAAACTGAGATGAGGAGAAACTTCTTCACTCAGAGGGTGGTAGGTTTGTGGAATTTGCTGCCCCAGAAAGCTGTGGAAGCTACATCATTAAATAAATTTAAAACAGAAATAGATAGTTTCCTAGAAGTAAAGGGAATTAAGGGTTACGGGGAGTGGGCAGGAAATTGGACATGAGTCTAGGTTCGGAATGGTCATGGCCCTGTGGGTAGTGGAGTGGGCCCAGGGGCCGTGTAGCCTTGTTCTGCTCCTACTGTGTTCTAATTCTGTGTTAGATTTCAGGAGATGGTTTTATTCCTGTTCCTGGCTGGGGTGGAGATCACCTTTACAGAAGGTAAGTACTGTAGAAAATATAGGGACAGAGTGATCTCCTGGAAGATTTTCGATCGCCTAGATGGGTCGGAGAGGAATTTCCCAGATTTTTTTCTCCCAAATTGGCCATTGGGTCTTTATCTGGTTTTTCGCCTCTCCCGGGAGATCACATGGGTTCGGGTGGATGCAGAGTGATAGTAGATTTGAGGTTAGGATCACATCAGCCATGATCTTATTGAATGGTGGAGCAGGCTCGAGGGGCCGATTGGCCTACTCCTGCTCCTATTTCTTATGTTCTTATGTTCTTATGTAAGTATAAAATAAAAGGACTATGTACATCTCATGCAGTTGTCCTCTCGATGTACTGTGGCTTGTTTTGAGAGGTGTAACAAGCCAAACATGATAACACGTTGCAACAGTTTTGTACGGTCACCATCATTATGAGGCTCTCTGTTACTTTGCTATTCCAACTAGATCTTGGTTCCCCAAAATTTTCATGCTCCATTTTATTCTTTTTTAACCTAAATTTGAAAGTAATTTTCTTTCCCTATTTAGATCTACTTCCATCATTACTAGAATGTCAACATTATCTCTGAAATTCTTTTAGAGTTTTTGGAAACGGAAGGAACTGTGAGGAAATACAGACAGCGGGAACTTAAAGAACACTTGGAGTCTCTCTACTGAATACAAAAAGTAATGGTGCAGAAATTCCGATCCCTACGGGTGTGTGCGCGCTGTGTACTCACCCGTAGGATCATCGGAAATGCCGGTTTCCAGCGCATGCACAGTGCATGCCTAAAACCGGCATTTCCGATCTGTCAAGAAAGCTCTTGACAGATCCTCCGCCTGCCCTGGAGAAGGGCCTCTGCGGGTGGAGAGTTCCACTTTTTGGAGACCCTCCGCCCGCAGAAAACACTTAGAATTCTTGGCGTAAGGCCTGCTTTTACCAGGATAAAAGCTGACAAAAGTTTTTTTTTAAATTTCCACTGATTTATCATTTAAAAATACTTTTAAAAATGGTACGTTTATTTTTAGCCCTGTTAAAAACTTTAATTATTTGTCAAAAAATAACATTTTTGTTTAAAATTAATTTATTGTAATTTAGTCATTTTAAAAATGTGATTTAAAAAAAAAATTATTTAAAGTTTTACTATGTTTTGGGGGTGATCTCTATTCATATATTTGACAGGTATGAAGGGAGATTCCCTTCTCTGATTGGCTCCCCATGGCCCACATGATCCCAGTGACGTTGCGAACCGCCTGCGCCTCTGGGATACGTGGGCCCTGCGCACTTGGAGTTGGAGAGGCCCAGCATCGGAACTCCGCCTCCCGGGAACCCTCCGGTCTTGGCGCAGATTTTTCCAGATCGCAGCCCTCCGCCCGTGGGAGGCCTGCAGTCGGAATTTCTGGGCCAATTAATATATCTGCAGTTCCTGACCAGAGGCCAGGCAAACTACCTATTCCCAGATCTTTATTATTTAAAAATGCCTAATATACTTCTGTTACAGGATCTGCTCAAAAGTTTTGTCAGCTTAAAGACTATTTCTTGGGTTCTTGATACCTTCACTTGAAACAAAGTTGGGAGGGGAAACTATTTCGATAGCAAAATACTGCGGATGCTGGAAACTATTTCCCTGTTTTAAAGTGCATTTATGCAGAAGCAGCCACTGAGTATTCATGTACAATAAAATCTCTGCCTCTCCAAATAACAACAGCCTTGGGCTTTATTTGAGTGTTTCCTTTCTCTTGGAACTGTAAAACAGAATAAAAAATGATTATTGTGCATTAAAGCAATAAATTATAAACCCACACATTTCCTCATCTACAAAGTATTGTTTTTGGATTCCTTATCAAAGTGAAAGTCTGGATGTTCTACATCAGCAGCCGGTGCAGATGCAGCTTTTTTTTCAGGCATATCAGATGGCAGGAACATCCAGAGTTATAGATTGCAAGTGAATGTACCTTCAAACGAGCAAATGTTCTTTACAATTACAGCTATTGTGGTGCCACTTGAACAGGCGTACGACTGTTTAAAGATGCAAATTGGGATCCTATGCAAGTTGAAATTCTGGTACAAATGGGCAGAGTTTGTGCCATGCGTGTTCCACCCAGTTTTCCAAGGCGTTGAGTGGTCTTACCATCAGTTCTTAAAGGGATCACTGGAGCCTACTCTAAAAAAGGCCAAAGACATTTTTCATTTTTATTTTAATGGTTCCAGGAGAAGCAAGAGTGCTCCTCCTGGGCCTACAAAAGCATTCTGACCTGCTGCCGACACCTTTGCAGCCCTGCCCCCAGATCATCTCCCCACCCCCCCCAGACCCACCCAGCTCTGTGTGAGAACCGTCCGCTAAGACTGGGGAGCTGCAGTGAGGCACTTATTTCACAACTACAGCTCACTGGCAGTTAAATCAAGCCTGCAGCTGAATTTGGCTCCGGCCTCAGGCCGGTACGTCGTCATTACTCCACTAACTTTGTGCCTATTTTGGGTGTGACAAATTTCTTGGCCATGCAGTTGGATCAACTGATGTTGTACATGATCTTAACATCTTTGAAACTGTCTCAGATGAGATTGACAGTTGTTGGAGTGTTGACAAAAATCCAGTGGTAGGAGTCTAGTAATGAGTGTGCAGTGGCTAAAGTCTCTCATCCCACTGTTGTGGTCATTGGTGACATTGAATTCATTTCTCTGTGGAGCTGGCTATATCTTACAATTGTAACAGTTTTGGTCTGTGCTCCACTATATGTGGAAGTAACTCTTTAAATATCCAATGAAACCGCTAGCCAGCCTGAGTACTATTGTTCAATTTTAGGTTATTCGCCACTAATTAATCTGCAAATATAGCTTTGTTTTGTAACCTACCTTCCCCAATAAAAAAGTCATTTTTAAAAGCATTAAATTAATTCTGGTTAGATTAACATACATATACTGACTTTATTCATTATCTTGGGCATGTTACTGAAAGCGTACCTAGATATCGAAGTGAGTGGAGATGCTCTCAAAGACAGAGGGAATTGGGACTCAACTGTGAGAGCGGTCTGTAGTGTTGACGCCAAACAAATGAGAGGAAGAATGATAGAAAAGACCCAAGAACATAGCAATAATCACCAGCAAAAAAACAGCCAACATGAATTTAGATGATCATTCTGCCTCCTTGACTTTTTTGAGGAAGTGAAATTTCAAATGGACTGTAGAAATCCTTGTGATGTGGTTTACCTTGAATTCCAAAAAGCATTTGACATAGTTCTGCATGAAAGGCTACTATTTAACTTTAAAGTGGTTGAGATTCATGGATAAGGAATTACCTCAAGGGTAGGAAACAGCAGGTACTAGTTAAAGGAGTTCTGTCTGGATGTGAGGCAAGCTAATTGAGGTGCTCCAGGGATTGTTGTTAGCACAGCTACTATTTCTAATTGACATTAACAACTTGGGTTAGAGTCATAGAGTTATACAGCACAGAAAGAGGCCCTTCGGCCCATCGTGTCCACGCCAGCCATCAAGCCCTATCTATTCTAATCCCATTTTCCAGCACTTGGTCCGTAGCCTTGTATGCTATGGCATTTCAAGTGCTCATCTTGAATGCTTCTTGAATGTTGTGAGGGTTCCTGCCTCTACCACCCTTTACAGTACAATGCAAACTGGTCAAATTTGGTGAAGATACCAAACTAGAAGGGGCAGTTGAATCAGTAGCAGCAACTCGGACCTATAAAGTAGGTAAGTGGCAGTTGAAATTTAACATGGACAAATTAAAATACTGCACAGAGGAAGAAAAAAACGAGCCCAAGCACACCATGAATGATGTTGAAATAGCTAAAGATGAAGTTGAAAGGAATCTAGGAGTACTAGTTCTTTCAATACACAACAGGGCCATCTTTCCTGTCTCCCCTGCGCCTGGACACCAGGCAGTCAGAGTGCACCCAAAGTCCTGCAGTGACTTGAACCTGCCTATATCGCTGGGTTCAGCTCATTATCCAACTCTGATAGGGCCTTGCACCTGGAAATTGGGGGCAGAAATGTAGCAGATTTAAGAGGCCTGTAGCAATGGGAATGGCTGCTGGCATCGAAACCTTCTGGTTGCCGTCCAAAAATTCTGTCCCTGAAAGAAAAAAAAGAGACTTACCTTGAGTCCTCTGACATTTACTGCATGTCTCGCTCTGATCCTTCGATGATGAGGCCTACTTCTTCTGTGCACCTGGCAAAATGGGAGTCCATTTGTGGAAATCCTTGTGACATGGTGTAGCTTGAATTCCAGAAAGCATTTGTAGTAAGCGTCAGTGTAGAAGCTAAAAACTTTTCAAAATGAGCAGCCCAGGGAGTTTGGAAGTCCTAGTTCCTGTCGCACTTGAAGAATTAAGTCAACCTGACATTTTCTGTGTTGAATTCCCTTGTATTCCAGATACACTAAGTTCCTGACTGAAAATGCACTGGAACACAACCAAGCCTTCTGCTGCCTTAGTTCAGCAATGTCTTATCTGACTGTCATGCTTGTATTGATTACTAATGCTTTAACAGCAACAGTGGGAGAACAGAGGAAGGAGAAAACGAGCTTATCTAGTTCAGAGGATTTACAGGCAAGAATTAACTAGTTGGCATTGGCAGAGTAAAGTATGCATTAGGTTCATCTCTACAGAGATATTCTGACTGACATCTGTCATTTGTTAAATACTGACCTGGAATCACCTCTACTAATCATCAGCCCTTTTCTATAGCTGTGAAAATAACTACCGCTATGAATTTCTACACCATAGGCTCCTTCAAGGCACCAAGGAATGTTTACACCAACACATTATCGTGGCAGTGCTTTTACACTGTTGTCGATCTTTCACAGGTTCTGGGTGTTGTTCCCACGTGGAAACTCCATGACACGCTACATGCATTTTCTTTAGGAAATGTCTTAGTATAAAAGTGCTGCAAGAGACAACAGTGTCACAAGTTTGATTGCAATGATTGTTAGAAGCACAGTAAGACTTACAGAAATTATACTGAGGTAAGAATAGGCAAGTCACAGGTTTCCCTTAGTGCATATTCCAGCAACCCTGATTTAACAATGGTTAAATCTGCATTTAGAACTTTTATATACAAGGATAGAGTTCAAGTCATGATGCTATCTCAGAGGGAGTTCCACGAGTAGGGAGAATGGTATGTTAAGCTTCATGAGCAATATTCTGTGCAGAATATTTACATTAAAATTGATTCTGAAAGTTCCACCAACAGCTTAATGGCTAAATGAACTGGAGTAAAATTTTCACAGGGGTTCTTCCAATCATCTGCTGTAACTTTGGTGGAAGATTGATAGAAACCCTGAAACAACAGCATAAATGGTCGTTTTTAGCCATTTACACGGTTTCTCAACAACAACAGCTTGTGGTAATATAGAGCCTTTAATGAAGTCCCAAGACGCTTAAAACATCTCCAGGGATTCCACCAAACTTCCACCAAAGTTATGGCAGCAAATCTGCAAAACTCCTGCAGAAATTCCAGGCAACTGGTGTGGCACTGAACCATACAAACTGGGAAGGTCCTAGGTTCAAATCCTAGTCTGTGATGAGTTCGCTAGTCTCAACCAGGCAACAGAGAAGCTTCAATTGGACTTAGGCAGTGAAAGGGGAAAATATTGGCCAAGGTTTCCATTCCTGGAAGCTATCCCAGCGGACTAGGAAACTATAAAAAGCAACAAAGGGATGCAAAGAAAGTAAGAATGAAATGTTGCCCTATATCTCAAGGGGATTGGAATTCCAAAGTTAGGAGGTGATGCTTCAGTTGTACACAGCCTCGGTCAGGCCCCATCTGGAATACTGTGTTCAGTTTGGGGAACCGAACCTCAAGATAGCTCTATTGGCCTTGGAAGGGGTATATCACAGATTCACCAGAATTACACCAAGACTTAAAGGGTTAAATTATGAGGACAAATTGCATAAGCTTGGCTTGTATTCCCTCGAGATTAGAAGGTTGAGGTGTGATCTAATCAAGATGTTTAAAATGATAAAGGGATTTGATAAGGTAGATATTGTAAAGTCCGCGCCTCAATAATACACAGACTTCGGGAGAACAGTTTAACAGGTACTTTACTGAACGGAGGGTAACGTCAGACTGAAATACAGAAGCCTGCTAGGGCCTTTTATACAGGGGTGGTCACTGCCGGTACTGCAATCTAAAACCAGTTCTTCCCTTAAAGGTACATACACAACAATTCCTCCCCTTTTAGATAAACAGTACATAACATTCATTTAACAACTAAATAATAACTGATTACAATTACAATTTTCTGGGTACTATATACATCAACTGAAATAATCATTTATAAGTTCAGTCTTTGAGGAGGCTTCCTAATCCTGACTGGATAGCGCCTTTCCTGAGTATCCTGTTCTTGCGGTGGAGTCGATTCTGGCTCATTGTCATTGGTTGGTTCGTCAGCTTCCAATACCACTGCTTCCGAGGTAGACGCAATCTGTACTTCGGGCTCATTACCAGGTGCACGTGCTCGTGGTATAGGTTTGGCTTGTTCCTGAGACTCCAGAATCTGGTCAGCATGGCGTCTCACGATGCTCTCTCCAACATCCACTGTGTACATTAGTGGTCCCTGCTGTGTGCATATCGTTCCTGGCTGCCATTTTTCTGTTCGGTAGTCACGGGCCAAGACTGGTTGCCCTATCTTGAAGCTTCTGGTTGGCCTCTCGTTGATGTGCTGGAATTGCTTATCCTCAACATCTTGTCTTATGTTTGGTTTGAGCAAATCCAGGCGACATCTTAGCCTTCGGTTGAAGAACATTATGACTGGAGCTTGGTTGGTGACTGCATGTGTCGCATTCCGGTAAGCAAACAAGAAATTATCTACCTTGTGTTGTAGTGGTATGTCGTCATTATACATCGCCTTTATTGCCTTTTTAAAAGTCTGCACAAACCTTTCAGCCAATCCATTTGTGGCTGGATGATATGGGGCAGATGTGTAATGTTTCACCCGATTATTCCTCAGAAACCTCCGGAAATCCTCAGACATAAACTATGGCCCATTGTCAGAGCAAATCTGTTCTGGCAACCCATTCCTGGCGAAGATGGTCCGTAGGACTGCAATAGTTTTCTCCGTGGTGGTGGAGGGCATTTTAATGACCTCTGGCCATTTCGAATGGGCGTCCACAGCGATTAGAAACATTGAGTCCATAAATGGACCAGCAAAATCAATGTGTACCCATTGCCATGGAGATGAGGGCCACTCCCATGGGTGTAGAGGGGCCTGTGGTGGTGCATTTTGGACTTTCTGGCATCCTGAGCAGCTCTTGGTCAGGTCCTCGATTTGTTTATCGATTCCCGGCCACCACACATAAGCCCTGGCTAGGCTTTTCATTTTTACCCCTCCCAGATGACCCTCATGAAGCTCATTTAGCACTCTATCTCTCAACTTGGGTGGAATTACCACTCGGGATCCACACATCAAGGTCCCCCGGCACACTGACAGCTGTTCTCTCCTTGGCAAGAATGCTGGCAACAGTGAGTCGCCATATGCTGGCCATCCCTTCACCGTCAAATCATAGACCCGAGAGAGTGTCGGGTCATTTCGGGTTTCCTTCTCTATACTTGAGTTTGTAACAGGCAGATATTCGACTATGGTCGCATGGAATATCTCAACAGGGTCCACTGCAGGTGCTTCTTCTACCGTAGGCAATGGTAGGCGCGACAGCCCATCAGCGTTTCCATGCTGCTTCGTACCCTTGTATTCTATGTCGTACTGATGTGCCCCTAGAAAAAGTGACCATCGTTGCAGCCGTTGCGCCGTCATCACCGGAACGCCCTTCTTTGGGTTAAAAATGGAGACCAGTGGCTGATGATCAGTCAGTAGGGTGAATTTCTGCCCGTGCAGATAGTGATTGAACTTCTTCACCCCCCACACCAGGCTGAGGGCCTCCCTGTCAATCTGAGCGTAATTACGCTCGGCGGAGGTTAACGAGCGCAACACAAAGGCTATTGGCCTCTCTGAACCGTCAAGGAATTTGTGTGACAGCACCGCTCCAATGCCGTAGGGTGACGCATCACATGCCAACCGAATCGGTAGTGTTGGGTTGTAGTGGGCCAATACTTCTTTAGAAGTGATTAGGCATTTACATTCCTGAAAGGCACGCTTACACTCATCACTCCATTTCCATGTTACTCCAGTTTGCAGCAGGGCGTTCAGTGGGTGCAGAATTGTGGATAAATTCGGCAAGAACTTATGGTAGTAGTTCACCAGTCCGAGAAACGATCTCAGTTGTGACACATTTTCCAGTGCTGGAGCCTTGACTACAGCCTCAATCTTGTCTGGCGACTTATGCAACCCTTCCTCATCAATCATGTGGCCACAATACGAGATTTGTCTCCTGAAGAACTCGCATTTGGGGCAGTTGGCTCGTAGCCCATATTCCTGCAATCTAGTGAGCACCTGCTCCAGGTTGGCAAGGTGTTCACTGTCATTTTTGCCCGTCACCAGGATGTCATCCAAATAACACTGGGTCCCTGGGATCCCTTGCAGAACTTGTTCCATTGCCCTCTGCCAAATAGCCGGGGCTGATGCTACACCGAACACCAGTTGATTGTACTGGTAAAGGCCTTTGTGAGTGTTTATCGTGAGGTATTTCCTAGATGCTTCTTCCACCTCCATTTGTAGATACGCTTGGGCCAGATCAATCTTTGTAAAACGTTTCCCTCCAGATAGTGAGGCGAAAATATCTTCTATCCGTGGAAGTGGATATTGTACTGTGTGCAGGACTGGGTTGACAGTCACCTTGAAGTCCCCACAGATGCGAACCTTCTTCGGCTCCCCAGGCGTGCTGCTCAATGCTTTCTTCATTACAAGAATGATGGGTGTGGCCCACTCGCTCCAGTCCACCTTGGACAGCACACCTGAACGCTACAGACTCTCCAGTTCAGCTTCAACGGCTGGGCGGATCGCGTATGGCACCGGTCTGGCCTTAAAAAATTTTGGGTTTGCTTTATCTTCGATCTTTATCATTGCCTTTACTCCTTTTAGAGTCCCAAGTCCTTGTTGGAACACCTCTTCCGCGTCAGTTAGAATTTGTGACAGACGTCCAGGTGCGACGTCATCATCCTTTTTGTCAGTCACAGTTAGCGCCTGAATGGAATGCCAATCCAATTGTATTTTTCCGATCCAGTCACGTCCCAATAATGGTGGTCCTCCATCTTGTAGTATATATATATATAGTTTCTGTGTTTCCTTGCCGTTATATTTAACTGGCACCCTTATTTTTCCTCTGGGGTAGACCTTTTGCCCCGTGTATGTCTTCAATACAATGGACGTGTCCTTTAAGGGTATGTGAGAGAATAGCCGCTCATAGTCTTGTCGATTCATGACAGTTAGGGCTGATCCTGTATCTAATTCCATCTTTACTTGGGACCCTGCTATCATGAGGGTGACCCACATAGTTCGGTGATTCTCCTTTGCGATCACATTGTGTAACTTTAGACAACTTAGTCTCCTGCTCCCGGAGTCGTTATCACTCTCCTGATCTTCCGAACTACCATCTGTCATTTTGTTTACTTTCTTGTACTTTTCCTTAGTAGTTCTTGTAGTGTTGGTTTTCTTTCCCGACCTGCAGACTCTTGCTATATGTCCCATTTTTCCGCATTGCCTGCATACTTTGTCCTTAAACCAGCAGTCCTTCTGCTCATGGGTTGTTCTGCCGCAGCGATAGCACTTTTCTGCTCCATACACCATTTTGTTAGCGCTGTATTCTTGTGGTTTCTGTTGTATTTCCACAGCTCCCCGTGCTGCTGCTTCATAGGATACTGCCATGCTGAAAGCCTGTTCTAGCGTCAGGTCCTTTTTCGAAAGTAGTTGTTTCTGGGTTCCTTCACTCTGGAGCTCGCAGACAAACTTATCCCCATAAGGTGTCTGCCAGTCCTGCTCTGAACTGGCAGTGCTTCGATAACTTGTGTAGTTCCGTAAGATAGTCAGCATTACTCTCATCTTTGTGCTGGTTTCTTTTATGGAACTTGAATCTTTCTGCTATCAGCAGCGGTGTAGGGTTTAGGTGTTCCTGTAAGATATTAACAATCTCCTCAAAACTTTTCTCCATTGGTTTAGCTGGGGTAATTAAATTCCGCAATAGGCCGTACGTACTCGCGCCCATCAAATTCAATAATACCGACGCCCTCTTTCCATCGGCCACCTCATTTGCCTTGCAGTACACTTCAATTCTTTCCACATACGTGGTCCAGTCTTCTACCTCGTTGTCGAAAGCAGTGATACTGCCACTTTTCGGCATCTTGGGTGATTTAAAATGGCGCCTCCCGCGCTTTTTCTTCTTCCCCAATGGAATAAAATGGCGCCTCCCGCGCTTTTCCTTCTTCCCCAACGGGATAAAATGGCGCTTCCCGCGCTTTTCCTTCTTCCCCTTGCTGCCACGCTGCTCCTAGCATTCTACAGGGTAATGGCGGCGACCCGTGGCTTTGGCGCGTCTCACTTTCCTTCCCCCTGTTTATTTTCTCTCCGCTGCCCGGTTCTTGAGCACCGACCGCGCTCTGGGTGCTCCACCCTCTCTCTCTCTCTCTCTCTCTCGCTCTCTCTTTTCCTCCTGACGACACTTCACGGCCCCTTTGTAGAGCCGCTCGATCGAGCTCAAGCCCGCCGCAGTCCGTAAGGGTTAGCGCACTACCTGCTACCAGCACGATTTGCTGGAACACCTTAACTGGGGAGCCAAGCTCAGCTCTCCACAGCCTCTCCCACAATTCTCCGAACACCGATGAATCCTTGGGCGGTTGCCCGCGGTCGACGCCCGTTGCTCAGACTTCGACCTCCAAGAAACCTCCTCTCAGGGTGAGATCCCCGTGAGATGATGCAACACTGCAGGTGAGTTCGAACTTACTCGTCGCCACTGTAAAGTCTGCGTCTCAATAATACACGGACTTCGGGAGAACAGTTTAACAGGTACTTTACTGAACGGAGGGTAACGTCAGACTGAAATACAGAAGCCTGCTAGGGCCTTTGATACAGGGGTGGTCACTGCCGGTACTGCAGTCTAAAACCAGTTCTTCCCTTAAAGGTACATACACAACAATTATAGAGAAACTTTTTCCTCTGGTGTGGGAATTCAGAACAAGAGGGCATAATCTTAAAATGAGAGCTAGGCCATTTAGGAGTGAAATCAGGAAGCACTTTATCACAAAGGGTAGAGGAAATCTGAAACTCACTCCACAAAAAGGCTGTGGATACTGGGTCAATTGAAATGTTCAATACTGAGATCGACAGATTTTTGTTGGTATCAAGGGATATGGATCAAGAGCAGACAAATGGAGTTGATGTACAGATCAACCATGATCTAGTTGAATGGTAAACAGGCTCAAGGGGCTGAATTGCCTACTTCTGTTCTTATGCTCCTTCCTATGAATACTGTGTGCAAAGCAATCTAACAATCCAGAGAAACATATTATCCTTGACAGTTGTGAGGAGAGGGAAATCAATCCATGTGCGATACAAGGACATTTTAGTTAATAAAGCTAAATTTCCCTCCATCCAAAAAAATGTACGTGAGGTGTAAAATACTGAAGGAGATAAACTGTAAAATTTGGGAGGGCTGAAGCCAACAGAAACCTTTTCCAAGGTGTTACCTTTCCTTCAGTGGAACCATTTCCTTAATAAAACTGCACCTGGTTAGCTTCTGCATTCAAATGATAAAAAACAGCAATGTATAATACAAAAAGGTGACTTTGCACAAACTACCTCAAGGATTCTCACCTTATGAACATACAAGTGAGGCTGATGTCTTACAATCCTATATTTTAAATATAACTCAAATGAAATATAAGTACAGTACAGTGAAATGAAAAACACAAATGAGCTTGAGTGAATTTTGCTCACTGAATACAAAATGTTGTGATAAATCCTTTGGTGAACATAGTATTTCTACCTTGTGAGATCCATGTATTTGTTCTCAGTATTTTCACTGCTTTTCTTGTCTTTGTGTCACTTGTGTTTGAACAGTAATAGAACACTGAGGAACAGATGTAACCAATCCCTTACACTGTGATCTGGGACTGATCGATGACACAGTACTTATCACTGACTGGTGTTTTGCCTCAGGGACACTATAGTAAGCAATGTTTTCTTAATTCTAGGGGATAGGTATAATGGCAAATTAAATACTGATGCAAAAGTAAAAATTGCATGATTGCAATGAGAAACTTTTTCTTCTTCTTAGGCAGTCCCTCAGAACCGAGGATGACTTGCTTCCACATTAAAAATGAGTTCGCAGGTGGCTGATTAGTCCAATGTGGGACCTACAGTCTCTGTCACAGGTGGGGCAGACGGTGGTTGAAGGGGCGGGTGGGTGGGGTGCTTGGGTTGACGTGCACTCCGTGCGCTGCTTGCACTTGGCTTCCGCTTGCTCCCGGCGAAGAGACTCGAGGTGTTCGGCGCATTCCCGGATGCTTCTCCTCCACTTTGTGCAGTCTTGGGCCAGGGATTCCCAGGTGTCGGTGGGGATGTTGCACTTTTTCAAGGAGGCTTTGAGGGTGTCCTTGAAGCGTTTCCTCTGCCCACCTGGGGCTCTCTTGCCGTGCCGGAGCTCCGAGTACAGCGCTTGTTTTGGGAGTCTTGTATCGGGCATGCGGACAATGTGACCCGTCCATCGGAGCTGATTGAGCGTGGTCAAAGCTTCGATGCTGGGGATGTTGGCCTGAGCAAGAACACTGATGTTGGTGCGCCTATCCTGCCAATGGATTTGCAGGATCTTGCGGAGGCAGCGTTGGTGGTACCTCTCCAGTGCTTTGAGGTGCCTGCTGTACATGGTCCATGTCTCTGAGGCATACAGCAGGGCAGGTATCACTGCTGCCCTGTAGACCATGAGCTTAGTGCCGGGTTTGAGGTCCTGGTCTTCAAACACTCTCTTCCTCAGGCGACCGAAGGCTGCACTGGCACACTGAAGGCGGTGTTGGACTTCGTCATCGACGTCTGCCCTTGTTGACAGTAGGCTCCTGAGGTATGGAAAGTGGTCCACGTTGTCAAAGGCCTTGTCGTGGATTTTGATAATCGGGGGACAGCACTGTGTGGCGGGGGCAGGTTGGTAGAGGACCTTTGTCTTACGGATGTTTAGTGTAAGGCCTATGCTCTCGTATGCTTCGGTGAAGTGTTTACGATGGTTTGGAGTTCGACCTCCGAGTGAGTGCAGACGCAAGCATCGTCTGCATACTGTAATTCGACGACAGAGGATGGGACGACCTTGGATCGGGACTGGAGGTGACGGAGGTTGAACAGTTTCCCGTTTGTTCTGTAAATTAGCTCCACTCCAGTGGGGAGCTTACTGAGGGTAAGATGGAGCATTGCAGTAAGGAAGATTGAGAAGAGCGTTGGTGCGACGACACAGCCTTGTTTGACCCCGGTTCATATGTGAATTGGGTCTCTGGTGGAACCGTTGGTCAGGATCACGGCTTGCATGTCATCGTGAAGCAGGCGGAGGATAGTGACAAACTTTTGAGGGCAGCCGAATTTGAGGAGGACACTCCATAATCCTTCATGGTTGACAGTGTCGAAGGCTTTTGTGAGATCAAAGAAGGCTATGTACAGTGGTTGGTGCTGTTCCCTGCATTTCTCTTGTAATTGACGTGCGGTGAAGATCATGTCCATTGTGCCCCTTAGTGGGCGGAATCCGCATTGCGACTCTGGGAGGAGCTCTTCGGCCACTGGGACAAGGTGATTGAGGAGGATTCTTGCGATGACTTTCCCTGTGGCAGATAGCAGGGAAACTCCTCTGTAATTACCGCAATCGGACTTGTCACCTTTCTTGAAGATGGTCACAATTATGGCGTCTCTAAGATCCCCTGGCATGCTCTCCTCCTTCCAGATAAGAGAAATGAGTTCATGAATTCGCGCCAGTAGTGCTTCTCCGTCATGCTTTAGTGCCTCGGCGGGGCACTAAACAATGACTGACAGGATTTTCCCTCTCAGAATGTTTCTCAATTGCTGTACTGACCTTTCCATATGGTTTCACACCCAGCAAGACCTCATTCTCCCCCTGCAACTATTTGCCAGCAGCATTACAACTTTCATTTAATAGTGCATTTTAATATAACAAACATCCCAAGTCACTTAATAAAGGTAGCTGCCCCAAGAAAGATGAGCAAAGGAAGCAATGTTAGTGAACCTGCTTGGCAAGACGAACGAAGACCTCAATTACGCAGCAGGGGCATCTGAGACCAAATGCAACACCTTCTCTGCTGTCCTGGTTGAGATCCGCTTACTCAACACATAGCAGAGATTGAACCTGACATCTTTCTGCTGTGCATTGTTCAGTGCCACAGCACACACATTTACCCATACAGCAATCGGGGACCCTCTGCATTACTTTTTTTTTAAAGAAGAAAGCTGTTTTTAACATGGCTTCAAACTATAACTGTGGTACTCATCACAGGACGCTGGGAGTAATTGTAGCCAAACTCCTCTTCTTCTGTGGTCCTTGGCAGACCAACTGCCCCATGTCTCTTTCCTTTGCTGGCCAGTAAGAAAAAGTAAAAAATGCTGCAAGCAAGCGGGGCCATTAATAGCCCTATTAAAAGCAGCAGACCTGACATTTCTTTTGCACTTCTTCCAGTAGAAAATTACTTGGATTTCACTTAAAATGACATGATTGAAATCAGGAACTGCACAAGCAGCCCATGGCCAATGGTGTTGGGGGTTGGGGCACCTCTGAGAGGCCCTTGAGCAAGAGTTTGCCAAGGATTGTGACCCTTGACCAAAAGTTAGAGAATAACATGTATATATTAATATAAAAGAAATAATTCCTCTGTGCAATAAATATTTAATATAACACACAAAGGAAATCCCCCCTATAATGTCTAATCAGCCAATATGTAAGAATTAGAAAGCAAAAAATTAAGTGTAGAGTGACCTCTAACTGGAGGTCAGCCACAGATGAACAGCAATAGTGTGGTGCCTTAACAGGAGTGCCCTCTTGCGTCCTACAGCAGGGCTGTTAAATACCCTGTTAAAACATAAACAGATGCACAAAGACTTTCTGCTTTTTCACTGCAGGGCAGAAAGTTTTCTGTTATCAAAGTGAATGTTTTGATTAGATTTGTCATTATACACAACACTAGCCACAGGGCTATTGTCCTGATTAAGGTGTTCAAAAGCCTAATTATACTATACTTACAAATTCTTCAGGGTTATCCATCTGATTGAGAACAGTTGCATGACAACTTGTAAATCTGATAATCCCACAGTCTGGAAGCCATCTCTTATGTCAACTAAACTAACATTCGGAGCATATTGTAATCCAGTCCCCTTACCTACTAAACCAACATCCAGAGAAGATTGTAATCTAACTCCCACTCAGTTAAACCAGCATGCAAACAAGATTGCAGCTATTTCTAATAGTGGACATCTATCTGTGTAGATCCTAATTATGGTAGTTGTACTACCGTACTAGATTGCAGCTATTAAATGTCACTCCCCCATCATGTTGGTTCCACTAATTTATAGAGCAGATTATGATGCAGATGCTATGTCAGTTGCAACAATATGAAAAGCACACTGAAGTCTTTCAAAGCCAGATTCCAATATGCAACAAAACTATTTATAAACATTTGAAAGTCTGTTTGTGTCCAACTACATCAAATCAATGCAAATTGGCCATAGTATATAGGTGGAGTGCATGTCCCACATATTTTGCTGCATGCAATTCCATTGATCTCCAATGTGTATTTCCATATTACACTGATGTGGCAAATTTCCATTTTGGCGCTACTGGTGCGATTGTTTCCTTGGAATGTTTCAGGTACATAGGATGGCCTTGAAATTCTTTTTGATCCAGGTTGATCTATAGTGGGAACAAGTTAAAAAGTCCATGAGACTAATACAAACAAATGTATGTTGTTCCATGCATAAAAATACTGTCTGGATTAAATTGTTATTGAACAGCAACCTCCAATGGTTCAATGAATCCCCCGCCATCAACATCCTGGGGGTCACCATTAACCAGAAACTTAACTGGACCACCCACATAAATACTGTGGCAACAAGAGCAGGTCAGAGGCTGGGTAGTCTGCGGCGAATGGCTCACCTCCTGACTCCCTAAAGCCTTTCCGTCATCCACAAGGCACAAGTCAGGAGTGTGATGGAATACTCTCCACTTGCCTGGATGAGTGCAGCTCCAACAACACTCAAGAAGCTCGAGACCATCCAGGACAATCAGCCTGCTTGATTGGCACCCCATCCACCACTTTTAACATTCACTCCCTCCACCACCGGTGTACCGTGGCTGCAGTGTGTACCATCTACAAGATGCACTGCAGCAACTCACCAAGGCTTCTTCGGCAGCACCTCCCAAAACTGCGACCTCCACCACCTAGAAAGACAAGGGCAGCAGGCGCATGGGAACACCACCACCTCCAAGTTCCCCTCCAAGTTACACACGATACTGACTTGGAAATATATTGCCATTCCTTCATCGTCACTGGGTCAAAATCCTGGAACTCCCTACCTAACAGCACTGTGGAGTACCTTCACCACACGGACTGCAGCGGTTCAAGAAGGCGGCTCACCACCATCTTCTCAAGGGCAATCAGGGATGGGCAATAAATGCTGGCCTTGCCAGTGACGCCCACATCCCATGAATGAATTTTTTTTTAAAGACCCTGGTGTGACACTGAGCCATACAGAGCATGAAGCTTACCAGTTTGATCCATTCCCTGGTCTATGCTGAGTTATTTAAGTTACTTAGTAGTAGGGGGTGTTACAATTGGACTCAGCAGCCCTAAGGTAGAAAAATCAGCCAGTATTCTTGCTCCTGACTACCTTTCAATGATCCTTGCTATAAAGTACCTGTCAGTGGATATTTGCTTTCAGAAGACGAGGGTTGTGGGTAATAAAAGTAAATTGGATAGAAAAAGCCTAAAAAGTATTGAAGAAACAAATTAATTTGGCATTGCATTGCTGTTAGTCAGATTAGTACTATTCTGCAGGTTTTTTTGTGCCATGTTATCTACTTTTTGGCTGCGTTTTCTCCCCTTATGTGTCCTTCCTGGCCACCCACCTGTAATGGTTACGATGGGCAGTCTGCTCCTGGACTAATGTTGCTTGTGCCTTGAAAACACCAAAAAATTACCTGGTGAAGACACTACAGCTGATTTTCCCTTCTGTGACACCACAGCTGAGACCAGGAACTCACCAGAGTTGGTCATTCAACTTGCATTCCTTCAATCTGTGGCACTGCAATGCATGTTACTATAATCTGTTTCTTGTCATCGGTCTGAATGAGAGTCTATTTCTGTTAATTCAAATTATTCACTCATTCAAATTAAGCAGTTTCAATGAAACAGCGCAGGAGGTTTTTTGGCACAATTCATATTCAAGTTATCCAGTAATTTGAAATTGGCAACTTTGAATTAACAGAAGTAGGCTGTATTGCCAACTTAGTATCAAATTGTACTCAATTATTGGCATATTTGTGCTGTGGGATCATATCCATTAAAAAACTGAAATGATACTGTCCAGTCTCATTTTATATTTAAAAAGACTTACAAACAGCAGAGACTCGTCAGTTTGAGCTGGATTTGAGATCAAGTCACAGAGTTTAAAAAAGAATTGTGTCAGTTCCAGTCTAACTAAATAAATAGACAATAAAGAAAGAACTTGCATTTATCTAGTGCCTTTCACATCCTCAGGATGCGCCAAAGTGCTTCACAGCCAATTAATTACTTTTGAAGTGTAGTCACTATTGTTATGTAGGCAAATACAGCAGTCAATCTGTGCACAGCAAAGTCCCACAAACTGCAAACGAGGTAAATGAACATTAAATCTGTTTTAGCCCCAGTGAGTGGAGACTAGAATACAGTCTCTAAATACTGGGTCGACAGCCAGCGGGACACTCTTATTCAGACGGAGTGACCACTGGCTCAGTGGTCATATTCCCACCTGCTGAGTCAGAAGGGTTGGATTCCAATCCCACTCCAGACAACCCCAGCGATTGGAGACCAGAGCTGAATTTTGAAGCCAACTAATTATCTGCACCTGTATTTTGTCGACAGTCAGGAAAAGTCAATGCTAATCACTGACACCTGTGAGACAGAGATTCTAATTTCTACCACCTATGAGACATAAATGGAAAGAGAAAGACAGACTCAAATAGAGATAAAAGAAGTTATGAAGTTTATTTCCTCATTCTAATTTCATTTCTTAAGAAGCAAAATATGTTGACTTTTGAAAGCAAACAAAGCCTCTTTGAGGGATTCAAATAGGCAGAAAGGTAGGAGGAGGAGGGGAGGTTAGAAACGAGTTGAGAGTGAGAAGGTTTCTTGCGTCGTGCCACCCATGTTTGAAGGGAACGAGTGGAAATGGATGACAGATTAAGAGTAAGTTGAGTCATAGCAGAGCAAAAGGAGGGGAGGATACAGGAAGAGGTATGGGTAGAGATATAAATGAGGCGGCGATAGGAAGGAGAATGGGAAGGTAAGAAATTAAGGGATAGGAGGAGGTGGCAGAAGCATGAGTAATCAGGCAAGGTGATGGGACGGGAGTCAATAAGTGGCACAACCCTCACCCCAAATGCAACCTGCAGCCATTGGTGGCATCTTTCCCTGCCATATTATCCATCACTTCCCACACAAAAGGAAAGAAGAAAAGATGAAGACAGAGAAAGTAGAAGAGAACAGAGAGAGAACCAAATAGAGTTAAGGGAAGAGAAGCAGTAGAGAAAGAGAGAAACGGAAGCAGAAGAGAAGAGGCAAAGAGAAACAGCAACATAACAACAGTTAAGAGATTGACTACTTACACATTAAATTTAATATATGGCACAAGTATTTCACCAAAATTTTCATGTGATCCATGCTTCTATGGGTAAACTCTTTTAGTAACTGTAGTAACAGTTACACCTGAAGGTGGCACTGTGATAGGAGTTTTCAATGTTAAGGGTGTCACACCTTGCCTGTCACGGATTCACCCATCCTGGTGTCCCACACAGCAGGTGCTATTTTATACTGATAATTCGTGATAAAAAATATTTAACTATTTGTTTTGATTTCCTATTAACTTTTAGATTATTTTTAAAGTTATTTTTAAACATTTGTATACCTTTCCCCTTTCTAGGCCCCATGGTTCTGTATTTTGTCAACTGTCCATCTCTCTTCCTGAGAATATATAGCTGTTAATTTTTATTTTTAAATATTATATACATTTCAACTAATAACTTTTCAACCCTTGGGCTGTCCTGCTCCCTCTCCCCAAGACCTCTTTGGCGGTTTTTTTGTTGAATTGTTACTGTTAAAACTTTATTTTTTCAGCCTTCGGTTGTCTGTTCCAACCATAACTGCAGCTGTAAATTGCTCCAGCAATGTTTTTATTAATAAAATACTGTTTCCCAGTTCTCCCAGCACTAGAGGCTAAACTGGGGCTCTCTCGATTCTTTCCAGTGCACTAATTATGAGCAACTTAAATGCACCTGTGTACAGACTAGATTCACCAACACTGAAGTTTAGGAACTAAGTGACCAAGGGTCACGTTAACATGAGGGGTTAAACAGTCTCATCAATTTGTTGGGGGTGGGGTGGAGGAGATAATATGAAAATAAATAGAGCAGGAGGAGAAAGGCACTGGCAGTTCAGTTTTAATCAGCTGTCACACATGCAAATTTTTGTGTCACACTTGGAAAAAAAGTAATAAAAAAGTGAAAGATAATCATTACCAAAGTACAGAAACTTCCCCACCAACAGCAAATGACTTCTAAAACCTTCTAAATGACTCAGAAGTCACACTTAGAAAATGAAAAGCCAGGCTGACTTCGAATTGACCTAGGAATCTGTCCAAGAATATTTAGGCACTAATTGGCCCAGGAAAGCTTGCCAATTACAACTTGTGGCCTTAACAGGGCACCAATGTGTTACACATAGCTGCACTTTAGCAGCAGAGTAACACACTGCATTTACATGGTAGTAACCTCCAACCTGTCCACATATAATTAGAATTATTTATTTTAAAAAAGTAGTTGTACTATCTTAAGGCAATAATTGCATTTTGGGATTTAAATGGTTTAACAAATGTTTATAATCATAAAAAAAAAGAAATAGAAGCAGACGTAGGTCATATGGCCCCTCGAGCCTGCTCCGCTATTCAATATCATGGTTGATCTTTGACCCCAACTCCACTTTCCCGCTCGATCTCTATATCCCTTGATTCCCCTAGAGTCCAAAAATCTATCTATCTCAGCTTTGAATATACTCAACAATTCAGCATCCACAGCTCTTTAGGGTAGAGAATTCCAAAGATTCACAACCCTCTGAGTGAAGAAAGTCCTCCTTATCGCAGTCTTAAATGGCTGACCACTTATCCTGAGACTATGCCGCCTAGTTCTAGACTCCCCAGCCAGGGGAAACAACCACTCAGCATCTACCCTGTCAATCCCCCCCAGAATTTTATATGTCTCAATGAGATCACCTCTCATTCTTCTGAACTCCAGTGAGTATAGGCCCAACCTACACAATCTCTCCTCATAGGACAGGTCCCTCATCCCAGGAATCAATCTAGTGAACCTTTGTTGCACCGCCTCTAAGGCAAGTATATCCTTCCTCAGATAAGGAGACCAAAACTGTGCACAGAACTACAGGTGTGGTCTCACCAAAGCCCAGCACAATTGTGGCAAGACTTCCTTACTCTTGCACTCCAACCCCATTGTAATAAAGGACAACATGCCATTTGCCTTCCTAATTGCTTGCTATACCTGCATGCTAACTCTCTGTGTTTCCTGTATGAGAACACCTAAATCTCTCTGAACACCATTTAATAGTTTCTCACCATTTAAAAAATATTCCACTTTTCTATTCTTCCTACCAAAGTGAATAACCTCACATTTCCTCACATTATACTCCATCTGCCACCTTACTGCCCACTCACTTATCTATATCCCTTTGCATTCTCCTTGTTCCTCCTCACAGCTTATTTTTCCACCTAGCTTTTTATTGTCAGCAAACTTGGATACATTACACTTGGTCCCTTCATCTAAATCATTAATATAGATTGTAAATAGCTGAGGCTCCAGCACCCCACTAGTTACAGCCTGCCAACTGGAAAATTATCCGTTTATCCCTACTCTCTGTTTTCTGTCCATTAACCAATCCTCTATCCATGCTAATATATTACCTCCAACCCCATGAGTCCTTATCTTGTGTAGCAACCTTTTATGTGGCACCTCATCAAATGCATTTTGAAAATCCAAATATACTACATCCACTGGTTCCCCTTTATCCACCCTGCTAGTTACATCCTCAAAAAACTCTAATAAATTTGTTAAACACAATTTCCCTTTCATAAAACCGTGTTGACTCTGCCTAATCATATTATGATTTTCTAAGTGCCCTGTTATCACTTCCTTAATAATGAATTAGAGCATTTTCCTGACGACTGATGTCAGGCTAACTGAAGATCCCTGTTTTCTTTCTCCTTCCTTTCTTGAATAGCGGGGTTACATTTTCTACCTTCCAATCCGCTGGAACCATTCTAGGACCTAGGGAATTTTGGAAGATCACAACCAATGCATCCATTATCTCTGCAGCCACCTCTTTTAGAACCCTTGGATATAGGCCAGCAGGTCCAGGGGATTTGTTGGCTTTTAGTTCCATTAGTTTTTCAGGTACTTTTTCGCTACTGATCTTAATTACTTTAAGTTCCTCAATCTCATTAGCCCCTTGATTCCCCACTATTTTTGGTATACTTTTTGTTTCTTCTACTGTGAATACAGATACAAAACATTTGTTTAAACTCTCTGCCATTTCCTTATTCCCATTATAATTTCTCCTGCCTCAGCCTCTACAAGGCCAATACTTACTTTTGCTATTGTCTTCCTTTTTACATACTTGTAGTGCCCACAAAACAGGACTATGGTTTGTGATCATTTTTATTATCTATTAAATAGATTTTTGTTGTGTAAGGGTATCAAGGGATATGTAACAAATGTAAATGAATGGAATTAAGGTATAGCCGTAATCCAATTGAATGGCGGAACAGGCTTGAGGGGCTGAATGACCTACTCCTGTTCCTATTAAAACTCTTATTGAAGGAACATAATCATGAAATAAAGAATTGTTGCACCTATATTCCTACATTACAAGTGACTACACTTCAAAAGCACTTTATTGGCTGTAAAGCATTTTGGGACATCCTGAGGTCATGAAAGGCCTATGTAATACATGCAAATCTTCTTTATTATGATGTTAGAAGTGTGATGTTATTCCATTACTGCCCACAGAGTGGCTCTATTTACACTTATATTGCATTGTTAATAGAATAATAATTTTCCATAAACTCTGTTGTCTACCTCCTGCGCAATCACCAAATCAACAGTTTCCAAAAAGCCAGAGAAGTCAGCCACACCCTGGTCATGTGATACTGATAGTACAACAATTGAGAGATTATGGTTACAACAACAACTTGTATTTATATAGCACCTTTAACATAGTAAAACATCCCAAGGTGCTTCACAGGAGTATTAAAGGACAAAAAATTTGACACCAAGCCACATAAAGAGAAATTAGGGCAGCTTGGTCAAAGAGGTAGGTTTTAAGGAGCGTCTTAAAGGAGGAAAGAGAGGTAGTGAGGTGGAGAGGTTTAGGCAGGGAATTCTAGAGCTTAGGGCCGAGGCAACAGAAGGCACAGCCATCAATGGTTGAGCGATTATAATCAGGGATGCTCAAGAGGGCAGAATTAGAGAAGCACAGATATCTCGGGGGGGGGGGGGGAAGAGGTATTATGGGGCTGAGGAGATTACAGAGATACGGAGGGGCGAGGCCATGGAGGGAACGGAAAACAAGGATGAGAATTTTGAAATCGAGGCGTTGCTTAACTGGGAGCCAATGTAGGTCAGCGAGCACAGGGATGATGGGTGAACGGGAATGGTGCGAGTTAGGACACGGGCAGCCAAGTTTTGGAAGACCTCAAGTTTACGTAGGGTAGATTGTGGGAGGCCAGCCAGGAGAAACATAGAAGATAGGAGCAGGAGTAGGCCATTCAGCCCCTTGAGCATGCTCCGTCATTCAATGAGATCATGGCTGATCATCCAAATTCAGTACCCCGTTCCTGCCTTCTCTCCATATCCCTTGATCCCTTTAGCCTTAAGAATTATATCCCACTCCTTCTTGAATATATTTAATGAATTGGCCTCAACTGCCTTCTGTGGTAGAGAATTCCACAGGTTCACCACTCTCTGGGTGAAGAAATTTCTCCTCATCTCTGTCCTAAATGGCTTACCCCTTATCCTTAGACTGTGACCCCTGGTTCTCGACTCCCCGACCATCGGGAACATCCTTCCTGCATCTAGTCCTGTTAGAATTTTATAAGTTTCAATGAGATCCCCTCTCATTCTTCTAAACTCCAGCGAGTATAAGCCCAATCGACCCAATCTCTCCTCATACGTCATTCCTGCCATCCCAGGTATCAGGCTGGTGAATCTTCGCTGCACTCCCTCCATGGCAAGAACATCCTTCCTCAGATAAGGCGACCAAAACTGCACACAATACTCAAGATGTGGTCTCACCAAGGCCCTGTACGACTGCAGCAACACATCCTTGTTCCTGTACTCAAACCCTCTCACTACGAAGGCCAACATACCATTTGCCTTCTTAACCACCTGCATGCTTACCTTCAGCGACTGGTGCACAAGGACACCCAGGTCTCGGTGCACTTCCCCTTCTCCCAATCCATTGCCGTTCAGATAATAATCTGCCTTCCTGTTTTTGACACCAAAGTGGATAACCTCGCATTTATCCACGTTATATTGCATCTGCCCAATCACCCAACTTGTCCAAATCATACTGGAGTTTCTCGGCAGCCTCCTCACAGCACACACGCCCACCCATCTGTGATGGAATAGTCAAGTCGAGAGGTAACAAAGGAATGGATGAGGGTTTCAGCAGTGGCAAGGGCAGAGACGGGCGATGTTATGCAGGTCTTAGTTATGCTGCAGATATGTGGTCAGAAGCTCATTTCAGGGTCAAATATGACACCAAGGTCGCGAACAGTGTGATTCAGCCTCAGACAGATGTTAGGAAGAGGGCTGGAGTCAGTGGCTAGGGAACGGAGTTTGTGGCAGGGACCGAAAAGTGGTAGTGAGGTAGAGCTGGGTGTCATCAGCATATATGTGGAAACCGACACTGTGTTTTTGGATGATGTCGCCAAGGAGCAACATGTAGATGAGAAATAGGAGGGGGCCAAGAATAGATCCTTGGGAGACACCAGAGGTAACGATGCGGGTGCGGGAAGAGAAGCCGTTGCAGGCGATTCTCTGGCTATGATTAGATAAGAATGGAACCAGGCGAGTGCAGTCCCGCCCAGCTCGATGGTGCAGAGGTGTTGGAGCAGGATGGAGTGGTCAACCCTGTCAAAGGCTGCAGACAAGTCAAGAAGGACGAGGAGAAATCGTTTACCTTTGTCACAGTCACAAAGGATGTCATTTGTGACTTTGATGAGAGCCATTTAGGTACTGTGGCAAAGGTGGAATTGCGGGATTACATTTTATTGGTCATGTGAAATAAAATTTATAATCAAACGTTACATGGTTACACCTATTTGCACGAGTGCAATCGCAACAAAATGAAATAGTTCAATATGTTTTATACACTGCAAGGGGAAAACTACAGCTGTAGAACAGTTGACTAAAATGACAAAATGTCAATGTTTGCGAAATAAAAGTAACATTAAAAGTTGTGCTGCAAAAAACAGTTTGTCAGTAGAACTTAAAAATGAATTGCTTCTGAGTTAAGTGGTCAATACTGGTGTTGAGACATAAAACGGAGTTTGAAACAGCTGAGTGCAGTCGTCATCAAAGTCTGGCCGTCTGCTCATTTCTTCTTAACCGCTTACTAAATGTTGACATTGCACGTGCCTACTATAACTGTAGTTATTGCATGGTTTACTTAAGAACTGGTTTCTTTTGCAAAGAGTTCAACACACCAGAGGTATAAAATAAACACTTTGGGAGAAATATGAACAAGGTGTGGTATTATCACAACACATCTCAGCAAGGAACAGAATCGTTCGAATTATTAAGCAAAATTCATACATTTGTTACTGCTGATGTACTTAACCACTTTATTTGGTAAACTGGATATAACTTTACATAATAATATACGATTCTTGTGCATGAAATCTCACAGTTTAAGTGGTGTGTAAAGATTTACGAGAACCGTGTATTTATTTAAACAGGAGTGGAGCGACCCGTTCAGATAATGGGTAAAGCGATATGGCTACTCTTATTCTGCTATCAGAACTGCCTCACTTGTGTCCATTTGTTACTTTGTAATCATAACAGGACTCCAACCCCCCACACGGTATATAACACACGCCATCACTTCAAAGTCTGCTGAGGGGCTGTCAGTATTGTGCAAGGACTTGCAACAAAATATCGGACCAGAAAAGAAACACAGCAGCAGAATGATAGACTGCTCTAAATGTACCTTGTAATCTCCATCATGGCTTAATTTAATAAAACTATGACATGTTTTTATTTGGTATCTATGCAATTCAGAAAATGTACAGAATTTCATATAATGACGGCGATTATAGCGGGAAAGGTTTATTTAGTTGAAAAGAGGTGCATTGAAGCACATTTTTGCTTTAACTCCTAGGGTCAACCTATTAAAATAAATCTTAACCAGAAACAGCGTTTTAATAGAACCGTTTACTGACCATTTACCCAGGCTGTAAATCAGAAAACCTTTCATACTTGAAAGAAACCAAAAAAAAAATTAAGGAGTGGTATTGCAGAAATACTTCAAGGGCCAGGTTACCTGGCGTCTATCATCTGTTATTTCCTCCTCCCCCTCCTTTATTATATTAATAAATTTACGAGGAGCAGCTTTTCACTTTATGAATTCTCAGAGAAAGAAACCACGCGGGCTTCCCGCCATTATGAGTTACTTTCGTTATTCATATTCGTTTGAATTCATGTCGAAGATTCAAATAATTATCAATAATTCAGAAAACGCGGAGCAGATTTGCACCGTGTGTCATGCACTTGAGTTCGAATGATTATTTGAATATCTTCCTTATGAATCTTATCAAAAGAGTTTGTTAAACAATAGATAGACTTCGTAATTTTCATAAGTAGAATGTATCGCAAAATAGAAATAGCAGCTGGCACCAAGTTCCAATTTCAACCCGAATCAAAATCAGTGAAGTTTACATTAGTGAAAATGACAGGTATGTTATCTTGAAATTGAAGCAGGAATAAAAAAAACAAAAAGGGAAACAAAGCTTCACCTCGCATGCTTGTTAAAATCAAGCTTCCCCATAAAGGATGAATATAATTATTGTGCTGATCACATTGTACCCCAAGTTATGCAAAGAGTTAAGTGGATTAAAAAAAAAAATCAGGAACGAAAGTGAAAATTGTTCTCATTTAGAATTAGCTGAACGGCCGTATACATCTTGTAATTTCTGCCTGGGTAGGTTTGCTAACAAGTGATTTCTCGCTCCGTGCCGCTGTGGCTTCAGGTTACAGACAGTCTCTCTCTTTTCGTTTTTCGCTTTTGTTTCGAAATGAAACGCCCACATCGCGTCCCCTGGGATCCCTGGTTAAACTCAGAGTCACCATGGCAACAACCTGCATTTCCCCACCTTTTAAAGCACTACAAACGGATGAATCTACATTTTTTTAAAAAGCGCACAATCGTCCTTTTAACACTTTTTTTAACAACTGTACCCAGCCCACTTGTTGGTTAATAATTCCCCTACAGTCGGCGAAGTGGGTCACATGGCGACTGTGTTGTCTTTTTAATCCATTTGGTGGCGGTGGAGTTATTGGCGCCGGGTGTGCGGATCCCGCTACAACTGCTTGTTCCGCCGATAGTTGCTTTTCTCATCAATGTTGTACCTTTTATAAAAAAAAACACCCTACAGATCAGAGCAGGCGGGTCCGGAGACAGATCCTGCGCAGAGAGCCGCAAACGTACCTGAGGCAAAAAGAAAGACTTGTTGCATCGGAGACGCCGCCGTGGTGATCGGCCAGAGACCGGGAAAAGGAGGAAGGGGGGGTGGTGGTGGTGGGGGAATAGGTGAGAGAGGAATCAGGTTCAGGATCGAGAGGTGGTGAATCAGACAGAGAGGAGGAGGAGGAGGAGGGTGCCCGATGCGCTGAGATGGGATCCGGCGGCGGCGCCTCTCTCTTTCCTCTCAGTTACTCGCAGGTCCCGCCGGAGAACAAAAGTTGTTGTTGTGAAAGTTTGGAGCGGCTGAGAAACGGGAGCAGGTTTAATGCTAATGAGTCCCAGGGGCGGCGGAGCCATCTTGAAATGAAATCGGGTTCAAACTAAAAACAAGTGGGAGTGGGGAAAGAAAAAAAGTAGAAAGGGGGGGGGAGAGAGAGGGGGGAAAGTAGCAGAGAAAAAAGGGGGAAATAAAGTAGGAGGGAGAGAAAAAGGGGGAAATAAAGGAGGGAGAGGAAAGAAGAAAAAGTAGAAAGGAGGGAGAGACAAATAAAGGGGAAGGAAAAAAAAGAGCGAGAGGGAGGGAAAATAAGAGAAGGGAATTGTGTGTGTGTGTGTGGGACCAAGCTCAACATGCCAGGCTCCACCGAGACGGGGTGACTGTGCCGAGGACACTGGGTGTTAGGATGAGAAGTTGCTGGGGATTTTACCAGAGAGAGATTTGACTTTTTAAAAAAAAAAGTCGCCCCGAACCATGTCGCTTCGCTGCCGGATCCTCTTCACTCTGCTGCTGCACATCCCCACGTCGGGCTGCTTCAGACTGCACCTTTCCCAGAGGAAGGAGCCAGGCTCCGGGGAGCCGCCGCTGGCCAACCTGTCTGTGGGGGCGGCAGGCTGGCTGTACCGGGTGGACAGCTCGCTGACTCCGGAGCCGCTGAGGGGCTGCCTGGCGCTGAGCGCCCACACCGGGGAGCTGAGGCAGAGCGGCCCGCTGGACTGCGCGCTGCTGCCCTCCAACCCGGCGCCTCTCCACCTCCAGCTCCGCCTGCGGGCGGACAAGCCGCCGGGCTCCATCACCGTGCGAGCCCGGCTCGCCGTCTACGTGCACGGCCAGGACTGTTACATCAAATACAAGCGGAAAGCCCAGCCCGACCCCGACCTTTCCATCGAGGTGCAAACCTCCTGCCTGGCAGCCGGCGAGGTCCTGCTGGATGTGAGGGATTTTCTGCCCGCTCTGCTGCAGCCCGCCACTCTGCTCTGCACAAGTGTCAACACCTCCCGGCTCCTGCTGCTCAGTCCCGGCGGCGTCCTTTCCACGGGAGACGGCTGCATGGCGATCGGAGCCCGTCCTGTCGCCGACCTTGTCTGCAGCCGTCGGCTGGCCGCCCACCAGCGGGAAACCCTCTCCATCCGTGTTGAGGTGAGCGCGGTGGGAGATGCTGGGGCCGACCTGGGGGAGGAGGAGGAGGAGAGGACCCGGGCTTGGCGTCTCCGGAGCAAGAGAAGCGCCAACCGCAGCCCTCAGTTCCAGCTGCCCAGTTATCAGGTGTCTGTGCCCGAGAACGAACGCGCCGGCACCCGGGTCATCGTTCTCCGCGCCAATGATCTGGATGAAGGGGAGGCCGGCCGGCTGGACTACACCATGGAGTCGCTGTTTGACAGCAGGTCCAGTGACTATTTCCAGATGGACCCTGACACTGGAGCAGTTACCACCACGCAGCCACTCGACCGGGAGACCAAGGACACCCACGTGTTTAAAAGTGAGCTCCCAAATCTTTTGCTATGTGTATGATATAGAAAAACAACAATTGAGTGCTAAAAGTTTCTTGCAGGGTTCAAAAGCTATATTCTCAGTTTTCAGATCTGCCAAATCTCTCTCATTAAGACAGGGGTAATCACCCATCCTGGTTTAAAGAGTTGGTCATGACGCTCTTCATGGTAAAATAGCCGACCAGCATTCACTGATCACTGACGAGACGTTTGGTCACTTCTGCAAGGTTCTGGAGGAGGGAGAAGGCTGTTGGCTGTGGCATTGTATCCCAGCATGACTGACTACTTTCAGTGGAGCAAGAAAAATGATTAGAGGGGAAAAGACATTCAGACTCACAACTTTGTATTGCCCTTTTGCCTGAACTGTGATGTAGCAGATTTATATTTGACTAATGTTAATACGCAAAAAGAACTTTTAATCACAAGTCAATGCATGGTAGCAGGTAGTTCAAACTGCTCATCTGCTGCTGAAACCCTCATCCATGTCTTTGTTACCTCTAGACTTGACTATTCCAACGCACTCCTGGCCGGCCTCCGGTTTTCTACCCCACGTAAACTTGAGGTCATCCAAAACTCCCCTGCCCGTGTCCTAACCCGCACCAATCCCGTTCACCCATCACCCCTGTGCTTGCTGGGGATGCGACTGTAACACCTCAATTTAAAAATTCTCATCCTTGTTTTCAAATCCCTCCATGGACTCGCCCCTCCCTATCTCTGTAATCTCCTCCAGCTCCACAACCCTCCGAGATCTTTGCGCCCCTCCAATTTTGGTCTGCTGAGCATCCCGTTCTACCATTGGTGGCTGTGCCTTCAGCTGCCAAGGCCCTAAGCTCTGGAATTCCCTCCCTAAACCTCTCCGCCTCTATCTGTCTCGCCGCCTCTTATCTCCTATCTCTTTGACCAAGCTTTTGGCCAACTGCCTTAATAGCTCCTTATGTGGCTCAGTGTCAAATTCTGTTTGATAACGCTCCTGTGAAGCACCTTGGGACATTTTACTACATTAAAGGTGCGTTATAAATACAAGTTGTTGGTGCAAGGACTAATTTGGGGAAACCTCACCAACAGTGAGCCCTTCAAGGTGAAGCTTGTTTTGGGATTTGTTTGGTTCACATTCAATAATGGAGTGGGACTGAAGTGATACTTCACATCAACTTGCCATATTGAAGTGCAGAAAATGGGTTATGTAGCGCACAGAGTTTAACATTAATGATACTATTAAATCACAAAATTAATCTCACCAATACAAAAGCAAAATACTGCGGATGCTGGAAATCTGAAATAAAAGCAGAAAATGCTGGAAATACTCAGCAGGACAGGCAGCATCTGTGGAGAGAGAAACAGAGTTAACGTTTCAGGTCGATGACCTTTCATCAGAACTGGTGAATTAATCTCTAACCACCTGAATTGTAAGCTTAATATTAACTGCTGGAAGGATGTAGGCATCTAGTATTATCATGGGGGATTATAAAACTTCAAAGTACAATATGACTGGCAGGGATAAAAACTACAAGAACTTTTCAGCTTTCAAAGTAAGGACCACCTCCTTTCTTTTAATAGCTAGAAAGCCATTGACTAGAGAAACTGGGGTTGTTCTCCTTAGAGCAGAGAAGGTTAAGGGGAGGTATTCAAAATCTTGAAGGGTTTTGATAGAGGGTGAGGAGAAATTGTTTCCAGTGGCAGGAGGTAACTAAAGGACACAGATTTAAGGTGATTGGCAAAAGAACCAGTGGCAATATGCACAAACTTTTTTTAATGCAGTGAGTTGTTATAATCTGGAATGCACTGCCTGAAAGGGTGGTGGAAGCAGATTCAATAATAAATTTCAAAAGGGGATTGGATAAATACTTGAAAAGGAAAAAATAGCTGGGCGGTGGGGAAAGCAAAGGGGAGTGGGATTAATTGGATCGCTCTTTCACAGAGCTGGCACAGGCACGATGGGCCAAAAGGCCTCCTTTTGTGCTGTATTGTTCTGTGATTCTATATACTTCCAACAGTTATTGCACCAGAAATAAATTTAAAAGGTTTGTTAGGAAGCAAAGAGCATTGCTTAATTGATCAATTTAACACTCTTAACAATGCAGGCTTTTCATTATTTTTTTAATGCCTAAATGCTGCTGCCATCCTCGAGGATAAAGGATGGGACTTGTGGTTTTATCCTTGAGTAAAGTCATTTGTCCTCCATTACAACTTGCATCATGACTGAAAGTTCACTATTATGTGATTGCCATATGTAAATTTCTTGTATGCTATTGAAAAAGGAAACTTCTTTCCACAACACCTGTAGGGTCTGTTAAATTCAGAGCCATCAATAAAAATTGAGAGCTTACTAATTTCTGCCAATAACTAACTTGTCAGATTTATATAACAACAGGTAATGACAGTAGAAACAATATATTTAACCTTTCATTTTGCTGCTTACGACCCTAGTGATCTACATCTAAGATAACCTTCCCTAATACATAGTCTCATAGATATGGATTGCCATTGACCAGCAAATGGACTTCAGTGTAATAGATTATTCTCCCCTTGTCCAGGAAACAATTATAAAACTTAAGAGGTGTCAAAATGTAACAGTATTGCCTGTCCTTTTAAATATATGAAACTAACCTGCAGCATTTGTTTCGAGTACATAGCAACTACTGTGCTAACCATTTTGCTTGCCAAAATTGGAGAAGTGATAATTCATTGGCAAAGGCAGAACATAATCAGCGTTCCAGATTATTGTGTCTATCCATAACATGCAACATAGAGCCAGACTCGTGAGTGAGCTTATCACAAAGCTGAATGAACTTTAGATTATAGCAAAAGCATTCAGAATCTAGTGTAGCTATCACCGAACAAGACAAACTGCAATTCCTGGGCAGTATGTTTTTTAACATTTGCTATTTTTGGCTATATTTTATTGTAATGTGAGAAAATGAAAAGTCAGAAGCTTTTTTATGACTCGGTGGAGAGTGAAATCGCAGACAATGTTTTTATTACCCTGTGGGTGGTGCTTCATGCTATATAATATTTTTAAATTGCAAATAATCCAAAAATCACTCTTTGCAATATGCATGTTTTGCACAATGCAGCTCTATCCTTCCTCTAACTATTTCCACCCTTTCCAATTCAGACATGCTATTTTGGATGCAATACCACAGCTTTTGATTGTTACATTATTTTTTTATGCCAGGTTAGACATTTTTCAAACACACTTGTTCTTGCAGAAGTTCTTTGTAAATTGAGAAACCAAGGCGAAAAGTGAAGGCCCAAAGAAGGGAAGATGAAGTCAATCTGGGGATAGTGATGGAGGATGCCAAAATTGAGTTTTAAAAGTCTGAAGATTGCAGGAACAACAACGACAACAATAGCAACTTGTATTTATATAGCACCTTTAACGTAGTAAAATGTCCCAAGGCGCTTCACAGGAGCGTTATAACACAAAATTTGACACCGAGCCGCATAAGGAGATATTAGGGCAGATGACAGGTAGGTGTTGAGGAGTTTCTTAAAGGAGGATACAGAGGCGGAGAGGATTAGGGAGGGAATTCCAGAGCTTAGGGCCCAGGCAGCTGAAGGCACGGCCACCAATGGTTGAGCGATTTAAAATCCGGGCGAGACCATGGAGGGATTTGAAAACAAGGGTGAGAATTTTAGAATCGAGCTTTGGTGCCCATTGTTTCTCTAATCCTAGAGACCGGGTGTAATCAGCCCTGAGGAGCTCTTTTTAAACCCTACCCCTGATTATAGCTCTGTTTGTTTTTTGTATGATAACATTACTATCGCATTATACATAACTCGTATAGTTGTTCCAGGGATGGACATATTTGCACTCCCTCACTCTCCTTTTATTCACCTCCAGACAGGTAAATTGGTAATTATTTAAATTTGTGGTTATTGAACTTTTAGTTTTAAAATTGAGTTTTTACATATTTTTACTTTTCAGTTACTGTCACTTAAGCCCATAGCCATCTATCTATGCTTACATACAGCTATTGCATGTGATTTTGAAACAATGTGTGCTTTTCAATATAGCCTATTCTCGTATGTGTTTGGTATCCACTAAATTGCAGCAATTACAATTCGTGCAAAAGGAAAATCATTACCAGGTCCTGATATACCACTTTGGCTGGCCTTCTGTAAGCCAACACTGACTTTGTGCCAATAATTCCTCAGACATATAGGAATGTGTTGTGCAAAGTCTTGGACTTTTTTTAAAACCCCGACACAGAATGAATTAGTTATTTTTTGCATTGTGCAAATGTTTTGATAAGTAACTTGCAACAGCTAGCACTTGCAGAAGGTCTTTTAACGTAGCAGAATGTCTGTTCCAAGGCACTTCACTGATGTGGGGTTGGGGGCGGGGTGCCAGAATTGTATACCGAGCAAAATGTAGGGAGAAAAGTTGGGGAGATGACTGAATGTGTAGCAGAAGAGATAAGTTTTGAGGAGACTATTGTTTATGGAGAATGAGATGGTAAGGCAACAGGGATTAGGGGAACAGTTTCATAGTGCAGGGTGTGATGACCATTTCTTTATGGTTTTGACATAAAGAATCTAGTATTTGGAATAAATATTTACAATAAACAGCTTAAACCTCAATACAGATGTTGCTGTAGTTCAGGTCATTTGAGTTCCATCTCGCCATGTCACAGAATTATAGGACATGGGCTTATACCTGCTGTTTCCTGATGTATAAAAAAGAAAGGTTTGCATTTATGTAGCACTTTATCCTATCTCTGAGAAATGTCTAAAAGCATTTTAGCTGAATTTTTTTTGAAGTGCAATGACTTGTCATATAGGCATATGTGACGGCCAATTTGCACATCGCAGAATCTTACACACGGCAATGATTGACCGACTTTTTTCTGGTGTCTTTTTGAGGGAAGAATGTCGGTCAGCACACTTGGAAGACCGCCTTGCCTTTCTTCAAAAAGTGCCATTGCATCTTTACCCTGATAAACCGAGGCATTGTCTGCTTGAACAGCTTCTCTGAAATTTTGCATCTCTGACAGTGCAGCACCCTCTCAGTACTGAAGTCTTATTCTAGATTATGTACTTAAACAGAGCCAAGCTGACACTTTATGCCAGTTACTAATCTGAGCTATGGTAAGCCAACAGGGAGGAAATTTGGAGGGAGAGCCATTCTGGTGCATTATCCATCAGAACTGCAGTGAGCTGCATCGGCAGAGACATGGGAGCTGATTGTTGCCTGCCCCCTTTCCTGGAGAGATGATGGAGGGAAGTGTTTAAAGCATTTTCAATAGCTTGTGTATAGAGCATATAGTGCTTCTGTATTGTGAAGCTGTCCATACATCTATTGATGAAGACACAAGTATTTGATTTGACTTTAACTTACTTATTATTGATCAGTTCCCCAATGCTGCTGTGATTAAATGCAGTGTGTGGTGTGGTACTGAGCCATTCAGACTAGAAAGATACTACGTTTGATTCCTGATCTTTGCTTAATGCTTGAATGTCTTGCTGATGTGTGATATCCAGGTTCACGGAAGAAGATTGGCCACATGGAGGAAGTGCTGAAGGTCAGCAGCACTTGTAGAACTGCATCATAGCATGATTCACTGCAGAGTTGAGGAGTTTACTGTTTTGCCAACATATTCTTGATTGTTTTAACTTATTTTTTCTTTTTTTTAAGTTACTGCATACGACAATGGAACACCACGTCGAATGACTGCTGCCATCCTCACTGTGACTGTCAGTGACACGAATGACCACGTCCCGCTCTTTGAACTATCCGAGTATAGAGAAGTCATTCGGGAGAATGTGGAGGTGGGCTATGAGGTGCTGACCATTCGAGCAACTGATAGTGATGCGCCTTCCAATGCCAACATGCTGTACCGTATTGTCAACAATAATGGAAATAACTCTGTCTTCGAGATTGACACCAGATCTGGGATTGTAAGGACAAGAGGGGTCATAGATCGGGAAGTGGTGGATGAATATCACCTAATAGTGGAGGCAAATGATCAAGGGAGAGACCCTGGTCCTCTAAGTGCCACAGCAACTGTTTACATAACCGTGGAGGATGAGAATGACAATTTCCCACAATTCAGTGAGAAGCGGTACATTGTCCAAGTGCCTGAAAATGTTCCTGTGAACACCAAAATCCTGCAGGTCAAAGCTACTGATCGAGATAAAGGGAACAATGCCATAATTCATTATAGCATAGTGAGTGGAAATATAAGAGGTCAGTTCTACATAGATTCTCTAAATGGCAATATTGATATCATCAACCCATTGGATTATGAGACAACTAGAGAATATACCCTTCGAATTAAAGCCCAGGATGGTGGAAGGCCCCCGTTGATCAATAGCACTGGTTTGGTCATGATACAAGTGATTGATATGAATGACAATGCTCCAATATTTGTAAGCACACCTTTTCAGGCCACAGTGTTGGAGAATGTGGCTGTTGGGTATTCGATAATTCACATCCAGGCTATTGATGCTGATTCCGGGGACAATGCTCGTTTGGAATACAGACTGATAGATACACCTCCAGACTTTCCACTTGTTATAAGTAACAATACAGGTTGGATTACAGTTGCTATGGAATTGGATAGAGAGACGACTGAATTTTATGCTTTTGGTGTCGAAGCTAGAGATAATGGGATCCCATCCATGACTTCCTCAGCTGGCATCAGCATCACTGTGCTGGATGTGAATGACAACAATCCTACCTTTACTGAGAGGGTTTATTATCTAAGGTTGAATGAAGATGCACCTGTGGGTAGCAGTGTGTTGACTGTCACAGCAATTGATAGGGATGTTAACAGTGTGGTTACATATCAGATATCAAGTGGCAATACAAGAAATCGATTTTCAATAACCAGCCAGAGTGGTGGTGGGCTAATTACTTTAGCTTTGCCCCTAGATTACAAGCAGGAAAGGCAGTATGTTCTTACGGTTACTGCATCAGATGGAACTCGGTTGGACACAGTTCAGGTCTATATCAATGTCACTGATGCCAACACACACAGACCAGTATTCCAGAGCTCACATTATCCAGTCAGCATCAATGAGGACAAACCAGTTGGCACGATGGTGGTGGTTATCAGTGCATCTGATGAAGATACAGGGGAGAATGCGAGGATAACATATATTATGGAGGACAATATTCCCCAGTTTAAAATTGACTCTGATTCTGGAACCATAACCACACAGATGGAGCTGGACTATGAAGACCAGGCATCATATACGTTGGCAATAACAGCAAGAGACAATGGAATCCCACAGAAATCCGACACTACATATGTTGAAATCCTGGTTAATGATGCTAATGATAACAACCCTCAGTTTGTGCGAGATTTGTACCACGGCACCGTGTATGAGGACGTTCCCTTGTCTACTAGCGTATTGCAGATTTCAGCCACTGACCGGGATGCGGGGCTCAATGGAAGAGTCCATTACACCTTCCATGGTGGCGATGATGGAGATGGGGATTTCTACATAGAGCCCTCATCGGGGATTATTCGAACTGGGAGGAAGTTAGATAGAGAAAATGTACCAGTTTATAACTTGAGAGCCTTTGCTGTAGACAAGGGTAACCCACCACTTAAGGCAGCTGTGAATGTCCAGATCACTGTGCTTGATGTAAATGACAATGCTCCCGCTTTTGAAAAGGATGAGTTTGATATTTATATAGAAGAAAACAGTCCTGTTGGCTCATCAGTGGCCAGGGTCACGGCAACCGATCCTGATGAGGGAACAAATGCACAAATAATGTACCAGATTGTGGAAGGAAACATCCCTGAGGTCTTCCAGTTGGATATGTTTACCGGGGACCTCATTGCCCTCACAGATTTGGATTATGAAACCAAAACCGAATATGTCATTGTGGTCCAGGCCACTTCAGCACCTCTGGTCAATCGAGCCACAATCCACATTCGACTTGTGGATAAAAATGACAATGCTCCAGTGCTTAGGAATTTTGAGATCATTTTTAACAACTACGTTACCAACAAATCAAACAGCTTTCCTTCTGGTGTGATAGGGAAGATTCCAGCCTATGACCCGGATGTATCAGATAGTCTTTTTTACACCTTTGTGGAGGGCAATGATCTTAACCTTTTGATTTTGGACCAAAACACTGGGCACCTTAAACTGAGCCAGGACTTGGACAATAACAGGCCTTTGGAAGCAAACTTGAAGATCTCCGTCACAGGTAAGATGGCAAAACTCATCTCGCAAAGGTTCAGTGTATATATGTACCTGTGATAACTTGGCGCACTTGACAGGAAATAAATAAATAAGGTTAAAATGGTTACTAAATTTCTGAAGAGAAGGGTAAATGTTTTATATATAATGTTGATGTAGCTTTGCTGTCAGTTATCTTTTTAGCCTTTGCTGTACTTTATAACAACTTTGAAAAATAAGCAGCATTCTACAATTTTATATTTCAGCAGTGTTTGAAGTGGTGCTTTTAAGTTATGTTGGAATGTAAACACTTTGTCAAGATGAAGAGAATGTAAAAGGGGAAAATAGTTATTTCAGTGAGATCTGTTGCTGATATTTCTCTAATCTTGGGTTTCATAATTTATTTGGAATATTTTTGCATTTTGAGGAAGTATACCTTGACAAAAAGTCTGCTTTTGAAGATTAATGTGGTCAAAGGTTAAGATTTCAAGAGCTAATGCGTTAATTTAAAGTTAAGTGTGATTTATATGACAAAATGCATTGACAGGCATTTCCATTGGGTTGGCAATTTTTTTGAAACTACATCACTGAATAATGTGTTACTTGAGAGGACATTTGTGCTTTTGAATGTGATCATTAGTTACCATGAAATGGACTTTTGTGTTTGGTGCCTTTCCATTATCGAAAGTTTAAAAAAAAAAAAAATGTGTTTTTAAAATAGATTTTGAGTGGTTATTCTGAGAAAGCAATGCTTGTTTTCAATTTTCATACACGGCCAGTTGATCTTTTTGATCTTTGAGAAAGAGATCGATGTATGGACATTACATGCTGTTTAATTTGAGTTTATACATTTCTCTGATAATGACCGGTTCCCTTTAAGGTTGATTGTGTGTTGCAGTATTAGTGGTCTCTGACCTTATTAAAATTTGACCAACAGGATTTTATATCATGGTATGTTGAACAAAAACTACTCTCATTGGTAACATATTGCAGCAGGTTAAAAATGATTGCCCTTTCTCATTCCCTGCACTGCTGCCGCCTTTCTCTTTTTTTGATTTGTGAAAATACAGTGAAATGAACATGTGACTTTTAAACAGTGGAGAGAAACCCTCACTTAATGTATTCTATCACTGGCGCCATTTTTTCAGGGAAGCCTACCAACTGACTAGATACATTAAAATCCTGGAGCTAGGAGTGTAATCTTTCTCTGAATCGAGTGCCGTTATTAACAATTTCTGGACCACGTGGCTGTCTTGCCAGTTTAGTTCATGTAACAGGAAACATTTCAGTTATAGGTGCTTAAAGCCTCTAACTTTTATCAGTAAAGAGCTGTTTACATAGTTTCCCATAACTTAAGGCAGAAGAGCGCCATCTGATAATATAAGGGTGGGGGGAGAATTCCTTTGACATTGTGTGTAGCAAAATCATAAACGTGCTCTTTTTGAACTTGTAACCAGTGCAATTCTTCCCCCAAGGTGGAAAAGGCCATTTAAAAGATGCTAAGCCACATCAAAGCACTTCCGAGACCTAGAATTCTTTGATTACTTGTCCTAGTGTCAATCAAAGCTCAGTACGAGGAAGTTTAATTGTTTGTGGTATGGGAGAGTGAAACCGTGCAGTCCGTTTTGATTAATAGTAACTACAGTTCCACTTAAGAATAAATGCTTTTTTGTTTTTGTTAATTTTTCTCCTGGGTCTTTTGTCTTAATTGCAGTTCGCAGTTGATCACCTCACTGCATTTTTATTGGGAGTAGGCGACACATTTGTTTCAAATTCGAAATGTTTTCGAGGAACTATGATGCCCTTCCATTTCTCCTTGGAGGGTGTTAAAAAGAGTGACTTCCCTTTACATAGCATCCTTTGTGTCATCGGAACATCCGAAAATGTTTAACAGTCAAGTGTAGCGCCTACAATGTAGGAACATGGGGCAGCCAATTTATGCACAACAAAGTCTCAAACAGCAAATAAGATAAATGTTTAGTTAATCTGTTTTCTTTTGGTGATGTTGGTTGAGGGATAAATGTTGACCAGGACACTGAAAACACCGCCGCCCCCCGGGTTCTTCTTCGAGTAGTGCCATCGGATTTCTTTATGTCCACCTGAGCAGGCAGATTTCTTACCTTGGTTTAACATCTCACCCGAAAAATGAAATTTTAAGTTGCAGGATGGTAACCTACGGAGAAGTGAAAGAAAAATGAACCTAAAATCACTGAGCGAGTGAGAGATGGGTCCATGACACAGCCCCAATATAGTCCATTGAGTGGATAAACACATCCTATATGTAGACGTGACTTTTGTGTATTATTGAGGGAAAACCAAAATGAGAGGCAATGGGACACTTCTTTTCTGATTGGTTAAAATATTTTAACTCTTCAGAAAGTGAGGTTAATTAAGTGTTCTAAAATCAGAGTAGAATCTCTGCCAGAGAACACTGGGGGAACAGATGACTTCGGTGCTATTCCTGCTCTGTCAGGTTTGCTCCAGGTTATAATAAAGGTTACCATTATTCGATTTTTGTCCCAGAGTTGAATTACCAGCTTTGATGCTGTGCCCAACCCAGCAGCCTGGCTGGGAGCTGTTAAAATTCTTTCTGTAGGTGAATATTGGATTGAAACCCATGATTAGGGCAAGTGATATCACTCATAAACTGGTATTTCAACACTTTGAGTTGTCAGAATTGTGATACTGTAGGGGTCTACGTACTCCTAGCAAAAAATACTGAACTCGGAGAGGTTGAACAGAAAAGGTTTAATTGTTGAGGCTGCATGCTGAACACAAAATGCAGTCAGAGACTACACAAAGTACCACCCTCTTTCATCAGTGCACAGCTTCGACTGCTCCTCCCCCGCTCTGGCTTAACTATGTTGCAGATCGAGTTTCTTAAAGGTGTGATCCTTCTTAAAGGCATGACGCCTGATTTATAGTCTACGGACCGGAAAGCAGATTGTGTCCGTTCTGTGATCGGTACGCCACACAGCTGCCCCCAGAATCCGCTAGTAGGGAGTGTACGAACCGGCGTGGTGGCTTGATGGCACGGCCGGAACGGCTCTTGGCGGTTGGTGTCGGGAGCGGGGCGGTCGGATGCGTCGGGCTCTTAGGCGGTCTGCCCCGCGGTGGGGGTTGGCCCACTTGAACGGGTTCGTCGGGCTCTAGGTGCGCTAGCTTGAGCCGGTCGACCGACACCTTGTCAGTTTTGCCGCCCACTTCGAGGAGGAAGAACTTGTTCCCCGTCCGCAGTACCTTGTAGGGTCTGTCGTATGGGGGCCGTAGAGGTCCTCAGTGGGCGTCATGGCGCACGAAAACAAATTTGGCCATGTGCAGGCTAGGTGGTAACGCGGGTTGCTGGTTCACCGTGCCGGCCGGTGGGTACCGGAGCGAACTGTTGTGCTCAGTTGGCGAAAGCGCGGCGTTGCTGGTCAGCCGACTAGGGGGTCATGGCGGTGGGCAGGAACTCTCCGGGTACGCGCAGCAGCTGGCCATACACGAGTTCCACCGCCGAGGCTTGCAGGTCTTGACCGCGGGAGGCGGTCGATCCAAGCCTCGTCCTCGAGGCTGGCGCGGAGGGACGCCTTCATGGACCTGTGGAATCACTCGCACAGTCCGTTGGCTTGGGGGTGGTAAGCCGTGGTGCGGTGAACGGCCACCCCGAGGTTTCGGGCGATGGCGGCCCACAGATCAGAGGTGAACTGCGGGCCTCTATCCGACGTCATGTCGGAGGGGACGCCGAACCGAGCGACCCAGGTACCGATGAACGCCCTCGCGATGGCGGTGGTGGTGAACGTCAGTGGAATGGTCTCGGGCCAGGCGGTGGTACGGTCCACGATTGTCAGCAGGTGCGTGTGACCTTGTGATGGCGGCAGGGGGCCGACGAGGTCGATGTGGACGTGGTCGAACCTTCTTTCTGGCACGGTGAACTCCTCGAGTGGGGCTTTGACGTGTTGGTGGATTTTGGCACGCTGGCAAGCAATGCAGGATCTGGCCCAGACGCGCACATCTTTGCGCAGGCCGCGCCAGACAAATCGGTTGGCCACCAGTCTAATGGACGCGCGGGTGCCGGGGTGTGAGAGGCCGTGGACGATGTCGAACACCCGTTTTCGCCAGGACGCCGGGACTACGGGGCGGGGTTGCGCCAAGGAGGTATCGCATTTGACTGCGACGGCGGACGGGCCGCAGCCTTGGGAGGGTTGTGGGCGCGGAGAGCAGATCGGGGTAGGTGCATTGCTCTGCTGCCAGTTGAGCATAGTCCACTGCCAGGTGGGCGCCGTGGACGGCGGGGCGGGATAGGCAGTCGGCCACCACGTTGTCTCGACCGGAGACATGCCGGATGGCCATGGTGAATTCGGACACCGCGGCGAGCTGGCGTTGTTTCCTGGCTGACCACTGGTCCGTAGATTTCGCCATCGCGAATGTCCGGGGTTAGTGGTCGACAAACGCGGTGAAGGGGCGGCCCTCCAGAAGAAATCTAAAATGGCGGACTGCCAGGTACAGTGCGAGGAGCTCGCGGTCAAAGGCGCTGTATTTGGCGTCCGGGGGGCGCAGTTGGCGGCTGAAAAAGGCCAGCGGTTGCCAGGCCCCGTCGACCCACTGTTCGTACACGGCGCCGACCGCGTGGTCGGAGGCGTCCATGGTGAGGGCCACCCTGGCATTGGGCTGTGGGTGAGCGAGCACGGTGGCGTCGGCGAGCGCCTTTTTGGTCGAGTCGAAAGCGGTCAACATGTCCGCCGACCACTCGATCGCCATTCTGTCTTTCTTACCCCGGAGGGCTTCGTATAGGGGCCGCATGAGGGAGGCCGCTCCGGGAATGAAGCGGTTGTAAAAGTTGATCATCCCCAAGAACTCCTGGAGGCCTTTGATGGTGGTAGGCCGGGGGAACTGCTGGACGGCTTGCACCTTGGCGGGCAGGGGAATGGCTCCGTCCTGCGTGATGTGGTGGCCGAGGAATTCGATCCTGCTGAGGCCGAATTGGCACTTGGCTGGGCTGATGATGAGCCCATGCTCACTGAGCCGCTGGAACAGGGTGCAGAGGTGCTCGATGTGTTCCTGCTTGGAGGAACTAGCTACGAGGATGTCATCCAGGTAGACAAAGAGGAACTTCAGGTCCCGGAGGACCGAGTCCATAAGCCGCTGGAAGGCCTGGGCCGCGTTTTTGAGGCCGAAGGGCATTCGGAGAAACTCGAATAGCCCAAAAGTGGTGATTATGGCCGTCTTGGGAACGTCCGTGGGGTGGACTGGCACCTGATGGTAACCGCGCACCAGGTCGACTTTGGAGAAGACGGAGCGGCCGGCCAGTCTAGCCGAGAAGTCTTGAATGTGCGGTATGGGGTACCGATCCGGCGTGGTGGCGTTGTTTAGGCGCTGGTAGTCCCCGCAGGGGCACCATCCCCCGTCGGGTTTGGTGACGATGTGGAGTGGGGAGGCCCAGGGGCTGTTGGAGCGGCGGATGATGCCGAGCTGTTCCATTGTGGCGAACTCGGCCCGCGCGATCTCCAGCTTGGCCGGGTCCAGCCTGCGGGCATGGGCATACACCGGTGGGCCTGTGGTGGGGATGAAGTGTTCTACCCCGTGCTTAGCAACCTTCGCGGAGAAGGTCAGGTTGGTGAGGGCTGGGAACTCAGCCAGGAGTGCTGAGTAGTCGTCAGTGCCGCGCCCGCTCAACGGTCACGCCATTTCGGCGGGTTGGGGGGGGCCATGGCGCCCGGGACAGGTGACATGGTGTTCATGTCCACGAGGCGGCGCCGAGGCATGTCGACGAACAGGCCGTGGGCGCACAGGAAATCCGCACCGAGGAGCGGGGAGAGCACCTTGGCAGTGATAAACTCCCAGTGGTAGCGGCGGCCTGCGAGGTCGATGGTGACGGTGTGGGTGCCGTTGGCGGCAGCCAGCGCAGGGCCGCGGCCGCCTCGCTGGACCTCGAGGGCGGACGCGGGGATGATGCTGCGCTGCGCGCCCGTGTCGCATAGGAAACGGCGTCCGGAGGCGCTGTCCGTAACGTACAGCAGCACGCCTGCTTGCCCCACGGCCATTGTGTAGGCCGGTGTGGGGGCGGTTGGAAACGTGCAGGGATGGCTGCAGCGGTGTGCCCATGCGCTGAACCGGGTATGGAAGTGGCAGTAGCCTTGGGTCGGGGGACTGGGGGGCCTCGTGGCCGAGCTGTGTGGCCGCGCGATAGAGGGTGGAGCGCGCGCCGACGCTGTGGAGGCCAGGTCGGGGGTGACGGCGTGGTTGGAGCTGGCGGACAGGAGCTTATCGGCTACGTCGGCCAGGGCCTCGAGGTCCGTGAGGCTGGTCGCCACGATCGCCGGGCGGATGCTGGGAGGTAGTTGGCGGATAAAGAGCGTGCGGAAAAGGGAGCCAGGCGGTTTCTCGTCGGTCAGAGCAAGCATGTGTGGGAGCAAGTCTGACGGCGTGGAGTCACCGAGGCCCGGGAGGTCGAGGAGGTGGCAGTTGCGCACGAATTGGGAGGCTGTGAATTTTTTAATGAGCGCGGCCTTGAGATGTGCGTACTTGCCTTCTTCCGGAGGGTTTTGTAGTGTTGTCAAGACTTTCGTGAATGTGGAGCTGCCCAGGGAGGCGAGGAGGTAGTCGTACATCGTTGCGTCGGCGGTGATGCCGCGGAGTCGGAATTGCGATTCGGCTTGAAGGAACCAGGCGGTGGCCAGGTTCTCCCAGAACTCCGGCAGCTTCACAGAAACTGCATTTGTGTCAGCCATGGTTACGCTTAGGAGTCGTCCTGAGCGTCGGGGTCACCAATGTAGGGGTCTACGTACTCCTAGCAAAAAATACTGAACTCGGAGAGGTTGAACAGAAAAGGTTCAATTGTTGAGGCTGCATGCTGAACACAAAATGCAGTCAGAGACTACACAAAGTACCACTCTCTTTCATTAGTGCACAGCTTCGACTGCTCCTCCCCCACTCTGGCTTAACTATGTTGCAGATCGAGTTTCTTAAAGGTGTGATCCTTCTTAAAGGCATGACTCCTGATTTATAGTCTACGGACCGGAAAGTGGATTGTGTCCGTTCTGTGATCGGTACGCCACAATACTTAGGCAGTAAATTGCACTACGTGTGGTAAGCAGAGAGATTTGTAAGACTTATTGTGGATGTCACACTGTGCCAAATCACTTGCCATCCTTATGACTAAGAAAGAAGTCGGCTAAAACCGCTGTGTGTTTTGATGATGACCGTTACAGAATATAAGAGTAATCTTTCTTTGGCTCTATAAATTACTGATGGGGCTGGAAATTGGAAGGTTTTTAATTGTATATATTAACAATTGAAGTACTGTAGTTCTTTTTGGATATAACAGATTGATACACATTGCATTACTACGGAGGTACATACATTCAGTGTATGTGGTGTAATGTGCACAGTACCTTGTGGATGTCACTGAGTGGCTTGGGTAGTGGATGACCCTGGAGACTGACTCCAGGGAGTATCAACAGTGTTGATGTGTACTGCTGTGCTGGCCAATGAGTCACTACCTTGCAGTTTTTGGTTGCATTGCTAGAGCTTTGACAGTGACCTTATTTGGATGCAGTGGAATGTGCTTTAGATGCTTCGTGTATGACTTATGGAAGAGGTGTTGCTGATGGGCTGACCAGCTGTTCATAGTGGTCCAGAAATGGGTTCCAAGTCTTGGGGAGAATGATTCCCTCAGACTGCGAAAGGTTGAGGTTTGAAAGTGTAGTCTTCACGTTAAATCTTTGACTATGGAGATCTCATTTATTAAATGTTCACGTTGGTGGCAATGCATTAGTTTGTTATGTGCTGCTATGTGAGGTGGTTGGATAATGGTTCTTCTTGTGACTGGATTCCAGCCTTAGCTGGACTGCCTAAGGAAGTATTCAATGTAGATACTTCTGAAGAGGACACAACCTGCATTGATGAATGTTATTTCCTAACAGCTGGTTATCGAGTTGCATTGGTAGAGTCCTGGAACTAGGTTATGTGTTGGTCTCCTTGTTTGCTTCCTGTTAGAACAGGGAGAAAACAAAAAATAAATATGGGGACAGGTAGGTTGTGAAGCAAGGAAACAGTCAAGGATTGTGGTCAACTTGCAGTCCTGCTATTATCGTTGATGTACCCCTGTAACAGAAGAGTTCCTGAGGACATCCAGCCTTTAACTAAAATTCTACTAGATCACCTGTCATTGTTTCCAGCTTCTGTGTTTCTTTCCCTAAGTGTAGCTGTTAGTGTCTAGTTTCTTTCATGACATTCCTTCTCCAGTCCATTCAGATTCCAGCTCTTTATGAAGCTTAACATTTATAGACATAATCCTCTGTACAGTTCTTCAAACTGTATCAATTACTTGTGAAGCTTCTGTAGTGAAATACCAGAGATAACTTCTGACATTCCAACAGCTGTGTAAAAGGACAGCTGGGAGTAACAGTACACTCAAAGCAGAGATAGCATTTTGGCTGTGGCAGGGAGAGCATTCAGCTGTCAGTCATAGTATAAGAAATGTCACCGCACAAGAACAGTGGGAGCAGAGAGCTCATTGGTCATGTTAACATTAAAAGTGACTCTTCCCAAGCCTAGAATTCTCTCTGTCTTAATATATTAGCTGCAAAATTAGAACATTTTCTATTGCTAATGTTTAGACAGTTCAGTGTGATGAAGTGGAATATTAAAAATAGAAGATCTTACAAGAAATGTCTAGGTAATTGGCTTTCTGAAATGCAAACTTTTGTAGATCAATGTGTGTAGTGGGATGGCTGCTATACTGACAGAACAAGAAGTGTGCAACGAGAAGTGTCTGGTTTTTGTTTTTTTACCAATGATTGAATTTTTTTATCCCTCTCCTGAAGTTATTGCCTTGTGCTAGGGTATGTCTCTACAGGCCCTGCCAGCCACCCAACACCTTCCCCGCCCCCCTCCCACCCCCCGCCCCCCCCTTCCTAACACTGGACACTGAGACCAGTTGCCATGTCCTTGTCATCTTTCCAGCTAAGATCAGAGCGGAGAGCTTCATAGCCCATGTATTTGTATCGTATTGTGCATGATATTGCTTGGCGAATCATCATAAACCACAACGGTGGTAGGCTTGATCCCTGATCCTATTGTAATTGGACCGATGTTCCAGTTAATCCTCCGTGTTTAGATTCCGCACACAAGGCATTTTGAGGATTCAACTGCGTGTTTTATTTGCCAGCAATTCAATATGATTTTAAATGGTTGAAATTAAAAAAAAAAAAAATACATTTCAAAATTCATAATATATTGGAGTCTGCATTAGGCTAAGCAAGAGGCAGACGTTCTCTTTCCAATGATACCATATGTTTAATTGGAACAGAGTTAAAATTCAAGAACATTTTATTTTTAAGTAATGGATCTCGTACTTCATAGCCTCCTTAATTGTACTTTTTAATGTAAAGTATTTTTAATTGCTGATTTCAAGGAAAATGAAAGAACTACGCCAGACAGTGAACACCAACACTGAATCTATACAGGGACTTATCATCTACTCAGCATGTACCAAAGTGCTTCACTTCCAGTCAGATCACCTTGAAGTGTAGTCACTGTTGTAATGTAATCAAATGTGGCAGCAATTTGCACACAGCATGATCCCACAAAGAACAAATCAACAAATGACTACTTAATCTGATTTTGATGGTGTTGGTTGAGGGAGGAATATTGACCAGGACACCAGGAGATCTATTGCATCCACCTGAGCAAGCAGACAGTTTAACACTTCGTCCAAAGGAGAACACCTCCTGACAGTTCAGCACTCTCTCAGTATGTTCCCAAATCCATAGTAGGGCTAGAACCCACACTCATTTGATTCAGAGGCAAGGATGAGTTGCCGGAGTCAAGCTGACACTTAATGTAATGATCTAGAAACATTTTAGCTGATATATGCAGCATGAGTGAATAAAATATTGTTGTACATCAAATCACAATTGTCTCTTTTGACAGTGTTTAACTTTGCACAGATAATTTTAAACATCTCCTGAAGCTGCACTAGTCAAACAAAGATTGGCTGCTTCATTGTTCTGGGAAGATTTTGTTTAAAGGTATAAATGAGGTGTTAAAGGGATTAACTTTTCATAATGGCAACCCTACAGCTACAAGAAAACGAACCCCTTGTTAAGATACAAATGGATTTTATGGAGCTCTACCACAAGGTCAACTATTGAGACCAGGATCTGGAAAGATACTTCTGCACTTTGTGATGAAACAAGTTTCGGTCAGGATGGCCTGAGTTGAATGTGCATTGCAGGATTTACATTGCCCTCTGGCCTGGTTCAGTTCTTGGGCCCAATGGCATTGAAATAAATTACCAGCCTGATAACACAACTCTGGCACTAGGACGAGGCACATCAAAATAAACTGCATGCGCTCTGCAATTTAGATCACAATAACTGTTTTCATAAACAGATTCATTCTTACGAAGATTCTTGTATTGCATGGTATGAATAGAAGATACTGAAATAATGGTAGACTTTAGAAACTAAATCCCTTGCAACATAGCTGGTGCAGCTCGTGGCTTTGTCATTCTTGGACTACCCTCTGGTTTTCAGTGTGTGTCCTCTGCCTCAATGAACCCAGCTCATGATGATCTGGAATTACCAAGTATAACCCCCCAGTAACTGGTGTATATGTGTATGGCACCACTAGTCTATGGAATACTGTATTGAGTGATGCTGCTTGTGAAACTGAAAAATACTGCAGGCATTTATATAGCAGCTCATCACATCCTCAGGATATCCCAAAGTACTTAACAAACAATGATTTACTTTATGAACTGCAGTCACTGTTATGCAGAAACATAGAAGATAGGAGTCGGCTATTCGGCCCCTCGAGCCTGTTCCGCCATTTAATGAGATCATGGCTGATCATTCAAATTCAGTACCCTGTCCCTGCTTTCTCCCCATATCCCTTGATCCCTTTAGCCTTAAGAAATATATCTAACTCCTTCTTTAATATATTTAATGAATTGGCTTCAACTGCCTTTTGTGGTAGAGAATTCCACAGGTTCACCACTCTCTGGGTGAAGAAATTCCTCCTCATTTCAGTCCTAAATGGCTTACCCCTTATCCTTAGACTGTGACCCCTGGTTCTGGACTCCCCGATCATCGGGAACATCCTTCCTGCATCTAGTCTGTCTAGTCCTGTTAGAATTTTATAAGTTTCAATGAGATCCCCTCTCATGCTTCTAAACTCTAGCGAATACAAGCCCAATCGACCCAACCTCGCTTCATACGTCATTCCTGGCATCCCAGTTATCAGTCTGGTGAATCTTCGCTGCACTCCCTCCATGGCAAGAACATCCTCCCTCAGATAAGGCGACCAAAACTGCACACAATACTCAAGGTGTGATCTCACCAAGGCCCTGTACAATTGCAGCAAGACAGCCTTGCTCCTGTACTCGAATCCTCTCACTATGAAGGCCAACATACCATTTGCCTTCTTAACCGCCTGCTGCACCTGCATGCTCACCTTCAGCAACGGGTGCACGAGGACACCCAGGTCTTGTTGCACTTCCCCTTTTCCCAATCTATTGCTGTTCAGATAATAATCTGCCTTCCTGTTTTTGCCACCAAAGTGGATAACCTCTCATTTATCCACATTACACTGCATCAGCCATGCATTTGCCCAATCACTCAACCTGTCCAAATCATACTGGAGTTTCTCTGCATCCTCCTCACAGCACACACGCCTACCCAGCTTTGTGTCGTCTGCAAACTTGGAGATATTACATCGAGTTCCCTCGTCTAGATCACTAATATATATTATGAATAACTGGGGTCCTAGCACCGATCACTGCGGTACCCCACTAGTCACTGCCTGCCACTCGGAAAAAGACCCGTTTATTCCAATACTTTGCTTCCTGTCTGCCAACCAGTTCTCTATCCAAATCAATACCTTACCCCCAATCCCATGTGCTTTAACTTTGCACACTAATCTCTTATGCGGGACCTTATCGAAAGCCTTCTGAAAGTCCAAATACACCACATCCACTGGTTCTCCCTTATCTATTCTACCAGTTACATCCTCAAAAAATTCCAGTAGATTAGTCAAGCATGATTTACCCTTTGTAAATTCATGTTGACTTTGTCCGATCCTGTCACTGTTTTCCAAGTGCTCTGCTATTACATCTTTTATAATGGACTCTAGCATTTTCCCCACTACCGATGTCAGGCTTACCGATCTATAATTCCCTGTTTTCTCTCTACCACCTTTTTTAAATAGTGGGGTTACATTAGCTACCCTCCAATCCATGGGAACTGTTCCAGAGTCTATAGAATTTTGGAAGATGACCAGCAATGCATCTACTATTTCTAGGGCCACTTCCTTAAGTACCCTAGGATGTAGATTATCAGGCCCAGGGATTTATCGGCCTTCAATGCCATCAATTTCCCTAACACCATTTCCCTACAAATATTGATTTCATTTAGTTCCTCCCTCTCATTAGATCCTATGTTCCCCGATATCTCTGGGAGGTTATGTGTGTCCTCCTTTGTGAAGACAGAACCAAAGTATGTATTTAATTGGTCAGCCATTTCTTTGTTCCCCATTATAAATTCCCCTGATTCTGACTGCAAGGGACGTACGCTTGACTTCACCAATCTTTTTCTCTTCACATATCTATAGAAGCTTTTACAGTCAGTTTTTATGTTCCCTGAAAGCTTACTCTCATATTCTATTTTCCCCCTCTTAATTAATCCCTTTGTCCTCCTTTGCTGAATCCTAAACTGCTCCCAATCCTCAGATTTGCTGCTTTTTCTAGCCAATTTATGTGTCCTCTCCTTGGATCTTATGCTATCCCTAATTTCCCTTGTTAGCCACGGTTGAGTCACCTTTTTTGTTTTATTTTTATGCCAAACAGGGATGAACAAATTCTGTAGTTCATCCATGCGATCTTTAATGTTTGCCATTGCCTATCCACCGTCAACCCGTTAAGTAACGTTCCACAATCCATCCTAGCCAAATCGCGCCTCATACCATCGTAGTTTCCTTTATTTAAATTCAGGACCCTAGTCTCTGAGTCAACTACTTCACTCTCCATTTTAATGAAGAATTCTATCATATTATGATCGCTCCTCCCCAAGGGGCCTTGCACAACAAGATTGCTAATTAATCCTTTCTCATTACATAATACCCAGTCTAAGATGGCCTGATCTCTAGTTGGTTCCTCGACATATTGGTCCAGGAAACCATCCCGTATACACTCTAGGAATTCCTCCTCCACAGTATTGTTACTAATTTGGCAAGCAGCAAGGTTTTAGCTGGTTCACCTCCAGCAGTACCCTTGCGCACACTTGTACTTCCTGAAACCTTAGCTTTGCCAACCTTCAGCTATGTTCCCTGGACTTGGGTAAATGTTCATATGGGGGTTTGGCAGGGGAGGGAGAGAGTGTGCACTCGATCAGGAGCAAACAGCAACTTTACAGGTGGATGTAGATTTCTCAGTGGCTTGAATTACCGACTCTAAAACATAGAGATGGGCTTCTGTGTGTGTCTGACACCTGGCTGACCAAAAAACCATAGCTGCTTGTATTTCTGTTAAAATGGTCACAATGTAACGAAGGTATTTTGTTAACTGAATTGCTTCATTGCTCGAATCCTGACTTCTCAGCTATTTCAACTGAAGAAAACAAAATCAAATTAAAGTTCTTTCCCACACATTAGAGGCTGTAATTCACTTGGCTGTATTACCATTAAATGGTGCAAAACACAATGGCCTAGAAATTCAGTTGCGTTCGCCAGCCGCTAACGCCATAAGAGGGGTAGATTTGCAGCGCGAGGCACTTAGCGCCCGGGCGCAGAACGATCTGCGCCTGCGCCCAACTTCAGTTGACATTTAGCGCTGGCGCAAAGTGTTTGCGCCCGCTCAGCTGCGCGCGCAGCTTATGACGTCATTTCGTCGTGCAACGCTGTTTGTGCGCCCCAAACCGGAAATTCAGTGGCGCCCAGCCAATGTGGGTGTGGCGCTGTTAAGAACTGTGAAGTGGAACGCAACAGAGGCCCTGTGGGCCTCGGGGAGCACTAATTAAAGGGCACTTACACTGACCTATAAAGCCCAGCCATTTTGCTGCAATTACTTCAGTGCTTTGGATTTCTGGACAGAGACCAAGGAACAGAGCTTACTGATTTGGGACAACATAGGAGAGGTATTTTTGGCTTCTGGCCAGAGCTTGGAAATTTGAATCATTGTGATTTAACTGTTTGCAAGTTTATTATGGGGGCTGTATGGGGTTCCAACCCTCAGTTCCAGCATTATGTGCGAAGGGCTCGCAGACGCTGTGTGAGAGGGCCAGCCATGCCTAGACGCAGCGGGGCCATCAGGCGTCGGCAACGTAGGCCTTACCCACTCAGGGAATACCGGCAGCAGGTGTCCTATCTCACCATGACTGCCGCGCAGTGTGTTAAGAGGCTGCGCTTCAGAAGGGAGGTGGTTGCAGAGATCTGCCAGCTGCTTCACAGAGATCTGCGTCCACAGCTGATGTGCAGGACGTCTCTCTCGGTGGAAGTGAAGGTCACGGTGGCTCTGAACTTTTATGCAAGCGGCTCCTTCCAAGCCGCTGCTGGGGACATAGCGAACATCTCCCAGTTCGCCGCGCATCGCTGCATCCGGCAGGTCACCGATGCCCTTTTCGCGAGGAGACACCAATTCATCTCCTTCCCCATGACCCTAGAGAGGCAGGAGCAGCGTGCAGTCGGATTTGGCAGGATCGCGGACTTCCCCATGGTGCAGGGCGCCATTGACTGCAAGCATGTGGCTATGCGGGCACCTATCGACAATGCCGAGAATTACCGCAACCGGAAGGGCTACCATTCCCTCAATGTACAGCTGGTGTGTGACCACAGGCAGCGCATCCTAGCTGTCAATGCCCGCTTTCCAGGAAGCAGCCACGATGCATTTATCCTGCGCCGGACTACTGTGGCTGACATGTTCGAGGCACAGCCTCCACCAAGGGGATGGCTTATTGGGGATAAGGGCTACCCTTTGTGTACATGGCTCATGACCCTGCTCTGCGCGCCCAGGACCCCTGCTGAGGAGGCATACAACGAAAGCCATCAAGCCACAAGGAACATCATAGAGCAAACGATTGGCGTCCTCAAGCAACGGTTCCGCTGCCTGGATCGCTCCGGCGGATCTCTGCAGTATTCGCCGGATAGAGTCTCCCAGTTCGTCGTCGTTTGCTGCATGCTGCACAACCTGGCTATCTGCAGGACTCAGGCACTGCCACCTGACGTAGCACCACCACCTCAGGAGGACCATGAGGAGGAGGAGGAGGAGGAGGAGGAGGAGGAGGAGTACCAGCCCAGGAGGGAGCCACAAGGTCCAAGGGCCGTCCGCCAGCGGCTTATTGAACGACACTTCTAGGCCCCCTGTCAGGGAATGGATTGTGGCAATGAACGCACCTGAATGCAGCCGCTCTGCAAGCCCTCAGCCGCTTAACGCAACAACCACTGGAAACATGACACCTGGACAAGCTGAATAAATAAAAAGCTTTATTTAACAAACTCAGGGCCCTTCCCGCATGAAACAGAAAAACAGACAAGACCCCCAAAAAACAGTCACAAAAATATCTCACTCCCACAACCTGGGGAGGAATAACAAAACTTGCCCATCCAATTGGCCTTCATCCTCGGCCTTACCAAAATAAGCCCCCCCCACAACACAAACACCCCCATATAAAAAAAAACCGTTGCCAACACACTCTACTGGGTGTGCCGAGTAGGGCAAGTCCTTGTGCAGCCTTGTGCGGCCCCTGCCCGACCTGTTGCTCCGCCTCAACCTGGGCCCTGTGGGTGTTGCAAGGCTGGGGGAAGGCTCCTGAGGGGCAGAATGCGTGACGGCAGATGCCCTTGGGGGTCGGCCTAGACGAGGACCGGCCCTGGAGGGGCCGGCTGCTGACTGCTGCAGCTGTGGCTGGGCAGCATCAGTCTCTGCAGCAGCTCGTCGCACCTTGGCTGGGGGAGTTGCAGTGGCGGCTGCAGCAATGGGGGCAAGCTGGCTGATGCCAGGCGCTCGCTGGTCGCCAGAGACACTGGCACTCGGCCGGGCTGGCAGTGCAGCAAGCGCAGCAATCTGGTGGAGGCCAGACCGCTGTGCTGCAGCAGGGCGGCGGGTGCCCTGGCGATGCTTCCGCGACACAGCGAGTGTGGCAGAAGTGAGTGCCCGAACAGCCCTGGTCTGTGCCCGCATCAGATCAGTGAGTGTCTGCACGGCACCACTCATGAACTCGCGACTCGCGTCCTGCGCTGCCGCGAGTTGCTGGACACCCCTGTCCTGTGCTGCCGCGAGTTGGTCGACACCCCTGGCCTGTGCTGCCGCGAGTTGTTCGACACCCCTGGCCTGTGAGTCCCCGAAAGCGGCCACACTATGAGCCAGGGACTCAATGGCCTGAGGCAACTGTCCCACAACCCCCATGAACTCCTTGTGGCGGCGCTCAGAATCCGTAGACATTTCATCTAGGAGGCGCACCTCCTGGGCGAGGACCGTCTCCGGACTGGAGGCCGGACTCTCCCTCTGGGGAGAAGGCCGCCGTTCTGCCCGACCCTTCCCACGTGCCTGGATGCCACTGGGCCCAGGAACTACACCCCCCTGCAGCACTTCCCCCTGGCTCTCCTCCAGGCAAGACGTCTCCCCTCCATTGCCATCCCCTGGCGCGGATGAGGCTTCGCCCGATGTGCCGCCTTCCTGTTGGTCCTCGTCGTCCTCCTCTTCCGAGGGACTGGCACTCTCAGCTTCAAGGACCTGCTCCTCACCAGCTGAAAGCAGGAAGGCACAAGAGTAGCTTTAGAGTGAGGACAGGGCGTCAGCGAGGGAGGCATGAGTGGTGGCATTCAGCGCATTGGTCGGACAGTGGCAAAGGATGTAGATCTGATGCGCTAGGGGAACGAGAGAGGTCCAAACGGCCATGTCCTTACCATTGGGTCGCAGCACAGGGTCGGCATCTCCAATGGCAACAGGGCCAGTCACCCGGCCACGCATGAGTCGAGCCACGCTCTCCTCCAGCTCACTGAGCTCCTGGAACTGGGCACGGCCTCCCCCGGTGACATTCTGGCTCTTCAAATTCCGGGCCATCTTGGCCTGCAAGAGAAAGGACGGTCTCTAAGTACATTGTGGTGGCCTGTTGTTGTGTGCACTGCCTCCCATGGTGGAATAGCTTGGCCAGTGTGGTGGCCTGTTGTTGTGTGCACTGCCTCCCATGGTCGAATAGCTTGGCCAGTGTGTTAAGTGCAGAAAGTGCTATTGAGGATCATGCCAGTGCCATAGCTGCGGGAGGAGGGCTGGCCATTAGGCCTTTGAGGTCCCTTTGCCCATAATGTGAGGTGCACATGCAAGGATGAGGAGGACACTGGAAAGGGTACTCACCTTGACCATCCGAGTGAGGTCGTTGTACTTCTTGCGGCATTGGTCACCAGTCCTGGGGACATCGCTGTTGACTGACACCCTGTGGGCGATTTTCCTCCAGGCTCTCCTGTACTGCCTCCTGGGAGCCTTCTTGCCACTGTCCGGGCACAAGATCTCTTTGTACCTTTCCAACCCCCTAACCAGCACCCTCAAAGCATGCTGGGAGAAGCGCTGCACTCGTTCACGGGCCTTCTCCATGGCTTCAGGCGCTATTTGGGTCCACCAGCAGTGTTCAGGCCTAGCTGCAGGGCTCCACTATCCAGGGCGTGGCTGCAGACCAAGTCGACCCTTCCCCCTTTAAGAGCTGGCCGGCGTCAGGGTGTCTGCTGTCAATCAAAACATGACCGCACCTGCGCTGCGCCCGGCCTCGGCGTTATCAGTCCGCACCGCCGGCTTAGCGCCTAAAGATAGGAGTGCAACGCCAGTTTCAGCGCTCGCCCAAACTCTTGGCCAAATCTACTGAATTTCGGCGAACTGACCTGCACTTTCCGGCGGGCGGTAACTTTAGCGACCGCCCGACTTTACCGCCCCAAAAGTGGCTATACTGAATTTCTAGGCCAATTACTTTTTGCTGAATCCTTGTCCTACATTATACTACCAGTCAACTGGAACCACTTGCCTCTTTTTTTATATAAAGTTTGTAATGTATAACTTTTGGAAGTTTGTGCTGTGATGGGCGATGTGTGAATTTTGTGAGTGCTTATTGATGTTGCGCAGGAATCATTACAGTTAAAACTTTATTCAGAATTTTTAATGAGCAATTTTCAATACAGAACATCTTTAATGTATTCTGTCTGAAAAATTGAAGCTCTTGTGTTCCTGGGGCATGCCATATAACTGCTTCAACATCTCTTGTAGGTGGATCTGAACAAAATGTTCAAACACCTCTGCCTGTTCAGTGATTGAGATGGTACGTTCAGTTTGAATTTAATGGAAATTGATCAGGATGTGAACGTGGACCTGAAATTTAACTTCTATTAAAAATAATGGTAACTTAATGCTGCATCTCATTGTTTATTATAAATGGAAAACCCCTTCCCCCATTTATTGTGCACAAAGATCACAAAGAAAATACACTTGCATCTGAAATGCACTGGGGAGATATTCATGTCGCTACTGGAAAACCTGGCTCCTCCACACAATATGTAGATCTGATACAAGTGACATATTGAGGTCTCTGAATGGGCTATTGTTGCTATGTCAACATGATCTGAAGACAGAATCTTGGTTGTTCAAGCCTTTCTTATTTAAGAGTAAGCTAAAGGAATGGGCTTTATTGGAGTGTTTTTACTGCACTGCCTCAGGAGGAGGCCAACCAGATTTTAGAGCTTCTCCGAAATCCAGTCGCTGGGAGTGTTCTACTGGCTTGCTGTCTGTTAGTTGGGCGTATTCAAAGTATGTTTTAGCTGAAGAAGCACACTACAATGTGTAATGCACGTGAATTATATCTAATTTGTATCTTTGATCCAGATCTTCATATGTTGGGAGTAAATAGGTACGGTACATAAAAATTCTATGCTTGGAGCAGAAATCTACTTTGGCAGAATGGTTCACTTATCCAGCGATGACTTTTGCCAATGATGACGCTGTGTAGAAACCATTATGGTTTCAAGAATTTACTGTTAACATAAAAATAATTGATGCTGGTTTAACAATGGTTCAGTGAGAATTTTCCATTGTTTGCTGTCAGTTCAATCGTCGTTCCAGTGCAGCATCAACTTTAGATTTTGTTTGGTTGGGAACACTGCCCTTGTCTCATGATGTTAGTGTGTGCCCTCACACAAACTTCATCACTTTCTGCCTTACCAAACTCACTACTGTAGTTGATTTAAATCCCTGGTGCAGTATCCCATCTCTTGTTACTGTTGCTATCATCTCCCGTAATGCCTGCTGATATTAAAAGTCAATGTTAAAAGTCTCCTCAAGATACTAGGGGGGCTGATTTCATGCTGTTAATGCACCATGTGTGCCAGTTCTTTGGGGTATAATGGCAGGAAAAAGTGTCAGAAGCCGATGTAATGTGAATTTCTGCCACTTTTGTACATGGCTTGCATTTTTGGGGAGGAATATAATACGTAGAAATGATGTAATAATACTCGAATTCATTTTGAAGAGTGGAGCCAATGGAGGAATGCCAGGTAGGTCAGGCTACACGAGGTACCCTGTGACCACATGCGAGCTCCTGCATCTGCCAACTTAGTGAACATGTCTCGCTTTGTCAGATGATTAGTGCATTGGAGTGTCAGCTGTGGCACCCATGCCGCGGAGTCAGAAGGTTGAGGGCTCCAGGCCCACTCCAGTGCCATACTGAGGGAGTGCTGCACTGTCGGAGGTGCCGTCTATCGGATGAGACGTTAAACCGAGGCTCCGTCTGCTCTCTCAGGTGGATGTAAAAGATTCCATGGCACTGTTTTGAATATTTATCCCTCAATCAACATCACAAAAAACGATTACCTGGTCATTATCACATTGCTGTTTGTGGGAGTTTGCTGTGTGCAAATTGGCTGCTGCGTTTCCCACATTACAACAGTGACTACACTTCAAAAGGACTTCATTGGCTGTAAAGCACTTTGGGACGTCCGGTGGTCGTGAAAGGCGCTATATAAATGCAAGTATTTTTTAATGCAACTTTCAAGGTAGCTGTGACAGCACAGATGTGTGAAAACCTAACTAACCATTCCGCTGCATGGTTCTTCACACTGTATCTCGTGCTTTATGCCATACTACATGGCGGAAGGCATGCCAGGTTGATCAACAACCAGCAAAGCTCAACCAGCTGTACCTGTCAAGGTGCCACCAACCATATTTATCAGCATTGTCACACCTACCTGAGAGTGAACAGAGAACCATAGACAGTTACAGCACAGAAGGAGGATATTTGCTCCAAAATGTCTGTGCTGGAGCAATTCAGAACTAGTCTACTGCCATGTTGTCTTCCTCATAGCCTTGTATCTTTCTCTGCTTCAAATGTTTATCTACTCATCCCTTTAAAGATGCAGTGGTCTCTGACTCACCTGCTCCCTATGGCAAAGCACACATTGTCTAACAACTCGCGTGTAAAGTCATTTCTTCTAACCTCTTTAGTAGCCATTTAAAATTAATAGCCCCTAGTCATGGACTGCCAACTGTGCCACCGCATCTTTCAGCGTTTTTCCATTGAGTTTATACTTCCATTCCTTATTTTCTTCCCAAAATGCACTACCTCCCACTTTTCCCAATTTAAATTGCATCTGCCACTTGTCTGCGCATTCTGCTAATCTATCCATTTCCTCCTGAAGCCTCTAACAGTCTTCCTTGCTGTTTGTCAAATCCCCTATTTTTATGTAGTTAGCAAATTTCAATATCCTGCTCCTTTTATACCCAAGTCCAAATTGTCTTTGTATATCAAGAACAAGAGTGGACCTAGTCCTGGGGTACACCACTTGCAACCCTCTCGATCAGATCAACACTCATGGGGGTCACTTTACCTTTTGTTGATATTGTAAAACGGGCGATATCTGATCGGCCACCCATTATAGCAAATCAGGAGAGGTGTATAGCGGGTGGCTGATTGGTTTTACACTGCCACCAAAAGTTAAAATTATCCCCATTAATCCTGAACCCTTTGATTCATGTCCATCAACCAGATTTGAATTCACGCTGCTACATTTCCTCTTGCCCAAGACATCTCAATTGTTGTGACAAGCCTTCTGTGAGGCGTCTTATTGAACATCCACTTAGTCCCAAAATCAGTGATTACTTTTCTCAAAAAATTCTATGCAGAGCAGTTAGCTACTGTAAGGACATTTGTTGCTAACATGCATTACAGGGCTGGCATAGCCAGTGACAGTATTGGTCAGCTACAGCCTCAAGCCTGCCTCCCACTGCAGGTTTGTGACTTATGGGGATAATGCCATGGACTGGCAGAGAGCAAAGCCCCTCACAGCCACCTCCATTTCACTAGCCAGCAAACAGCATTACTTGCCTCCACCATGGGTTTCTTTTGTCTCCGTTTTTTGTTTCATGTTTTTATTCCTCGTCCTCTTTATTCTGGCATATGTTGCTAATGGGTTGAAGTATCTTGTAACGGCTTTCACAATTTTTGCCCCCCTATTCTGACACTTCCCTTTAATTGTCTTCATTTGCATGAATTTTATTACCTGTATTTTTCCACTCCCACCACTAGTGTACTCCCTGCACCTGCCCAAATCGGCACCAGGATCTGTGAGTAATTGTTATGCAAATAAACGAGTGACAAAATTGGAATGCTATTAGCACATTACCATTCAGGTGGGATTGGTACCACTTGTTCAACCATTCAGAACAGGTTTACACCAGTACACAAGAGAAGTAAAAAAAACAATTCGGAAGTCAAAGAGGAACTATGAAATTAAATTATCAAGGAACATAAAACAAAATAGTAAAATATTTTACAGGCACATCAACAATTAAAAAAAAAAGGAAGGAAAGTTGGGATGGGAATAGGGCCATTAAGGGATAGACAGGTAATGATAGAGAGATGGCAGAAATATTAAATAATTATTTTGCTTCAGTATTTACCAGGGAGATAGAACAGGTGGACATGACATTGGATGGTGCGATTAGTAATGAGAAGTGCATTTAAAATTAAAAAAGGGATATATTAAATAAACTAATCAAACTCAGAGGATAAAACCCCTGGTCCGGATGGATTGCATCCACACATTTTAAAAGAATCTAGGGAAGAGATAGCAGAGGCATTACTACGCATATTTAATAATTCGTTAGAAAAAGGTGTAGTGCCAGAGGACTGGTGGATAGCTAATGTAATACCAATATTTAACAAGGGGGATAGAACATGGCCAGCGAATTATAGACCAGTCAGCTTAACATCGGTGGTAGGAAAAATAATGGAATCCTTACTAAAGGAGAAAATAGAAGAACATCTAGAAACCAAAAACATAGTAATGAATAGTCCGCATGGATTTCAAAAGGGAAAGTCTTGCTTGACCAACCTCATTGAATTTTTTGAAGAGGTAACAGAGAGAGTAGACGATGGTAATGCAGTAGATGTAATTCATCTAGATTTTCAAAAGGTCTTCGATAATGTACCCCATAATAGACTGAGGAACAAGGTCAGAGAATACAGAGTCAGGGGACAAGTAGCAGAATGGATTGCTGGCTGGCTTCAAGACAGAAAGCAGAGAGATGGGGTAAAAGGTAGCTATTCACAGTGGCAGAAGGCGGGTCGTGGTGTTCCACAAAGATCAGTGCTGGGACCACTGCTGTTCACAATTTACATTAACGATTTAGACTTTGGAATCGAAAACACAATTTCTAAATTTGCGGATGACACCAAATTCAGGGGATAATCAATACTGAGGAGGACTGCAACAAATTACAGGAGGACATTAATAAACTTGCAGACTGGGCATATAATTGGTAAATGAAGTTCAACACTGATAAATGTGAGGCGTTACATTTTGGTAGGAAGAATAGGGAGGTCACATCACTTGGAGGGTGCGAGTCTAGGTGCGGTAGAGGAACAAAGGGATCTCGGAGTATAAATACACAAATCACTAAAAGTTGCAACACCGGTTAGCAAGGCTATATATTTAAAAAAAAAAAAACAAGCACTAGGGTTTATTTCTAGAGGTATAGAATTGAAAAGTAGGGAAGTTATGCAAAACCTGTATCGAACCTTCGTTAGACCACACTTGGAGTACTGCGTACAGTTCTGGTCGCCATATTATAAAAAAGATAGAGGGTGCAGAGAAGATTTACAAGTATGATACCAGAAATGCGAGGTTACACCTATCAGGAAAGGATGAACAGGCTGGGTCTCTTTTCTCTTGAAAAAAGAAGGCTGAGGGGTGACCTATTAGAGGTCTTTAAAATTATGAAAGGTTTTGATAGAGTAGATACAGAGAGAATGTTTCCACTTGTGGGGAAGAGCATAACTAGAGTCCATCAATATAAGATAGTCACCAAGAAATCCAATCGGGAATTCAGAAGAAACTTCTTTACCCAAAGAGTGGTGAGAATGTGGAACTCGCTACCACAGGGAGTGGTTGAAGCGATTAGTATAGATGCATTTAACAGGAGGCTAGAAAAGCATATGAGGGAGAAGGGAATAGAGGGGTATGCTGATCGATTTAGATGAGGAAAGACGGGAGGAGGCTCGAGTGGAGCATAAACGCCGGCATGGACTGGTTGGGCCGAATGGCCTGTTTCTGTGCCGTATATCCTGTGTAAAATCAGCCCCAGTAGTAAAAACAAGGGCAGTGTTTGCACGAATGCTTGTAGGGACCAGTCAGGTCAGAACTACATCTTGGTAGGGAACCTGGAGTGAACTACAGTAGAATTGGTTTCTGTACCAGCATGAAGTAGATCTGGGCAGTCCTACTGAATTTCTCTACATCTTAAAGCAGGTAATAGTTTCTATAGATTCTCTGAAAAATAATTTTGCAGTACGTTAGAGAATTAAAAGCACTGAAAACCTTCTCTGTCAGCTGTGGCTCAGTGGGTAACACTCCCACCTCTGAGTCAGAAGGTTGTGGATTCACAGTCCCACTCCAGAGACTTGAGCACAAAAATCTAGGCTGACACTCTGTAGCGTGCTGAGGGAGTGCTGCACTGTCGGAGGTGCCGTCTTTCCGATGAGATGTGAAACCGAGACCCTGTCTGGTCTCTCAGGTGAACACAAAAGATCCCATGGCATTGTTTTGAAGAAAAACAGGGGAGTTATCCCCGGTGTCCTGACCAATCTTTATCCCTCAGTCAACGTAACAAAAATAGATTATCTGGTCATTATCACATTGCTGTTTGTGGGAGCTTGCTGTGCGCAAATTGGTTGCTGCGTTTCCTGCATTACAACAGTGACTACACTCCAAAAAGTAGTTCATTGGCTGTAAAACGCTTTGGGACGTCCTGAGGTCATGAAAGGCGCTATATAAATGCAAGTCTTTTTTCTTTTTTAACATTTTTATTTGGAATTGTCCCTCAACTAGAGATTTGATGAAAAGGTTAAGAACAGGCCATTTCAAGACCAACAAATCAGCTTGTATTAACGAGATTAAAGGGAGTGACACTGCCTCGACATACTGAGAAATTGCCAGAGGTTAATGAGCATAAAAAAGCAGTGAAAGTGTCCTTGCTTTACAGCCCATGGGCTATGTTTGGGAGTGTGGTGGGAAGTAGCAGTGCCTGAAATATGGCCAATGCTCTCTAGGGCCAGGAGGAATTTATTTCACTGTTTCACCGTACTCCAAGTTTGGGGGTATTGTGCATGCATTGTGCTGTATTTTAGATTCTAAATTAAAATGTAAAGTGTGTGAAGGTTTTAAATTTGAAAGTGCAACTAGACAAGTTTTTGCTGAACATTTTATTGAAAGCAGGTGAAAGGATTTTCAATGGACTGACACATGTGTGAACAACAACAACAACTTGTATTTATATAGCGCATTTAATGTAGTAAAATGTCCCAAAGCGCTTTACAGGACTATTAAAAGACAAAAATTTGACACCGCGCCGCATAAGGAGATATTAGGGCAGATGACCAAAAGCTTAGTCAAAGAGGTAGGTTTTAAGAAGCGTCTTAAAGGAGGCAAGAGAGGTAGCGAGGCGGAGAGGTTTAGGCAGGGAATTCCAGAGCTTAGGGCCTAGGCAACAGAAGGCACGGCCACCAATGGTTGAACGATTATAATCAGGGATGCTCGAGTACAGAATTAGAGAAGCGCAGATATCTCTGGGGAATTGTGGGGCTGGAGGAGATTACAGAGATAAGGAGGGGCGAGGCCATGGAAGGATTTGAAAACAAGGATTAGAATTTTGAAATCGAGACGTTGCTTAACTGAGAGCCAATTTAGGTCAGCGAGCACAGGGGTGATGGGTGACCAGGACTTGGTGTGAGTTAGGACATGGGCAGCTGAGTTTTGGATGACCTCAGGTTTACATAGGGTAGAATGTGCGTGGTCAGCCAGGAGTGTCAACCCCTCTGCCTACACTCCCTGTATACTAAAATCAGTTTTGGTACTGTCTCCTGAAGATGATCATCAGCCTCCTTATGGAGTGCTTCCTGTCTCTCATGGTTTGTATTTCCCATTTGCTGCCAAACTGTGCGACTTTATCATCGAACGTCCTTCCTTGGAAGGAAATGTAGGTAACTCCAGACAAAATTCTACCTCCGAATTCCAATTTAGCAAATCGCATTCCATTCACATTCATTGTATAGCATTTGTTTCTTTCCTTCCTATTCTCTCCCGAGATTGGAGACTCGTGCTACGGTAAGACTTGCGGGGCATTGGCTGCATTCCTGCACTTCATACATGAGACAATAAGTGCGAACAAGGGCCCTGATTTTCGGCTTGTGTGGGGAATGGTCGGATTTCCCCGAATGTGGGGTTTCTGACACACATAAAAAAGTGTCAGCCAGCCCCACGCAATTTTCCCTCAATTAGCCAATTAATTCCCAGCATGTGGGAAGCCTTGCTAATTGTCTAAATCGAGTCAGAAATCCCCACAGTATGATGTCATCATTTGTGGTGCTTTCAAAGTGTCCAGCAAGCTTCTCCACCTCTGCAGGCTTCTCAACCACTCTTGCACAATGGCAGAGGAGCCTGCACCAGCGGCAGAGGCCAAGCTGTGGCCAAATTCAACGAGACGTCATTGCAGACCTTGGTGGATGGGGTAAGGGCCCACAGGGAGGTCCTCTACCTTCGCTCAGGGAGGAAGAGGCCTCCCAAAGAGTCCACAGCTGCCTGGATGGAGGTGGCAGCAGAGGTAAACTCTCTGGGTGTCACCTGTCGCACCTGGCTGCAGTGCAGGAAGCGCTTCCATGACCTTCACCGCACAGGGAAAGCAAGTACGAAGTTTCCATCACCCTCAACCTCATCCCCATTGCCTTTCCCCAACAGCACTCAGCTTCAGCAATCTCTTCTTCCACATCCCACTTCACAGTCACATCCATGCACCCTTACCCATTCCGTCCCTCTCTATGCTCACATTCACAGAACTATTCCACCATCCAGTCTTGCAAATAGTTTTAATGGCATCATTTTCCTGTACATAAAAAATCTGGTGCCAGCTGCTGCAGTTATGGCATCTGTCATTTGGCGAATGGGGATGTCACATAGAGGCCTTAGGATAACTTGCAGATGACTGCAAGCTGGTCAAAGTTGTTGGAAAGTGCAGGCATGGGCCAATGTCCATGGTCAGTTCAGAAGCAGTGAGGCTGCAGTGTTTGATGTATCAGACTACGCAAATCTGCCCAAGATGAGTGCGTTCCTTGCATTCCGCCCAGCAATGTTCTCGCGCACTGGTGCTGCTGGTTGGTGGGCCTCTGCAGGATGCTTGTTTCTGACCTCCACCACCTCCTCCACCACCTCCTCCTCCTCCTCCTCAGGATCATTCTCAGCATCATCCTCATCCGAGGCGGCTCTGTGAGGAGCCTCTTGGTCCTGTGGAATCTGCAAGCCACAACGCTGTGCCATGTTGTGAAGCACACAGCATACCACAACGATTTTGGAGACCCTGGCTGATGAGTACTGTAGGGCTCCACCTGATCTATCAAGGCATCTGAAGCGCATCTGCAGCAATCCAATGGTTTGCTCGATAATGCATCTGGTGGTAATGTGGCTGGATTTGTAGCGCTCCTCAGCTTCGCTGGCTGGTCTCCTCAACGGCGTCATTAGCCAAGAGCGCAGGGGATATCCCTTGTCTCCAAGCAGCCATCCTTGAAGTTCGTTTGGCGGACTGAATAGCGGAGGCACAGTAGATTCGCGCAGTATGAAGGAGTCATGGCAGCTGCCAGGGAACCTGGCACAAACATGCAAAATCACCACCTTGTGGTCACACACCAGCTGAACGTTAAGGGAGTGGAAGCCCTTGCGGTTGACAAAAACTCCTGGATTGCGGTGGGGTGCCCTAAGGGCCACGTGTGCAGTCAATGACGCCCTGCACCCTTGGAAAGTCTGCCAGCTGTGCGAATCCACGCGCTCGCGCCCTCACACTTACGCGATCCCGGGTGAAATGGATGTGATTGTGCGCGAGGGCAAAGAGGGCATTGGTTACCTGCATGATGCAAGTGTGTGCAGCCGCTTGTGAGATGCCGCTGACGTCTGCTGCTGATCCCTGGAAGGAGCCTGAGGCATAAAAGTTGAGTGCGGTGGTGACTTTGATGGCCACTGGCAAGTAGTGTGGACCTGGTGCTCTGGGCTCCAGGTCTTGCTGTAGCATTGCGCAGATGTCAGTCACAACCTCTCGCGAAAGTCGGAGCCGCCTCTGGCACTGCTGCTCAGTCATGCTGAGGTAGCTGACCCTGCGTCTGTAGACCCTGTTTGGAGGGTATCTCCTGCGCCGACGGCCTTCCATGCGCTGGCCATTTCTGGCCTGTGCTGCCTCAGGTGGGTAAGCCGCAGCCTGCTGCTCCTGCTGGTGCGGCTGGTGATGCTGTTGCTGGAGTTGCTCCAGCCTCCTCTGCTGTTGGAGATCCTCTAATGCCAGGAAGGGAAGGTACCAAAGGCCTCCCATGCTTCTGGCAGAAGCCTCGGTTGAGGAGGTCCTGAGTTAGAGTGGTGAAAGGGGCTTCCCAGGAGCTCACACTGGAGAAGTGTGTGAGGCTCCAACTTTCTACAGCTGCTTCTAAGGCTTCAAAAAGTTCTCCCAAGCCTTGATCAACAAGGTCCTGCAGCCTGCAAATGCTGCCTATTTAAATCTCTTCAGCCCTCAGCGACCTGCTGCTGCAAGCAAGCAAGCCAGCTGTTTTCACGCCAGCTCTCATCGGCGGGTTTCCCCGCAGGCGTGTTTCATGTGGGGAAAGCCCCAAAGTCGCAACGGCCCCGGAAAATCTTCCTTAACAAGGTGATCATTGGTGATTAGTGCTCCGACGAGCAGTCCCACCAGTGGCGGCCGGGACTGAAGCGGGTGTCAGGGAAACGGCGGTCCAAAAGTCGGACAGGGCAGGGAATCAGGCGGGGGGGTCCAGACCCGCTTTTTCCGCGATTTTCGGACCCCGGCCGTATGAAAAGCCGCCCGACGGCTGCCAGAAAATCGGGGCCAAGGTATTTATCTGTGGTGGGGCGGGGGCATCAAAATCAAACCTGATCCTGCCAAGTGCCAATTTGGGGCAGAATCCCAAAATGATTTCCCATCACCATCCCCCCCAGCTAAATGTAATACACAACAGCTGAGATCAGCCAACCAAGATGTTGAACCTGGGATGTTTTGGTCTGTTGGGCTCTCCTGACAGAATTGCTTTGAAGCACAGAATGCTTGTACTTTGAACCATGTCCTATTCCTGTCCATTAAACAGAATTCCTGATCCAACCATGCAATGTTTCCAACAGTTTTTAAAAAAAATCTAAAACATTTTGGGGGAGAAATTGGGTGAGTAGCGCCACCTGTTAGCGCCTAAAGAGGCAGCCAGTGACTGTAGCGCCACTGGCTGCGTCTCCCGCGATATTCAGTAGGGGCGCTAATGGTGGCGTTAGGCATTTGCGCTGCGCCGCCACCGATGACGTCATCGGTGTGCGCAGTGCCCCGTTCACGATATTTGGTAGCGAACGGCGCAGTTGCGCCGCTCGCTACCCGCACCCGGTTCACGGGGCCTTACTGTGCCGGCAGCGGCGCAAGTTAAGGTGGAGGTGCGGGGGGGGGGCCGCTTTTTCGGCGGCCGCCTGCCAGCACCTCCGTCGGGCCTCCTAACCACCCCCCCCCCCCCCCACCCCGCGGCATTGCCGGCTGTTTCCCGAGAGCCCGGCACTTCTCCTTGGTGCCGGGCTCATTTGCCGGCACTCGCGAGCGGGGATCGCGCTGTTGCAGGCACCTCCCCCTTAACAGTGGGAGGAAGGCCTGCAGTACCGCAGCGTGCCGTGCCGCAGCGTGTGGCGCTGCGGCACGTTGCGCTGCGATAATCAGTTTCAGCGCCCTAAGAGGGACGCGGAGCGCCTCGAGCCTCGCCCTGTCTCCCTCGAGGGGCACTGAAACTGAATTTCTGGCGATCGGTATTACTCCGATCACTGCGCTAAATCCTGCGCTCAGGCGACTTTTGCGCCACTTTGGCGCCCCAACCCAATTTCTAGGCCTAAGTCTAATTTTAACTTCTAAAGTTTACAGCACATTTTACAAATGAATGACTAGTGATTGAGTTCATGAGTGATGAAATGGACTGTGGGTCAAAGGTTGGTGAATTGGCTATGTTTTTATATGGAATTTCAAGAAATCCTGATTCAAGCACCACTTTTCTTAGACTATTTTTGTGTTTATTGGAGCACCGCTCATCATTAAACCTGAAGGTGGAAAGTTCTTGATGGAAATAATGCATGATTATAGATGGGACATGTGAATCTGATCATACGATTTTAAAATAACATCACGTGACACGGAACTCAATGCTTTTTGGAATCTTTACTTTGCAAGCTAGGCTGTAAGTTCTGCAGCCCCAATTTCCCAAGTCTGGCAGAAATGAAGTTCTGCTGGTTGGTGGTGCAGACTCATCTACACTGACAGCTTGGGATTGGCTGCACCATATTTTGCATTCAGAGTGTGCTAATTTGGATAGGCATATTGGTACAGGAAAAGTGGCCTGTAGCACACTCTGCTAGGGACTGCATGCAGAGTCTGTGTGCCTGCTGAGAGGCCAGACACGATGGCAGATGATGTGCCCAATGATTCCTTGCCTTTGCGGCTGAGGCTATAAACAAACTAAAGCTGGAGCTTGCGAACAATTAATCCACTAAGCAGCTCCCTATTAAGGTAACTACAAAGGAAGGAGGAACAGCACCTCATCTTCCGATTAGGCACTTTACAGCCTTCCGGACTCAATATCGAGTTCAACAACTTCAGATCATAACCTCGGCCCCTATTATATTTTTATATTTTTTATCCACACTTTTGGTTTGTGCCTTTTCCTTTTTTTTCTCCTCTCTCTCCCACATGGCAGCTGTCTTTCATTCTGCCAGCGCATTTCCCCCTTCATTTAGAGCCATTGTCTGTTTCTTTACCTATCCTATTACTATCTCATCTCACCTTGAATATCTCTTAATGTCTCTTCTTTCATCCCCTCCCCCATTTCCCAGCCCCCAAACTGCCTTTTGTTTCATTTCCTGCCTTTTCTCTCAGTTCTGTAGAAGGGTTTCGACCCGAAACGTTGACTCTATTTCTCTCTCCACGGATGTTGCCTGGCCTGAGTTTTTCCAGCATTTTATGTTGTTATTAAGGAAGGAGGACTGTTGGATGAATGCAAGAGGTTTTTGAAGCTGTATGTCAGAACGATCAAGAAAGTCATCAGAAGAACAGTAACTGCACTGGCCCAGGTTGTCAGTCTTGTCGGTCACTAAGTCTGGCAGTTCATGTTTTGGTGATTCATTATGGCATTTATTAAAGTACAATAATGCTTCTCAGCCAATTGAAATGAGAGAATACAGAATGTTGGTCACGTGTGTGTTGTGCTGTGTTTGCTCCTTTCCCATTGTGTTAGTTCTCCTGTAACCTGGCTTTATTATACCTGTTGACAACACGGGTGCACAGTCTACTTTCTGTTCCTACAGATCAATCTCATTATTTCGGACTTCAGGTTTTATCTTCTTTGTGTTAGGCTGTAATTCACTGAAATGTAGGTAGAGGGGCTGTGTCCGAGCAGATGGATTAAGTTTGTGCGAGCATGTGCTCCTATATACCGAACTCTTGTTCGTGAAGTTTGCCTGTGTCCAGGAATTATTTCTGTGTTCGACTGCTGAGTAGATGCAATAACATTTTGGAACTCACTGGAGTAGCTGACTTGTATATGGACAGACTTACCCATCCACATTCTCTCCTTCAGGTTGTTTACTTGTGTCCTTAAATTAAACATTAATGTACTTTAAAATTTAACTATTTCATCTTCTGTTTTCCACTACTAACATAGAACTTTTAGCATATTATTTCAACATCTGCACATTGTTCTGTATAGTCCCCTGGTGTTAGATGGTTCACACAAAGGATTTGCTTGTTACCCACTGTGTTGGCTGTTAGTTCATTCTCTGTGATTGTACTATAAATGTCTAATTTTGAAAAATATTACTGTAAATATAAAATTTTGTTCAGAATCGATATATCCATTTTGCACAGTAGTCAGTCATTCAGAAATAATAATGGATTATTTTACATGAATTTTACTGTTGCAATCAAAATACAGTCTAAGGAAAATAAAAGAGCCAAATTTACCAACCGCTATGAAACTCCTTTTACAAATAGTCTAACATAGTCTACATTCCAACTCAGTAAAAATGAAAACTCAGCAGTACAAACTGGCAACTATAATTGTACAGGACCAAAACACGATCTACACTTACAGCGGGGGGGGGTGGGGCGGTTGCTATTTTGGGTTTTCTCTCCCCCCGCCTTTTTTTTTTCTCTCTCCCACATGGCAGCTGTCTCTTATTCTACCAGTACATAGAAACATAGAAACTGGGAGCAGGAGTAGGCCATTCGGCCCTGCTCCACCATTCAACGAGATCATGGCTGATCATCCAAACCCTAGCACCCGGTCCCTACACCGACAGCCATCCCACCCAAGCCCTATCCCCGTAACCCCACATATTTAATCCCCCCTAACACTAAGGGCCAATTTTTATCATGGCCAATCAACCTAACCCGCACATCTTTGGACTGTGGGAGGAAACCGGAGCACCCGGAGAAAACCCACGCAAACACGGGGAGAATGTGCAAACTCCACACAGACAGTCACCCGAGGCCGGATTTGAACCCGGGTCCCTGTCGCTGTGAGGCAACAGTGCTAACCACTATGCCACCACACTTCACACCTAATCTGAGCCGCCTTTTGTCTCCACTAATCCTATTACCATCTCGTCTGGTTTTGAATACCTCTTAATGTCTCTTTACTTCTTTTGTTCTATTGCAGCCCTGCCTTCGATCTATTTTATTTCCTTTCCAGTTTTGAAAAAGGGTTCACCCGAAACATCGACTCTAATTTCTCTCCACGGATGTTGCCTGGCCTGCTGAGCTTTTCCAGCATTTTCTGTTGTTATTAAAGAATATAATTAATTACCTCTCATGGCTAGTGAGAAGTAGTACTGGCTAGTGTGACACTGAATTGTACAAGCCAGGAAAATGCCTGGTTCAATCACTGGTCTCTGCTGAGCTGGCTTCTCTCCGCTGGGATGTTGACATGGACACCACAGTTAGACTCAGCACCGTGGACAGTTTCTACTCCTGATCTCCATTCAGTGACCCTAACTGGGCAGTGTGCTTTTGCGGATTAAGGCCCATTGATTGAATAGGCAACCGACATTCTCTGTCTGGGCAAGATACCAAGTGCAAGTACTCCTGGGACTGTACTCCAGTGTAAGTCTTTATCCTCGGGACAAAACAAGGGAAAATTGCGGGTTGGGTGGATATAATTAGACCTAGGAATGTCTAATGAATTTTCCATTTAATCACTCCTTCCCATGAATTCAAATATTTGCTAATATTTGTACATGGGTTTATATTTCCAGACTGAAGCCCTATTAATTGCTATCTAGTGATCCCATAGGGATAGACTATGAACTTCACTTAGGGCGAGGAATAGAGAGAGGGGTCTCTGAAATATTTGGAAAAAGTGCACAGTGCAAATGCTATTCCTGTAAACCTTGGAATATTGCTTGAATTTTTTAATAGGTAAAGAAGATATGAGAAATATGCAGCAGGCAGTGATAGCATTTTGGACAAGTGGCAGCTGTACCTTGTGTGAGTGAGTTCAGGACATCATGAGCATCGATCTGACCAGGCCATGGATCTGGTTTTGGTGCTTAGAAATGTAACTATCAGCTGGGTTTCATCTAAATTCAGCCGTTGTTGATGTGTGTGTTGTTTTCGCTGACTTAGCCAAGTTGCTCATATTCTGAATAAATGTGTATTTTAATTTTATTTTTCTCGATGGGCTAATCTAAAATTTATTTTTGGATCAAAATCTCTCTCATTGCGTTTGATTGTGGTGATTGTCATTTAAAATGCATTTTACTTGATGCTTTGATCTGGACAGGATTAGTCATGTTGTGATTGATGACATCCATATTTATTCATCTAATTTCATTGAAAGTTGTGGGAGTTGGTGTCTGTGTGTGTGGTTTAGTAGTGTGTCTAAGTGCAGTCAGCAACTTCCTAATAAAAAATACCCACAGACTGCTTATTTTCTTGTTTCTGGAAGTATGATTTTTACCAACTGAGAACAATTGGACTTTCAAGCAACGATTACAATTTGGGCAGCGAAGGCCTGTTTAAGTGCCTTAATGCAAGTGGCTGAATTTGTTTGTGGGAATGATTAACTAATGATTGATTTTGTGGCTTCCCCAGCCCTAGCCTTTCCTATCGGTATTGCAGTAATGAATATCCGTGCACGACCTGCAATTGAACTTAACTGGTCGGAGCAGCTGCCCCTAACTAGCCCGGATTTCAGTTGACCTGATTTACTCGGAGAACCACTGGGAATCCCAGCTCTGCTGTGGTTGTTCTGCATGTTTGTTGCTCAACTTCATCACTCCATTGTTAGAATTCTTCAGAAAACATTCACCATGTTGGGCAAGATTTATGGGGTTTGAAAACTGGAAATGTTTCAGTATTCAAAGAATTGATGTTATAACTTAAAGGATTGTCAGCAATAACGTTTTAAAATGCAGCTGGCGCACGCGTAAATGTGCTGTATTTACAGGAGCAGCAACAGCTTGCACTTGTACAGCACTTTAATGTAAAAGAACATCCTCCGGCACGTCACAGAGGTGTAATCTGACAAATAGAACCGAGCCAAAGGAGGCGGTATTAGGAGGGGTGATCAAAAGTTAGGTGGAAAAAGTGGGTTTGAAGGAGGGTCCTAAAGGAGGGCGTGGAGGAAGTGCTGAGCTTGGGACCTAGATGACTGGAGGAACGGCTGCCACTGGTGGGCCGAAGGGGATACACGAGGCCATAGATGGAGGAAAGTAGAGTTTGGAGGGGGATCGTAGGGCTAGGGGGGAATTCAAGATGGAGAGCGGCGAGGCCATGAAGATCAGTAAGAACAGGAGTGACGGGCGAGCTGGTCTTAATTCAGTATAGGCTATTGGCGACAGAGCTGAATGAGCTGAAGTTTACGGAGGGTACATTGGCTCCCCGTTAAGCAACGCCTTGACTTTAAAATTCTCATCTTTGTTTTCAAACCCCTCCATAGCCTCGCCCCTCCCGATCTCTTTAATCTCCTCCAGCCCCACAACCCCCTGAGATATCTGTGCTCCTCTAATTCTGCCCTCTTGAGCATTCCTGATTATAGTCGCTCAACCATTGGTGGCCGTGCCTTCAGTTGCCTAGGGCCTAAGCGCTGGAATTCCCTGCCTAAACCTCTCTACCTCTCTTTCCTCCTTTTAAGACGCTCCTTAAAATCTACCTCCTTGACCAAGCTTTTGGCCACCTGCCCTAATTTCTCCTTATGTGGCTCGGTGTCAAATTTTTGTCTTATAATATTCCTGTGAAGCGCCTTGGGACGTTTTACTATGTTAAAGGTGCTATATAAATACAAGTTGTAGTTGTTATTTTGGTGGAGGTTGGAAGGCATCGAAATAGTCCAGTCCAGAGGTGACAAAGGCATCGATGAGGGTTTCAGCAGCAACGGAGGTTGGCGACACATAGACTAAATTTTCAGTGTAGACCTATGGGACTGTTGTGTGCACACAAGCAGGTGTGTCAAATTATAGTGTATGCATCCTGTTGGCTTGTGATCTGTACACACTAACCCTGTGTGTGTGTGTGTGTGGTATTTGCATACTCTAGACCTGAGTAACTGTGTGTGCACTATTGTTCTGTGAAACATCGCAATTAATTTATTTTAGCTGCAGTTATGCTTTATAAATATGGTTTATTTGGGGCTGTACCTCTTCTCTAAAGTGTTAAGACAATGCCGATATGTGTGTGGAGGTGGGTGTGTCCGTATGTTTCCCAGAGGTATTTGTGTTTTTTTCCTTTTTTGTAACACAGCTGTTCAGGTGCTCTGTAGTTTGATTATGAGGACATGTTATAAGCTAATTGGTATTATTTTCTTAATGCGGCCCTTCCAAAAGGCAATCTGGTTTTCTGGCATGTCCTTCTGTTCCGTTTTTATATTGATTTATTAAAAAAAATGTACAGGGCAATATCTGCAGTAAAACTGAAGACTGAAGTTAACCATCCATTAAAAGTGTAAAAATTGAATCCCTCTGGTTTTACCTCCCAATAATGGAGATGGATGCTACAGACCTGGAAACGGCACAATGCAAGCAAAGCCAATGTTGTTTCATACGAGAGGGCTATTTTGAAGGATCTTTGGGGCATGTGAAGGTATACGTTCTGATAGATGGGCGGAATTGGTCAAACCCTTGATTGGTAGATTGGGCAGCCATCCATAACGCAGGATCTACGGCCACGCAAAAATGTGGCACAGATTTAAACAGGTTAAAGAAGCTCCCACTTCCTAAGTTTAAAATTTTGACTGGCACACGATTTCCCAACATTAGTGGGTCTATTACATGGAGTGATTCAACCACCTATATCAGATGTCCAGAGTTGTCAGGAGATGAGCTATATAGGCAGGTTCTTTAAAACAGCCCAGTAAGAAGTGTCGCTGAACAATTTTCAGGGTACTCCTGCACCATTTTTTCATATTTTTCTTCTGCTATTAGGTTTTTGGGGGTCTTTGTGACTGTTGTTCTGCAGCTGCCTTTTTTCCCTGCACAATGAAAATCTCCTTTTTGGAGAAAGAAGAGATGCCGGGATGATCAACAGCTGGGACAGCTGCACCGATCAAGATGCCAACCATATTTTCTGGGCCTGACACACCTACCTGCTGTACTGGCTCCAGGTGAGCAGAGAGCCAAATGCAGAGCTTTGCCCTTTTTGCTGCAAGGATGCCTGTAATTAAATTGCACGATAGAGCGGCAATAACCAGTGACAGTAACAGTCAGATGCAGCATCAAGTGTGGCACCACCTCCTTCCAGGCATGTTAGTGTTGACTTATGGTGTTGGCACTCTTAAGTGGTAAACAAGGTTAACCTCCTTACAACCATATCTGGTATGGGGGGTGGGGGGGGAAGGGGGGTCGAGAGCTTGCCTGCAGACTCCACATTAATTTACCTTTCACTCCATTTTTGCCTGTCATTTCTTTCCCCTGTCTCCCTTCTGAACCTTTTAGAATGCTGCACAAGTTTTGTCCCCTCCCCCATCTGGAACCGGCCAGATGGGATGCGTGGCATTTTCTGATCCCTATCTGCCATTTAGTTTTTTAATTATCCGTACCCTTTTAAAATTTCATAGGAGATTTTCTGTCTGGCCCGCGTCTCCCCCCCGCCCCCAAACTTTGGGCTACCTGCCTGTACAAGGCCAAAGTTGCACATGCAGTTAAGAGTAATTATGCTAATAAGCTGACGACAGAAAATGATATGCAATTAGCACTTTTGGTCAGATTTGCACTCATTTCTGTCCATGAGCATTAAACTATGCCCAGGTGTGAAAATTTAAGCTTTCAGGCCCAGTTTTTTCCAGAATTTTAGGTTCATAAATTGCTACTATTTTAGATCACCTGTGATGGTGGCAGAAATAGTTCAGATAAAGATGATGTTTTGGAACTTTTCAGCTGTTCTGTTCTGCAGAAAAGACTATTATATGAATGTTGCATTTTTTTGTATCTCCAGAAATATTTCTCTTTCCAGATTGTAACAGGCTTCCACTTCTGTCACCACCTTTGTCTACTGAACCCCCATCACTGGTGTGGTTGGGTTGGCATGTGATGTTTCTATTTTTGTGCTTCCTTTTCCTTCCATTCACCTCTCCATTGGTTGACCTAAGTCATTGTGTGATCCATCATTTGGTGGCAATTTTTTGGTGCACAAGATATTTGTTGAAATATTTTCCACTCTATACACTGAAGATGTTTACACAGTAAAAAGCTTCTGGCTCTTCCCTGAAGACACTCTCTTAGATCAAGGCTACGGGAAGTGTTCTCATTGGGAGAATTGGCGAGCCTGGGGGTTTTCCAGCTTTTCAATTCATTTGCTGCTGGGCATTGCTGAACTTTCACTTCAGTGAAGGCACCCATTATCTTTTTCAATTTTGAGACAATGTGGAAGGCAATGATAACTAAAAATCCCAGTTTGCCTCAAGGTTTTGTATTCATGGCATTACGGTTTGATAAGTGAAGTATTGGCAGCTCACTAGGTCCAAGTTTCTGAAGGATCATACAACAGTAAGTGCCTAATTTTAAAAGTCAAAATAGAGGAATTGTACTTTCCACAGGCTTTTGTTCAGAAGAGTGAAAAAATTACAATGTAATCTTTTTAAAGCCTTTTGGTGACTGTAGCATCTGAAGAAGGGAATTAGTGGGATGATTGTGTTAGGCAAAAATGCACTGTAAGCACTTTTTGTGGTGTGTGCTTTCCTTCACTCTGTGTGTGCGCGCTTCTGAATATTTACTTTGGGATATTCCTATTAATACCCATTTAACATGTCTTAGGCATGGCATAAAGCTATTAGTAGATGTTTTTCCAGAGTTAGCAGCTTTTTAAAATTATATGGGTGGCATTTTTTTTTCTTCTGGTTAGGAATCAGGCATTCACCTATTTAAGTTACCATTAGAAAACAACCTGAAAACCGATGTAGCTTGCCTGTCGGGGTCCTTACCAATTATGCCCCATGCCAAGGACCACAGGCACATCCGGGGGCTGCCAGTAGTGACCACAGTTGTTTTATGGAGCCAGGAAAAGCATCCCTGCTCCTTCCAACTCCACAAAATTCAAACATTTTAAAAGATGTTGGGCCGTTTTTGAACTTGTTGCCAAGAACTGTTGGTTGGTCTTCTCGAGACCCAGAAATACCAGCCAAAGGTGTGAATCAAATTTACTCATCCGGGCCGTAAATGAACGCAGAAGCCTCATTTCAATATGGGGAAAAAAAGGCCCTGACCAATTTAGCAGTGGCCCGCATGCCCGTGCAGATTGAGCGCAGAGCGCAGACCTCTGACCTGCTAAATTGGATCTCCGTGCGTCTGTTTTAGGCCCATACAGCAGGCGCAACAATGTTAAATTTAGATTCTGTGGTGTCTAAAAGCCAAACTCAGAACAGCAGTCCTACCTCATGAATGTGAATCTTCATTTCTCAACCAGCCCCTCACCCTCTTTAAATACAACAAATTGGTGTGGAGTCGCTTGCAGTTTGTTCTGTGGGCTGTGATAAAAGGAAGCTGCTATTACACGGCCCCTTTTATTGAGTTTGGATTCTAGAGACCAGCATTGCTGGGCTGGATTCAGTGTGTTTGCACTAAATCTGCTGCCGTTATCCTGGTGCTAGAATTATAGACCCAGTATTTTTTTGGGGGGGATTTATGATTTTGTTGCCAGGATAAAGAAATCAGATTTATTGATGTCGATGCAGGAGGCTGGCTCATGATCGCTGGAATACAAAATTGGCAGAGGAGAAACTTTCATCCCATCCCATCAGACTGAGATAGATATGGATTCAGGTGCATGAAGTTAAAGGACATTCTAACCCACCATTAGCTGGTGTGTACAGTAACATAGGTTTGGCAACTTGCTAAAAGATGCAGGAATGCTGTAAGTTGATGGTGAGCATTATTATAATCTCACCATTGCTTAGTCCAGAATGCATCAAACATTGCCATGTGACTGTTCTGTTCAATGAAGGTATCAGTTGAAAGCTGCTAGATTGTGTTTCTGGTTGGGTGAAGAGAGATGGCTGTTTGTTTTAAATGTTTGACTGGAGGTCAGAGTTCACAACTTCGTTAATTAAATTGGTTAATATATGGGATGCTTATCAGTTATCCTTATTTTTCAATTTCAAAAGCAGAGTTTAATAGTTTGATGTCTTTTACCCTTTGCCAACACCAGAAATAAATTAGATACTGAAACAACTTCTTCCCTTCAGTAAAAAGGAGCCCTGAAGGAGCATGTTTGTTGGAGCATGAGCCTCCTCTTTATGGTTCTAGATTTAGACTGGTGTTAAATTTATCAGCAAAGCAAAAATAAAAATAGTTTGACAGTGTTAAATAAATGGCTTTGAATAATCAGAACTACCAACCCTTCTGCACAACCTGATCTGGCCCGTTCCTGTTTTTTCATCTATTTTGCTTCTTCACACTTCAAGCTGCAATTACTTGTTGTTAAGTTGCCTCCATGTTTCCTGATATACTGTATGTTCAGCAGTGTTGGGTTTACACCTCCATTTTCCCCATATTTGAATCCCTGATCTCGGCTGAGCAATTGCCGGAGATGTGAATGGGGTTCAGATTCTTCCGTGGAGCAAAAAAAAAAGGGCGATGCATAAGCCTGGGCTCTCCATGCTAGGTCTTTGCTAGCAGATATTTGGGAACAAGTCACTTGCCTACATAATCTCTTAAAGCAGGAAATGGTGTGTGTTGTGGGGCTCTTAAAGGGAAGAGGAGAAATAATATTTAAGAAAGAGACAAAAAACCAAGTGTGAAAACCATGATTTATTTTGGAACAGGAATTGCACTTCTTCTCTTTGTATAATTGCCTATCTCTTGTTAAAAGTAACCACATTTTGACAATGTATTGTTCCTGGATTCTGCATGTATTGGAAATGGTGACTCAATTTCTTTGTAAAAGACTGAGTAACTCCCACAAATTCCATGTACTAGAACGAAAGGAGCTGTACTACTCATTAGAGATGTGGAACACTTGTACCGATTCTGTTTAAACAAGGACTGTTTTCCAAGAACACCTTTGTGCAGTGGGGTGTTGGACTGTTGGGAGTCCATTGACTTGTTTAGTCATTAATGGGTTCCAATATGTTGACAGTCACATCACTTTGTGTACAGTGACTTGCATTAAGGTGCTACTCCTGTAACACAATTTTATCTTCAGGTATAAAATGCTTATATTCGAGTTTATACAGGTATTGCTATAAGGCCTGCCAGAAACCCAAATGCTAAGAGCATGCGATTTCTATGTCTAAAAGTGATTTGCATAATGATCCACAATTCGAGATGCAAACTCTACTGGGTCCAGGGATGATGCCACCAGTAGGAGACAAAAGTTGCATGCAAGTCAAATTTAAGGGGATGAGGACAATTAAAGGGGAGTGTCATAAGGAAGGGGACAAACATTTAGAAAGCCTCTGAAGTGCATTAAAAAGCATCTAAACCCATCAGCAACCTTTGCCACAGCTGAAGGGGCTTGGGGTTCCGAAGTGGCAGGCTAGGATGAAGGGAAAGGGACCCACAGGCGCAGGCCTGAGTCTGCAGGCAAGTGATGCTGCAGGCCAGCACTTGGCTTCTTTGATGACTATTGAAGTCAAGGTGGTGCTGCATCAGATGTTTGTAAGGGGTTTTCCTCTCTGCCACTCTACAGCACAATCCCATAGGCCTGCAAGAAGGTGCTACCAAGTTTCAAGTCACAGCTGACTGTCCCTCCACATGTACAAGCTGAAGGGGAAAGTGAGCAAAGGACAAGCATGTCTGATCCGTGACAGATAAAAGCCTGGCCTTGGGCATTGTGAGCATGCGAGAATGGAGGCAGGTTTTAACAGACAGGTACCTGATGGGGCTGAATATCAATTGTAATAAGTAATCTCTGCTACTTGTATGTACCTGACTTGAGTAATCTGTGCATTTGACTGACTGACTGCTGTGTGTGTTCCAGCCAACTTTCTCATTTTATCTGGTTTCTATTACTTCTCCGATCCCCACCCCTCTCTTCAGGGCTCCTACACTCTTCCAGATTGAGAGATTGCCAAATGGTCTACTCCTAGAGTTTCACCCAAGCCAATCTTGAGTTGGTTCTTGCATTTTTTTTAACCCCTCCTTTTCCTAGGCAGGCCTATCCTTCTGGAATCTTATCCACGGTCATTCTTCATGCATCAGTAGGCTAGTCAATAGAAGCCAAGCCTGATACAGCCTTGCCCATGGGCACGCCAGAACAGGAGCAGGCCATTCAGCCCCTTGAGCTTGTCCCGCCATTTAACTAGATAATGGCTGATCTGTATTTTAACTCCATCTATCTGCCTTAGTTACATAACCCTTAATACCCTTGCCTAACAAAAATCTATCGATATAAGTTTTGACGTTTTCAATTGACCCAGCCTCAACAACTTTTTTGTTATTCGTTCACGGGATGTAGGCGTCGCTGGCAAGGCCAGCATTTATTGCCCAACCCTAGTTGCCCTTGAGAAGGTGATGATGAGCTGCCTTCTTGAACCGCTGCAGTCCGTGTGGTGAAGGTACTTTCACAGTGCTGTTAGGGAGGGAGTTCCAGGATTTTGACCCAGTGACGATGAAGGAACGGTGATATACTTCCAAGTCAGGATGGTGTGTGACTTGGAGGGGAACTTGCAGGTGATAGTGTTCCCATGCACCTGCTGCCCTTGTCCTTCTAGGTGGTAGAGGTTGTGGGTTTCGGAGGTGCTGCTGAAGAAGCCTTGGCGAGTTGCTGCAGTGCATCTTGTAGATGGTACACACTGCAACCACGGTGCGCCGGTGGTGCATGGAGTGCCAATCAAGCGGGCTGCTTTGTCCTGGACGGTGTCGAGTTTCTTGCGTGTTGTTGGAGCTGCACTCATCCAGGCAAGTGGAGAGTATTCCATCACACTCCTGACTTGTGCTTTGTAGATGGTGGAAAGACTTTGGGGAGTCAGGAGGTGAGACACTTGCTGCAGAATATCCAGCCTTTGATCTGCTCTTGTAGCCACAGTATTTATGTGGCTGATCCAGTGAAGTTTGTGGTCAGTGGTGACCCCCAGGATGTTGATGGTGGGGGATTTGGCGATGGCGACCCATTGAATGTCCAGGGGAGGTGGTTAGATGTTTGGAGGAGGAGGAGCGAGTTCCAGATTTCCACGACCCCTTGTGTGAGCGAGTGCTTTCTGACCTCGCCCCTAAACAGCCGAGCTCTCGTGTTCTGGTTATTCCTGTTTGTCCTGGACTCCCCAACCAGAGGAAATAGTTTCGCTCTCGCTCTCGCTCTCTCTCTCTCGCGCTCTCGCTCTCGCTCTCCCTCGTTCTCTCTCTCTCGCGCTCTCTCTCTCTCGCGCTCTCTCGCTCGCTCTCGCTCTCGCTCGCTCTCGCGCTCTCTCTCCCTATTCTGTCAAATCCTTTATTCATCTTAAACACCTCAATTCGTTCACCCCTTCATTTTCTATACTCAAGGAATACAAGCCTAGTCTATGCAGCCTGTCCTCCTAATTTAGCCCTTTAGCCCCGGTATCAGTCTGGTGAATCTGCACCGCACCCGCTCCAAGCCTTCCTGAGGTGTAGTGCCCAGAACTGAATGCCGTACTCCAGATGGGGTCTACGGGGGCCAGGGATTGAATGTCGAGCATGACTTCACCTATTGCCTCAATCTGATCCTGCAATTGGCTTCAGCCAGGTCGGGAGAGGAAAATCACCCTGGCTGCTCATTCCTGATTGTTGTTTAGTAACCCCTGCTAGCAAGTACATGTGTGATAATGCAGGCAGTGGTTGATTAGCCTGTTGATGCTCATTATCTGTGCTCATACATGAAGAATGGCTACTTGAGTGAGCCATCTGCTGTCTGTTCACAGAATGGTTGATCAGGTCTCTTTGGGATGAAGGTGGCTCAAAGATGACACGTCTGGTGATGGAAATTTGGAGCCAAGTTAACCCTCAGTAATCCAATCCCTGAACCAGACAGGCCCATAGCACTCCAGGGGACTGTTGGTGACTGAGCAGCCAGACTGACTGACTAATGTAACCACTTGGCTTTAGTTAACCCTGCAAGCCAACTCCCTAACCATTGGAGTGGTCCTGACGGGACAAGCAACAGAAAGTACACCATTGCTGTGTGCTGGTAGACTGAATAGTTTCAGCTGGTTAATCTTCAGCCATATTCCTACACACGCTTGTGGGTTCCATAAGCCTGGGATCTGCGAACCTGTGCTTAATTTCTCTATGGGAGAGGGAGCGTGCATTCCATATCAGGCAAACGGGAGCGCTACCTGTGTGGATTGGTTTGGAAACTCTGAAAAACATGCCCACCTGTCAAATACCTGGCTAACCAGCATTGGTTTTAAACCCAAGGAAGGTTTCACACAAGTCTGTTCAGTGGCCAGTGGTGATAATTGTTTACAGATTCATCTTGAATACATTTTTCAAGTGATGAATGTTTTCTAGGTGTCATAACCACAAAAGATTATTTCTTTTAAGTTTTTAAAAGTTGTTTTTCTGTTCTATCCAATGCTTCCCCTCAAACTCTTATTACAGAACCTTCACAGTCTTTATAAAATAACTGAATTTTAGGAACCTTCGCTCTTTGAGGAAATTATGCCCCTTTATTGAAATGGACAGATATAATTTAGTGCTGGTTATTACTTCTAGGCGTCACCTAAAGTGAAACAGTTTAAAGAGAATATAGCTCCGTGTTATTTGTGTGTGCTTTGAAGACTAAAAATGAGTTTGAATTCATGTTAAATCTTGCAAGATAATTCCATACCATTGAGAAACATATCAATGTAAAAAGAAAAGCATAATAGCCAGAGGCAGCAAAACTCTGGTTTCAACCCTCTAATGAAGATTGTTTTGAAAGAATGCAGTCAGTCCTGAATGCATCTCACCTCAGCCAATGAATCGCATGGAGTCTGCTGCTTCCAGCGTTAATCTCTTTCTAGTTGGTCACTTTGTCTGCAGTGTCATTCTATCACGCTCTGCTTGGGAAGATGAAACTGAACTGTCGGTCCTTGAACCTGCTGGTGCAGTCAAAGGAACGTTTGGCTGGAGCATGGTCTTTCACAGAATCACAGAAACCCCACAGTGCAGATAGAGGCCATTTCGGCCCATCGAGCCTGCACCGACACATATCCCACCCGATCCCCGTAACCCCTCGTATTTAATCCCCCTAACACGAAGGGTCAATTTATCATAGCCAATCAACCTAACCCGCACATCTTTGGACTGTGGGAGGAAACCGGAGCACCCGGAGGAAACCCACGCAAACACGGGGAGAATGTGCAAACTCCACACAGACAGTCGCCCGAGGCCAGATTCGAACCCAGGTCCCTGGCGCTGTGAGGCAACAGTGCTAACCACTATGCCACCGTGTCTTTACTCTTATATAGGATTTTTTATTACCTTGTAAATTGTATTAATGTGTTCTGACTGCTATTTCTCGTAAATTATGGGTAATCACTTAAACTTGCAGTGATTGTGAATAATCTTTAATTGCTCAGTGTGAGTATCATCACCCGTCGGTTGTGTGGACTAAACTTGATATCTCTCATGACCGCTGCCGTCGGGGGAGCAATGACCTTAAATCTGCCTTCACCAAGTCCACACAGTACACATTAAAGAACTCACTGGGGAGTGATTCCAAGGCTGCAGTCTGATTGTTATTTTCATGGCCCCTCCGATTATTGAATTGTAAGCTGCCCAACCGAACGTATTGCTCTGTTCTTTGCATGTTACGTGAGCCAAAGGGAGGCAGCTACACTATCGCCTGACTAGAGTGAAAAATAGGAAGATGCCACTGGCTGATTGGTTGAGAGTAGCAAACCCAGCTGGCAATTCATGTTGTCAGCCAGCTGTCTCCCATGTTTACTAAGCCCCCAGTTTGAAATAACTGCATGGCAGCTCCTCATGCCCTTCAGTCTGTCTTGCACGCTGCCTTGATCTTGATCTTGACACAGGTGGAGCGGGAAACTATTTGGGGAATCGAGGTTGAATTGAAAATGCCCAGAGACCTGCAAGGCAATATGATCTTCTGAACTATAATGAAAAATAAACAATATTCTATACACCTGTCCTGAAATACGTTCACACTTGTCATTGTGCTTGAAGTTTTTTCATGCAGATTATTAAATTTTGGGGAAAATACCCTTCAATCACTTAAAAATACAGACAGAGTTCGCTGATAAATGGAAATGTACAAAATAATAAGTTCCTAGGTAGCTTGTAAGATCTTCTTTTGAATTTTAAAACTTGAGTGTCCACCGCTTCCTGTTTAAAATACAAACTCGTGTGACTATAAAGATTCCACATTCCACCTTTAGTTGGACACTTTTGAATGGAGTGTACGCTAAAACTCCATTTCACTGCTTGATCTATCATTTCTTCAGCTGCCACGCTAGGATACGCTTGTTTTGTGTGGGTCCATGGTTCTTTTTCCATTGGTCAGTCTGAATCCCGGTGCTCGATGTACCTCTGTCTGCTTCAATTGGAATCGGAGAAATCCAGGAATAGTTGGAAAATCTAATTTGCGGGTTCTCAAATTCATGAGTTGACCTGCACAAGAAACGGATTGACGGTGATGATTGCTGCAGGTCTGGTTCAGTTGAGCTTCACCTTGGAATGCGGATTATTATGGTGAATAAAGGTGGACTGGGCCTCCTGTATACAACGGTCTGTAGACATTATAGCATAAAGCCTGTTATAGGGGTGGTGCAGACAAGGCTTATTTTGTAAGGGTTCTCCGTTTAAACGAGGAATTCCTAATCTATGCATTATGTTAGAGGTTGCTATAGGAAGGAAAGCTCTAGTGGGAGGCTGTTGCATTCAACAAATAAAAGAGCTTAAATTACATCTAATATTAAAGTGGAATAACTCTACAGTGAGTATCATCATGACCTAACCTAGAATTTCTCTCACTTGAACAAAAAATTCATTTCTCTGATCAAGAACTTGAAAATAAATGCCATTCAGGACCAGGCTGAGACTTGAACAAACACATTTTTAGAAATGCAGGACTGATCGAAAGCCAGTCTCATTCTCCAGAAAATACAATAATGCTATTCTTGTCCAAAGTATTTGTTTTGCACCGTGTTTTCATATTCTAGACGTTGTCAAGTGCTTTTTTATATGTCACTGAGGCAAATATATCCCAGGCCAAGTCACCACTATAAGGAGGTAAAGGGGAAAAAGGAACAAAAGTTGGAAGGAAAAACTGATAATGGGGGCAGTGTTGGAAACAACAGGTTTAATCTCTGCCAAAACCCAGAAGCACTGAGGCCAATTATATTGTCCTGTTTGATATCTGCTAAAGAACAAGGCAAAGAAAGACTTGCATTTATATAGCACCTTTCACAACCACCAGATGTCTCAAAGCACTTTACAGCCAATGCAATACTCTTTGGAGCGTAGTCACTGTTGTAACATTTAAAGAGCTAGAGACGAGAAAAGTACATCCTGCTGTGCATGCCCTAGTTCTGTGAAATTGCAGGTATGTCAGTTATGATTGAAATTAAATCTTCATTCCTTATTGAAGAGATTTGGGTCCAATATATGTTTGAAGGCCTTTTCTCCAGTGTATATGTTAAGGTAACTTACTACAGTTTAAATCTTTATTGTATTGACCTAGAGCTACACTTGGGAACAAAAGTAGACTTTGTCGAGTGATAGGGAATGTTAGATCCGTGTATTTTTGATGTGTGTCCTTCAATAACTAGACACGAGACTGCAGGAACAATCAACAGGTATTTACTGGATGAGGGTTACTCTAAAACTAAACGTACAGATCCCTACTCAGGGTTTATATACAGGTGTGGTCACTGCCGGTACTACAGTATACAGGAGCTGTAAAAAGTAGTTCTCCCCTTAAAGGTACATACACTACAATTCCTCCCCTTTTTAGATTAACAGTACCATAACACTCATTTAACAATTAACACTTTTAACATGCACATTAACTGAAAATAGTCCATTTATAAATTCAGTCTTTGGGGCGGCTTCCTGATCCTTTCTGGATAGTGCCTTTCCGGAATGTCTTGTTCTTGGTGCGGAGGCCCCTTGTCGTCAGTTGGTTCATCAGCTTCCGATGCTACTGTTCTGGGGTAGATGCTACCTGTATGTCGGGTTCATCACCAGGTGCGCGAGACATGGGGTTGACTCGTTCCTGTGACTCTAGGATCTGGTCGACATGGCGTCTCACAATGTTCTCCCCAACATCCACTGTGTACATTAGTGGTCCCTGCCGTGTGCATATCGTTCCTGGTTGCCATTTCTCTGTTCGGTAGTCGCGGGCCAAGACTGGTTGCCCTACATTGAAGCTCCTTGTCGGCTTCTCATTGATGTGCTGGAATTGCTTATTCTCAACATCTCTTCGTACATTTGGTCTGAGCAAATCCAGACGAGATCTCAACCTTCGGTTAAAGAACATCATTACCGGGGTCTGGTTGGTGACTGCATGTGTCGCATTTCTGTAGGCTAACAGGAAATTGTCCACCTTATGCTGCAGTGGAATGTCGTCATCGCACATGGCCCTTGCTGCTTTCTTAAAGGTTTGTACAAACCTCTCAGCCAATCCATTTGTGGCTGGATGATACAGGGCGGATGTATAATGCCGTACCCCATTCCTTTTCATGAATCTTCGAAACTCTTCGGACACAAACTGTGGTCCGTTATGAGAGCAAATCTGCTCTGGCAAGCCGTTCCTGGCAAATATGGTCCGTAGGACTGCAATAGTTTTCTCCGTGGTGGTGGACGATATTTTGATCACCTCAGGCCATTTTGAGTGCGCATTCACGGCTATTAGAAACATTGAGTCCATGAATGGACCAGCAAAATCAATATGCACCCGTTGCCATGGAGATGAGGGCCACTCCCATGGGTGTAGAGGGGCATGTGGTGGTGCATTTTGGACCTTCTGGCATCCTGAGCAGCTCTTTGTCAGGTCCTCGATTTGCTGATCGATCCCCGGCCACCACACATAAGCCCTAGCAAGGCTTTTCATTTTCACCCCTCCCAGATGGCCTTCGTGAAGCTCATTAAGCACTCCCTTAACTTGGGTGGAATTACCACTCGGGATCCACACATCAAGGTCCCCTGGCATACTGACAGCTGTTCTCTTCTGGATGAGAATGCTGGCAACAGTGAGTCGCCATGTGTTGGCCATCCCTTCACCGTCAAGTCATATACCCGAGACAGTGTCAGGTCATTTCGGGTCTCCTTCTCTATATCAGCGTTAGTTACTGGCAAGCGTTCAATTATAGTCGAATGAAATATTTCGACAGGGTCCACTGCTGGTGCTTCCTCCACAGTAGGCAGTGGCAGGCGTGATAGCCCATCAGCGTTTCCATGCTGTTTCGTGCCCTTATACTCGATTTCATATTGGTTCGCCCCTAGAAAAAGCGACCATCTTTGTAGCCGTTGCGCAGTCATCACCGGCACGCCCTTCTTTGGATTAAAGATGGAGACAAGTGGTTGGTGGTCCGTCAGCAAGGTGAACTTCTGCCCGTGCAGATAATGGTTGAACTTTTTCACTCCCCACACTAGGCTGCGGGCCTCCCTGTCAATCTGAGTGTAGTTACGCTCGGCTGGGGTTAGTGACCGAGACGCAAAGGCCAGCCGTCCGGGAACTTGTGCGACAGCACCACTCCAATGCCAGAGGGTGATGCATCACACGCCAACCGAATGGGTAGTGCTGGGTTGAAATGAGCCAACACCTCTTTTGATGTGATCAATTCTTTGCACTTCTGAAAAGCTTGTTTACATTCGTCATTCCACTTCCATGGTACCCCCGTTTGCAGTAGGGTGTTCAGTGGGTGTAGTATTGTAGACAAATTCGGCAAGAACTTATGGTAGTAGTTCACCAGCCCGAGGAACGACCTCAGTTGTGACACATTTTCCGGTGCTGGAGCCTTGACTACTGCCTCAATCTTTTCAGGGGACTTATGTAACCCCTCTTCATCAATAACGTGGCCACAATACGAGATCTGTTTCTGGAAAAACTCGCATTTGTGGCGATTTGCTCGGAGCCCATATTCCTTCAATCTAGTGAGCACCTGCTCCAGGTTGGCAAGGTGAGCACTGTCATTTTCGCCCGTGACCAGGATGTCGTCCAAATAACACTGGGTCCCTGGAATCCCTTGCAGGACTTGATCCATTGCCCTTTGCCAAATAGCCAGAGCTGATGCTACCCCGAACACCAGCCGGTTGTATTGGTAGAGACCTTTGAGTGTTGATCGTGAGGTACTGTTTCGAGGCTTCTTCTACCTCCATTTGCAGGTACGCCTGGGCCAGATCAATCTTAGTGAAGCGTTTCCCTCCAGATAGCGAGGCGAAAATATCTTCAATCCGCGGAAGCAGATATTGTACCGTGTGAAGGACTGGGTTCACTGTCACCTTAAAGTCCCCACAGATGCGAACTTTCTTTGGTTCCCCAGGCGTATTACTCAACGACCTCTTCATTACAGGAACGATGGGTGTGGCCCACTCGCTCCAGTCCACTTTGGACAGTGCTCCTGAACGTTCCAAACCTTCCAGCTCTGCTTCGACGGCTGGGCGGATCGCATAAGGCACCGGTCTGGCCGTAAAAAACTTTGGGCTTGCATTTTCCTCTATTTTGATCGTCGCTGTTATGCCTTTTAGTGTTCCGAGTCCCTCCTGGAACACTTCTTGTGCGTCAGTTAGCATTTTTGACAGTCGTCCAGGTGTGGCGGCGTCATCCTTTTTGGCATCTACAGTCAGTGCTTCTATGGAATGCCAATCTAGCTGTATCTTCCGGATCCATTCACGTCCTAGTAGTGGTGGTCCTCCATCTGGCAATACATATAGGTCCATTTTTGGTGTTTCCTTACCGTTATATACAATGTTCACCCTTATTTTTCCTTTGGGGTAGACTTTTTGCCCCGTGTACGTCTTCAAGACAATCTCTGTATCTCTCAAGGGTATATGTGAGAATAGCCGCTTGTAGTCCCTTCGGTTTATGACTGTTAGGGCTGATCCTGTGTCCAATTCCATTTTCACTTGGACTCCAGCTATCTTGAGCGTGACCCAGATAGTTTGATGATCCTCCGTTTGGATCACCTTATGTAGTTTCAGACAACCCAGCTCCTTGCTTCCGGAGTTTGTATCACTCTTCTGTTCGTCTGAACTACTCTCCGTCACCTTATGTACCTTCTTGTACTTCTCCTGTGGAGATTTCTTGCTGCTGGTTTTCTTTCCCGACCTGCACACTCTTGCTATGTGTCCTACTTTCCCACACTATCTGCACACTTTGTCCTTAAACCAGCAATCATTATGGTCGTGTGTTGTTCTGCCGCAGCGATAACACTTCACTGTTCCGTATGACATTTCATTTGTGCCATATTCTTGTGGTCTCCGTTGTATCTCTGCAGCGCCCCGTGCGGCTGCTTCGTGTGATACTGCCATGCTGAAAGCCTTTTCCAGCGTAAGGTCCTTTTCAGATAAAAGCCGTTTCTGGGTTCCTTCACTTTGAAGCCCACACACAAACTTGTCCCTTAAGGTGTCTGCTAGTCCCGCTCCAAACTGGCAGTGTTTCGATAGCTTACGCAGTTCCATTAAATACTCAGCATTACTTTCATCTTTATGCTGGTTCCTTTTGTGAAACTTAAATCTTTCTGCTATCAGCAGCAGTGTGGGGTTTAAGTGGTTCTGTAGGGTTGACACTATGTTTCCAAAATCCTTGTCCACTGGCTTCTCTGGGGTTACTAGGTTTCGCAGTAAGCCATACGTTTTTGCACCCATGGGATTCAACAATACCGGCGCTTTCCTCTCATCTGGCACTTCATTCGCCTTGCAGTACACTTCTATGCGTTCGACATATGTCGTCCAATCTTCGACTTCGTTGTCGAACGCTGTGATACTGCCACTCTTTGGCATCCCTGGGTGTGGTTAGACTGGCTCAAAATGGCATTTTCCCGCACTTCCCTTCTTCTCCACTGCGGCTCAAAATGGCGTTTTCCCGTGCTCTTCCTTTTTCTCCGCTGTGGCTGCTTGGCCCTTGAACACCGGCTGCGCTCTGCGCGTTTCCCTTTCTTCCCCGCTGACGCTGCTCGTCCCTTGAACACCGGCTGCGCTCTGCGCGTTTTCTTTCGCGCCTCTCTCTCTTCTCCCGTCGACGCCGTTCGGTCCTGAACACTGGCTGCGCCCTCTCTCTTCCGTCGACGCCGTTCGGTCCTGAACACCGGCTGCGCCCTGTGCGCTCTACCCTCTCTTCTCCCGTCGACACCGCTCGGTCCTGAAGACCAGTTGCGCCCTGTGCGCTCTACCCTCTCTCTTCTCCCGTCGACGCTGCTCGGCCTTTTCTGTGCCGTCGGTCGGCTCTAGCTGCCGCTGTCCGGGAAGGGTCTGCGCCGTACCTGTTGCCAGCCCGTTTCCCTGGACCACCGTGACTGGAGAACCAAGCCCAGCTCTCAACAGCCTCCCCTGCGATGCTCAATCTCTGCTGGATGACTGGGCGGTTGCTCGTGGTCGACGCACGTGCTTCTGGCCTCAACTTTCTTCCACTGTTCTCCAGGAGCGAATCCCTGGGAGGTAATGCAGAGTTGCAGGTAGGTTCGAATCTGCCTTGTCGCCACTGTTAGATCCGTGTATTTTTGATGTTGTGTGTCCTTCAATAACTAGACACAAGACTGCAGGAACAATCAACAGGTATTTACTGGATGAGGATTACTCTAAAACTAAACACACAGATCCCTACTCAGGGTTTATATACAGGTATGGTCACTGCCGGTACTTTACAGTATACAGGAGCTGTAAAAAGTTGTTCTCCCCTTAAAGGTACATACACTACAGGGAAGAAAGTTGGTAAGGTTGCTTTTCAAGTAAAAATGGTTCTGCATGTCTGCAACTGGTCTATGGAAACCAGATTTAACAGCATTAACCCTGGCAGCTGGCTCCTGGATGCTCTGTTCCCAGAATTTGAATTAAAAGATCAAAATTAAATTGGCTAAAGTGTGTGCTGGCTGACCCACTACAGCCCCATGCTGAATCAGAATTTCTTGTGTCTGGATTTACTGGGCGATTAAACCAAAATTGCTGTTCGTAAAATGAAAAAGCAATAGTATTGTGTACAATTATTTGGAATGTACCGTAAATTTGAAGGTTGTTTAGTTGAACTTGATCTGCTACTGTAATATAACAATGGGGGTATGTGGAGAAAATATTTTTGTGAAGGGCAATTGTAGCATCGGAATCCATTACTACAGAAAGAAAACATTCGTTTTCAATGCTAGCAAATTGTGACTGACCATTGGGATCAACTAAAACGTTCTAAAAGTGCTGCCAGTAGTGACTAGTCCTGAAGTGTCAAGTCTTGAAAGTTCAGCTCTAGCCTGTGGGCGTGTCATAGGTTATACAATATACTTTGTATGTGCAGAGAGGTGGGAGCTTTTATGTTTGCTTGTAAAACAGATAATGAATGGGCAGCAAGGTGAAAATGGAACGCAAGGACTACAGACCAAACAGAGCCACACATGTCAGCACATTGGAGAAATCTGATAGCTGTATCTGAAGTTGAAATCTAATATTTAAATGTGAATGGTACAGCCTGTAGGGTAAAGATGTGAGGATAAATTGAAAGAACCCTTTTCATAAAGTGCAGTCGGACTGAATAGTGAGTTGTCTCAATTTACTGTTTTCTTGAAAGAATCTTTTGAGGGTCTAACCACTGTCTAGATGTTGTGATTCCACACAGGCTAACTTTGGCTGTCTGGTAAATGGATACTTGATTGTGCTAAAGTGTCCCTTCCTTGGCCTGGCCACCTCATGTTGTTTCTAGACCGAAACATGGACTTCAACCTGTTTCTGGTAATACAGTTCAAGAGCTAATTTCCCCTTTTACCTTTTTAGATGATGCTTTCTACAGGTTTTCATCAGGAATAGTTAAGCAAGGACTCTTATTTAAGATAAGATCTTAAGCCCCCCCAGTCTGGTATTTGATGGGCATGTAAGCTGGCTGAGAATGCTGCAGGCAAGACTCTTTTTTGTAGGCTTTTATCTCTTGTTATAAAGTGATAAAAGTGAAGTTGGGCTGGAAGAACATCTTAGCGCAGTAAAAGTCTTCAATAACATTAATGGTTTCAGTGTAAAATATTTAAATTGTTGGCCTGGGTTTGAAACTTATCACCTGTATTTTTGCTGCCTATCTCTGGGGGGTGGCGGAGCCACAGTTGTGAGTTCAGCGCTCAAGTTAGTTGTATTGAAGTCCATGTTCCAAATATAATTGGATAGCATGTATGTAAAGGCTTTGAGTCATATTTGATTGATTGGCTTGCCCTGAAATTAAAGCTGAATTGCAAAACTGAAAGTAGCTATTTCTGAAATTGATCAGCTGCAGTAAAATATGAAAGGTCTGTTCGACTTTGTGTACATTTCCTCATATATCCTGCAAACTTTTGCATGAACTAGCCAAGGTTAGCCAAGGGAAACCAGTGCAGTTTTGAGAGTGTGTTCTGGGATGTGAGCTTAATTGCTGTAACCACTGTAGGTGTGATCAACAGGGGGTCTACTTTAAATTCGGAAGTGTTGACTGGAGTATTCTGTTACATTGGTGGCAGATTTGTGTGTGTTTTCTGTGAATTAGTGACATTTGTCTAGTGGTCCAGCAGATTTAATGTTGAACTCTTCTCTTCGACTCCACTGAAGGGCACATTGGTTCCATGTGTGCGGAAGTTTCTTTCCTCGTCTCAATGGGATTGAACTCTTGTTGCGAGTATTCCTCTTACCAGCAAATACTTTTGTTTAGTTCTGCTGTCCAGAGTGTGATGAGAAGAAGTATGACCAGCTATCTAGCTGTTCACTATCGGGCCTTCTGAAATTTCTAGTAAAATGAAACATGCAACTTTCAAACTTTTGTCCAACAAACGTTGCTAGCAGTGAAGAGGGAAATTTAAAAAAAGTTCTAATTTTCATCTTTCTTGACCGTGTTCTCTTTTCCCTCCACTCGAAGCTGTTGGCTCATTCCGGGATAGTTTCAGAGGTGCCAGTCTCAAATTATACATGTGCTAACCTGAACAGTGAGTGTTGACAGGCTCGGCATCGAGAGGGAGCATCACACCTGAGCTGGTCCTGTCCTCACCGGATGGCCACAGCTGCAATCCCAGCAGAGATCGCTGGATATTCATTAGGTGCAGGCACCCTGGTTGGTTTATTTCCTCTCACTAACTAGGGCCAGGGAGGTTGATTGTAGCACTTCTTATTGTCGCCCTGGCTAAGATCAGCTAAATCAGCACAAACCAGGGGTTGAGTCTGGTACCACCTTGGTCTTATGGCTCAGCCATTTGCCATATAAACTCTCCAAGCCACCAGGTGAGTCTGGCTTGAATTAATTTCAGACAGAAAACAACTGATACATTTCCTCTGCAGCATCCACTATAATGACATTTCTTTTTTTTAAATTTGTTTATGGGATGTGGGTGTCGCTGGCAAGGCCAGTGTTTATTGCCCATCCCTAGTTGCCCTTGAGAAGGTGGTGGTGAGCCGCCTTCTTGAACCACTGCGGTCTGTGTGGTGAAGGTGCTCCCACAGTGCTGTTAGGTAGGGAGTTCCAGGATTTTGACCCAGCGACGATGAAGGATCGGCGATATATTTCTAAGTCAGGATGTTGTGTGACTTGGAGGTGGTGGTGTTCCCATGCGCCTGCTGCCCTTGTCCTTCTAGGAGGAAGAGGTCGCGGGTTTGGGAGATGCTGCCAAAGAAGCCTTGGCGAGATGCTGCAGTGCACCTTGTAGATGGTACACACTGCAGCCACGGTACGCCGATGGTGGAGGGAGTGAATGTTTAAGGTGGTGGATGGGGTGCCAGTCAAGTGGGCTGCTTTGTCCTGGATGGTGTCGAGCTTCTTGAGTGTTGTTGGAGCTGCACTCATCCAAGCAAGTGGAGAATATTCCATCACACTCCTTACTTGTGCCTTGTAGATGGTGGAAAGGCTTTGGGGAGTCAGGAGGTGAGGCACTCACTGCAGAATACCCAGCCTCTGACCTGCTGTTGTTGCCACAGTATTTATGTGGCTGGTCCAGTTAAGTTTCTGGTCAATGGTGATCCCCAGGATGTTGATGGTGGGGGATTTGGCGATGGTAATGCCGTTGAATGTCAAGGGGAGGGGATTAGACTCTCGCTTGTTGGAGATAGTCATTGCCTGGCACTTCTGTGGCGCGAATGTTACCTGTCACTTATCAGCCCAAGCCTGAACGTCATTCAGGTCTTTTTGCATGCGGGCATGGACTGCTTCATTATCTGAGGAGTTGTGAATGCCGCTGAACACTGTGCAGTCATCAGCGAACATCCTCATTTCTGACCTTATGTTGGAGGGAAGGTCATTGATGAAGCAGCTGAAGATGGTTGGGCCTAGGAGACTGCCCTGAGGAACTCCTGCAGCGATGTCCTGGGGCTGTGATGATTGACCTTCAACCACCACAACCATCTTCCTTTGTGCTAGGTATGACTCCAGCCAGTGGAGCGTTTTCCCCCTGATTCCCATTGACTTCAGTTTTACTAGGGCTCCTTGATTCCAGACTTGGTCAAATGCTGCCTTGATGTTAAGTGCAGTCACTCTCACCTCCGCTGGAATTCAGCTCCTTTGTCCATGTTTGGACCAAGGTCGTAATGAGGTCAGGAGCCGAGTGGTCTTGGTGGAACCCAAACTGGGCATCAATGAGCAGGTTGTTGGTGAGTAAATGCCGCTTGATAGCATTGTCGATGACACTTCCCATCACTTTACTGATGATTGAGAGTCGACTGATGGGGCGGGGCGGTAATTGGCCAGGTTGGATTTGTCCTGCTTTTTGTGGACAGGACATACCTGGGCAGTTTTCCACATTGTTGGATAGATGCCAGTATTGTAGCTGTACTGGAGCAGCTTGGCTAGAGGCGCGGCTAGTTCTGGAGCCCAAGTCTTCAGCACGATAGCCGGGATGTTGTCGGGACCCATAGCCTTTGCTGCAATATCAAAAGACGGCTTGGGAAAAGTTTGTAAAAATGGAGCACAAAACATGAATGGTGTACCTTATTAAAGATATTTGATATCTGAGGATACAGCATGCACTGCGGAAAGTTCAAACAATTAGGTTAAGTCTGTTTCCTTGGTTCTTGCTGAATGTGTCCACAGTGATGTGGTGGGCTGACATCAAACTTTGTTCCTTGCATCTTGGTTTTATGGTTTCCCCTTTCAAAGGTTTAGGTTTCATTTATACCTAGAATGACTAAATTCAGCCATTGTCCATTATCAGTTATAAACAGAGAGATGAAAAGGTAAAATTGCAAATACTGTAAATTGAAATAAAAACGGTAAATGTTGGAATTATACCACCTTCATCAGCATCTGTAAAGAGAAAAATTGGCTTAACATTTTGGGTACTGACCCTTCATCAGAATGGTTTTTATATTGTATAGCCACAATAATTTGTATACTGTGCACTGCTAGAATAAACAAAGCTTCTAGTGTGCTCATTCAGCTCAAGTGCTGCATGGCTGCAGTTTGCTGTTTGGTTTACGCCTTTTTATAATGCAAAGTGCAATGACCTAATAATGCATATAAAATAATTGCATTGTTCTGCAGTGCAGTATGATTGACCGACATTCATGTACCAAAAGTTCAAATAATAATCCGGCAGATTATCCAAGTGCCGTGAAGTACGTATTCTGCGTTTGGTGCAGGTGGAACGAACGAACAAGAAATATTCCAGTTTCTGAGCACAAGTACAGGAAACTCTTTTTTATACGGGACCGGCGTGGTGCCGGTTTATCAAAGTCCGGATTACAGAGAGGTATAGTAAAAGGCCCCGTACATGGCCACAGATCAAGGCGTCCCTGTTGCATAGTGCAGGAACCCCAGTTACACAGCCACAGATCCAGGAATGGCCACTAATATGAAGTAAAACTTACCTGAACCTACTCCTGAATTTTGCTGGTTAACAGAGATTTCCGGTTATTCAGGTGCCGGTAAATCGAGAGTTTCCTGTAATACGTATGAAGGAGGCATCTGTGCGTTTTCACTGTCGTCATTGTGGAATTGGTGCTTAGCTGCATGGTTACTAGGATCGATAGTCTTATTCTGCTTCTGTTTTGGACATCATCCTGCGTGCTCTTTCAGTGGGAGAAACTTTTATGGCTGTGTACTTGGTAAAACTTGTTTGTTCAAGTCTTGTACAACTGACCAGTACTCATTGTACGACTTCAGGACAGATTTTTCCCACAGAATGCAAGCTCGGTACTATATATAATGCCGTATGTTTTAATCTTGTTCCTTCAAGATGATGTAATCTGAAACCAGTGCCTGCTTTCTTTCACTCACTCAGAGTGCAGGTATTTTAATTCCGTCCCTTCTTTCAATCACTTTTTCTGCTTTGTTGATGGCTGGATGTCCATTGAGTGCAAGCTTTTGACTCGTGTGATGACAGTAAGAGGAAAGAAAGTGAAATAAGAGGGAAGATTAAGTTTTAAATTCTTATTGAAGAATATATAAAGGTTCAATGATCCTTCATCACAATCTAGGGATGGCAATGAATGCGCATTTATATTTTTAAATGATTTATTTTTGACATTTATATGATGCATTCTGTGCTGAAGTCCAACTGTAATTCATGTCTCATTTTAATTTGTAAAAGAAAAAAATCAAATTCTATTTAATCTCTGAAAGTAGTTAGAAATGGAGCTGCCACTGGAAAACAAAGCACATCAGTTTTACATTCATTTTGTTAAAAAATATACCGAATCCAAAGATTTTCAATCGATACTTTAATTCAGATTAAAAGGCCATTCAAATTGGAAGGCTTACTGTTGAATTGGAATAAAAAGACTTGGCGCTAACACGGTAAAGCATTATAATTGGTAAAAATTACCCGCTAGATACCCTCAATTAGTTGAAGTATTTGGTTCCAATTAGTAGACAGTATATTACATTAATCTAAGGGTTAGCCGTTAAAGTATCTCTAGTTACTTTGTGAATTGAACCTTGAGTTGTAGTTGGGTCTTGTGTGACCGAAAGTATATATGTGTTTTCATTGTATGTGAGAATATCCAAACTGAACCAAGCTCTTTGGTTAAGTAAACCTGAATACTGACGGAATCACTGGGTTACCTTCACCACTATGCAAACTGATCCAGGATTGCTCCAGGTGTATGTTAATTAATCACTCGGCTTCAATCCTTCAGTATCTTTTACTTCGTTTTAAGTAATGGTCCTACCCAATTGCTTGCCAAGTATTTACTGACACAACTTGTTTCAAATGTTTTTCTTATTACTTGCAGGTTAGAATATTTCATGCCATCCTTTTATGAGTCAGAACATGTACATAGCTGAGTACATTTTTATGAGTCACAAAGTACACCTTGTTGCTTGAAAGGGCATGTAATGAGGTAAACCACAGAGGGGCTAGCTGAGTGCACCCACTAAAGTGGCAATGTGGTCTAGTTAAGTGTCTTGCAAGAGAGTTTACAACATGTGCTAGCATACTTCATGCAGTGATGTTATTGTGGCATCTTCTACACATTTTTATATGTTTATTTAAATATCTGAGGAGTAAAATTCCTCTTTTTAATGAAAAGCAGAATGTCTGTTTCCTGTGTAATTAACAAACTGTCAACAAAATTGCATGCATGCATGTCTTTGAAATGTGTGATTTCTGAGAATAAGAATTTACTAACTGGTTGTTAATTACAGACAAAACACTGTTCTGTTTTTTTTTGGTAAAAGGATTCACCCTCCTCCCCAACACAGCTGGTGTGCTAGGAACTGCTGGGAGCTGAAGCAGATCGAGCAATTCATTATTAACAGACTTCACCACCTCCTGCATGAATATAGAGGAGCAGAGGAGTGGCCACACTAATCAATAATAGCCTCCCCATCATCCGAGAGACAACCATCCCCAACCTAATAAACAGCTGAATAGTGGGCGAGCTGACACAATGCTTAACATGTGTGACCTGAACCAGCATTGCCCCACCTCCACATTCCTCACACTCACCCCACATGCGGGAAGTACAGTGATTATGGGTGGAGATCTAATCACTATTCTCCACCCTAGGGACAAACTCACAACAAACACGGAGGGCACGCAGCCAGAGCAATCTGAAGGCAACGGTGTTGACTTCGCCCAGCTCTCCTGAAATGATCTCGCTGCCCACCCTGGATACTGGTGCCTAAACTCTGCCTTTTTTGGAGCTGCTGTCTTTCCTACAGCGCAAATCACTTGCCAGGATCCCCGCACCTCTGTCACGCTACTGTGGGGAAACTGCCAGGGCGAACTTTAGGGGCAACATAATCACCTTCGCCTCTGGGAAGAGGTGTAGAAGCTTCCTGCTCTAGAAAGCCCGGGAATGAAAAATAAGAGTCGGAAACCCAGCACAGGAGGCATTGAACAGAAAGGGCCTGAGACAGCCCAGGAGGGATGTAAACAGCCTGTTAGCAGTGGGTACTGAAAAGCTCCTCTGGTAAACCAGAGCTAAACACTTTGAACAGGGCGAAAAGTCAGGAAAGCTCCTTGCATATACCCTGTGGCAGCAAAGGCGAAACAAAATATTGCTGCCTCCTCCCCCGTTGATAAGTGCCCCTTGTGGTTTGTGGTTTGTGGAGGCAAATAACAGCAATTGAAATCAGTGATTCAATAACAAGTTCTCATTTCGTGAGACCAGCAGGTTGCTGATTATAACTTTGTGCTGTGACACTTTTTGTATTACAGGATTCGCTGGTTTTATACGGGAGCATTACACCACCTTGATTCTTAAATAGCACCATTAGTGATTTGTTTTTCCTGAACATGTAAATAGCTGATGATTTTAACCTACACTTTCTTCTCTTTTGTAACCTGTTTGGGTATTTCAAGAATGTTTGCATGTTTTTTTTCAATTAATACTCAATCTGTAACGATTTTTTTTTAAGCAAAGTTGCAAAGACACAAGGTGAGATTGCAGGATTAATTATTAATACAGGCTCACATTCCATTAGAGTTAATGAGTCCCTCTCTGAACAGGGCTTGATCACAGTGATTTGAGCAATGTGCTGTGTGGCTTATCAAAGATTTGTTTTATTGATTCTGCAGGTCTTGGGAAAACACTTTTTATGTACCTTTTGGCACAAGACTCTTTAAAAAAAAAAACACATGCTATTTCCTAACTTAGGCAATCATTATTCACCAATAAAATGAGATGCCATTGTTGTGAATGGTATCCAACCCTTTTATTTCAGTCTCACGTGGAATCAGCATCAAAGGGACAGGGGACACTGCCGCTGGTCGTGCAGAGCAGCAATTAGAAGAGATGAGCAGAAGGAGGCTCGGACAGCAAAAAGTCAACGGGTGCTAATAGTGTAACATTTCTCCGCAGGCTGGAAATGTTACCCTGCCTCTGAACCATCCTGAGAGATGATCGGGAAACACGGTTCACATTTGTCGTTGCCTTACTTGTTAGCAGTTGGTTGTGTTGGACACATTGAAAAGTTCTCCGTGTGAAACCCTTCTCCTTATTTTGTTGCTGTCTGAGTTTTGGTGAACTGTTCTGAATAGTGATAATTGAAATAATCTTTGCAAGTGGCAGAAGAGCCAGTGCTCACCAGAGTGTTGTGTATTTTTCCCGCTGCTCTTCAGTTGGCTCGGATATTGTTGACTCTGAGGCAACAGTATTATCAACTCTTGCTGGCAAACGGTTATTGAGTTTAGCAGATAAGCAAATGTGTGAGCTGTTCAACTTTAAATAAAGCAGGAGATTAACAGCATGTTTGTCAAGCTGGTAACTCTGGCTTCATGACCTGGTGGTAAAATAAACATGGTGACAGTGCTGACCTACAGGATTCAAAACCGTAAAAAGAGATGGTTTCTTCCCATTTACTGTTATCCCCACCTTTCATCTTGGCCTCCCCCTCTGCCAAGCAATACAAGCACAAATGCTCTTGCCATGGGAGGCATAGGCAGCCATGGTTTCTGGTCACTGAGTGGCTCAGCTTCCTTGCACAAACCGCAAAGGCAGGTTTGGCATTTGCCACGCAAGGGGAGTTAGCCAGTGTTGTGCTGGGGAGATTGCCATGTGCTAAATGCCCTTGGGTTATAGAGAAAGCTTTTAATGCACCTGATTGCTATGCAGCAACATATGTATGTGTGTGGCCATCATGTGTGAACAAGGCCGGGATCAGCTGTGATGGCCGAATACCTGGCTAATACTATCCGGCTCAAACATGATGAATTCCCGTTTTGTTGAGGTATGGAACAATACTACTTGAGTCAGGGCTTCATGAAAAATAAAGAGATGTGGGGGGGAAGTGAATACGCGTGGGTTGATTGTGAGGCAACCCCTTTAACAAAGGGAATCTGTGCAGGGGGCCCTGTATTTGACAGTTTGCTTTTTGAAGGCATGGAGGCCCTGAATTTCCTTGGGGCCAGTGGCATGTCCAAGGCAGCATTTGGGCGGCAGACGACTGGCGGGGGTGGAATATGGAGCAGGATCCGGCAACAGCTGCCCGCTGGAGTTTCTGGTGGGGGTGGCTGGGCACAGATGTTGCCTGCCCCTGGAAGCCTGTTGTTTGTAAATTGAGGCTGGACTAGTGGATGGCGTCATCCACCAGATTTTCTGTTGTTCATGAGTCCCATGACCCAAACACATTGGATGCCAGCAAGATACTGGCATCCGTTCGCTGAAGCAGTTGACAGGGGTGTTCATGGCTTGGAACACCTAGAAGAGCTGCCACTTGAAACTGGGCCTCTTACAAAGCGGGCTAGTTTGAAAAGGATCTGCACTTTGAACCTGGTCCTGCTGACTTTACCCAACATGGGGCTTTCAAGCGCTGATTTTTGCTTCCCTCCCTCCCCCCACTTCCCAACAGGTGCCCAAGATGGGCCGGTACTGGCATGGGCATCACCTTAATGCCCCTAATAGCCTGACCCCAGCCTGAGTCTGGAAACTCTGGAAGAGTCAGGCTTTCATCTTATCAGTGGGTTGTAACTCCTGCTTCACTATAGTTATGACAGCAGAACAGGATCGTGAATACTCTTCGTTTTGTGAGTGTGCAAGTGGCATCAGAATATCACGCACAATAATGGGATGGGGGAGGGCAAGAGCTAATTCATCAATAGCCATCTGCATTACAATGCCTCCAAACCACTCGCAGCACCAGCCTTAGCCCTGAGGTGGGTTCACAGTCTGCAAGAGCACATTTAGAGCATAGAGCCTGAATTGTTCATCAAAAAATAATGATTCTGTTCAAATTTTTCCCTTCTTTGTGAGGTATGGGGTCCGGATCCACAAGTACTGGCAGCCCTCTGGTACCTCAGCAAAGTAGGCATTCTTCATGCATGAGCCTAAAAAGTGTCAGAAAGCTATTCACCCACAGCCAAGCCCAACATGTTTTCACCTGATGTTCACATGCATGCACTTTACATAGGAATCACTGGAGAGCCAAATATTTTCCCCCTTCCTAGCCCAACATCACCGAGACCAATTGTAGTGCCCCAGCTAGTGTCCCGAGTGAGATCAGTTAACTAAACACAGATCAGGAGTTGAACCTGGTATCTTCTGGTTGGCACGCCTTGTGCTATATGCAGCAGTGCCACACTATCTTAACTCTAAACTGGAGGTTGGATTGTGGACCTGAAACACTAACTCTTTCTCTCTTCACGGATGGTGCCTGGCCTGCTGAGTGTTTCCAGCATTTTCTGTTGCCAAATCAATGATAGACTGTTGCGAAAAGCATGATTGGGCTAAGGGGAGTGTTTGCTAGTGCTGTTGGGGAGGGTTTAAACTAAAATGGCAGGGGGTTGGGAACCTGTGCAGGGAGACAGAGGAAAGGGAAGCAAGGGTAGAAGCAAAAGACAGGAAGGAGAAAAGCAAAAGTGGCAGTCGGAGAAATCAAGGGTGTAAATCAAACATGGCCACAGTAAATAATAATTCTAAAAGGTCTAAAAGTGTTAAAAAAACAAGCCTGAAGGCTTTGTGTCTTAATGCGAGGAGCATTTGTAATAAGGTGGATGAATTAGCTGCACAAATAGATGTAAACAGATATGATCTAATTGGGATTACGGAGACATGGCTCCAGGGTGACCAAGGCTGGGAATTCAACATCCAGGAGTATTCAGGAAAGACAGGCAAAAAGGAAAAGGAGGTGGGGTAGCATTGCTGGTTAAAGAGGAGATTAACACAATAGTAAGGAAGGATATTAGCTCTGATGATGTGGAATCTGTATGGGTAGAACTGAGAAATTCCAAGGGGCAGAAAATGTTAGTGGGAGTTGTATACGGACCCCAAACAGTAATGCTGAGGTTGGGGATGGCATTAAACGGGAAATTAGAGACGCGTGCAATAAGGGCACAGCAGTTATCATGGGTGACTTAATCTACATATAGATTGGGCTAACCAAATTAGTAACAATACTGTGGAGGAGGAATTCCTAGAGTGTATACGGGATGGTTTCCTGGACCAATATGTCGAGGAACCAACGAGAGATCAGGCCATCTTCGACTGGGTATTATGTAATGAGAGGATTAATTAGCAATCTTGTTGTGCGAGGCCCCTTGGGCGGAGTGATCATAATATGATAGAATTCTTCATTAAGATGGAGGGTGAAGTATTTGACTCCGAGACTAGGGTCCTGAATTTAAATAAAGGAAACTACGATGGTATGAGGCGCGAGTTGGCTAGGATGGATTGGGGAACGTTACTTAAAGGGTTGACGGTGGATAGGCAATGGCAAATATTCAAAGACCGAATGGATGAACTACAGAAGTTGTTCATCCCAGTTTGGCATAAAAATAAAACAAAAAAGGTGACTCGAACGTGGCTAACAAGGGAAATTAGGGATAGCATAAGATCCAAGGAGAGGACATATAAATTGGCCAGAAAAAGCAATAAACCTGAGGATTGGGAGCAGTTTAGGATTCAGCAAAGGAGGACAAAGGGATTAATTAAGAGGGGGGAAATAAGAGTATGAGAGTAAGCTTGCTGGGAACATAAAAACTGACTGTAAAAGCTTCTATAGATATGTGAAGAGAAAAAGATTGGTGAAGTCAAGCATAGGTTCCTTTCAGTCAGAATCAGGGGAATTTATAATGGGAAACAAAGAAATGGCTGACCAATTAAATACATACTTTGGTTCTGTCTTCACAAAGGAGGACACAAATAACCTCCCAGAGATGTCGGGGAATATAGGGTCTAATGAGAGGGAGGAACTGAAAGAAATCAGTATTTGTAGGGAAATGGTGTTAGGGAAATTGACGGCATTGAAGGCCAATAAATCCCCAGGGCCTGATAATCTACATCCTAGGGTACTTAAGGAAGTGGCCCTAGAAATAGTAGATGCAGTGCTGGTCATCTTCCAAAATTCTATAGACTCTGGAACAGTTCCCATGGATTGGAGGGTAGCTAATGTAACCCAACTATTCAAAAAAGGTGGTAGAGAGAAAATGGGGAATTACAGACCGGTAAGCCTGACATCGATAGTGGGGAAAATGCTAGAGTCCATTATAAAAGATGTAATAGCAGAGCACTTGGAAAACAGTGACAGGATCGGATAAAGTCAACATGGATTTACAAAAGGTAAATCGTGCTTGACTAATCTACTGGAATTTTTTGAGGATGTAACTGGTAGTATAGGTAAGGGAGAACCAGTGGATGTGGTGTATTTGGACTTTCAGAAGGCTTTCGATAAGGTCCCGCATAAGAGATTAGCATGTAAAGTTAAAGCACATGGGATTGGGGGTAAGGTACTGACTTGGATAGAGAACTGGTTGGCAGACAGGAAGCAAGGAATTGGAATAAACGGGTCTTTCTCCGAGTGGTCGGCAGTGACTAATGGGGTACCGCAGGGATCGGTGCTAGGACCCCAGCTATTCACAATATATATTAGTGATCTAGACGAGGGAACTAGATGTAATACCTCCAAGTTTGCAGGCGACACAAAGCTGGGTGGGCATGTGTGCTGTAAGGAGGATGTTGAGAAACTCCAGTATGATTTGGACAGGTTGGGTGATTGGGCAGATGCAGTATAATGTGGATAAATGCAAGGTTATCCACTTTGGTGGCAAAAGCAGGAAGGCAGATTATTATCTGAATGGCAATAGATTGGGAGAAGGGGAAGTGCAACGAGACCTGGGTGTCCTTGTGCACCAGTCGCTGAAGGTAAGCATGCAGGTGCAGCAGGTGGTTAAGAAGGCAAATGGTATGCTGGCCTTCATAGCGAGAGGGTTCGAGTACAGGAGCAAGGATGTCTTGCTGCAGTTGTACAGGGCCTTGGTGAGACCACACCTTGAGTATTGTGTGCAGTTTTGGTTGCCTTATCTGAGGAAGGATGTTCTTGCCATGGAGGGTGTGCAGCGAAGATTCACGAGACTGATACCTGGAATGGCAGGAATGACATATGAGGAGAGATTGGGTCGATTGGGCTTGTATTCACTGGCGTTTAGAAGAATGAGAGGGGATCTCATTGAAACTTATAAAATTCTAACAGGACTAGACAGACTTGATGCAGGAAGGATGTTCCCGATGGCAGGGGAGTCCAGAACCAGGGGTCACAGTCTAAAGATAAGGGGTAAGCCATTTTGGACAGAGATGAGGAGGAATTCTTCACCCAGAGAGTGGTGAACCTGTGGAATTCTCTACCACAGAAGGCAGTTGAGGCCAATTCATTAAATATGTTCAAGAAAGAGTTGGATATATTTCTTAAGGCTAAAGGGATCAAGGGATATGGGGAGAAGGCAGGGACAGGGTACTGAATTTGGATGATCAGCCATGATCTCAATGAATGGCGGAGCAGGCTCGAGGGGCCGAATGGCCTACTCCTATCTTCTGTGTTTCTATGATGCATCAGGCACATCCCCTCAAGGGATAATGGGGGCAGGTCCTATTCTGTAATCGACCAGTGGGAGCCATGAAGGGACAATAGCACTAAAATTTCAAGGAGAGATTAGCCCACCCGAACTGGATTTTAAACAAATGTGTAAGAAAAGTAACTCTGATAACAAAGTACAGTCAACTGGTTCTATTTTAAGTAGGCCAATGGACCTTCCAGTGAAGCTTAGCCTCCCTGAAATGCATTTAAGTGCCTCCCCTTTAAGAGGCATACAGTTTTGGCCAAACTACCTTAAAGGATATCAGTGTATTGGAAAGTATTTAGAGAAGGGTGATCAGGATGATATGTAGGCCTTGGGGGACTAAGTTATGAAGAAAGACTCGAGCTGGAACAAAGGCTTGAAGGGAAACATGATACAAGTCTTTATAAAGTAATAAAAGCTATATAGGTACGGTTGAAGTAAGGAAGCTATTTAACTTGGATAATGGGTATAGGCTAGAGGACAAAAGTACAAAATCTGCAAGCCTCAAACAAGGTTAAAGATTGGAAAAAAATATTCCTGCAGGTTCGTGGGTGTGTGGAATAGGCTCCCAGAGAAGGTAGTTAATTCAGGGTGAAATGGCACCTTCACAACCGAGCTGGGATCAGTATCTTTCTGCTTTTATGAGATATAGATTTAATATCTATCTTAGCTTGCATCTCATTCATCAATTTGTTCCAGTGTTAAAACCTGTAAGGTGCAGAAACCAGCTACCTATTATACTGCTGCTTGACTGGTAATTTGTAGTATAGGTCAAGTGAACCGGAGATTTGTCAGTGAGCAGTTTGGCCTGCACTCCTGGGCAGAATCTGAACCAGTTCTGCTGCCCTTTGGAAACAGGATTGCACTAGAACTAGGAAGTGTTCTAGTTTCCAAAGTACAGTACAAACTCAGCATTAGATCCTGAAAGTCTGTTAGGAGTTGGGGAGTTCTGATAACAGTGAACAGACATCACACGTCAATCAGTTTGTCGATGTTATCCAAATACTCTCCTCTGACCCCCACTGAAGTAGATCTACCTTCATTTCCAATGTTGTTGTATAAAAATCAAATGTAAAAAAACAATATATTTTTCTTGATACTGCCCTTCGGGTGCACCTCGGGTACCCTGATTATCAGTCAAGTGGTTGAGTCCGTTTGGCCTGGAACAAAGTCTGTTGCTGTGATTGTGACTTAAGTCCTGAAGGTGCATCATAATCACATGACCAGTCTCGAGGTATGCCAAGAAACTGGGACTATACCGATTTATGTACTAACTGGCAGATAGATTTATAAAACTGATACCTGAGGGAAGGGTCTACTTTAGCTCTTAGTATTGTTAACTACAGGTGAGTCTTTTTGTTGAAATATAGTGATTTGTTGTTTGAATGACCTTCCTGTGTCAGAGCAGGTCTTTTTTAATATAAAGAACTTATAAATCATTTTTTGTGAAGTAAGTTGAAATAAAATGAAAAATTTTGACCTTCACTGAGTACATTGTGTTCTCGAATTCCTGATTCCTGATTCACTCTCTACAGCACAAACCAGTATGTAAAAATAGGTTGGCGGTTTTACTGCATCTGGTTTCACAAAAAGTAGCAAAGAAAGCCATTGGTTATAATTTGAATAAACAATTTTATGATTCATAGAAATTGCAGCACAAAGGAGGCAATTTGGCCCATCGCTAACATTTCAACTGCAGTTAATATTACACCTGGAAAGTTGTTTTCTATGGCTTTCTGATGGTGATGGTTAGAAGTACTAGTTGATCTTGTTCAGAGAAAATAAAAATAAACATGTGCCTATTTCTCTTTTCTGTGTTGTGCTCCTGCCTCTCTGTGTGTGAGATCTCTTCTGTTGTACCTTTCGAAGTTGTTTTCAGATGGGATTGTGTTTCTCTTCAGACTACAAAGTATCATTGTTTGTCGGTGTTGTTTCAGTAGAGAAATGCACGTGCACAGAAGTTTGAATCAAAGGAACACAATGATATATGAATGAAAAATAATGAGAGAGAAGGAAGCTTCTTTTAAAGATCATGCACTTCCGACGAGTAGGGTCCCAGGTTTGGACCTTTTGTAAGGCAAATAAACAGGTTACAATATCCAGATGAAGAAAAGAAAATGCAGGCAAAGAGAAAAAGTGAGTTTAAAATCTCCCAGGGACATTGAATTATTACATGGAATCTGCAGCACAGAACCAGGCCATTCGGCCCAACTGCTCTCTGCAGGTGTCCATACTCCACTCCTGCCACTCTAATGAACTCTTCTCGCCATAGCCCCATGTCCCTCTCTTCCTTCCTCCCTCTTGTATGACTCGAGCCTCCCCTTAAATGCATCAGTGTCAGCTGCTTCAACCTCTCCACGTGGCAGTGAGTTCCACATTGTCACCACTCTGTAAAGAAACAGTAGTGTAGAAATGTGGAATACAATTGGCGCAACTGTATGAGAATTTAGGAGCATTATTTAAAAAAAATGTAATGTTATCTTGTAAATGTTATTTTTGTGGCTGTATATTTAACTGGGTCAGAAATAAAAATAACAGCTGGAGCCACGCTCAGAAATAAGTTCAGCAATTGGATTGCCTGAAATGTCAGCATTTCAAGTGGTTGACTTTCTGCCGGTTGCTGTGGGGCCTTTGCTGTTCTTTATTTCAGCAAGTCAGTATTCTTAGGTTGCTTACTTGAACCAGTGAGAAAAGCCATACTCTCTAGATTGTCTGTCTGGTTTTTTTCTGCTATGGATTCATTTAATCTGCCACCCTACATGTTTGATCTGCCACTCTTCACGATCTGCCACTCTTCACATTCTGCCACTCTTCACGATCTGCCACTCTTCACGATCTGCCACTCTTCACGATCTGCCACTCTTCACATTCTGCCACTCTTCACGATCTGCCACTCTTCACGATCTGCCACTCTTTGCGATCTGCCACTCTTCGCGATCTGCCACTCTTCGCGATCTGCCACTCTTCACATTCTGCCACTCTTCACGATCTGCCACTCTTCACGATCTGCCACTCTTTGCGATCTGCCACTCTTCGCGATCTGCCACTCTTCGCGATCTGCCACTCTTCACATTCTGCCACTCTTCACGATCTGCCACTCTTCACGATCTGCCACTCTTCACATTCTGCCACTCTTCACGATCTGCCACTCTTCACATTCTGCCACTCTTCACGATCTGCCACTCTTCACGATCTGCCACTCTTTGCGATCTGCCACTCTTCGCGATCTGCCACTCTTCGCGATCTGCCACTCTTCACATTCTGCCACTCTTCACGATCTGCCACTCTTCACGATCTGCCACTCTTCACATTCTGCCACTCTTCACGATCTGCCACTCTTCACGATCTGCCACTCTTCACGTTCTGCCACTCTTCACGATCTGCCACTCTTCACATTCTGCCACTCTTCACATGTATCATACGCTGCAGAAAAGAAATGTCATTACATCGATAGGTTCTGAAAGGTACCGCACCACAGAACATCACCCGATTCAAAAAATGCTAGAGAGTAATTAAGTATAATGAATCTGAATCTACTACTGTATATATTGTAATCCTTTAAACTTCTGAAAACTATAGCAGGATTACACTGCAACGTTTGCCAATAATAGGATTATCTTTGTGGTCAATCTTCTAAATATGTGATTATTATATCCTTTCTCCTGTTGTTCTGCTGCAGGCACAATGAGGATTGGTCATTCAACAAACTAAGCTGTTTGAATCTATAAGATAACATGTTCCTGGGTGGGAGACGAGGTTGCACTGCTCATGCTGCTGTTTTAGGATGTTAGCAACATTCTTTAATTGAACTACAGCAGTCTAACTCCCTCATTCATATTCTATAGATACATTTTATATGGAATTTGTTTCTATTCGTCTATCCAGTGTCAGAGAGACTCTAAATGATGGCACTAGTTTATTGGAGAAATCTCTGTACCAGTGCCTGAAAATGAGTGTCAAGAATTTGAGTTTGAAAAGTTTTGAATAAAAACTGCAGATGTGATGAGCTTTATCCAATTTATGGAAATGGTTCTTTCCTAGTTTGAAATAAAATCCTTTCCATATGAATCTTTCTTAAAACATTATCTCTAGTATTCTCTCCTTTTCTCTTGAGTGCAAACTCCTGCTGCGATCTGGTCCCACAGGCTCTGGCACCTCTCTCAAGTGGCAATTCTTCATATGTGAGCCTAGACAGTGAGTGTTGGCAAGTTCTTTGACCATAGAGGGCTACATTGCTGAACCCAATCGTGATCTCGCCCATTGTTTGCTCCTGCACACATTCCCTCAGGGGTCACTGGCAACTATCAGTAGCAGTAACCTGGATGAGATTTTTTTTCCCTCCACTCCCTAGCTCAGGGATGTTGAGGCAATTTGTAGCCTCTCTATTGCTGCTACAGCTAAAATCATTTGAAGTTTGGGACTTTCCTAGTCTGTATGGCTCGGTATCATGCTGGGCAGTGCATGTGTCCATGGTTCATGTCTCTGAGGCATACAGCAGGGCGGGTATCACTGCTGCTCTGTAGACCATGAGCTTAATGCCGGGTTTGAGGTCCTGGTCTTCAAACACTCTCTTCCTCAGGTGACCAAAGGCTGCACTGGCACACTGAAGGCGGTGTTGGACTTCGTCGTCGACGTCTGCCCATAGTGCCTGCTGTACATGGACCATGTACAGCGGGCACCTCAAAGCACTGGCGAGGTACCACCAACGCTGCCTCTGCAAGATCCTGCAAATCCATTGGCAGGATAGGTGCACCAACGTCAGTGTTCTTGCTCAGGCCAACATCCCCAGCATCGAAGCTTTGACCACGCTCAATCAGCTCCAATGGACGGGTCACATTGTCTGCATACCCGATATGAGACTCCCAAAACAAGCGCTCTACTCGGAGCTCCGGCACGGCAAGAGAGCCCCAGGTGGGCAGAGGAAACGCTTCAAGGACACCCTCAAAGCCTCCTTGAAAAAGTGTAACATCCCCACCGACACCTGGGACACCTGGGAATCCCTGGCCCAAGACCGCACAAAGTGGAGGAGAAGCATCTGGGAAGGCGCCGAACACCTCGAGTCTCTTCGCCGGGAGCAAGCGGAAGCCAAGTGCAGGCAGCGCAAGGAGCGCATGTCAACCCAAGCACCCCACCCATCTGCCCCTTCAACCACCGTCTGCCCCACCTGTGACAGAGACTGTGGCCTTGATTTTAACTGACCCATGGAGTCGGGATTGGAGGCGTGCAGGGGGTTAAAGTCCTGAATTCAGGGGTCCCGACACCATCCCGCCCCAAACCCGCCTCCATGTAAGTTTCAAAGGAGGTGGGTACCCGCCCCGCACTGGGACCCGCCTACCTGAGGCGGGAAGGGATTAGTGACAATTAATTGCCTGTTAACAGGTAGTTAACTGGCAGTTTTTAGCCTAATCCCTATTTTTAAACTTGAAGTGTGGGATTCCCGGCGGCTCCAAACCACGCCAAGTTAGAGGAGTCGGGATGGAGGGGTCGAGATGTCGGTGTTCAGGTGAGTGATGGGTGCATGAGTGCAAAGGTAAGTGTGTTTGGTGTGTCTAAAGTGTGTAAAGAAGTTTAAATTACCTGTACTTGCCTTTTTAGCCTTCCTTTAGGTCTCGGGAGTCCCTCATCTCACCGGCACAGAAAGCAGAACGGCTGCGAACTGTCAAAAGTGACAACCTGCAGCTTTCTGTGCCGGAGAGATTTCTAACTGAGTCTGTGTAGAAGGACTCAGGTTAGAAGTAAGACTGTCGGTGTTTGACAGCTTCAAATAGCTGTGAAACACTGATATTTCATCTGTCAAAACGTCTTGACAGATGAAATTTCAGTCTGTGACGTCACCTGTTGCCGGCTGGCCCTTAATTGGCCTGCTGAGCCCACTGGGCGGGCTCAACAAGGTCAATCAAGTGAAAATCGCGTGGATTGGCCGCATCTCGATGGAGGCGGGACTACAACCCCGAAAGTTGTAGTCCCGCCTCCTTCCCGACTTCTGAGTGAAAATCACCCCCTGTAGGTCCCACATTGGACTCATCAGTCACCTGCGAACTCATTTTTAATGCGGAAGCAAGTCATCCTCGGCTCCAAGGGACTGCCTAAGAAGAAGAACGAAGCATTTGTCCACTAAGCCATCTGATGAGCTCTTGGTTATGTGATTACTCCACACCTCAATTATTAAGCCTGCGTGAAATCTGTTTCTAAGTTTCAGATTTTATCTTTAACATCTTTAACGCAACTTTTCTCAGAAGTATCGCAGTTCTTTTCTCCAAATTTACTCCATTCTGCAACCACATTATGGTGTCAGTCGCATTACATAGAATTTTACAAAAAGGAGGAGGCCATTTGGCCCTTTGTGTCTGTGCCTAGGCAGACTCTGAGTCCTGTTATTGGGTCAGATAAATCCCACAGTTAAATGCTTTTCTCCCCTCGGTTCACCAGTAGCTTTACTTAGACTAACCGATCACATTGTCTGATAGACTTTACTTAGCTGAAGATGACAAATTTTGCTAATAGAAGATGCAAGAGTGTGCGTTTAGGACAAAGGATGATGCCAGGCATCCATGACTCCTGGAAAACGCTCTCTCGCAGTAGACGTTTGCAGTATAGTAAATTTTCCTTTCTCGGGCTAATTCAATGATCTGAAGTGAAGGCCGTCAGTGCCACTGTGAGTACAAAATAACAGCGATCGCTACTGGAAACCATTTTCCCAGTCATAGTTTAAAAAAAACTCAGAATTTAAGTAGACTATTATAATTTTGTAGTTCATCCTCATAATCAGAATTTGAAATGGAGGTTACTTTGGTGCATCAACACTGGTGACCTTCAGCAAGACCTGTCTGTGACTATAGACGAAAGTACTTGGAACTCTTGTCTTTGGGACAATGGGATTAAAATGTTAACCATCACATCAAACTAATTGTGTTTAACAGTAACCCTTTCTTTCATGTTTCATTTCAGAATTGAAAGCTAATGCAGCCATGACGTTGCCCAAGATCACACTTTCAAATCCTGTCAGTGTCAGGCCTAATCCCAGAATAAGGGGTGGATTAAGTTGTGAAACTTTTGACGTATTGCACCTTGAAAACTACTCTCCACCAGAATCAGACAGCTCACACACACACAGGAAATGACTGACCCTCCTCACAATATATGGCGTAGGGTTTTTCTTTGCTCTTGTAGCAATAGTTGGAAGAAGTTATAGTACTTTCCAGAGGGTTTATTCATTAATGAGCAACATTTACGGATATTCCAGTGGCGTATTTTGGATGGCAGGAATAGATATCCTGCTGTTTTATGGAGGTTGTTATGGTGACTCAAACTTTCTCTTGGAAATTCGAAAGGGAAGTGGGTTTTAGTATAGATCATTGTTCTGCATTTTAAATGAGGAAAATGTTAATGGAAGAAACCAGCATTATTGTTCGAATGCAGATTTGTGTCACTTATAAAACAAAAGCACTCTCGAGACATGTTTATGTATCAATGGTAAATTAAATGGATTGCAACAAAAGCAACCCAAGAGAGGATTAGGAATCCATTTGGTGGCATTATATGGCTGAATTGTTTTGAGAAGAGACATGGATCAGTGGATGTAGTAAGAGAGCCTGTACTTTCCCTGAGTGGTGCAGTAACAAGCTCATCACATTGATGAAGCACCCTGTGAATGGTTAGCCACGGGTGAATTTGAAAAGCACAGCTTGGTAAATTTGAGCAGGAAGTATTATCGAGGGCAGGGCGGGGTGGGATCTCGAGATCGCAATCCTGTAGAGCGACTCCAGTGTCCTCATTCTGCACAGGCCTCTGCAGTGCCTTAGGTTTTCAAAATCGAATGTGCTACCGAATGAGGAAACCATTGTGTTGACGTCAGGGTAACTCCTTCCTTTACATCTTGTAGACATGCTGGTGAAATGGAGGCCAGTCATGGTGTCTAACCAGGGGTAGTTTATTACCTCACCTCCAACACCGCCTTCAATTATGGTGTGACATGTGGAGTTTTGGAGTGAGTTTTTATGTTGGAGTGCTGAGGTGGTGTGGGGTGGGGAGTGAAATCTGCCAGAGTGGATTGCATGCCAAGCACTCCAGTATGAGTTTGCTGATGTAGTGTTCTTTTACCTCATCTTCAATATAAGGCAGCAAAGAAGTGAAAATCTTGCAATCAATCCCCATCCCAGAACTGAAGTTCCATTGATTTCAGAAGACTTCAAATTTTAAGATAAAACTTTAGCTTTTGCTTTTTAAAAATGTTGATGTTATTTCTGCTCTTTGTCATTAGGTATTTGTTTTCTTATTATCTAGGATCGAAGTTTCAGTGGATCTGCTGATGTTTCTTTGGTTATTCCAAAGTCTTTACAATTGGGATTCATGTCACTACAAAATGAAAGATAATGTGGGCCCAGTCAGTGACTCTCCAAGTTCAGAGTTTCTCATGAAATCCACCTTTAGGAGTGGTGCCTAACAGCCATACATAGCTCATGTTACTCCTCTTCATACATTCCATTCAAACAGCCCTGCAATACCTAGCTTACTGGTTCCCGTTTCTAGTAATACACGGCATTTCTTTAGCTAGTTGATGAAGTTCAAAATGACGAGTTGGAAAAAAAAATGCAAGTCTTGTATATTATCAGGTATCTGTGAAACACCTCAAATGCATCACATGCAATGAATTGCTTTTGAAATGGAGTGGCTGTTAAGTCCACAAGCGCAACAGCCATGTTCGGCATGGCAAGATTCCACAATTTGCAATGAAAGAAAGAACTTGCTTTTTTATAGTGCCTTTTAAGTTCTCAGTGTAGTTCCTGTTGTTTTTGTCGGCAAACACAGCCAATTTGCACATAGCAAGGGCAGAATGTTGGTCAGGACAGTTGGTGAACTCTCTGCTGTTGTTTGCATAGTGACATGGGATCTTCAATATACAGTTGAACCACAACAACAGGCAGCTAGGTCCTCAGATAGCTAAGGGAACATTTTGTGCTTTTGAGCAAGGAAGATTAAACGGTGAGTAAATTGGATACTAGTCTTTTCTGAGATCATTAATGTATAATTTCTATTGTGCTTCAGAGAATTTAAGGCTACATGGAACAATAAAACTTCACACCTCTTCCATCTGTAGCTATCTGTGATCATTTCAAAGTCTGTATTGCACTGGTTCATTTGAATGGAATCAAATGCAATCATTATTGTGTTCAGTAAATCATTTTAATTGAAAACTCATTTTATACTTCGTGTCATGTTGTCTTTTCTTTTTTCTTTTGCTTATTTTTCTTTGATTTTCTTCTAGATGAGGGGTAATTATTAACCAGTGGTATACTATCCCATTCATGATGGATATAGGGGTGCAGCTTTCAGATAATAGGAGACTTGGTCTGCTTGTGGAAAGTGCCTTTTTGCAGTAAGCACAAAATGAAAGTTCTTGGGAGAAAGCCCAAATCAGGACACACCCTTCACCTAGGTATGTAGTCTTGATGGCCTCAAAGTCTGTTTGCAGGCCAATAGCTAATAAATTACATGGGCACTGAGTTTTGATCTCTAGCTCAACACAACAGGTGATTGACAGCTGCTGCTAACCCCCCGCAGCAATGGAGGTCGCCTTTTGTGGTTCACAATTCACCATTTGCAGTGCCTAGTAAATTCTCGCTGAAAAGAGTTCGGCCAGCTTGATGTGGCTTTCTGGAGTTGCTGTCATGAACTCCACAGCCAAGTGCTGGACGTTCTTCATCCTTTGTCTGATTAAATAATGTCACTGTATATTTGAGATACAGTGACTGTGCTGCAGGTTTGGAGCAGATGTAAGTGTGGAGCACAAGAAGCCACAGGCTTCAGTGTAGCACAGGAAGAAGTTTGAGTTTGACTTCAATGGGGAAAAACAATCAGGCAGCGTGTAAAATGGGCTGTCGCTCCACTACCGCCCAAGACGAACTTGACCCCCATGAGGCACAAATGTAAAAGAAATTTAAATAATTTCTGTTGGAGTTATATAGAGAAAGCACATTCAGTTGGAAACTGTAATGGGCACTGTCAAAGAGAGAATATCAGTCGGTTTTCAGAAGTGCCATCAGACAAGGAGTTCATTTTTTTTCTTTGGCAAGATGGTGTGTCTCACATTGCTGCTTTTGTTTTGGATTCCATATACTGAATTGGTGTTCAACTGAAGTCATTGTGCCCTCAAGTTACTTATGAACAGGGTTGCCCAGTGCAGTTGCCAAGGAGTAAATGATTGAATCTTTTTGGATAGCTTTGCTGTTACCATAGTACCAGTGGCACTTTCAAATTGGTGCTAGTGAGCTGCAGTCAAACCAGAGGGGTGTGGAGGAATTTTCACAGGAAGGTAATAGCGAAACAATTCAAACCCAAATGATCTATCAGGTACAGCTAGCAGGAGTTGGAAATGCTGCTCCACAGACTTGCTGAGGAATGTGATCCAGCCCTCAGGCTTATTTTTACAGGACTATTCTTGTCCATCCCCTAATCTTTTGCCCTTTTGAAACCTATGCTGATTTGAGAAGAAAGTGACAAAGAACACAAGACTGGATGGCATTTTGCTCCTTAAATTGACCATGTCTTACAATCCTGTCGGGATCTTTAAACAAACAAGTAAGTAAAGCAAGCAGTCCACCTGCTGCAGAAACACAGCATTGGCTTGTACAAAAACAGTCTCCAGTTGCAGTTTAACGGTGTCTTGTCAGTGGCCAGGGATCATCTTACTTGTAACAAAATGAGATTAGTCTACACAGTTTAGACTAATAATGGCACATTATATATACATTACTGAAAAAGTCCTTCTGTACAAAAAGAGGGGAGTGTTATAACTAGAAACCCCAAATAATCCTCCTGTAGTTCCTTGTTTGTTTTGTAATATTATTCTCTAATCATGTTAGATAATTTTCTGCAGGTGTTGAAATAAGAAACCTGTCACTTTTACAACTAGGCAATCTGAGTTTTTCCATCAGTGTCCCTTTCCTTAAATAACTGGCCTGAGCTCATTTACTGCATCACTTATGCTATGAGATCTACCCTGCTAACATTTTACCTCACAAAAATCCAACACTTAAGGTGCTTTTATCTTCACAGATATACTGCATCTGGTTTCAGGAGAGTAATGTCTGTGTGCTGCTCTCCCACTTTTACACTCACAATGGGGAGGTACATTGCGAAGCCTGAAGACAGATAATGTGCAGGACTCACTCCCTGCATTTACATTGCTACAGCAAGTTCCCTTACCCTAGTGGCAGAATGGTAGACTCCCATTTTAATTTTGTGGGTCTCATGCCATTTAGATAAGAGAATGGGACTTGTTTGTACTGTGGAGTGTCGTCAACAGAGGGAGACCAGCTCTCCACCAGCTGCGCATACAGTGTGCAAAAGTGCTTTTTTTCAGGTAATGTTCCCATATTACCCTCTCCCCAGAGGCCAAGGGATGATAAATAAATTGCTGCATTGTGGAGAAGACTAGTATCCCTTTGACTACTTAAATTGTATCGCTCAATCTGACCATTTAATGGGAGCAAATATAGATCTAAATTGTACTTGGTTGCAGTTCAAATTAAACCAATATTTCTGTGGAACCCTGAACTGACTGATACTGTAGGCCAGTTATGTGGCTGCTGGTAAAGTCCTTGAGTTTATTCAGGGCAGTTTTCTCGAAAAATGTGTAATGATTAGGGAACAAGTCACGTTACTCATCATTAAATGTAGCAAAGCAGAATTAGATAATCATCTGACTGTAAGGGAACATCTTGCAAATAGTGACCAGAATAGGATTGAATTTGATATTAGGTTTGAGAGGGAGAAGAAAGCGTCTCAAACTTTGTTTTTAAATTTAAGTAAGGCAACTTTGAGTTGCAGTGCATCACTCTAAAGAATCATAACCAATGCTGTGAAGCTATAGTTAAAGCAAACAGGGCTCTAGGCTGTATTTACAGGACAATTCACTGCTAAACAAAGCATACCATTTTGTCGTTGGTTCGGCCTCAGTTAGAATACAGTGTCTAGTTTTGGTGCCCTCACATGATGGAGGATATTGAGGCTCTGGAAAGGGTGCACCATAGGGCCACACGATTAATTCCAGTTTAAAACACCGTAGTTATCCAGATAGGCACAAAGGGCTGGGTCAGTATACTTAAGAAACGTGTAGACTTGGGGGCGATTTGATCAAGGTTTATAAAATAATGAAGGGACTAGATTGTGTTTGTGGACAAATTAATTCAACTGAATAGGTTAGGGAGGAACAGGAGATCACACTTACAAGTTATGTAAGGCAATAACTAGGCTGGATGTCAGGTGGTTGTTCTTTCCCTAAAGACGAGTGGACCTGTGGAACAGGTAATGGCTTGTACGGTGATTGCTGATTCGCTGTATTCCTTCACGAGAGAGCTGGACCTGCTTCTGGCTGGGGCAGAGATCACCTTGGAGTTAGGTATCGTGTAATATAAATTAGTGTCTGTGATCTCCTGGACTAGTTTCGATTACCTAAAGGGGTCAGAGAGGAATTTTCTAAATGTTTTCTCTAATTGGCCTTGGCATTTACCTGGTTTTCCACCACTCCCACGTGATTTCATGGCTCTGGGCGGGTGGGAAGTGACTGTATCATGGTGCACTAGGCATCACAACTTTATGGGACAGGCTAGAGGGACCAGTGGGTCTGTTCCTGCCATTTTTGTATGGTTTTGTGAAGAGTAGGTCATGTCTGTGTAATCTAGTTGAATTGTATGAGGAGGTGGAGAAAGACACTGGTTTAGGGTTTGGGCAGGAAGGTGCCTGCTGGGAGGTTTGGCTTGGTGGGCAAGGGAATAGGCGGGGGTGAAGCATCAGAGGTAGCTGAATAGATGATCTCAGTCTTGGTGGCAAAGAAGTCCGTGAGCTTGCACTTGTTGTTGGAGGGTGGAGGAGAGAAGTTTAAGGAAACGATTGGTAATGGAGAAAAGAAGCCAGGAGTTATCTTCCCGCTCCAGGATGATCCTGGAGTAGTGGGCGGCTTTGGTGGAGGAGACTGAGGCTCAATAGCACTTCATGTGGTCCAGCATGATTACCTTATGCAAGTATTCGCCAGCACTTGTAATTGAGAGCAAGTCTTGAATTATTTTCATGCAGAGATGTCTCCAAATATTCAGTCGCAGATTCAGTATAGAACTTCTCTGCAGTACATTGATTTGACTTGGTTTGCAGGTAAACTGATTCTGGCTGGTTTAAGTGTGCAAGATAATCAGTGACCCTGCACTGGGAATGAATACAAGTGTTTGCACTGGTTACCATGTCAATGAATGTGTGCTTTGCTTACATCAAGGAACATTGTAGGAAATTGAACAGGGTTGTAGAGGAGACCTGGGGATGAAATTGTTTTTTGGCAGTAGCACAAAACGGCCGATGCTGAATCAGCAGCCTGTTTTTACGCCTTGCCCCATTTTCTTTTCCATTGACTTCACTGGAAAATAAAATCTGGCAGGGTGCAATACGGGCTGGCGATTCACTACCGCCTGTTTTGCACTAGCGCCAAAGACCAATTTCACCATCACCCCCCCCAACCCCAGATCTCTCTGCCTTGTTCACTCTGAGAAGAGGCTGAATGTAATGTTCCATAATGAACTACTGTTTGGAACTCAGCAATCGCACAAATACTGTGTGAATTACTGAATGGCATAGCTGAATTCACAAACATTTATCAAAGGATCAACTCGTCAGCAGTCAACAAAATAAACAGCACCTGCAGAAAAACATCATTTTTTGTTTGTGAGTTATTGAAGTGGGAAGTTAACTGAGATGCATTCAAAGTAGTTGCTTTTTATTTGCATGTTGCTCAGCAGGCTGTCAGTCATGTCATTACTACATTTCACTCGGGGATCAAAGCCTGCTTCCATTTTTTAAAACTGACTATACATCACGCAATCTGGATTTCTTCTGTGCTTTTTGTTGACTGATTAACTGCCTCAGGTGAAGATAAATCATTATCCTGCAAACTATCTTAAGTTTTTCAAAATTTTTTTGAATGTTTAATCCAGATTTCAGCAAAATAATTCTGTGAGGAATTTTTGAAATGCCTTCAACAACGGTGGATTTTCTTTTAACAGCAGCTGCAGTTTGGTAATGGTCTGAGGCAAGGTTTCTTCGTGCATGGGGTGTCTTTCTAAGTATTTCACTGACCAGTGCTTCTCTTCTGGGCCATTTATTAAAATAGAGGCTCTGTTTGTGAAGCCAGGCACTTGTATAGATCATCTATTGCTGGCCCCCAAGTCTTGCGTATTCAAAATCTGTAATTTTGTTTTTTAAATTAAGATTTCCCCCTCCTATTTTGCGTCTCCACTCCTGAAGGCACTGGCTTATGCTGGGATCCAGTTCCCTGGGTAGCAAGGATCCTCTTGCAGTTCTTTCAAGCTGCCATTTTTCATTTGTGAGTCAATACAGTTAGTGGTGGCACTACCAGTTCTGTAAAAGGGAATAGCAAAGTTGGTTACCAGTTTGTCCAGAAGCTAAGACAGTTCCCAAGTGCACGGATAAATGGAACAACTTGCTTGCTCTTTTCTCTCTGTTTCTTCTATTGTGATGCTTGTGTGTGCAGGCGCACGTGATGCTTGTAGCTACACTTCACATGCTTATGCAGTGATGTCACTACACTGTGGCACCAAAAGGTTGTCTGGATTTGAGTAGTGGCTTCATGTGTGCCACACACCCGTCTTTGGTAAATCCAGTGTTGTACCTTTTGAACCTATTGAGAAAAAAATGAATGACCGTTTGATTAACTGAAAGTGATACTTTGAGTACGCCAGTAATGTGATGCACTTGTAGTAATATGTGCTAAATGCCACTTCCGAACAAATGTGGAGCAGCAAATAGAAACTGACTTTTAGATGGCCTTTGTTACAAGAATCTGTTAAGAGTTAGGTGAGTGTTGCTTAAAGGATAAATACACCCCATGGCATGGTGCTAAGCCACACAGACCAGAAGACCCCAGGTTTGAATGCCAGTCTGTGCTGACCTCTGCTGAAGCAGTAATTAGAATGCCACAATTGTCATCAGGGTTACTGGGTTAGGAAAAGGGGGGGTGGTGGAAATAAGCCCGACTTCCTGCTCGTCGTTTCCAGATCAGTTCACATTTAAAATAAAATAGTGTTGAAAATCCTGGCATTGCTAGGGAGGCTGCCTTGGGCTTCATGAGAAAAGCTTGCTCAGGCACCCAGGAGCTATTGTTACTGCAGGTCATAAAACTGAACTTCTTGCTGTTAACTCACTTCTATGGGTTGGCAGCAGCCAAAACAGTGGTGGTCGATGGAACTCATTCTGATTTAGTGATGATTTACGACAACTGTGACAGCCCCTCCCCACTCAGCGAACTAGGCAGTATGTTGCACCGCTCCATCAGCACACTATGGTAACATAAAAGAATCAAAAGTAACAAAGCTTGCAGAATTCTTCTACAATCTGTGGTGGGTGGGAAGCATGGGGTTTGCAAAATCATCACAGCTTTGACTTAATTGCTTGAATTTTTAAAATACAGTGATTTTCTGTGCAAGTATACAGAGAAGGCGTGACGACGAGACTGTTTGTTTTATTATAGCTGTATTTTGTTTAGATGGCCAATCTGAATTTGGGAGTATAAGTAGCTCCTCTCCCAGAAAATGGTGAAATGATTTCTTTCTTTTTCAGTTGTAGCACTGCAGTTTCTCTTATGAGAATCTGCTAGGAAGTTGCGATAACTTTGGGGAGTATTGCATGCCAGTCTCTCCCAGAAACTGTGCTTTATTGTTTTAATCGCAATATTTGTCTTCCACAATTTGTGAAAAATGTCATGGTACTGTAGCTTCCTGTGTTTAAACCTGATATGATGCCCCTCTCTCCAATCCTGTGGTGCAGTGAGCTCTGTGTATTGGTGAACTTAGTCATGGCGGGGATTATGGACAGCAGTTTTAGTAAGTAGCATTTAATTCGCTGTCAGTTACAGAATGCTTTAGGTGCTTGTAGTCGTGCATTCGTTCATATTAGTTGATGCTTCCCACATAAGAATACTTGTGTGAAGGCAGCCCCCACAGTTCAGTTGGTTAATGTACTGCCCAATGAGTCATACAGGATAGAAAGGTGCCAGGTTTGATGCCTGGGCTGGAAGGAGTTAGCTACTCTCAGCTGGGTTAGTAAAGACTGTTGGTCTTTGTGCCTCTGAGCTGGACAGAGGATGCAACAAATGGCTATCGTTCCCACTCTTGATCACTATTCTTTGGCTCTTGCTAGAGTACACGTGAGGACATTGGATTGGGATAGGATTGGGCGCAGCTGTGATGCTCCTCATGGTTAAATGCTTTGATGATGCTCATTGGCCCAGAATTTCCTTGATCTGTAAATTAAATGTTTCACCCCCGATATTCCTATCGTGAATTTACTCCAAACTTTCCTGGAAAAGTAATTTGACTATGCTGCAGCGAGCATAATGGTGAATCCGGGACCTCCGAAGTGGCACAGCCAGTGGCTTACCCTATTTACATCAATGAAACAGATCACTATTGGCATGACCTGAGTCATAGAATTCTGAATTTCAAATCCTTTCACTATACTGAACTAGTTCAAAATGGTCCATTTTTGGGGGTTATGTCCCGTGTCCCAATGGCGCCTGAAATAAGTCCAATGTCATATTGGCTTGGGCGATATTCGGGCATCCCTGGCGGCCGCCTTACACAGGTGTTGGGCCCTTTGTTGGCATATACAAGGGGCCGAACTCCTGTTTAAGGAATCTGCTCTGAATTTGGTCAGAAACTGAGTGGAACATTCGCTGAGCATTCGCCGTTGCTCAGTTTTTCCGATTCTTTCTGTGGTCTAACCAGTGGTCTTTAAACGTATTGCTGGAGGCCACCAACATACAGGTACGCTTTTTCTTTTTTCTTTTTCAATTACCTTGATGTGGAGCCAGGCGTTGGAATGTTCCTTCTGGCTCGGCTCCTTCGTGTTTTCCCCCCCCCCCCATCCCGTTCATCTTACCCGCTTCCTAGAACCTACTTGAGGGTTGTTACTGGTGTCACAGCCGGCCCAAATTAGTCCGGAGGAAACCAGCAAGCTGCCTCAGGAAACCCCCTCGGCTCACCGGAATTATTCGAAATGCACCTAAAGCCGACTTTCGAACAAACCTCCGGCCTCGGGCCTCTGGTGCGTGTTTCGAGCGCACCAATCATTCCCGAAAACTGACCTAAAAAACTGTCTCCACCACTTTTGCTTTTATCAATGGCATGTGCAGGTAGTTCAGTGCTCCACACTCTGCACTAAACATAACACACAATGACAAAGAAGTGCTTTGATTGGTTTTAGCTAAGAATTAAAAATATCAAGAAACAACAGAGACTTCAATCAATTATTTTGTACTCGTGAATTTAAATACACCTGTGCCATTATTTTTCAGTCTAAATACAGTGAGAAAACTGGTATAAATCCATGAAATTTGAGGGTGGAGCTATGATCAATTTTGCATGGTTTCGGCCAAGATATTGAAGAGCGGCGCAAACGTTCTGGGGAATTACGATGTGCTGTAAATAATAGTGTAACTCACTTATGTCATAATTGCCTGGGACATTTATGGCATAAAACAAACCCAACACCATAGATGAGCCATCCCAATGGTCCAAGTCTCCAGGAAACTCTGGGCCATTGTTCTGATTTGCATATGAAGAATGACCACTTGGATAAATTAAAGGAGGATAGTTGGCACAGTGCATTCAGGAGAGGAGGAAGGAAAATTGGAGCGGGGGGGGGGGAATATTTAATATATATGTACAGAAGCATTTAAAACTATGGAGGCTTTTGGGAATTTAAAAAGATCCTCTTTCTTCACATTGTTAACACTAATACGTCATTTAATTTTTCTCTTTTGTATATTTTTCTTTAGCAATGTCTAATACAATACCATTAGCTGTATTTATAAATCCGTTAACCTGCTGAATAAATCGGCTCTTCGAATGGTTAGCACAAGTGCTGTGATGAGCACTTAGAGGCTTGAAACATCTAGCTACATCTCCTGCAGCACGTTGCAACTTGTAATCTTCCACTCTCCTGATAAGACTGTGTAGCAGCATTTTTTGTTGTTGTAAAAAGCAAAGCACTATTTGTTGTTCTTAATGCCCCGTGTCTTCTGAAGTGTTAAAATGAAAGTGCCAAGGAAACGTAAATAAACTGAGTTTGGGTCTGACGGGATCGGAAAGCAGTAGGCAGCTGTTGGCTTGTCTCATTTTAGGCAGAAATTAAGTTTGGAAGCTGCAAGGAATGTAATTAGACTGTAAATAATAGCAACGACACAGTAGCCCAGTATTGCCATCAGCATTGTATCAGCATAGTTGGTGAGCAGATAACCCGATGGGTGTGAGGGTTACTTTGTAAATAATAGCAGGGTTACTGTGAACTGTAGGAATGTGTACAGAGGAATTTGTACAGGTTTTATTTACAGCTTTAGGGCCTTGCCCTTTTATTGACCATTTATATTAAGTAAAAACGCAATTAAAAAAAAAACTCTTTTGCACCTGTCTAACTTTTTAATATAAATTTACTGTATTTGCTTAGAAATGAATAGGGTCTCGCCATTAGTCTGCTTTCATCAGTGGTGAAAACATGACTTAATGAGATTTTGTGGCTGTGTGAACAGGTATGATAGTTCCTGTGTCCATTCATATAGTTTGTTGAATGAGCCCAGCATCATGCAAATTAGCCAATTTAAAAGTAATTTATTTTTTTAAATAATGTAAAACTCCTCATAAATTATGGCATAAATAAACTTAAGCTGGAGTAGCATTCATTCTGAGGTACTGTAATGTAAACTGATGCAGACTGTAAGCCAACCCCAGTTTCTCAACAGCCTTCAGTTCGCAGCCCCAAGGTACCCTTTGTAGGGTGTATCGACTTGGGAAGCACCTGCATGTGCTGGGCCACACTACTCTTAAGAAAGTAAAAGAGCCGTTGATCCTAGCAGTGAGGGTGCTCCATGGGGAGACTTTCTAAATGGGCCAGCTGTACCAAAATCAAACATAGAAACATAGAAGATAGGAGCAGGAGTAGGCCATTCGGCCCTTCGAGCCTGCTCCGCCATTCAACGAGATCATGGCTGATCATCCAAACCCTAGCACCCGGTCCCTACACCGACAGCCATCCCACCCAAGCCCTATCCCCGTAACCCCACGTATTTAATCCCCCCTAACACTAAGGGCCAATTTTTATCATGGCCAATCAACCTAACCCGCACATCTTTGGACTGTGGGAGGAAACCGGAGCACCCGGAGGAAACCCACGCAAACACGGGGAGAATGTGCAAACTCCACACAGACAGTCACCCGAGGCTGGATTTGAACCCGGGTCCCTGGTGCTGTGAGGCAACAGTGCTAACCACTATGCCACCGTGCTACAACGCAGAAACAGGATTTCTGAAACTGGGTTGGTTCCTATAACTTTGGTAGCGTGACTCCGTACAAGTGAGTTGCTATTCTCTGCTCCTTGATCTAAATACTCTATTCTAAATGTTTAGACAAATTCTCAAAAAGGTCTGCCATAGTTTATACCTTGAGTAGCCCTGGGTCAGATTGAGAAATGATGCTGTACGGAGTTTCTAGGCGAACTAGGTGCTACTTATTTTTGTTGGTGTACCAACCGACCACCTGTACCGTCAAACTAGGCATAACCACATCTTTTTAACTTCTTATTCGAGGTTCAAGGTCCTATATTAAATTTGACACCCAGAATGCAGCCTGCACTGCAATATGGATGTAATGTAAATTAGTTTCTGGATAAAGGAGAATTGTTGTGTAGTGTGTTAGTGCACTGTGCCTTGGACTGGTAGTCCTGGTTTATGGACATATACTCTCAGCAGACATGTGAACTCAGAACACCCTTCCCCCACCCTCAGATAGCAAGGTGCCCACCTCAGCAGGATTACTGTCAGGAAGGTGGATTTTAAACTGTGAAACTGTAAAGATAATGGAGACGGAAAATGGGCATGTGGTTTTTATTTTCTGCCCGACGCTGAGCTGCCAAAGAAACGAGTTGATGTTGACGGTAGTGAATGGGATGGTGCTGTGGTTCCGCACTGTGCATTGCTCTGCATATGGATCCGATCTCTTCTCCTAACAAACCTGCAGTTGGAGATAACGACAAAATTATGATAAATTTCCTGTTATTCATTAACACTGTGGGTTCCTTTCTGTGTTTCATTTTTCCATGGCTTGCAAAAATACCCAGACACGAAGGCCCCGGTAGTATTTATTAATTCTACATAACCAGCAATAATTGTAGATCCAGAAAATCCTTTTTTTCTTTGTGGTGAAGTATTTTGACACTGTAACTGAGCTCTCCAGTACATAGGGAAGCAACATCTTTCTTGCTTTGGTGTTCATTCAGCAGAGCCATGCAGATTGATTGATTTAAGGCTGTGTGATTTACAAAGGCCAGGGCTGTTGACTGAATTTTATCTGGAATAATAATGTTGATTTGACCTCATAAATTGCAAGGTTTAAGGAGGCAATAACTTTTAAAAGATGTTGAAATGCTTGTGTGTTATGGTAAGCGGTTTTGATAAGACAATGCCAAGTATATCTCATAATTATCTTTATAACACAACAGGCTGTTATCACAGAATCATAGAATAGTACATAGAAACATAGAAGATAGGAGCAGGAGTAGGCCATTCAGCCCCTCGAGCCTGTTCCGCCATTTAATGAGATAATTGCTGATCATCCAAATTCAGTACCCTGTCCCTGCTTTCTCCCCATATCCCTTGATCCCTTTAGCCTTAAGAAATGTATCTAACTCCTTCTTGAATATATTTAATAAGTTGGCCTCCACCGCCCTCTGTGGTAGAGAATTCCACAGGTTCACCACTCTCTGGGTGAAGAAATTCCTCCTCATTTCAGTCCTAAATGGCTTACCCCTTATCCTTAGACTGTGACCCCTGGTTCTGGACTCCCCCGCCAGAGCGTGTCAGGAAGGGGCAGAAGGTATGGAGTAAAAGGTAAAGTAATAAAAAGGGCAAAAGCAGGAACTAAGTGTCACAAAACATCTTTGAAAGTTCTCTATCTGAATGCACGTAGCATTCGTAACAAAATAGACGAGTTAATGGCACAAATAACTACATATGGGTATGATCTTGTGGCCATTACAGAAACATGGCTGCAGGGTGACAATGCCTGGGAATTAAACATACCAGGTTATTTAACGATCAGGAAGGACAGGCAGGAAGGAAGGGGAGGTGGGGTGGCTATGTTAATAAAGGAAGGAATCACTGTAATACAGAGAAATGATATTGGGTCAAAAGATCAGGATAATGAAACAGTTTGGGTGGAGGTAAGGAATAATAAGGGGAAAAAAACACTAGTGGGCGTAGTCTATAGGCCTCCGAACAGTGGCAACTCTGTTGGACGGAGTATCAATCAGGAAATAGTTGAGGCTTGTAATAAGGGAACATCTATAATTATGGGGGATTTCAACTATCATATTAATTGGACAAATCAAATTGGGCAGAGCAGCCTTGAGGATGAGTTCATTGAGTGTATTAGGGATGGGTTTCTTGAGCAGTATGTAACTGAACCGACCAGGGGGCAAGCAACCTTAGATCTGGTCCTGTGTAACGAGACGGGATTAATTAAAAATGTCCCAGTAAAGGATCCCCTTGGAATGAGTGACCATAACATGGTTGAATTCCATATTCAATTAGAGGGTGAGAAGGTTGGATCTGAAACAAGCGTGCTAAGCTTGAATAAAGGAGACTATGAAGGTATGAGAGCGGAATTGAGTAGAGTGGATTGTGAAAATAGATTAAAGGGTAAGACGATACATGATCAGTGGTGTACATTCAAGGAGTTATTTTACAACTTCCAAAAAATATATATTCCACTGAGAAGAAAACGGTGTAAAAGAAAAGACAGCCATCCATGGCTAAGTAAAGAAATTAAGGATAGTATTCGACTAAAAACAAGGGCATATAAGGTAGCCAAATCTAGTGGGAGGATAGAGGATTGGGAAAACTTTAAAAGACAGCAAAAATAACAAAAAGATTGATTAAGAAAGGGAAGATAGATTATGAAAGTAAATTAGCAAAAAATATAAAAACAGATAGTAAGAGTTTTTATAGTTATATAAAAAGAAAAAGGGTGGCTAAAGTAAATGTTGGTCCCTTAGAGGATGAGACCGGGAAATTAATGGTGGGAAATATGGAGATGGCAAAAACACTGAATGAATATTTTACATCAGTCTTTACAGTAGAAGACACTAAGAATATCCCAACACTGGACAAACAGGGGGCTAAAGGGGGGGAGGAGCTAAACACAATCAAAATCACTAAGGAAGTGGTACTCGGTAAAATAATGGGACTCAAGGCGGATAAATCACCTGGACCTGATGGCTTACATCCTAGGGTCTTGAGGGAAGTGGCGGTAGGGATTGTGGATGCATTGGTAATAATTTTCCAAAACTCCCTGGACTCGGCAAAGATCCCAGCAGACTGGAAAACTGCTAATGTAACACCCTTATTTAAAAAGGGCAGTAGACAGAAGGCTGGAAACTATAGACTGGTTAGCCTAACATCTGTGGTAGGTAAAATTTTGGAGTCCATTATTAAGGAGACGGTAACAGGACATTTGGATAATCATAATTTAATAGGACAAAGTCAGCATGGTTTTATGAAGGGGAAGTCATGTTTGACAAATTTGCTGGAGTTCTTTGAGGAAGTAACATATAGGGTGGATAAAGGGGAACCAGTGGACGTAGTGTATTTAGACTTCCAAAAGGCATTTGACAAGGTGCCACACAAAAGATTATTGCTTAAGATAAAAAATCACGGGATTGGGGGTAATATTCTGGCATGGATAGAGGATTGGCTATCTAACAGAAGGCAGAGAGTTGGGATAAATGGTTCATTCTCAGACTGGCAATCAGTAACTAGTGGTGTTCCGCAGGGGTCAGTGCTGGGTCCCCAACTCTTTACAATCTATATTAACGATTTGGAGGAGGGGACCGAGTGTAACATATCAAAGTTTGCAGATGATACTAAGATGGGAGGGAAAGTAGTGAGTGAGGAGGACATAAAAAACCTACACGGGGACATCGACAGGCTAAGTAAGTGGGCAGAGATTTGGCAGATGGAATACAATACTGGAAAGTGTGAGGTTATGCACTTTGGCAGGAAAAATCGTAGAGCAAGTTATTATCTTAATGGCAAGAAACTGGAAAGTACTTAAGTACAAAGGGATCTGGGGGTCCTGGTGCACGAAACTCAAAAGGTTAGTATGCAGGTGCAGCAAGTGATTAAGAAGGCCAATGGAATGTTGGCTTTCATTGCTAGGGGGATAGAATATAAAAATAGGGAGGTATTGCTTCAGTTGTACAAGGTATTGGTGAGGCCGCACCTGGAATACTGCGTACAGTTTTGGTGTCCATACTTAAGAAAGGACATACTTGCTCTCGAGTCAGTACAAAGAAGGTTCACTCGGTTAATCCCGGGGATGAGGGGATGGACATATGAGGAGAGGTTGAGTAGATTGGGACTCTACTCATTGGAGTTCAGAAGAATGAGAGGCGATCTTATTGAAACATATAAGATTGTGAAGGGGTCGGATCGGGTGGATGCGGGGAAGATGTTCCCGATGATGGGTGAAACTAGAACTAGGGGGCATAGTCTTAGAATAAGGGGCTGCTCCTTCAAAACTGAGATGAGGAGGAACTACTTCACTCAGAGGGTGGTAGGTCCATGGAATATGCTGCCCCAAAAAGCTGTAGAAGCTACATCATTACATAAATTTAAAACAGAAATAGACAGTTTCCTAGAAGTAAAGGGAATTAAGGGTTACGGGGAGCGGGCAGGAATTTGGACATGAGTCTAGGTTCGGATCGGTCATGGCCCTGTGGGTAGCGGAGCGGGCCCAGGGGCCGTGTAGCCTGATCCTGCTCCTATTTCGTGTGTCTAATTCTGTTAGATTCAGGAGATGGTTCTGTGATAGTGGATTGGCAGTTAGGATCAGATCAGCCATGATCTTATTGAATGGCGGAGCAGGCTCGAGGGGCCGATTGGCCTACTCCTGCTCCTATTTCTTATGTTCTTATTGGGAACAGCCTTCCTGCATCTAGTCTGTCCAGGCCTGTTAGAATTTTATAAGTTTCAATGAGATCCCCTCTCATTCTTCTAAACTCGAGCGAATATAAGCCTAATTGACCCAGGACAGAAGTAGGCCATTCGGTCCATCGAGCCTGCACCAATTCTTTCGAAAAGCAATCCAGTTAGTCCCACTACCCGGCTGTTTCCCCATATCCCTGCAATTTTTTTCTCCTCCAAGTATTTATACCATTCCCTTTTGAAGTGATTAAATCAGTACTCATGAATTCTATCACCAACAATCTGCTGATTAAAATATATACCATTTAAAAATAGTCATTTTAAGTTCTGGCAGAATAAGACATCTGTTACCCTCCTAAAGCCCAGCGTTTTGCGCAAAGCTAGAGGTGCACGTTCCTGCCCTCCTGCAACATAACTAACCCTGTTTCACCGGCTGTACAGTGACAGACTTCATGGCCTCATTATCACTCCATCTGACATAGAAAGAGGTTGAACCAGTTGGATACCTGACTTAAAACAAAGTGAATAGAAGAAAGTAGAAAACGCACAGCCTATTTTAAGAGAATGTATTGCCGATCCATGTTCCATATTAAGAAGTGGTTCTGTTCGTGGCCAGAGGCTCCCAGTGTTATGGAGTTTGCCCCATTTTTACAATGGCGTGGATTCCATAGCAGCAGAACAAGTGGAAAAACTACTGAGCAAGCACAAGCTTGCACATGTGCAGCTCGTGTTTGCTGATGATTTTGGCAGCTGTTTTTTCCTCAGTAACTGGGAGAATCTGCAATCATCAATCAAAAACAAAATAGGTTTCGTGGGAAGGCTGAGCTGTTCAACCTGCTGGTGTAACAACACTTGCTTAGTGCCTTTAACCTGACAAAATGTAAAAAAGGAAAGAGCTTGCATTTATATAGCACTGGTCATGACCTCCAGACATCCCAAAGTGCTTCACAGCCAGTCAAGTACTTTTGAAGTGTAGTTACTGTGGTGCTGTAGCTCCCACAGATAGCAATGACTTAAATGACCAGATAATCTGTTCGATGGTGTTGGTTGGGGGGTTAAATGTCAGCCAGGACACCAGGATAAATGACCTTACTCTTCTTTGAATAGTGCCATTGGATCTTTTATGTCCACCCGATGGGACAGACAGAGCTTTGTTTTAACACCTCACCAAAAGACTGCACCTGCGACAGTGCAGCACTCCGTCAACACTGTACTGAAGTATCAACTTAGATTATTTGTTCAAGTCTCCGGAGTGAGACTTGAACCCATAACCTTCTGACTCTGAGGTGAACAAGCTACAAGTGAGCCAAGGCTGACGCTTTTATAGCAAGGCACTTCATAAACAAAGGGGGAGGAGAGCAGACACTGAGGAAGTGAGCAAAGACCTGATCAAAGTGGTAGGTTGTGAGGAGGTTTTTGAAGTGCGCAAGATTGTTTTATTGGTCTGCCATCACATTAGCATGATACAGTTGTTTATGCTGCTAAAAAGTAAGTGACGCGTTAGGAGGCTTTTCATTGACTATGGACTGTTAATGGGGTGATTCGTGGGTCAGGCTGGAGGATAAAAGTGTGTGGGGTCGGTTTTGATCATTTGTTTATCAAGTGGAAATTCTTGCTTTTCTCTGAAAATTGAATGGCAATATCCATCCTCGTGCAGACACTTATTTACAGAATAATGTTTTCGGCAGGAAAAGCCCATTTGTCCATTTAACCTACCTTTATCCATCAAGTTTCCTTACTGTGACTTTGGAGCTAAAGAAAGATTCAGATTCCGTTCATGTCCTCAGGATGCCCCAAGCACTTCACAGCCAACAAATTACTTTTGAGGTACAGTCACTATTATTCTGTAAACGAAAGCAGTATTTAATTTGCACTCCGCAAGGTCCCAAAAACAGTAAATGAGACAAATGACCAGTTCATGGCCCGGATTTTGCGGTAAAAGTAACAGTGAGGTGAGCAGCGCTCGCCATTATTATGGAGTAAATCGGACAGCAACTTCCGGCGACCGAACATGCGCAGTTAAACATGGAAATCAGGAAGTTGCTGTCCGATTTGCCCTGCTCCTCCGGAAGCTTTTTTACACCAGTACCTCGACGAGAGACTCTGCATTGAAACACATGGAACGGTGTGAAGTTGCTGTATTTACTCACTAGATACCCACTAAACTCGCCAGAAAAAATTGAGGCTTGTCCATTCTAGGGTAAGTGGATTTTAACACCATAATTAAGTCCTAATTACTGTCAAACAACTTCTCTGGCACTGAAAATTAACTTTTACAAGTGTGTCGTCTCATTCCTTCAGATTTTAATTATTGTTGGAGATTTTTTAAAATGTAATTTTTTTTACTTTATCTTTCCTTTTCTTGTATCTCTCTCTCTTAGTCCCATCTGTCTTCCCCTCTCTATTTTGCTTTCTGTACATGATTTGAATCCCCTTTCACAACAGGAATTCACCCAGGCCCTTTTTTAAAACTTGCCATGGTTTTCTATACTACAACTGCCACTGGTAATCTGTTCCACAACTCTTATCACATTCCTTTTTTTTTTAGGTTTAGGAAAAAAACCTAAATTTCCTATTTTCCCTCGACGCCCTAAATTTAAACCCTAGTCCTTCCAATCCTGTGCCCGACAGAAGAACTTCCCTGTTTATTTCAAACTCCATTTTTAAAATTTCCCAGCGGTCCCTTTTTTTAGTTTCCACTCTTCAGGATGGGACGTCCTGAGATGCTCTGTGTAACTGGGGAGGGAGATGCCAGCAGAATTAACTATATTTGTCTGCCCTTCCCCCTGATCCCAGTCCCCATAAGGCACTCCTTTCCGCAGCGCACCCCAATTGAAAACACCAAACTCTCCTGAATGAGTTGTTGATCTTGACACTCAGATTTACGATTGGCTGGGAGTTGAGTGTTCCCACTGCTTATGCTTTACTGAGTCTTCTTGGCAGTTGGCCTTGGCAACTACGGCCTGTTTACTCTGGGGTTATTGCCAGCTTTGCAAACCCATAGGCGAGGCGGTGACCGCCGTAGCACCCATTGAAAAGTAGCTTAAAGTATCTCGCCCTGAAAGTTCTGCCTAAACAGAAACACCAAGTGGGAATAACAGGACTGAGAGCACTGGTGTAAAAGTACATGCACTGCGTGTTCTGGGATAATTATGCAGATTCGATGGTCTAGGAGAATTCACTTAATTATTGACATTTATACTGATGTTATGGCAGCCATGCAGTGTTCTCCTTTGCAGCCACACTACTATAAAGTAAATGAACTCCAGGGGCTGCATTTTACCAGCCCGAGCAGGCGGGTCAGGTGGGAAAGTTGTAAAAAATGACGGCGGGTTCCGATCCTGCCGTCAACCCGCCTCCGTGCAACTTTCCCAATGGCGGGCTTGCAGACTCCGTTTCGGTCCTGCCTCCAAGTGGCGGGATAGGCCCTTGAGGCACTTAACTGCTACTTAACGACCTCTATAATCCCATTTTGAGAGGCCTTTCAAATTTTGCCACATTTCCAGCATGCTGCACGTCTCTCCTGAAACACGCCAGCTAATCCTGTCGGGTTCACAAGCGGCTGGCTTCCGAACAGCTGCAGCTCTGCCATAAAAATGGAATTTTCAACAAGTGTCAGCTGCAGGTGGCAGAACTTTGTTTTCTCGGGTCTTGGAGAACTTTTTGCAGGTCTACTGATTTTGGAAGTGGTGAAGCTGAGATCCATCTCCACTGTGACCTCCTGGGAAAACCCTCTCCCCACATTGACTTAGCACTTGCTCAACTGAGGTATATACCAGCAGCATGGGAACCATTTATTTCCTTTCCTCCTGGACCTCAGATTTGGACGAAGACCAGCCGCGGCAGCAGCAGAACCCGCAACAACAACAGCACCACCAGCAGGAGCGCCAACCTGCTGCTCACCCACCTGAAGCTGCACAGGGCAGAAGGCACCAGCGCAGGGAAGCACATCGCCACAGGAGATACCCCCAAAACAGGGTTTACAGGATGAGGATGAGCTTCCTCAACATGACTGAGCAGCAGTGCCAAAGGAGGCTGAGACTTTCGCGAGAGGTTGTCAGAGACATCTGCGGAATGCTGCACCAACACCTGGAGCCCAGAGGAGCGGCTGGATACCCCTTACCAGTGACCATCAAAGTCACCACCGCACTCAACTTTTTTGCTTCAGGCTCATTCCAGGGATCAACAGCAGACATCAGCGGCATCTCCCAGTCAGTCACATGCACTTGCATCACACAGGTGCCCTCTTTGCAAAGGCGCACAATTACACAAACTTCTCCAAGGATCAAGCAAGTATAACTGCATGTGCGGTTGGATTTGCAAAGATGGCAGGCTTGCCAAGGGTGCAGGGTGTCGTAGACTGCACACATGTGGCCCTTAAGGCACCCCATCACAAACCAGGACTTTGTCAACCGCAAGGGCTTCCACTCCCTCAACGTGCAGCTGGCGTGTAACCACAAGAAGGAAATTTTGCATGTTTGCGCCAAGTACCCTGGCAGTTGCCATGACTCATTCATCCTGCGGCAGTCTAGTGTGCCTCCGCTTTTCAGTCCGCCAAACCAACTTTGCGGATGGCTACTTGGAGACAAGAGCTATCCCCTGAAGACGTGGCTAATGATGCCGTTCAGGAGGCCATCCAATGAAGCTGAGGAGCGCTGCAACTCCAGCCACATTTCGACCAGATCCATTGTCGAGCAAACCATCGGCTTGCTGAAGATGCGATTCAGATGCCTTGATAGATCAGGTGGAGCCCTGCAGTACTCAGCAGCCAGGCTCTCCAGAATCGTCATCGTCTGCTGTGCACTACACAACATTGCACAGCATCGAGGCTTGCAGCTGCCTGAGGGACAGGTGGCTCAGTGCATAGCCTCCTCAGATGAGGAGGCGGAAGATGAGGAGGCAGATGAGGAGGAGGAGGAGAGTGAGAGCAAAGACCTTGCGGAGATGCATCAACCAGCGGCAGCAGCACGCGAGCACATTGCTGCAAGGTATGCACTCATCTTGGCCAGATTTGCTTAGGTTGCCCAATCAAACACATTTGGCTCGCACCTTCTTACCACACCATAGACAATGGACAAGAACCTGCGGCTTCCTATCACTGTGACCACCATCATGACAAATCCAAGTTGCCCTGAGCCCTTAATGTGGAACTTCCATTTGCAAAATGACAGCCCAGAACTTCAACAGTTTGCCGTCACTTTATTTTATTACATTGACTAAAGGGTGGCATTTAACAATTAAACACAACAGAACACCCTTGTGACTACTTGTGCTTTATCTTCCTCTTACACGTGCTCCTACGTGGTGTTTCCCCTGTGGCTTCAGCAGATGTGGAGGCTCCTTGCTCACTTTCATGCTGCTCCTGCCTCGACACCTTGGCGGGCGTCCTCTGGGGTTGCGAGCCTGTGAGGGCTCACCAACAGTCCGCTCCTCCTGCACTGTGCAGGGGATGAGCCGCCCATCTCAGTTGGGTGAGGACTCTGGTGGGGCTCTGAGCGATGGACCCCTCCATTCTCTCCACACTCGCAGTGACCCTGGAGGCAAAACCTGCCAGAAACTCCTGCACCTGTTCCTGGAGTTCAAGCACCGCTCTCCTTCTGGATGGACCCGGAGGCACAGGGTCCACATGCAGCTGAGCCGAGCTGGGAGAGCCCTGCGGCCTCCAACGAGAACTCTCCACTGCTGTCCCTGTCTCCACCATCTGCTGATGCTCACTTGTGAGCTGTGATACACCAGGTGACAACACTACTCTATGTCCCGAAGGTCCCACCGAGGTGTGAGTGTTTGTGCTGGTGCTGGGTGCGTTTAATTCTGCTGACGCTGCGCCCTCGGAGGTTGCAGGTTCCTCTGAGGAGTCTTGAGGCTCAGGCTCTTCCTCCTGGACAGTGGGGAGGGAGGTTGTCGATAGTCCTGTAGGGGAGTAAAGGAAAGAGTTAGACATGTGAGATAAACGTTGCATGCACATGGAATTGTGCAGATGATCATAAGTCAATCTATAGGAGCATCAGAAGCCATGTCAGTCACTCATGCAGTGTCAATGAGAGAGATGCAAAACTATTCTGTCACCAGCTTGCTCTGATGCGCCCGTCTGTCCGTCCCCCACTTCCACATCCTCCTCGACTCCCACGATCTTGAGGGCCGCCTCCTCAGCGCTGGTGAGCTGGGCTATTGAGGGTGGCCCTCCTCCTGTCTTCGCCTTTTCCCTCATATTGTGGGCTCTGTTTTTCCTGCAATGAGGGACACAAGTGGAGTTTGAGTGAGAATGATGGAGTGATTGTAGAGAATCCATAGCATAAATGCTTAGAAGGACACAAAGATGGAGTGAGGTTCCAATACCAAGGGCCCTCTCTCTGTGTTGTTAGTTGTTGTCCTAGCATAACAGTGATAGGGAGTGTGAGGGCAGCATAGTCAAATAATTAAGTGATTGTGTATATAGAGAGAGAGGGGTGGTTAAGGGTTGCAAGGGATGTAAGGGTAAAGTGGGGTGTGGAGGAGTATGTTGATAATGCAGAGTGCTGGTGATGAGAGGCGATGGGGAGCAGATTGAGGGTAATGGTGATGTTATACTCACTTTTCCTGTGCGGACGAGGTCATTAAACCTCTTTCGGCACTGCAGACAGGTTCTGCTGCACATTGATCTCGAACTGTGCCAGTTGCAGCCACACAGCTTTCGTCTGCTGGGGAGGTTTTTTCTCCCAGAGGAAGGAAACAGCACCTCCTTCTGAGCTCTGGCTCCCTCCACCAGAGCATGGAGGGGGGAGTCATCAAACCGGGGTGAGGCCTTGGCCCTTGAACTAGACATTTCAAGAGGGCCAAACCGTTAGAAGATTTGAGGCAGAAAATGAACCAAGGCTGCTTGGAGCCCTTAAATGCAGCTGCAAAAATGACGTAATCAGAGGCGAGTTTCAGGCCCAAAAGACTCATTGGGCCAGGGGTGTGCACATGCTGGGAATCAATTGCCCAATTAGGGCCAAATAGCTAAATTATCTCGCCTGACATCGGAGGCGGGAGCGGGACCAGCCAACCACCTGACCCGCCCCCAATGGCAAAATCCAGCCCAAGGTCTCTGACACTGCCTTTTTCTAACAGCTTCTATAGGGAGATGGAGGCACACAGATGCATTAGAAAGGGTCCGAGCAGCTGATTTCCCTGAACCCCAGCACCAATGTAAAAGTGCCCTAAAAAGGATGTCCATCTGTGTCATTTTTCCGCTTCTGTAATGGGGGTTCCTGTGACTCTGGAAGCTCAACTGTTGTGCATTATAGTGATGCAACAAATAGCCGATGGGAGTAGTGCTGTACCTTTTGTGAGGTCTTGGGGGGGAAAAAATCATGTTTCGTCATTTGTGCTTTTTGATAACTCCACAGAAGGTTAAAAAAAAGTTTTCTTTTGCCTTTTCCGTGCCACCTGTTCTAGTGGGCTCCTGTTCTTTTCTGTTGATCTCTTTTTTTTCTTACCCCTCCTCTCATGGGTCTTCCTACATCACCACACACCCAGGTCAGGAGGACACGCAGGTGACATAATCTTAGGACTCTGCTGATGATGTATAGTTGACTACAAGGATATGCAGCACAGCAGACCGGGGTAACTCTAGCTTTTAATTCTTGGTTGCTATGTTTATTTTCATGCATGTGAGCAAATGCATAGTCACCCCATGGTGGCATGGCTGAAATGGGTAACTCACTGTGTGTGTGAGCCTCCAGCCTAGCACTCCGTCATGCTATGTCACTGTGCTGCTAGATTTCTAGCTGATGTTTGTTGGTTAATTTTGAAGGCATTTTACTGATCTACTATAAACAATGATTCATTATTAAGGATCTCTGAAAATAGAGTTCAGAACCAGGTATTAATACAGTAGATTCGAAATACAACATATACTGTGCACCTACCGAGCACAACAGTGCATGAACTCATCCTGAATACAATCTCTTCATACAGCAATACTCTCGCATTCCTCTGTTTTTCTGCAGCTTTTCTTGCCGTGACTGTACAGGCAGCTGGGATAAGCTGTAATCTACCGACCTGCATTGATCTGTCTTTGTACGACAAGGCCCTGCAGGGTTTCTGTCTCTGATATATAAAAGGGTAATTTTCTCTCTTTAATGCTGGTGTATCCTTTTCAAACTGACTGCCTGCCTGGTTGTTTCTCACAGTCTCCGACAACGATTAGCGAGCTGCCTTGGTCTAGTCTGTTAACTTTGGTCTGTAATTTCCAGGCTATTTAACCAGTCCATGACTATGATACCAGATAACATCTGAGGAACTGTATTAAAACCAGACAAAATGTTAGAAATACACACCTGGAAAAGAGACAGGTTAACGTTTTATGTATTGATCCCTCATTAGAACACAACCCATGGATAATGTAATGATTTTCCTTCTATTTAATGGACCATACTTGTGGGGTGGGGGCGGGCAGGCGTGTGCTGTCATTGTTGACATGGGCTTCAGGTGGGAAAGGCTCTGTGTCAGGGGTACAAACTTGTAAAATTACCTCAAGGTTCTGAGCATCTGTAAATAAATATGAAATCTGTCTCTTTTTAAAAGTATTTTCATTACAGTTATCTTCTGCTTTATTAAAGTATGAGGAGGTGGGTATGTCTGCACCCTGCAGGTCATTGATAATGGCCAATGAGTGCTCTTCCCTCTATAAATGCAAAATTCAAAGCTCAACCAAATTGTTCTTTGAGATTGTCGGAAGGCCTCAGTAGTTTAATGCTTCATTTATATTATCACATTCTCATTAACAGCTGCCCTGATTTTGGCAGCAGTACAGTGAAATACCTGAGGTGATGCTGCCTCCAGAAGTTCCGTGAATCGCTGGGCCATCCTTCTGGAGCTGCAGTTCACCGATTTTCCTACCTCAGTAGGTTTAGCGGCGCAGCTCAGCTCCCCTCCTCTCAAGTGATTTTTTTTTTGCTTATTGGCCCGTAGAGACCTCCCCCAGAAATTGGGGAAGAAATGACGGCCAGAAACACAACTTCAAAACTATTGCACACACACAGTTTTGCACAGTTGTGTAATTGTTTTTTGGTTGTTCCAGTGCTGTGGAATACGCCCAATAGTATAGACAGGGCAGATGCCACAACACTCGAGCTCATGGGTGATATCAAAGAACCATTGAACGAATTAAGAGTTCTACCCCCGCAACCACCGCCCCCCCCCCCCCCCCCCCCCCAACCCTGAGTAAGAAACAGTGTAAGAAAAACCTGCTAGATCATTGTGCAGTTTGAACTTTTAGTGTGGGAGTCTTAATGACTCCAATCTACATAAAATTTAAATAATAATAATAAATCTTGGGTGGCAGTCTGATATTTCATACTGGAACACACTGTTGATGTCAGCATATGTGTCAGAGCTTTCAGATAGGATTGGAAGTAATTGCTAACAGCAGCTGTAGTGTTCTGAAAGCAGATGTTAATGCACCATGGAAAATATTTTGATGTGAACTTAATGTTTTTGATCACTGAGCCGATGTGCAAAATTAATTGTTTTAGATTACTAAGTACTTTTACACTGTTGTTATATTTACATGGGATTGGAATATGCTGCACCTGCTCACTTTTTGTATTTGATGTGTTCACATTTATTCTTGACCTGTTGCTGCTGACTCATCTTATTGTGATGAAGATAAAAGTGGATAAGTGTTGAGTTACACTCAAGAGTATGACTGACATTGTAGTAGACAAAATGGTCCATTTCCCTTGGCATATCAAGGGGCCGTTGGCCGACCTGGTGTAATGGAGGATGGAGAGATGAAATGGTAGTGGGCTGCAGAAGGATCAAGGCTTTTGATGAGGATACACGAACTGATTCATAAGAATACCAGTCATGTCACACCTGATTCTATTTTATTGTTGATTTACCTTTTTTCCCCCAAAATACTGAATTCTTCAGCTGGTCAACCAGAACCTGTCTGTCTGCTGCTGTTACACTGCACGTTCCGGAGCATTACTGATGTGTTTGTGGAGTGGTACAAGCAGGGAAATTCTGGGTATAATCTCAATTGCGTCACGCTCAAATAGGGGTTGGCAGAAGATACCATTCACTTGCAGCTGGTTATAAGCCTTCGAATGCCAGTAAGTTTTTAATTTATGATAAAATTTGAGAAGAGATTTCTTTTGATTGTTTTTACATCGGTGTGAGTTACTTACAGTGAAGTGGCGGCAGAAAAGCAGGAGCAGGTCTGAGTAATTTCCTGACTACTGTATTTTGTCCGCGACCTCCTAGCCCACCCCCTACCTCTGACAACCTTGTTGTGCCCACCTCCCACCTGCAATTTGGGAACCTCTGCCATAACATATTTGTTGCATTTCTTTGGTGGATTTGACATTGCACTGACTAGCTTACACCTAGTTTGTTCCTGATAGCACGAGCCTACAGTGCAACAGCACAACAGAACTGAGCATTCATTGATCAAATTAAATTATTAGTTCATTGTACTGCCAACCAAACAATGTGCTCCTGCCTTTGCACACCAACACTCAGGTCAGTCAGACCCATTGGTTCGTTTGTCTGGGGAAAAGGGCTAGTCATCACTGGGGAAACCCTCACCACACAAGAATGAGCTTAAGAAGTTCTTCAAATTGTTCTTTGCTGATCCCAACATGACACAATTATGAACTTGCTCAGTAGTTATCAGAAACCTTGTGAGGTAATGAGCACAAATACAAGCCAAAATATTTGCCAACTTTAATTTGGTTGGTATGACTTGGCCTGGAATCGGATGTCTTGTGTATTGGGTAGAAACATGGGTTCTATAAGGAATCGGACTTGACCAGGGCATCTTTTCGTATGCTATTCCTATTAGACTGGAACAGAATGCTCAAAATTAGTCCCGTCTGTTACCTTAAAATGGGGTAAGCATTAGCCCTTAAAGTGTATATAGATGAAATAACTAAAGGAGGCATCAGAGGGACGGTAAATTGTTTTTGGAGCTCTGCCAGGTACCAAACGTAACAGCACACTGACCGCATTGCAGGTGAGAGACCACAAGTTGTATAATAAATTAATACAGTAATTCAATATGTCAAATCAGTAGGATGGAATTCAAGCCAGTGCCTGAGCATATTGCTAAACATTATTTATTCAAGCAATAATTCAAGTTTCAACTTGTATCATTCAAAAGTGCGTTTTCCTCCCACAGGTAAACTAAATCTTGGCGCAATATCAGTGTGGCTCAAAGGGAAAGTAAACTCGAGTGGTTAAGTTCTTCATTTTGCTCTGTACTACTCTTTCCATGTAATTATGCTGAAGGTTTGTTTCTCATTCCTCTAATCAGAACACTCTATGATCACTGATCCACCCAGGTGGCATAAATGTTTGTTCAAGTGTAATCCCACCCCAAATCATTTGTGTTACTTAATCTGTTAAACAAGTGAAAAAAGATAGGTACTATGGGGGAGAAATTCGGTGGAGCCACAAACGGGGCGCCCAGCTCGCCTGGGCGGCGGAATTACCGCTGCGATCGGAGCAGTTGCTACCGCCGGAAATTCAGCTTGTGCGCCCCAAGAGGGACACGGGGCGCTGCTCGAGGCGCTCTGCGTCCCTCTTAGGGCGCTGAAACTGAATATCGCAGCGCAACGTGCCGCAGCGCCACACGCTGCGGCACGGCGCGCTGCGGTACTGCAGGCCTTCCTCCCATTCTTAAGGGGGAGGGGCCTGCACCAGCGCGATCAGAGATCGCGAGTGCCGGCAAAAGAGCCCGGCACCGAGGAGAAGTGCCGGGCTCTCGGAAAACAGCCGGCAATGCCGCGGGGGGAGATCAGGAGGCCGGGGACGGAGGTGCTGGTAGGCGGCCACCGAAAAAAACGGCCGCCCCACACCTCCACCTTAATTTGCACCACTCCCGCCACAGGTAGGCCCCGTGAACCGGGCGCGATTTGCGAACGGCGCTACAGAGGCGGGCGCTACCAAATATTGCGATCGGGGCGCTGCGCACACCGATGACGTCATCGGTTGCGGCGCAGCGCAACAGGATAACGCCGCCATTAGCGCCCCAGCTAAATATCGCGGGAGGCATGGCCAGTGGCGCTAAAGCCACTGAGTGCCCTCTTTAGGCGCTAACTGGTGGCGCAGCCCACCGAATTTCTAGGCCTATGTGTTTATGATAGCATTATATACTTGTAACATTTAGAAGGAAGAATGTCGTACAAATTCAATCTGAATAAGTATGCTCAAAATACATACTTTGACCAGAAGAATAAGAAATCCTGCAGTGAGTAAAATGAAGAGAAGCAAGTAATGCCATGAAACAGATCACTTTCACATGGCTGATTAGTTCATTTTGTTTCATTATGGGGGACTTTTTCCAGATTCTGCTTGGTTTAGAAAGAAGCTGCTTCTCATTCACCAGAGTTTCTACTGACATCACTCTCTCCGCCAATGAGTTGAGCTGTGTCCGCCAATGAGTTGGAGGCGGGGCGGGACTTACGGCAGGATTCGCAGCAAACAATCTCTTTTACAGCAAAACAAAGTAAGTCTATTGAAACAGCACACAGTCTACAGAGTCTATTCAAAAAGAGTCTCTACAAACTACAGCAAACAGAACTCCTGATTGAAACTACAGCAATGTCTCCCGATTTAAAAACGGGGTGATTTCTCCAGCAAAATGCAGTGAGTGGACGATAGTTACAATATACAAATCGATTATTTCGCCAGAAAAGTAGTGAGTGGAGGATAGTTACATACAAATTAAGTGTTTAACATTAATCCCAGTCACTCACAGCAGTGTGGTTTCCAGGCATGATTGATGGGGGAATTACCCAATCATCTCCACTCTGGCTGGAAATAGTGCTGAGAGATTGAGGGCCTGTTTGTACGTAAATATTATTGCTGCTATAATACATAAATTCAAGAGAATGGTGGCTATGAAATAGGGACTGACTTGGAAGCTTTGCTGAAGGAGTTTGTATATGAGTGACTATCCTGCATTCAGCCAAGAATATTTAGATAGCTCTCTGTATTACAGAACTGCAAAGAAAATTGAATCCATGACCTGTTGGGGCTGCTAGTACAGTACTGTAGATTCTGCAGGTTGGATTCCACACCCTGTCAGTAACTTGTAACAGACAAAATAATATTTATGTTACTTCCGACTTTAAATTAATGTTAAGCTGATTTGATCTTTTCTTGCAATCTACCCTTCAAAACATTTGGACTTTCAGAACTTCTTGCAGTGCTTTGAATCTTCCGTTGGAGTATTTCAAAGTATTTTCTGTGAATCCACACATAAAAGGCAGGTGGTTACTACTCCTATTATCATGCTTAAGTTCAATCTTGCTGAATGATATTTAAAACTACTGAGAAAGTGAGCGAGACCCTGCGTGTGTCTGTGCTTTACACTCTGAGCATGCAGTAACCTCAGCTAAATAAATTATGTTCAAAATTGTACAGTATAAGCTTTCACGATAGATGTTAAAATGAAACTCCGCTCTGCTTATGTAAGCAGCTATTCCAATGGCTGGCTACGCAAGGCTATACAGTGAGCATCTTAGTTGCACGGAGCAGGAAGAGCCCAGGTTCAATCCCTGGCCTGTGCCCAGTTAGTTAATCACCGCGGTAAGGGTACTACAATTGATGGTCACTGTTGAGGTGTATATCTACACAATGACCACTTGGTATTCCAGAGGGCGAATAGTGCCCTTGGAACTGTACCCTAACAAGGAGTCAACATTTTCAGGGGTGAGGGGGTGGAAAGTTGGTTGGGGAAGCGGGTGTTAATACCATTTTTTTTTTAATTGCATGTTTAGAAAGTGAAAAGTCTGAATCTCCCTTGATGGCCTAGTGGATATTATTGAGTTGTTCAATCCAGAAGATCCCAGGTTCCACTTGCAATCTGTGCTGAGTTAGTTGGTCTCAGATCACAGAAATCACAGAAACCCCACAGTGCAGATAGAGGCCATTTCGGCCCATCAAGCCTGCACCGACACATATCCCACCCGATCCCCGTAACCCCTATACCAACACATAGCCCACCCTATCCCCGTAACCCCACGTATTTAATCCCCCTAACACTAAGGGTCAATTTATCACAGCCAATCAACCTAACCCGCAGATCTTTGGACTGTGGGAGGAAACCGGAGCACCCGGAGGAAACCCACGCAAACACGGGGAGAACGTGCAAACTCCACACAGACAGTCACCCGAGGCCGGATTCGAACCCGGGTCCCTGGCGCTGTGAGGCAACAGTGCTAACCACTATGCCACCGTGCTGCCCGGACTAGCATGTACAGTTGATTTCTAGAGAGGGGAACTTTCAGCCAGAATTCTCGCTGCTGATTGTTATCGAGTGATTTCCCTTGGAAAAGACATATGTATGTGAACGTTGGGTGAGAAACCAAATTGCACTTGGCTTTAATGCCCTCCTCAGTCAAAGAGCTGAACAGGAGCAATTAGTTTATCCCTTATGCAGTACAGATCTGAAAACTGCTTCCTTTTTAAACCCTTTCCCCAGACTTTCTGAGATCACAACCAAGTCCTATTTGTACTATTCACTGTCAAGGCTGTCACATGAAAAATGGCCTGCTGGGCAAGGTGATGGATGGTGGCTGGCACCCATGGAACCAGACACCATTAAGAGTCGGTGCCTTCGGGAATAGAGGGGGATAAAAGAAAAGGACAGTGGAGAGTCCATTCTGGTGTATATCGAGGAGGGTGCAATCTGAAAGCAAGAATTTTGTCCTTTAAGCAGTCAATTTGAAACATCCAAGATGATGGTGGAACTGCAAGCCTGCTGTGTTTTTGTAGTAGGACTCATTCTGTTCTATGTTGTGTCGTACGTACGTTGATGCATTCCATTGTCTAAAATACCGGTTTTGTGATCGATATAGTCAGCTAAATGATTGAAATAGGAGGTCACAGAAGGATGAGAGTTAAGGGTCCATGGTTGAGGAATATAATGTAATTATCAATACATTAGGTAACAAAATAAACCAGTTAGTGCCTCTATTAAAATAATGGATAAAGGAATGCCATACAAAAGTATTGAGCATTCATCTGTGAATATCAGCAACAGTAATCTCTAGCTCATGTCTTGAGTTATGCTGAACAGGAGCAATTAGTTTATCCCTTATGCAGTACGGATCTGAAAACTGCTTCCTTTTTAATCCCTTTCTCCAAATTTCCTGAGATCACAACGGATTCCTATTTGTACTATCCGCTCTGTTTTACTGGGGCAGTGCAGCGAGGACTGACGGATGGAATGGGAATTTTGAAAGGGGTTGCGAATTTAAAGGGAGAGTTCAGTTTTTAGAAAAGTAGATAATCTTTTCATTTAGCAAACCTCCAAAACAAGACTATAATCAAAAGCTGATTCATTGAATTTTTAATGGGTGACGGTAAAACTTCTCTCCGTATGATTTTCTTTTCAAATGTTGCATCTTGAGAGAAACATTTTTTTGCTGCATTCATAATGCCACGAGCCAAAACATGTTTTGCTTAACAAACAACAAAATATAAAAGCTATGGTGCCACTGTTGGCTGCGTGAGGTCCTACACATGGTACAGTATCTACAATGCTCTGTAGAACCATGGGATCTACTTACTTTGATGGGGCAGTTTCATGTGGTAAATGCACAGTCTAGTTAATGAAGGCTGTATCTGACCCCATTTCACTAAATGTGTTTACAATACACTTGATGAAAATAAATGACTCTTAACAAAAAGTGGTTCGGCACAATACAATCACTTAGTTGCTGTGCCAAAGTGTTGTCAAGGGGTTAAGACTTCTAGCACTCTGAATCCCTGTTTATAGTTTGTACAGTTCCATCAGCATCAGGAAACTGCTGCAAGTGAGATATACAAGACCAAAAGAATGAGACCGATCACAAACACATTTAATCATAAGGAACTGTGCTTTTATCAGAGTGGCTTAGATAAAAATAGTTAACATATTACAACCAAAATGATTGTCTCATTACTAGTGAGTGAGATTTGGTAGGTCGGCAATTTTAAGAAATGGTGCACCTGAAAAATGAATTTGTCGATGCTGAGTGAGCTGCTGTGTATTTTCAGAATTTTCTGTTTTTAAAGAAAACAATCTATTGTTTTCCTTCAGTTATCAGCAGCATGACAACTGTTCTGTCTCCAGAATACATTTAGTTTCTCTCTGTCTCGCTTCCACCCCCCACCCCAACCCACTGCAAAGCAATAGGAGCCACAGACTTCTTCGACCAGTCAGTAATGTTGGATATCTTGCCAGCAAGAGGCACAATCCCAATTGGGGAGACTGAGATAGCGATTTCACGCTCTTCCACACCTGAAAAGAGCACCTGCCTACACTCATGCCTCCCCCAACAGGCTGACTAAGAATACACATGAGAAATTATTGCCGTAAATCCAAATCTTTTTACTCGGAGTGGCAAGATTCATTTAAAGAAAAAACGTAAAAGTTGTTACCAATATAATTGATTTTATTTAAGGAATGTTGTTGAATAATGAGAGCAAGTTATTGCTCTGAACAGATTTGGGGCTTTTGTATATTCTCTTGGGAGGAAATCGTCTTGTGATGTACTATAAACACACCTCAACCTTTGAACTGTGGGCCTGTTGCTTTTCAAAACAACTGGTGAATAATTGAAACATTTCACTTCACTGTCATCACTGAATGGCACCACAAATAGCAATGTGTTCCATGTGACCTCTGAACTTTGGGCTGGTTCTTCTTGACCTTTTCCCCTCCCCCGCAAGGTTACTATGGTTCTAAGTATGCATTTAGCTCAGTGCAATCCCTCATTTCAGTTGACCTCCAGGAAATGGTTAAAGAAAACTCCCAACATGTCTTGTTTAAAGCTCGAGGACTCAATTTTATCAACAGAATCTTTCATATCATATTTGCAAATCGTGAAAGAAAATCTCATTACAAATTAGTTTAGTTTCAAAGTTGGAAAGGTTTTATTGGCCCATTGGGTTAAATGTGAGTAATTTTATTACAGTAATTAACTGATGGGCCAGTGTAATATTTTATGCTGTGCAGTCTTGAGGCAAATTAAAACTCTACTCTACTGAAAGTATAAACGCTGTATTAATGTTCCATTTACACTGCACTTCTGAGAAGAGAATGGCTCTGAATTTGGCTAATATCCGATCCAGAAGTGGTGTACAAGCACTCTGCTTGTTCCTAGTCTGATCAATAATGGAATCAATCAAGTTGTTTTGATGTGCTAGTTTCAGATCAGTTTGCCTCGGCTCTGGCTGCAGCATATCTGAAAATCACACAATGCATTGTACAGTGCCATATGATGATATCACCTTGTTGTACAGTGTGTTCTGTGTTGTGCCCTAAAATTAAGTTTAAAAACAAAATAGTAGTAGAGCAAGTACAACTGCTGTGAACTTTGGATTTCAGCTGTGATACAAGCCTAACTGTTCCAGTTCCTGTCCACCAGATGCCCGTCTACTTGGTATTACTGTCCATTCAGATACCTGTGTAAATCACGTGCACATTGCCTTCATTGGACTGGCGCCACTGTGGACTCCATACCTTGTGTTGACTGTGATAAGGTTCATTTACTGGTGGTAGGGCTGGCTATGCACCAGCACTCCAGAATTTGTGAGTAAACTCTCACATACACGTGCACACGCTCTTTTCTTCATGGTTACGACATTTGTCTTGTAATAACCTTTAATTTTTTTTATTGTGTCTTGCACTGTGGAGTTGTAATGTTGATTCTCAGGCTTTTAGTTATGAACATTCCTCTATAAAGCAGGAGAAACATTTTGTCAAGTGCAGAAATAACTGCATGGTCACTGGTGCCAGATGGTCAGTTGACAACAAACGACAGTATGTTTGTATTGGTTTACATTGTTCGGCTGTCACAGCACTCTGCTGGGGCAAGACTAATGCTTTCTCATGGTCTTAGGACAACTGACCCCAGGAACTGAGGGACAGCAAGGGGATGAGAGGACGAAACTAAACATCCATTATTATCACTACAGGAGACATAAGCCCTGATTTTTAACTCTGGGCGCGGGTCGGGGCTGTGGGGCCCAAAACGGGTGGCTATCCATCCAGTCCCCCAGACTGTGAGGCCCAGAAGATTTTAACTCCTAGGCCTTATTTAAAATTTTCCGACGGTGATTCCCGCCCGAAGACGGCGGGTTGACATGGAGGTAGGCGGGAGTGGAAAATCATGCAGCCGTAGGCCGCAGTCAGTGACCAATGGAAACCGTCCTCAGCAAAGTCAGTGAGTGGGGTGGGGGCCTGGGCCAGTTGTAGCCAGAGGAGGGCAAGAAGCCCAGGGCAAATTTCCCTCGTTGGGCTAGCAAAAGCACGCTTGCTCCTCCTGGGCCACAAGGAACCTTTCAAAAGATGTAGTATTAACCTGAGCCTTTTCAGCTATTCCTGGCAGCTTGTATGATTTACACATCTCTGAGTTAAATTGACATGGGGGCTGAATGATGTCATCGGACCCCAACGTTTCAACATTTAGGAGGTGATTGCCTACCTGTCGACCTCCAAACTCGCGATAACCCGGGAGTTGAAATGTCGGGGGGGCAGGAGTGCAGCAGCCCGGCCTATATTTGATCCCCTCCCGCCTGTTCAATTGGGGGGGGGGATGTTAAAATCGAGGCCATACAGTTACCCAATTTAATAGTAATATATGGTAACCATAACTGCAGGGACACAGTAAAGTGGTTATTCAATGATCAGTTTAATTTATTCCAAACCATATATATGATGATAGAAATGCGGTATCATTGCAAACCATAGTCTGGCATAATTCCTGTAAAATATTTGCCATTCTAAGTAATAGCTAACTACAACGTAAGGAAGTGACAGAGCAGCGGTGGGAATGCAGCAATTGTTCTTCGACAAGGAAAAGGCAAGGGAGGGAGGATAGACAGTCAGTTGGGGTTCCTGTTCCCGATCAGTATTCAGTGATTCTCCTGGTGCCAACATTCACCGTCAAGTCTCTGAGCTGCAGCGTGGCCACTTGGACAAGATGCTGGAAGGCTGTGGAAACAAGTCCCAGCATGAGTTGCCTCCTTCGGCAGAGAAGAGGGGGACATTAGGAGGGGGACATTTTCCCTGGCCTTTTCCACGAGGTTTCTGCAGTGTAGGTGACTTTTACAAAGGTGCGTTATGTTTGTTGTCTGGTGACCTTTTCTCTTTGCCCTGGCGAGTGCCAATTGCAGGACCAGTAGCCCAGGTGAAAGAGCAGAGTTCAGCGATGTCAGTACACAAACCGTGCCTTCCTAAAATTGACCTCCACTGTGAACCTTGACTATCACCTATACTTCAGAAAATGATTGTATATGAACTATGGGACCCAGCAGTCCTAAACAGAAATCATTTGAAACTTCTACAGCTTTAATTATCTTCTCTCCCGCTTGCTGGTTCTAATTTCTGATGTGCAATTTGATACATACGGTCTGGAAGCAGATCACTGGACATCTCTTAACGAGGGCACAAAATGTGGCCGAGGGAGACTTAACAAAAATGGAAAGGGAGCAAAAACTTTAGCCAACAATGTTTGTTTGAAAGTTATGTACAATGGTTGCCTGTGGGTTTTTTTTTAGTGGCATTGGTGGTAATAAAACCATCTGTCAATAGTTACACAACCTTTTCAGTGGAACAATATTAGAAACAGCATTGTTATAAAATAGATTAGGTTCTTGGCTGGCGTTTAGAGGCTGGCAAAAGCCCATTAGTATCCATGTTGGTGCCGAAAACCAACCATAAAAAGAAAAAAACTGGAGCGGCTCATTTTGCCACTTGTGCGCCGCAGTGCTACACCAGAAGCAGTGCTGTGGACTAAGTGCTGGTCATTGCTTCTTACGGAGATACAGATCAGTCAGTCATTCTGCCCGGGACAATAAGCAACTGCACTGGAACTTTGATCAGTGTGCCAAAAAATATCTGATACAGTGCCAGGCAAATACAATTTGTGGATTGAACAGGGAAAAAATAACTAACAGGCTCTTGGGGATTTTCTGCCACACTTTGTTCAAGTCAGCTCTCTTACATAAACAAACAGGAGCCCAATTAACCCATTAAGCTCTTTCGCTGTAATGTGGTGATTTTATTGACTTATCGGAAACTAATCTCTGGGTCTAATTAAGGAGGTCAAAGGCACAAATGCGGGGTCTGCCTTAAAATCAGCATCGCCATAAGGAGCAGCAGTACTGAAAGTGAAGACAGTGACGGAATCCCTCCCTCAGCTTCCTGCGCAAGGAGCTCCCTCCCTCAGCTTCCTGCGCAAGGAACTCCCTCCCTCAGCTTCCTGCGCAAGGAACTCCCTCCCTCAGCTTCCTGCGCAAGGAGCTCCCTCCCTCAGCTTCCTGCGCAAGGAGCTCCCTCCCTCAGCTTCCTGCGCAAGGAGCTCCCTCCCTCAGCTTCCTGCGCAAGGAACTCCCTCCCTCAGCTTCCTGCGCAAGGAACTCCCTCCCTCAGCTTCCTGCGCAAGGAGCTCCCTCCCTCAGCTTCCTGCGCAAGGAACTCCCTCCCTCAGCTTCCTGCGCAAGGAGCTCCCTCCCTCAGCTTCCTGTGCAAGGAACTCCCTCCCTCAGCTTCCTGCACAAGGAACTCCCTCAGCTTCCTGCGCAAGGAGCTCCCTCCCTCAGCTTCCTGCGCAAGGAACTCCCTCCCTCAGCTTCCTGCGCAAGGAACTCCCTCCCTCAGCTTCCTGCGCAAGGAACTCCCTCCCTCAGCTTCCTGCGCAAGGAACTCCCTCCCTCAGCTTCCTGCGCAAGGAGCTCCCTCCCTCAGCTTCCTGCGCAAGGAGCTCCCTCCCTCAGCTTCCTGCGCAAGGAACTCCCTCCCTCAGCTTCCTGCGCAAGGAACTCCCTCCCTCAGCTTCCTGCGCAAGGAGCTCCCTCCCTCAGCTTCCTGCGCAAGGAACTCCCTCCCTCAGCTTCCTGCGCAAGGAACTCCCTCCCTCAGCTTCCTGCGCAAGGAGCTGCCTCCCTCAGCTTCCTGCGCAAGGAACTCCCTCCCTCAGCTTCCTGCGCAAGGAACTCCCTCCCTCAGCTTCCTGCGCAAGGAGCTCCCTCCCTCAGCTTCCTGCGCAAGGAACTCCCTCCCTCAGCTTCCTGCGCAAGGAGCTCCCTCCCTCAGCTTCCTGCGCAAGGAGCTCCCTCCCTCAGCTTCCTGCGCAAGGAACCCCCTCCCTCAGCTTCCTGCGCAAGGAACTCCCTCCCTCAGCTTCCTGCGCAAGGAACTCCCTCCCTCAGCTTCCTGCGCAAGGAGCTCCCTCCCTCAGCTTCCTGCGCAAGGAGCGAGGCGAATTTGGGATCACTTATTTCCCAGCCATTGGAGAAGTTGTAAATAGTTTCAAATTTTAGAATGAAGAGGGAAATGGGAAGGCTTCATCGATTTGTGGTGTGTTCATATTTAGGAAGTGCTTCTCCAATACTGGTTCTGGTCCCTTGTGCAGTTGCTTTTAAGTCATATTTGCCACTATGGATTGGTCAATCTGTGTTCCCCAATGCTTGGGGTATGTAGAGTGACTAGCCTTTACTTGTAGGCTAAGCTGCTCAGTCTAAGAAAATAGTCCTGCCTCTGACATCAAGTCTGATTCTTCTGTAATTTTGTCATCAAAAGAAGTGCCCGTGGAAACCATCTCATTAAAGGGCGTGGGGTGTGGTGGGGTGGACTGTTTCCGGAGACCGTGATATCCTCTCATTACAAACAGCAGTCATACTCTTAGCAATTTTTCTGCTCATGTTGTTATTAAATTGTCTACATTGTAAACAGGACAGTTATAACAGTAGAAAGAAAAAAAATACAAACTTGCAGAACTTTTTTTTTGAAGTGGTTCAGTACTATAAAGCCCTATAATATGGCCAACTCTATGGCAATATATATAATATGGCAAACATATAGAGATTTAAAAGCCAACATTTCACCAACTTAAAGCTAATGTAATAACAAAAATAATTGAGAAATGGTTATAGATCAGAGTATCCAGGTGCAAAATTACCCATAATTTGTTTACAATCATGTACAGTATAAGGTATCTTTGGAATTCTTTGCATTCTGTATAGAATTACAGTGGAGCTGAACATTTGATCCTTTTCCAACATTAATCTCTGTTCTGGTAGGTTTAGAAGATGAGCCATTTTCATTTTTTTTCTCTTTCTCATCAATTCTTTCTGTCTCTTCCTCTCCTGAAAGTGCTGCTTCCTTGGTGGGCACAGTATCCTGGGTCCTCACCACTGTCTGTTACCTCAAGTGGCCACTATTCATATGTGAGGCTCGACAGTGAGAGTCAACACATTCGATCACAAGCAAATTGCAGCTGAGCCTGATCCTGTGCTCACCTGATTTGCACCACCCCTACTGCCACTCCCTCTAAATCCATACAGAAGAGAGAGTGAACCTGGGATCTTCCTAGTTTGTATGGCTCCGCTACCCGATGGATAAACTTACTGATTTAAAAGTGATACATATGTCATACATTTGTCTCTGAATGTAAATCTATTAATTGTTCAGTTAAAAAAAAATTGGCCCTGAATTTCCAAAGGGCATCTTCTAAAAATAGCCATTTGTGCTGTTTCTCGGATTTGTGCCATAGAGGTGCAGATTCCTAAAGCGAATGGCATTTTAAACCCATAACAGAATGTGCAGCATTGAGATGTGATAAATGCCTCAGTTCATGAGCCTGGCTTAATCTGTAGATCTGTTTTTTCCCTCTTGTGCTGTCCAAGATATATCCTCAATTGGTTTAATATTGTAACTAGAGGCCATCTAATGCCCCATTTATGTTCAATTTCTGCAGCTGGCGACAGACCTGACGTCAGTGATGGTGCTGCATAATATAATTGAGGTGATGTTAGTGCCACCAACGGCACTAAGACTTATTTTAAGAGGTGTTTTTTCTCACACCACTGGTGACAAACTAAAGTGACTATTGCTTGCAGTGCTCGATTTGGGCTGTGGGTGGGCCGAGTCTAAATCTAAATGTACTATAAGCTTCAAATTTGAAAGTTGTGTTATTATAACTTTAAAACGCCCTTTCTAACAAAATATTGGGCCATATTTTCCGATCGGAGGCCTCCTGCGTGTGAAGGCCTCTGATCTGGAAAAATCTACAAACTTACCTGAGGGCTCCCGAGGTCCGGACACTTCCGTACCTGGGCCTCTCCAAACTCCCAAGTGTGCAGGGCCCACGTATCCCAGGGGCGCAGGCAGTTCGCAGCGTCCCTGGGATCACGTGGGCCATGGGGAGCCAATCAAAGAAGGGAATCTCCCTTCATACACTTGACAGATAGACCTGTCACATATATGAATGGAGCTCACCCCCAAAACATGGTTTTTTTAAAATGTATTTAAAGTTTTACTATCACCTTTTTAAAATTTGTTGAAATTACAATAAATTAAATATTTTAAACAAAAATGTAATTGTTTGAAAAAAATATTTAAAGTTTTTTACAGGGCTAAAAGTAAACTTATTTTTTTAAAGTATTTTAAAATGATAAATCAGTAATTATTTTTTTTTAACTCTTATCCTGGTAAAAGCAGGCCTTACACCTGCTTTTACCAGGCATAAGAATTCTAAGGGTTTTTTGCGGGCGGCGGGTCTCCAGAAAGCGGAACTATCTGCCCACAGAGACCCTTCTCTAGGGCAGGCGTCCGATCTGTCAAGAGCATTCTGAATCCGGCATTTCCGATGTCCCTACGGGTGGGTACACAGCCCGTACACACCCATAGGGATCAAAATATATGGCCCATTGGCTTTATAGTTAAACTAAAACATCCACCTGATCAGAACATAGAATTGCAATGAAACTAACCAGATCCATTTACTCCACTGTCAAAATTCAAGGGGCTAACTCAGACATTGTTTGCTCGCTTTGCATAGAATTCAAATGGACAACCACTCAGCCCTCTCACTGTATCGAGTTCAAATCAACCAAACCCATTCCTATTCGCTTGCATTATATTGAATAGCCAATCCAAACAACCTATTTTCTCTTGTTTTCCCATTCTTAATTCTAGCAAATGAAGTCAATCCACTAATTTATCTCAAAATATGCAGCGTATTTCATCTATCTTATTACTTGAATGTAAAATCTGTTGCTTCGTGTTTTCTGTATTTGCTTAGACTGAATTGCTGGGTGAATGATTGTGATTGGTTTATAGTACAAAATTTTGCTTTTAAAAAAAATCTCAACTTTGTACAAATCCTTTTTTGCATGCTGTATTTTACTTGGCAAACTATATCTGTCATTTTATCCAGATTCTATTACACCACTTATTTTATATGCAGGATGCAGCAAATCAGTTTGACACCAAAGAGGAGTGCTGTTTACTGAGTGGCCTGAAGTAGAATTGTTTCATTTTGTGCAAGAACTAGAAACCAAGCAGAAGTGTTCGATAAGCACAGTAGTAATAGTGTCGGAGGAGTTGAAAAAAAATTGTCCCGACAAGAATATATTTCCATTCTAGGGTTACAGTGCCTTCTTCCCCATTATTACCTTGGATTTTTCTGTGCGGCATTCCCTGGGTGGAGCGAGTGGAACTGACTCATGTACACTGGATGCTCTCCAGGAGGCAGTCGAACCCTGAAGTAATTGTGTTTTCAGGAGGAGGGCCCGTGTTGTTGCTATGCATGTAGCAAAAGAGTTGGTAATATTTGTACACATTTTTAATTTGCAATGATAATAGTGACACCTGATGGAAGTTCACGATGGGGTGCAGCAGGGCAAGGCTCTTTAGCAGTTGCTTTGGGCTGGTGCCATCTCATGTTAGCAAAGGGGTACCGATATGTGTCCACTCTGGCTGTAACTAATCTCTGTGGTTACTTTACCTCTGTCATTATGACCCGGCACCTATGATTTTGGTGGGTTGTGTCTGGACTACAGCCAATTTTCAGAGCCAATCAGACCTCGCCGTACCTGTATAACCAGGGAATAATTTTTCAAGGAAGATTTTACTGAGATAGCAGGTTGTATGAAGTTTCAGCTGTCTTGTAACTGTTAAAGGATTCCATTAATATGGGTTGTCACTGGAAAATAGAGACCTAATCTGCTGGAACATGAGACCAAGAATACATTGTCACCAAGTTGCACCATTTCTGGCCCAGAGGTCTCCCAATTGTCACTAATTAGATACAATGTGAACTAGACTAGTCCCTGACCAAGAGGTGAAAAATGGTGAGCTAGCCCAGTCTCTGGTCAAAAGGTAAAGGGGGAAAAATTCGTCCCCTTAGCGCCACTCGTTAGCGACAGCAGATGGCGATAATGGGGTGCTAGAGCATTATCGTTGGGGCGAGACAAATCCAGTGCAACGTGCCAAATCTCTCGCCCCCCCCCCCCGTAGCGCTGTTGGTCACAGTTACCGCTGGGAGCCTCCACGCCAGGTGGATCATGATGTCAGTGAGTGTGCAACGATCTGCAAAATTGATTGTCGTCACCTACCTTAGCACCTGGCGTAAACAGCGACAGGGAGAGCTGGCATGACGCGCCGAGAAGCCGGTTCCAGGGATGTTATTTAAAGGGATCATCAGTAATGACTTGCAGCTGTCAGGTTAGTGGCGTTTCAGTGGTTTCATGTCAGTTTCACATGGTCCAACAGTTTCAGTAATTTCAAGGTTATTTTGTATCAGGAGTGTTGTGACAACTAAAAAGTAGCTACATTTATTCTTAAAATCAAACAGCTACACTTGGTTACATTAATGGGGGCTGTACTGGCAGTTGACCTCACCCTCCAGGATCTACGGCAGAGGGAGTGAGAAAGACTGGAAGATGTGCCTAGAGGGAGGAGGAGGGCCATCAGGGCTCTCAACAGGAGATCTTACCCTCCGAGGGTATTCTGAGAGCACATCTCCTACCTCCAGTTAAGCGCGGAGCAGTGTATTAGAAGGCTCCACTTCACCAAGGAGATGATCACAGAACTCTGCCACCTCCTGCAACCAGACCACCAGCCTCAGATCAGGGCGACCACGGCTCTCACAGTAGCAGTCAAGGTCACCGTCGCCCTCAATTTCTTCGCCAGCAGATCCTTCCAGTCTGCAACAGGAGACATAGCTAACATCTCGCAGTTTGCCATCCATCACTGCATCCGGGAGGTCACAGAGGCTCTCTACAGCAGAAGAGACTACATTTTCTTGCCCATCACCAGAGAGAAGCAGGACGAGCGTGCATGTGGCTTTGCCAGGATAGCGGATTCCCCACGTTGCAGGGTGACACTGACTGCACCCATGTGGCTTTGCGGGCACCGCATAACAATCCTGACATCTTCTGTAACCACAAAGTCTACTGTTCACTTAATGTGCAGTTGGTGTGCGACCACAGACAGCGAATCCACAATGTCGGTGCCTGCTATCCTGGCAGCAGCCACGATGCCTTCATCCTGCACCAGACTGGTGTGCCAGCACTCTTCCAACCACCACATCAAGCTCACCGCTGGCTACCCGGAAACAAGAGCTATCCGCTCTCCCAACTGGTTCATGACTCCCCTCTGCAACTCCAACACTCCTGCCCAGCACTCATATAATGAGAGCCATGCTGCCACCAGGAACATCATCGAGCAGACCATCAGCCTGCTGAAGCAACGGTTCCGCTGCCTTGATTGCTCGGGAGGAGCCATCCAGTACTCGGCTGAGCGAGTGTCCTATTTCGTGGTGGTCTGTTGCATGCTCCACAACTTGGCTATCATGAGGGCCCAGCCCTTTCCACCAGGGATTGCGGGACCACCTCAGGAGGAGGAAGAGGAGCGAGGGAAGGAGGCAGCCACTCAATCAGCCTCCCGGAAGTGCTGTCCATGACCACCTCATCAGGCTGCGGTTCGAATGAATTAAACCCCAGATTCCCATTGCTCATCCCATCCCTGTCGCAGGCCATATCACAGCGCAAAGCTGAAATGAGACACACCACAAAAGAATCCAAACTGAATGAATACATTTATCAAAAATCAGTGAACATATATTTACAACAAAAATATTAACTACAGTATTCACCCTAGTGCAATCCCTTGGTGCCTCTCATTACTGTGCCTCTGCCTACTCTAGTGCTCCTACGAAGTGTTGGCCCAGTGGCTGCAGCAGGGCTGGAGGAAGACTGCTGAGTGTCCGTGCAGGAGACTTCAGATGGGCTTACAGGATTCCCTCAACCAACTCTGGGCCTGGAAGGCCCGGCTGTAGACTACCACCACCTTAGCATGGGCGGCAGCAGTCTGGGCTGCCTGGATGACGTGCAATGGCGGAGTGACAGTGCTGGGAGCAGGAATGCTGTTATCTTGAGAGGACAGCAAGTTCCTGCTCCACTGACCCACTGCCTCTCCCCCTGGGCAGCACCTCATCATCCCTAGCAATCTGTTGGAGCACAGATTGCTGGCCTGCTACGACACCTTGAAAGCCCCAGTTAACGGTGGTAGACCCAGCCACAATGGCAGCAGTCAGAGCTTGCATGGCATCAAGCTGAGACTGCATGAGAGCAGTCTGAGATTGAATGCCACCAAGCATAGACTACATTACAGCACTAAGACATTGCGTCGTTTCCACCTGTGCTGCAATGGAAGCTGCCAGATCGCCCATCACACGCAGCATCAGGTCTGGGTCGCCACAGTCTCTCTGGGAGTCTACCATCCTTTGTAGACTGGAAATGATGGGCTCCATGGTGTGCTCAGAGCCTTGTGCAATGTTGGAGGCAGACTCCTCCATGCTCCTTACCATTGCCGAGAGGCTCTCGGGCACCCTTGCCATTGCACCTATCATCTCCGTGTGCATGACCATCACCCTTCTTCTAAAGGCGTCCTCATCTGAGTCCTGTGCAGCAGAACTCTCCCTCCGAGGAGCTGGCCCCTGAGCTACCCTTTCCCCCTGGCCTTTCTGCAGCCCACTCGTCCCCGGTGCCTCACCCTGTGCAGATCCTGCTACTATACTAGCCTCTGAAGAACAGGTAATGCCAGTATCTGAGCTGGTGCCTGCGGGTGAGACGTGTAGTGACACGGTGTGTTCTTCCTCCTCCTCTTCTCCCGCCTCGCTCTCAATGGTGCTCTCGGACAGGCTGCTCAGGAGTTTGCTCATTATCTGAAAGCATAAAGTCACAAGAGTCAGGTTAAGGTGAGGGGAGGGGGGCAGGAAGGGAGAAATGCATGCATACAGCATGATTAACTGGAAAGTGAGAAATGCTTGTGGGGTGAGGGGGAAGTGGGATGTGAGAAGAAGGAGTCGGGATGAACATGTTGTCCCCAAGGGGGTCAACGTCGCCGGGTGGCCACAGCGTCCACCACCTGATGCCCAATAATCTGCAGCACTCTATTCTCCAGCGCAGATAATGGTTGGGTGTAGGCTTGTCCCCCGCCTGTGCGCTCCTGCTGGCTCCTGTTGTGAGCCACTTTGGCTGTAACAGAAAGGAAAGTGTGTGAGTGTGGAGCAATATGTTTGGGTGATGTGCCTGCCATTGTTGAATAGCTGTCATTGTGTGCAAGGTGTGAGATGTGGGTGTGAGTGTTAGGTAGAGATTGTAGGTGAGTGCTGGGGTGTGGTGCTTTGGGAAGTGTGTGAAGATTGGGGTTCAGATGGTGGTATTAGCATTTGTTGAAGCATTTACTCACCCTGACCACCTGAGTGAGGTTGTTAAATTTCTTCCTGCACTGTGCACGAGTCCTGGGGACCACAGTGCTGCCCAAGACGTGCTGCGCTACCTCCCTCCATATGGTGCGGAAGACTTGCGGCGAGGGCCTCCTGCCACTTGCTGGGTAGAGCACCGCCCTCCGTCTCTCCACAGCGAAGACCAACACCTCCAATGCTTGATCGGAGAATCTGCGGGCTCTCTCCCTGGGGCGTGAACCTGCCATGAGCACACCGCGTTCAGTCCTCCGGCTCCTTCTCTTTGACCTGCTCTTGCTTGCTGAGGCAGCTGCACAGCCAGCAATGCTGAGAATGAGGTTTTGCAGCATCAATGAATCTCCCTTTAAGTACTGATTAAAGCCTATGGCAATCATGACTTGCGATTAGACTGCACCCGATATTGGTCCACCCTTTGAGTGAACGCCAGTGAGCTTGGGCTTTAAGACTTGAATTAGCGCTCCAATCATTTTTTTGAGCAGTGAGCCTGAATTTTGTGTGCAGTCTAAAGCATTAGCGCCTGGCGCTAATTCTCCAACTTTTCTAATGACACCGCCCATTCCTGGGCTATAATGGCCCAGTAATTCCTGTCGGGGGCTTGCCGCGCGTGCAAGCCCCCGATGTGCACTTACCCGGCGCGCCGACATCTGAAACCTGGCCCGCAGTGGGTTTCCTTTCAGTGGCCAGGTTCTGATCTCGGCGCGCTGTGCTAACCTGACCCAGCGGCGTAGTTAGTGCGATGTGCCGGCTGGGATCAGGTGAGCACTGTTCAGCCAATCAGGGGAGGGGAAACTTCATTCATAAGTTTGATAGTAAAGACTGTCAAACTCATGAAAAGTACGGCACCCCAAAATACTACTTAAACTTTAAATAAAATTTTAAAAAGCATCCCAATAATTAAATTAACTATGAATAACTTTAAAAAAACTATTTTAAACAATTAATCAAATTGTTGAAAAAAATAAATTTTTAAAAAATAGGGTCTAAAACTAAACTTACCTTACTGTAGATTCTTTAAAAATAATAAACCTGTGGAAAAAAAAATTCTAAATTGTACTAAAAGACCACTTACCTGTAAAACTAAGTACTTACGTGTGGTTTTTCAATGCGTAAAAACTGGAGCCCTTTACACACGCGCAAATCTGTAAAAATACAGGAAATCCAAGTCGCACGCGCTGCCCGATACCGCGCATGCGTTCAGCCTCTTAACCCCTTGGGTCAGAGGACAGGAAATGCCGGTTTTCAGCGCATGCGCTGTGCATGCTGAAAACCGGCAATTCCTCCTGGCACACGCGTGAGTACCCTGTCCGTACTCACACGTTGTGACAGGAATTACTGGGCCATTGAATTTCTAGCCGAAAAAATGGTGAGCTAGCCCAGTCTCTGGTCAAGACAAAACACTTTTACATTTTAATGGAGAGTTCTTATCTTTGTTACATTTGCAGCCCCCGTGAATCTGTTGAAGCTGCTTTCTAATCCTTCCATTTACATTGTAACATTTTACTTGTGAAACTAGCTTGTTTCTTTTCACTGCTATTTCCTTGTATGACTATACATGTGTAAACAAATGTGATTTGCAAATCACTGGCTTTGCCATTTATCTCACTAATGTTTTTCCTTGAATTTAAATCTTTGCTGTGTATGTGTACATAGTGCTATAAGTGTCAGCCTTGTCTAAGCCTCCCTGCCTGACTATACTTTCCATCACCATGGTCTCTCCCTACTCCACTGGCACCATCTTCTCCTTCAAGCACCTCGCCCTGTTCCACCCTTCTGGCCTCGCTTTTAAAATCCTCAAGTACCACCCTCCCCAAGCCCAACCCTGAGTTTCTCCTCAATATATCTCTATTTTTTCTACCCACCAGGGAAGGGAATCTGCTACATCTACCCAGTCTGGCCTACATGTGACTCCAGTCCCACACTAAGTGGTTGACTCTCAATTCCTTCAGAGTACAGTAACTAGGAATGGACAATAAGCACTGCCTTGCCATGCTGCAAGGACAAATATATTTTAAAATGTTTGGGCGTGTAGTTGTATCTGTGTGAGTGTATATACAAAGAAAGAACGCATATTTACCAGGTCAGATGTAACTCGATCAGTCCTTCTGTTTTGTTATGAACTGCACCTGATACACCAAAACCTGCCATTGAGTACCTGTGAGAATTCCATCCAGTTAGGATGGGGGCATTGAAAACAACTGCTGCCTTTTCAAAGCCCCTATAGAGTTGTTTTAATTGTCAGGAAGGAAAGGTGTTTTAAAACAGTTATTTGCAAATGTTTATGAATTAATTACAAGAATTAATTTATTACAAGAAAGGTCCAGCAGTGACCTCTGCACTCTGTTTTCATGTGTAACATGTGTAATAATGTAGCATGGTCACAGTCACAGGGAATGTCATCTGTGACCTTGGTTAAGGCAGCCTCAGTGCTGAGAGCGCTTTGAAAGCCAGACCAAAAGCATTCAAATGGAGTATTGGCGTGGAGTTGAGAGGCAATAACACATTCTAACTTTCCTTTCCAAGATCCTTGAGAGGGGGATGTGGCGAGAAGCGTTTCCTTCGGGTTTGGGCGGGAGACTGAAGGGGTCGATACGGAGGAGGCCCGTGAGGTAAAATCTCCCAGGCCTCTTGCTGCGGAGGGCTGATGGTTTGCAGTCCCCCTTGTCGCCCGCCCACACGACTTCCACCGGGAGGTAAAATCAGCCCTTTGGAATGAGGACAATTGATTCTGTCGTGCATTACAGCATTACAAAAAATTTTGACATTACAACAGCGAATACCTTTCAAAAGTACTTCATTGTCTGTAAAGAGCTTTGGGACGTCCTGAGGTCGTGAAAGGCGCTATATAAAGGCAAGTTTTCTTTCTTTCAACTAGAGCTTGAACTCTACTGACTCCTACTGCTACTTATTTGGCACACTGACATGAATATTAACAATACCAAGGTAAAGGGCATTTTATAACCACTGCTACTAGAAGATTAACGATTGTTTAATCTTGGACTGGCTAAGAACTCTACTGCTAGGCAACTATTGGCACACTATCTAACAGTTGGGTGGTGCCACTCACCCTAGTGGCCTCTGTTATCATTCAAGCTGCTGTTGTGTCTGATATGGGTGTTAATTCATTTAAGATCTCAAGCATGCTATCTTGTATCTTCCATTTGATAAGTCACAAAATAGGGCAAACCTTTTTGTTTAAAAAAAATATATATTCTTATTCCCCTACTTAGGTTTATTTTTCAACAATTAAAAATACATTTTGGACAGAATGGCTCTGCCAATCTGTATTCCATGTAGTGCTTCCTCCTACCCCAGTACTCCATATAAAATGGATGCTGTAATAAAGGCCAAGCATTGTCTTATTGTTTAGAATTTCCCTGAGGTTTTATTGCCGCACCTCTGGCTGTGGAGGGTATCACTTCGCGGCGGTTGAGTGAATTGTCTGTAGAGGAAGGATTGAGGCCTAGTAGGCAACTGAGAGGACTGCCAGTTAAGAGGTGAGCTAAGGTTCTTCACATTTCTTAATTTGTTTTTATCATATCCAGCATTCCAGTAGCACAGGTTCTATAATTGAGAACCTGGCTGCAGAGAACACTCCCTTTTTAAAGGTTACAGTAGTTTACATAGAAACATAGAAGATAGGAGCAGGAGTAGGCCATTCGAGCCTGCTCCGCCATTCAACGAGATCATGGCTGATCATCCAAACCCTAGCACCCGGTCCCTACACCGACAGCCATCCCACACAAGCCCTATCCCCGTAACCCTGTAACCCCACGTATTTAATCCCCCCTAACACTAAGGGCCAATTTTTATCATGGCCAATCAACCTGACCTGCACATCTTTGGACTGTGGGAGGAAACCGGAGCACCTGGAGGAAACCCATGCAAACACGGGGAGAATGTGCAAACTCCACACAGACAGTCACCCGAGGCCGGATTTGAACCCGGGTCCCTGGCGCTGTGAGGCAACAGTGCTAACCACTATGCCACCGTGCTGCCCTTTAGGTTGTGTGTACACCCTTTAGAAGTACACGTTCAAACCATCTTGAGAAAGAAAGCTGGATACTGCAGTGCGATTTTATTATGAGTGTTTGTCGGGCTCTGGCCAGTTGCCAGTTGAACTTGATCCTATACTTGTGATTGCTTCACCCAGAACAGATAGGTCTATCCAGAAAGGTCAATCGTGTCTGGGAAAATTAATCAACTGACCAATTTGACCTCAGTTGACTGATTAAAATGCTAACATTATTTGCATGATTTGTAAAGTGAGGTAATTCTAAAGTGTTGGTTTGGTGGTTGTCTTAGAAATTCCAGCATGGAGGAGGCCGGTACTAGCGGCACACACAACCTACCTACTTGAATCCCATTTTCCTTTTTTCCCCAGCATCCTTCAGTATTTTTTAAATGTTTATCTAATTCCATATTCTAATAACCCTTTGCAGTGCAGTACTGAGGGAGTGCTGCACTTTCGGATGAGACGTTAAACTGAGCTCTCAGGTGGATGGTTAAGAGCCCATGGCACTATTTCAAAGAATAGCAGGGGAGTTTTCCCTGGTGTCCTGGCCAATATTTATCCCTCAATCTACATCAGTGAAACAGATGATCTGGTCACTATTACCTTGCTGTTTGTGGGAGCTTGCTGCGTACAAGTTGGCTGCCACATTTCTTGCATTACAACAGTGACTACACTTCAAAAGTACTTAATTGGTCATAAAGCTCTTTGGGATGTCCTGAGGTTGTGAAAAGCACTATATAAATGCAAATCTTTCTTTGTTTGCATGACAAAATTTATCTCTCATACCTTTATTACCATTCCCTTGTTCACCAACCAGTGCAAATAATCTTTGGCTAATTTACTTTTTCAAATCCTTCCAAAATATTATAATATATTTAGATTTCAGCAAGATTTTTGGTATCGTGCAACATAAGGAAATAAAGGAAGACCTGGAATTGGAGGCAAGCGTCCGAGGTAGTTTGCAAATGGGCTAAGCCAGAGAAAGCAGTGGGTGGTTGGGAACAAAGCTGTGTCAACATGCCAAGGGGTCAGTAGCAGGTGAGCAAAGAGCAGTGCTTGGGGCCTTGCTGTTTACAGGGTATATAAATGATTGGGAGCTGGGGACAGAATCAAAGCTGTCAAAGTTTGTAGATGACACCAAATTACAGGGGTGTCAGATGATAGGAAAGGGGCAAACCAAATTCGGAAGAATTGGGATAGATTGGGAAGGGGGTGCTGATGAGTGGCAAAAGGTATTTAATGTGGGCAAGTGCAAGGTCTCAAAACTAGGGAAGGGAAAGAAACAGTAGCGATATAAACGGATTATTCTGGGCTACAAATCGAACGCGAGAGAGGGATTTGGGGGACATTAGTGGATGGCTCCCTGAAATTAACAGCACAGTGTGTGGCAGCAGAATAGGAAACTAACTAAACCTTGATGTACATCCCGAGGAGAAGGACCCAGGGGTTGTTCATGAATCTGTACAAGGCACTGGTACCGCCGCACCTGGAGGACTGCAGGGTGGGCATTCTGGAGCAAAGTCCCATTTCTTTGTGAATTTCCAACGAATTATGCAAATTTGTCTCACACTGTCGGTTGCTAAATCCCCTAATAGCAATGCACATACAACACCCCGCCCCCCCACACACAGCCTGAATCAAACAGTTAGAATAGAACAGGTTAAGTAAGAAGGAAGCAGCAGCCAGCCGTGTTGGACAGGAGCTGATCCAAGGCACATACAACTCTAGGATACTGTGGCAAAAGGCCACAAAAGTAGGAGGCTGAAGGGAAAGTGGTGGGGGTGGGGGGGTGTAAGGGGGAAGAGTGGCAATGCATGACGATTGTGGGGGGAAGGAAGAGGGGAACGGTGAGGGAGGCTTGAAACAACAGTAGGGAGAGGAGAAGATGGGGAAAATATTGAGGGGAGGCATGGAGCAACAGTGGGGGCAGCATGAGAAAAGAGGGAACGAGTGATGTGGTTTTTCTTTTGAATAAATCAGGTTCACTGACTGAGACAGACAAGTTTAAATATCTGACAGTCTTGAGACCAAACTCAGTCTTCTGTTTTTTTCAAATATTTTGGCTTGAAGAGGTGCCTGATCTCCTATCATTCCTTTTTCTCAGTACCTCTGTTATCTTCAGTACCACGATGCACACAATTGAATAGAAGAAATTGGGGCTGAAATTCTGTGGGGTTCCACCAGTTCCCTGCTAGCGTTCTAACAGGAGAGCGGTGGAACTCCGTGGACTCTCAGCCCCGCTATCTTTTAGTTTGCTTTCCTGCGCAGCTTGAAAAAGTAATGATTGACAACTCTTGCATTATTTATTGATGCTTCTGTAATCTTCCTTTGTGTTTTATAAAGGTACTTCAAGCATGACACCAAGATTAGAATTTTTATAAAGCCGTGACTCTCCTTCCGGCAGCTCAATTTGGTAACTCGTGTTGGTATATTCTGGAAGTGTTCTCTTTCTCTCTCACCCCCCCCCCACCCCCTCCCCCAGACTCTCCCATTGCCAATACCTTTTTGAGTCTTTACACATGACCAGTGTGAAACTAATATTTTTTAAAATAAAGATATTTCACTTATCACCTAAGAGTTCTGAGATAACTGGTGGAATGTTGTTTATTATTTTTTCTTTAAAATGGAGATATTTTACTTTCTGAATGGTGTGTGTGCAAACAAAGAAACAGATAAAATCCATGAGGGTAGTTTACTTCATAACTGGATTTTTTGCAATCTTCCTTTCAGTAAAAGTATCCCGTCAGAAGTTCATTTTGACGGGGCGAATATTGTGGCAGCACACACCTCCATCAACCAGCCTCCACTGTCGGCCTCCTAATATCTAATAGATATATTTACAGTGTAAAGTTACTACTAGCCAGCCACAGCTGCATATCTTGCATGCAAGACCTTGTCATGCTTATGGCTTGTTTATAATGAACTTCTGTTGAGCTTTATTTTTCCCTGGCTCAACCATTCCTTGACTAAAATACTTGCTCCCAGGTTTCTGCTATTCCCGTACTACAGCCTCACCCCCGTAGGCACTGGGTGAACTACCTTTGGTGCCTTTCCTTGATGGGTAAAGATCTTTTATAAAATGTACACACTTCTGTAGTGTTTGCTCACTGTTAGGTTGTACAATATCAGTGGAGTGCCTGAACTGTAGGATAAGAGGTGGAATAGGATTATGTATAATTGCTCGGCATAATAGAAAAACATGTAATCCAAACAAAACGAAATACATGGCCAACAGGCAACCAAGTATGGGTGTGGGCATAAAATAGGTTTGTTTTTAATTCACAATCGCAATAAAAATGAAACGCTGCAGGCATTGATGGCCAATTGGAAATATCTTTAGAGCCACAATGTTGATCAAATTGGGAATGTGGAATTATACCTGGGGTTAGTTGACACAAGATGGAAGAATGTCCTGGTAACCGACTTCCCTGGTGCATGTTTCAACAAATGCTCTTGTAGAGTTGAATATAGTTATTTTTTGTGAGAAAACCATGACATGCATACCTGTGCAGGAAAAGGTGCAACAGTGCACTCCCATAACCTCCCTGCTCCCAGCCAAATGAAACCGGAGCTATCTCTCTCGATTCGATCGGGAAGCTTCGCTGTGTTGGAAGCCAAATGCCGTGGTAATGTCAAGAAAGATCACTAATCCTTTCAGGACTGAAGCAAAGTTAATAACTTACGCCAAAATATTTTAAAATTTAATGTTATTCAAAGGAAATAGCATGGCAGGACATGGATTCCTGATGCCTTTTATCCCTCAAATTCTACTTTCTGTAAATGTTTGATCTCATCATTACAATGTTCGGTGTGTGCAAAAAAAAATGTTTGTGTTTTGGAGGCTACAAAGGTCATGCAGTACTTGCAGAACCGAGCAGATTTAAATGGACAATGATTTACTGTTGACTCAAGTGTTTCAGCAATCTGTTGTAAAGTGGTTAGAGTTTTTGAAGGGCCTGGGTGGGGGTTCAGATACGATTTGTTACCCAGCCTCATTGGGCCGTGTGTGTGTGTTACCCAGCCTCATTGGGCCGTGTGTGTGTGTTACCCAGCCTCATTGGGCCGTGTGTGTGTGTGTTACCCAGCCTCATTGGGCCGTGTGTGTGTGTGTTACCCAGCCTCATTGGGCCGTGTGTGTGTGTGTTACCCAGCCTCATTGGGCCGTGTGTGTGTGTGTGTGTTACCCAGCCTCATTGGGCCGTGTGTGTGTGTGTTACCCAGCCTCATTGGGCCGTGTGTGTGTGTGTTACCCAGCCTCATTGGGCCGTGTGTGTGTGTTACCCAGCCTCATTGGGCCGTGTGTGTGTGTTACCCAGCCTCATTGGGCTGTGTGTGTGTGTGTTACCCAGCCTCATTGGGCCGTGTGTGTGTTACCCAGCCTCATTGGGCCATGTGTGTGTGTGTTACCCAGCCTCATTGGGCCGTGTGTGTGTGTGTTACCCAGCCTCATTGGGCCGTGTATGTGTGTGTTACCCAGCCTCATTGGGCTGTGTGTGTGTGTTACCCAGCCTCATTGGGCCATGTGTGTGTGTTACCCAGCCTCATTGGGCCATGTGTGTGTGTGTTACCCAGCCTCATTGGGCCGTGTATGTGTGTGTTACCCAGCCTCATTGGGCCGTGCGTGTGTGTGTTACCCAGCCTCATTGGGCCATGTGTGTGTGTTACCCAGCCTCATTGGGCCATGTGTGTGTGTGTTACCCAGCCTCATTGGGCCGTGCGTGTGTGTGTTACCCAGCCTCATTGGGCCATGTGTGTGTGTTACCCAGCCTCATTGGGCCGTGTGTGTGTGTGTTACCCAGCCTCATTGGGCCATGTGTGTGTGTTACCCAGCCTCATTGGGCCGTGTGTGTGTGTGTTACCCAGCCTCATTGGGCCGTGTGTGTGTGTGTTACCCAGCCTCATTGGGCCGTGTGTGTGTGTTACCCAGCCTCATTGGGCCGTGTGTGTGTGTGTTACCCAGCCTCATTGGGCCGTGTGTGTGTTACCCAGCCTCATTGGGCCATGTGTGTGTGTGTTACCCAGCCTCATTGGGCCGTGTGTGTGTGTGTTACCCAGCCTCATTGGGCCGTGTATGTGTGTGTTACCCAGCCTCATTGGGCTGTGTGTGTGTGTTACCCAGCCTCATTGGGCCATGTGTGTGTGTTACCCAGCCTCATTGGGCCATGTGTGTGTGTGTTACCCAGCCTCATTGGGCCGTGTATGTGTGTGTTACCCAGCCTCATTGGGCCGTGCGTGTGTGTGTTACCCAGCCTCATTGGGCCATGTGTGTGTGTTACCCAGCCTCATTGGGCCATGTGTGTGTGTGTTACCCAGCCTCATTGGGCCGTGCGTGTGTGTGTTACCCAGCCTCATTGGGCCATGTGTGTGTGTTACCCAGCCTCATTGGGCCGTGTGTGTGTGTGTTACCCAGCCTCATTGGGCCATGTGTGTGTGTTACCCAGCCTCATTGGGCCGTGTGTGTGTGTGTTACCCAGCCTCATTGGGCCATGTGTGTGTGTTACCCAGCCTCATTGGGCCGTGTGTGTGTGTGTTACCCAGCCTCATTGGGCCGTGTGTGTGTGTGTTACCCAGCCTCATTGGGCCGTGTGTGTGTGTGTTACCCAGCCTCATTGGGCCGTGTGTGTGTGTGTTACCCAGCCTCATTGGGCCGTGTGTGTGTGTTACCCAGCCTCATTGGGCCGTGTGTGTGTGTTACCCAGCCTCATTGGGCCGTGTGTGTGTGTGTGTGTGTGTGTGTGTGTGTTACCCAGCCTCATTGGGCCATGTGTGTGTGTGTTACCCAGCCTCATTGGGCTCTGTGTGTGTGTGTGTGTGTGTGTGTGTGTGTGTGTGTGTGTGTGTGTTACCCAGCCTCATTGGGCTGTGTGTGTTACCCAGCCTCATTGGGCCGTGTGTGTGTGTGTTACCCAGCCTCATTGGGCTCTGTGTGTGTGTGTGTGTGTTACCCAGCCTCATTGGGCTGTGTGTGTTACCCAGCCTCATTGGGCCGTGTGTGTGTGTTACCCAGCCTCATTGGGCCGTGTGTGTGTGTTACCCAGCCTCATTGGGCCGTGTGTGTGTGTTACCCAGCCTCATTGGGCCGTGTGTGTGTGTGTGTGTGTGTGTGTGTGTTACCCAGCCTCATTGGGCCATGTGTGTGTGTGTTACCCAGCCTCATTGGGCCGTGTGTGTGTGTGTTACCCAGCCTCATTGGGCCGTGTGTGTGTGTTACCCAGCCTCATTGGGCCGTGTGTGTGTGTGTTACCCAGCCTCATTGGGCCGTGTGTGTGTGTGTTACCCAGCCTCATTGGGCCGTGTGTGTGTGTGTTACCCAGCCTCATTGGGCCGTGTGTGTGTGTTACCCAGCCTCATTGGGCCGTGTGTGTGTGTGTTACCCAGCCTCATTGGGCCGTGTGTGTGTGTGTTACCCAGCCTCATTGGGCCGTGTGTGTGTGTGTTACCCAGCCTCATTGGGCCGTGTGTGTGTGTTACCCAGCCTCATTGGGCTGCGTGTGTGTGTGTTACCCAGCCTCATTGGGCCGTGTGTGTGTGTGTTACCCAGCCTCATTGGGCCGTGTGTGTGTGTTACCCAGCCTCATTGGGCCGTGTGTGTGTGTGTTACCCAGCCTCATTGGGCCGTGTGTGTGTGTGTTACCCAGCCTCATTGGGCTGTGTGTGTGTGTGTGTTACCCAGCCTCATTGGGCCGTGTGTGTGTGTTACCCAGCCTCATTGGGCCGTGTGTGTGTGTGTTACCCAGCCTCATTGGGCCGTGTGTGTGTGTGTTACCCAGCCTCATTGGGCCGTGTGTGTGTTACCCAGCCTCATTGGGCTGTGTGTGTGTGTTACCCAGCCTCATTGGGCTCTGCGTGTGTGTGTGTTACCCAGCCTCAGATAGGTTGTAGGTTTGTGTTTCTTCCTAAAAGCACACCGGGAGAGCTCTGACTTCAGCCTAGCCAATAGTTTATGGATTCAGTGGAAAAAGAGCACTTTCCACAGATGGAGGATTAATGAACTCAGGCTGGTTACAGAGCAACACTGACCGAGGACACGGAGCAAAATGCATTGGCTGTCCATCCCTCCACTGGGGCAAATATATACTTCAAGTGTGTTTAGAGCTTTATCAGGTGGAAATTAATGGTTTCATTTGGAAGATCAAAGATATTAAGTGGAATGCCAACTATGTCATTATATGGAAAACCAAATTTGTTTACTTCTGTGCTGCCTTTATGAATCAAATTGCAGCAAGGCACAATTAGTAACAAGTGGTGCTTTGCAAACAAGTTGTTTGTGACAGGAATTTCCCCTCGATTTGTACTGTAGTGTAGCAAGAATCTGTGTTTTCATTTAGACAGCAATTTCATAGTAGGTGTCTAATATTGGAAGACATTGTTCCAGTCTCTTCAGGATGCAGGTTCCAGTGTGACTTTAGCTAGCTTTTCCCATTCACAAGCAGTCAGTGAGCAACAGACAGGCGCTAAGGGGTGGATTTAGTGAAGTATCAATAGAGCAAAGGCTGGAAAATAGTCATTCTGTTAGCATGGATAAATAACTCTTTTAGTTCCTGAAAAAAATGGGTTGTACTAATAGATATTAAGACTTGCTGTCCAAGAAATACTTTGAATCCTTGTAAACTGAAATTTAAGCAGGAAATAGCTAAAAAGAGCTAAGTAGGAAGATGGAAGAAAGTTCTCCTGGGATTCCTGGTATTATCACGGATAAAGAAATACTTCCATTATTTTATATTGTGCTGTATCTCTTTAACAACATCTCGAGTCACGTTTTGCATAATACTTTAAAGTGCAGCCATTGTTGCTCACTACTCGCATGGGTCTCGGCGCAATATAAAAGCTCAATGTGCTCAATTCCTGGAGTGGGGCTTGAAGCTACAACCTTCTGAGGATGAGGAAATAGAGTTGTTAGAAACCTGTGTAATCTTCCATGATGTTCACACTGGTTTCATCCAAGGGTGACCTCTGTTGTTGTAGTAGTGTTCAGATTCTGAGATTGGGCTTTATGGTTTTCTTACCGCTTGATCAGTTCCTTTGTTTGCATGTTGCTGCATTCACTCCACGTAAACAAAGCTGAATGTGATAAAGAGGTGGCACAGAGTTGCAAGTTGGGAAAAGTAGTCTTAGCTGTGGTTTGGCTGCTTTGCAAAACATTTGAAGGCATAATGCCACTTTCAGCCATGTTGAATAAAAAGCGGTGAGTGCCTTTTTAGATTCGTATCATCTGTTTGTTTAAGTGCAGTGGATGTGTCTTTTCAATATTACGCTTTACATTTCTGCGATTTCATAAAGGATTTATTTTGTTCAGTTAGAAAAGCTCATGGATCCTTTGTGGTTGAGATGCTGTATAGAGGTTATGTGAAGCTAAAGCTGCTTTTTGCTTGCCTACTCCCTCAGCCTGGGTCTCACACAGCCAGATAAATGTAAAACCACTATATTCTGTTAGACTGGCAACAGACAAAAATACATTTTTTTTGCTGGAAATCACAGCAGGAACGGCCCTTTGTCTGTTTTTTTGTTTTTCATACAGACCCCAGCATCTGTAACATTTGACCCCTTGTGACCCCACCTCATTGTTCTTTGATGTAATGTTTTCCTGACTGGCCTGTTTGGACACCATTCACACCTTTGATTGCTGTGATTATCTCTCTGCCGAGGTGTGATAAATGGCAGTTAGAAAGATTACCTGTAATCATCTGGCATTATTCTCTGACTATATAAGCTGTGTCTTTATGCATCTCTCCACTTCACCTGACGAAGGAGCAGCGCTCCGAAAGCTTGTGATTTCAAATAAAATTGTTGGACTATAACCTGGTGTTGTGTGACTTCTTGCATATGACATCATGTGGCAGTAAAACCTAGGACATTTTGCACATCGTTACACATTTTGCACAACATGCAAACAAAGAAACTGATCAAACTGAAGATGTAAATTATGAGGGGCCCAGCAGAGAGTTCAGTAATTGGGGGGGCAGAGATTTAAAGTAATGGGTAGAAGTTTTAGAGGGGAGTTGAGAACTTTTTTCACCCAGAGGGTGGTGGGGGTCTGGAACTTGCTGCCAGAAAGGGTGGTAGAGGCAGAAACCCTCATCGCATTTAAAAAGTACTTGAATATGCACTTGAAGTGCCGTTACCTACAGGGCTACAGAGCAAGAGCTGGAAAGTGGGATTAGGCTGGATAGCTCTTTTTCAGCTGGCACAGACACGATGGGTTGAATGGCCTCTTTCTGTGCCATAAATTTCCATGATTGTATGACATAATGTCTGGATAACATTGTGACTCAATTGTGCAATGGCCATCTTATCATGGCCACATTGAGCACTCCCGATTCACTTTACCGCCAGCGCAGAGATAGACTGGCAGCGCGATTCCAGTGTAAATTCAGGATGGCAACACTCTTGGGCGGCTCTCTAAAGGCCTCCGGCAGTCATTTCTGCCAGTGAGGAGGGGTTCTCCAAATCTGATGCCGTAACTTCGTCAGAAACTCTGGAGAAACGACGTAAATTACCTTTTACACCGTTTCTCTGCGGTTTCTGCCGATCTTCCACTGAGGTTACGGCGAGTGATCGTTGGAACCCTGTGGCAATTCTACCCCTTTTGTCTGTACTGTAAAGGATCTTTTAGAGAATTCTACTCCGTGACCGGTCCCAGACAAGTTGCCTTCTAGGATTGGCAAACTGAAAAGCAATGCATCTCTCAAAAAATGCTAGCAATGCACAGCAGATTTGTCAGCATCTGAAAAGCGAAATGTCCATCCCATTTTCAGTGCAGACCCTTTATCAGCTGAAACCACGGAGAAACGGTGTAAAAGGTCATTTACGTCGTTTTTCCAGAGTTTCTGGCAGCTGGAATACAAGCAAGGACTTTTATCAGAGTAAACTAACTGAAGTGATGATGGGGAGGTAGAACGACACATAAAGATGAAGACTCGGGTATGCAAGGGACTTTTTAAAAAGCTGGACAGGTGAAAAACTGCTGGATGATGCACAAAAATCACCTGTAAAGCAGAGAAAAGGCTGTAAAAATTGCCAAATAAAGCGGTGAAAAGGTGAGGGAAAGACAAAAGATAAAGCTTCAAAATCGAGGAAGATGAAGCGGAAGGTAAATGGGAGAAACCAGCAAGAAAATTGGAGAGGCCTGAAGTTAGTGAAGTCTGTATTCAGATCAAAGGCTGCTGACTGCCAACCAGAGAGATCCTCAAGTTTGCATGTTTAGTTTATAACATCAGCAAATGACTCATACCATCTCTCTCATCTTCCTCTATTCCCCAGCATGCTGCTCTGTGTACTTGCTTACCAACATTGTCTGAATTGTTACTCTAACACCCTGCCGTGTACTTGTCTGTTTGCTCGCATCTGCCTCTGCTTGTAGTACCTGTATCTTGCTTTGTGTCTCCATCTGCCTGCTAGCATTCTGTTTGCTTACAGTTTTGCTTTCCAGTCTCTCTCCTGCTTGCACAAATTAACAGATAATAATAAATATCGATAAAGGAGGACATTCTGCCCCTATCAGTCAAGCAGGGGAGGATATAGTGTCCCACATTATTTCCTCCTCTATATGTGTTTGTTCGCTGGTGTTCGCTACATTCCAGTAGCTTGCTCGATTATGTCCTCCTGCACTGGCTCTCTCTTGGATTGCTTTTTCTGCTCTACCTACTTTGTGGTCTGTTGCAGCCAAATCACTCCTACTTCTAATTTCTTACTGATCTCATCATTTTTATGATTCTGTTTCAGTTCTTAATTGTCTAGAACTATAAATGATTACATAGAACCTACAGCACAGAAACGGGCCATTCAGCCCAACTGGTCTATGTCGACATTTATGATCCACTCGAGCCTCCTCTCCCCCCTCTTCATCTAACCCTATCAGCATATCCTTCTATTCTCCCTCATGTGCTTATCTAGTTTCCCCTTAAAAGCTAATCACCTCAACTACTCCCTGTGGTTGAAAGTTTCACATTCTGACCACTCTTTGGGAAAAGAAGTTTCTCCTGAATTCCTGATTGGATTTATATTTATGGCCCCTACTTTTGGTCTCCCCCCACAAATGGAAATATCTTCTCTATGTCTAATTATCTACAGTGTATGAGTATCCACTTTGGATACGATAACACGTCTGGACCTAGTCAGTGCAGGAACATGGTATTTCATGATTTACTGGGTGCAGCTTTGCTTTTGGAGAAATTGATCAGGTTACTCTCGTTACAAGCCTGTACTTGGTGGAAGAGCCTCTCGAGATTCCTCAGCTATTTAACTTCTTTTCAGCACCTGTTATTGATATGACAGAGTCCTTTCAGACTCTCTCAGTCATGATGGTGCAACACCAGTTGAAGGAACACTTCTACCAGACGCCTGCGTTGTCATTGACTGCCATCTTTTATTTCTCTCGCCAATTTTTCTCCGTTCCCCTCATCTGTTGAAGTTGTTGGCTGATTGGTGGACATGATTTTCAGCAGCTTTTAGCACATCATGGTTTTTTTGTGTGGCTTTTGACAGTGAGAAGCTGAGCACTGTGCCAATGGGACCAGCACTGTATGGGCACTGTAGGGCCTGCCACAAGGGGGCTGAGCTCACCAGAAGCTGGTAGTTTACTGGTGCCCCAAGCCTGTGTTTCATGACACTCTGGGAGGGCCAGGGCTGCGTTGTTGGGCGCCAGCAGCCAGCAAAGGACTACTGGCTGCTTGTGTGGATGGCACTTTACTAATGTGGCAGGAGGAGCACCAGGCAGGCATGCTGAGGGGCAAAGGTGCCCAAATTTAGTTTTAAGAAGAAGGATAACAACTGGCATTTATATAGTGCCTTTCATGTCCTCAGGGCATCTCAAGGCGCTTCACAGCCAACTAAGGAATGGGGAGCCAATTTGCACACATGCAAGGCCCCACAAACAGCAATGACATAAATGACCAAATAAGCACGTTTTGGTGGTGGTAGTTGAGGGATAAATATTGGCCAGGACACCGGGAGAACTTCCCTGCTCTTCTCGAATAGTGCCATGGGATCTTTTCCATCCACCATAGAGGACAGACGGGGTCTCAATTTAATGTCTCATCCAAAAGATGGCACCTTCAACAGTGCAGCATTCCTTCAGTACTGCATTGACGTGTCAGCCTAGTTTATGTGCTCGGGTCTAGAATGGGACCTTAACCTATGACCTTCTGATCAGAGGCGAGAGTGCTACTGAGTTACGGTTGACACTTAAAAAGTGGAGTGGTGCCCCCCTCCTCTCTCTATCTCTCTCTACCCCACCACCACCCCCCTCCCCCCAACCTACTTCAGTGCCAGTTCCAAATGGGTGCTATTGCAGCTGGGGCACTGACAGTGTTTCAGCCACCTCATTCGAACAGAATTCTGGATGGCTGGGGTGGGGGGGGGGGGGTGGTGGTGCGGTTGCTAATGAGCCTGACCGGTTCCCAGTTCCTTTTGCCTCAGGTATTGTGCAGAATTCAGAAATGGATGCTCGGTGTTCCACTTTGCTTTATTACTGAAAAAGACTGTGGATAACATTTTTATTGAAATGTGCATATTAATAACTCCTCAACAACTCAGAGCAATATTTTGCAGAATACTCAAGTGTGACTTGCATTTTGAAAATACTGTAAATAGAGGACAGTTTCCTGATGCTGTGACGGCTTCAGACATCACTTCCACAAACCGATGTTTTTTCAGATATTGAAGGGAATGGGCGTGCGCAATGTCTTGAACAGGTTAGTTCAATCTGTCAGCTTGCCTGCAGCTTTAGTTTGTGCTCTCTTCTCTCCACACACACCCAGGCAGACAGACAGAGTAGTGAAGCATGAACTGGACTATTTTTAGTTTTCACAATTGGATCTCCTGAAGATTTCTATCAGCAAGAGCCTGGGTTGCTGTCTAATATTCTTTTTAGATCGGGGTATTGACAGTACTGCTACATCTGCTGGGGAGGATAGGATGTTGCGTACCTTTGATGCATGTGTCAGTGGCTTAAAATAACTGATGTTGCTTTCCTCTGATAATTATTACAAACTACTCTTGGGATATCGAGTTAAATTTTTGAAAAATACTCCCACATATGTCTCTAAATAAAGATTCTGCCCATCATTTGTGCAGTTAACTACTGCTTTACGTTTTGAATTCAGTCCAGAAACCGTTCTGTTGTGTAGCTGGTGGTTTGAGACAGTTCCTGATTTTAAACCAGTCTGTGATCTCACTCACCGATCAGTGAATGAAATCTTATGGCAGTAATGGATTCAAAGGCACATGTAAGTCAAGTGATGCTGGTGTTTGACACAAGGTCGGACTGTCTGCTAAAACAATGGTTGATGTGATGCACACATTCTCTTGCTCAACATTGCTTAAATAAGCGTCTCCATCATCAAAGTATGTATTTGGAGGGCACAGTTCTTGCCCATTTACACATGTGAGTGTTGTGTAAGGATTTACTGAAGCACATTTAACTTTTTTGGCTTACTGCATAGACTTTTCTCTGTGCCACAGTTAAAGTTACTACCCTATTGAATTATATAGTGTACGAGTGCCAGCTTTTCAACCCTACATTGCTGTTAAAATTTGCTTCCAGTAAGTATGTGTGTGTTTGTGTGTGTGTCTTTTAAGCTATAATAACATTCAGCAGATGATGGAAGGATTGTTGAACAGTCTATGCAGTTCCTGGTCACTGCAGGTAATGCTCTTCCTAACAGGCAGGTTAACGACCTGAAAGCATAGTAGAATAGGAATGGGTCAAATGTGAAGGAGGGTTGGGTAGGGGCTTCACCCAGCTCAAATGTTAAGCCTTTGTCAACAGAAGGTATAGTTTGTAGACAGTTGTCATGAGCCAATGATTAATAACTTATCCTGCTGCTCCTGGCAAGCCCTATATGAATAACTCCTACAGATTTGTCAATCACTGTTATAACTTGAAGTAAAGAAGGGCCTTGAATCCTATTTGATTAGTTTTGCAAATGCCTGTGAATGCAACAACTTGAGACGGAAATTTCACTTCTCATTGGTTATGCTGTCAACAACATGCGGAAGGTTTGCATTTGTCATCAGCTAGTAGTCTATTCCGGGGACTACAACTAAAGCAGTGACAGGGTTTCTGCCAAAATCGAGCCCCACGGACTGCAAGCTCCTTTGCTGCTGTAACCTGGAGAAAGTTGTTCAGTTGATGTAGCCTGGCCTCAGTAGAGCTCAGCAGGATGACCTTTTTTAGAGAAAGATTTTAGTTAGCGCAGAGCTTAGTATAATTTGTTAGATTTGTTCATTTATCTTTCAAGTTGCCTTTGAAGGAACATTATCTGATAAATGTGAGACCATTTACCAGAGGAAAAGATTTCTTCTGTGCATCGTTTGTTGTGAAATTGTGAATGTGTTTGCAAAGAATCAATTTATGATTTCCCTATACAAATAGTGAACAGAGAAAATCTCCCCCCACCCCACCCCACACAGCCAAGTTAATAGAGTAACGAATGCACAAAATTGCAGACTTATGCAGTGGTGTCTTCTCATCGCTGGTAGTGCACTGTTGAATGTTTTTAATTATATAAACTTGCAGCGTGATCTTGTAGTTTGGGCTAAAATGCACCCACTATTAAATGTTGTCTGATGACGCTCCTGTGAAGCGCCTTGGGACGTTTTACTACGTGAAAGGTGCTTATATCAATGCAAGGTGTTATCTAAGTTTCAACAATTAAATCTAACATAAAAATCTGAAAATGACACAACAGAAGTTGATGCTGCAGGATCAAAAGCATCTGCTAGAGCATTAACATTCCCTGGAAGGCAGCACTGAATTTAGTTTTCAATGCACACCATTCGTAGTGGTCCAAAGAACTGAATCCGAACAAAAAATCACCAGTGAGATGACAGAAGGCCTTCAGTTATATTGACTTCAAATCAAATCTGGGCCTGTTGTACTGTGAGACTGGCTGTGTTCACCCTGGAGGACAACTCGTAGAACTGCAACTAAATTTTTTTGAACTGGTGTTCCCTGTACTCCATGGTATTCTGTAAATGAGAATATCTGGTGTGTCTGGAAGTGCAGGGTCCACTACAGATCTTTGACAGTGTTGCTTAAGCATGGGATTTCTAAGATCCCATCGGTAATAAAAGGGCCCAAACTAAACGTCATTTTCTTTGTGTCAGCACTAAACTGGTGAATCATCCTTTGATGTATCTGTGAATAGCGTCTTTGTTCCCTGAGAATCTCGCTCGCTTCATGTCTTGTTACTGCACAGTTAGTCAAAACATGTGGCATGAATTAGTTTGTGTTTGTAATTTTACTGATAAAATAGACATCAGTTGCTGTCCTATCTCCATACAAGCTTATCTGTCAGTCTGTAGTTCCCACAACATCTGTTGTGCGTGTGTATTAGGAAAATTGAAACGAAGAGTTGGCACACTGTGGAATTTGCTGGTTTGAGGTGGGAAGGGTGTGGTGGATTCCTTGGAGGCTGCAGACTTAATTTGTTGGTTTAAAAAAATAATATTTGAGTATTTCCCCATGGCTATTGCTCTAATGTGAACAAATTCCTTAATGCGTAATAAATAATAATTCAAAAGTCTCTCCTAGTAAAGCCAAGTGTATTATACTGTATTCATTTTTAATAAAACTCTTCCATCCTTTCAGGCATGTTACAACCTTGGTCCATATTTATAATCTTTGCTCGTGTATCTGTTTGCTGTCACTTGATGGAATCCCCTGGTAGCCATAGCAATTGTCATGTTGAGGTTCAATGGGAGGTACAAGCAGTAGGTACAAGTCCAGTGGCGCAGCTCAAATTGAAAAGCGTAAGAATAAGTTGGAATTAATAATTCACTCTTAGAACTTTGTTTGGAAGCCATTCAAGTTCCATCTCGCTCCATGGCCACACTGTCAGGCTGAACTAGACTGTTCGATACTTCTATGTCCTGGTTGACCTGGGCTGAGCTTTCGGCCCCACATCCTCTCCATCACAAAGACCGCCGACTTCAACTTCCATAGTATCGTTCTTCTCCACCCCTGCCTCAGCCCATTTGCTGCTGAAACCCTCATCTATGCTTTTGTTAACTCCAGACTTGACTATTCCATTGCCTTCTTGGTTGGCTGCCCATCTTCCACCCTCCATATCATCCAAAACCCTGCTACCCGCTTCCTAACTTGCGCCAAGACCCGTTCACCCATCACCCCTGTGCTCGCTGACCTACATTGGCTCCCGGTCCAGCAATGCCTCAGTTTTAAAATTCTCATTCTCATGTTCAAATCCCTCTACAGCCTCGCCCCTCCTTAGCTCTGTAACCTCCTCCAGTCCTACAAGCCTCTGAGAGCTCTGCGTTCCTCCAACTCTGGTCTGACTTCCTTCGCCCCCCCCCCCCATTGGCGGCCATGCCTTCAGCACTGGAACTCCCTCCTCAGACTTCTTGGTCTCTCCATTTCTCTCTCCTCCTCTAAGATGCGACTTAAAATCTACCTCTTTGACCAAGCATTTGGTCACCTCTCCCACTGTCTCTTTCTTTGTGGCACAGTGTCAGTTTTTGGCTGATCATGCTCACGTGAAGTGCCTTGGGATGTTTTATTTCATTAAAGGCGTGATATAAATACAAGTTATTGTTGAAACCCCTTGAACATGCAATATCCTTTTAACACATTCTAGCCAGTTGTTATGAGCACTATATCCGATTTTTTCATTAATGCCGTCGCATTAAAAACTAAAAAAAAACAGATTATCTGTCAACTGCTGTTTGTGGGACATTACTGTGCATAAACTAGCGACCGCTTTTTCCTACATTACAACAAATACTACACTTCAAAGGTACTTCATTGGCTGTGAAGCAGTTGGGATGACCTGAGGTAATGAAGAGCACTATATAAAAGCAAGCTCGTTCTGTCATTCATCTCATTGCTGTTTGTGAGATTTTGCTCCACACTGCAGCACTCGATTACTTAAAGCGACCCCTACCATAGACAAGAGCAGCAATACTGTTGGAACACCATCACCTCCCAAGTCACATACCATCCTGATTTGGACATGTATTGTTTCTACTTCGTTGCTGGAACAATATCCTGGAATTCCCTACTTAACATCATTGTGGGAACAGCATCACCACAAGGACTCCCAACAGTTCAAGAGACCCATCACCACCTCTCCGGGTAACTAGGGATGGGCAGTAAATGCGACTTTGCCAGCATTACCCACATCCCGAGAACGAATAAAAAATGACTGTCCTATTTATCTACATAATAACTGTCACCATACTGCAAATTGCTTTATTGTGTAACTCTTTGAAATATTTCTGGGAGATATGATAAGACGCTATGGGCAGGATTTTCATTGGGCCGTGGAGGTGGGATTGGAGGCATGTGGGGGGTTAAAATCTCGAAATCGGGGGGGCACGAACCCATCCCGCCCCAACCCACCTCCATGCCAGTTTCAAAGGAGGCGGATACCCGACCTGTGCTGGGAGCCGCCTCCCCGAGGCGGGAAGGGGATTAGTGCCAATTAACTGCCTGTTAACAGGTAGTTAACGGGCAGTTTTTAGCCTAATCCCTATTTTTACCCCTGAAGTGTGGGATTCCCGACGGCTCCAAATCACGCCAAGTTAGCGAGGCGGACCGTCGGGCTGAAGGGCTTGGAGGGTTCGAGATGTCCGGTGTTCAGGTGAGTGATGGGTGCATGAGTGCAGAGGTAAGTGTGTTTGGTGTGTGTAAAGTGTTTAAAGAAGTTTAATTACCTTTACAGCCTTCCTTCCTTCAGGTCTTGGGAGTCCCTCATCTCACCGGCACAGAAAGCAGAATGGCCGCGAGCTGTCAAAAGTTGCAGCATTCAGCTTTCTGTTCTGGAGAGATCTCTAAATCAGCCTGAGAGGAAGGAATTAACTTAGTGTACACATTGTCAGTGTTTGACAGCTTCAAAGAGCTATTTCATCTGTCAAATGACAGATGAAATGTCAATCTGTGACGTCACCTGTTGCCGGGTGGCCCTTAATTGGCCTGCTGAACCCGCTGTGCGGGCTCAACAAGGTCAATCAAGTAAAAATCGAGTGGGTTGGCCACAACTCGATGGAGGCGGGACTACAACCCCAAAAGTTGTAGTCCCGCTTCCTACACGCCACCAGTATCAAAATCCAGCCCACTATGCGTGAAAGTATTTTTTGTTTCTTCCAGCAGGGTTTAGGAGAGGGACCCCATGCCAATCTTTCCCCTCCCTAACCCAAGAGCACAGAGGCTAATTGTAGCTCCCCTACTGCTGCCCAGGCGGGGATCAGAAAACTCTGCACCACTGTCTTTATATTGGCTGCTAGGTTTCTTTGCTTTACAACAGTGACTACACTTGAAAAGTACTTCGTTGGCTGTGAAACACTTTGGAGCATCCTGAAAGGTGCTATATAAATGCAAGTTTTTTTTTCTCCATAATATTTGCAATGTTTTTGGAAAACTTTGCTTGTATTTCATAAAGATTCTCCTCTTTATCTCTTTCTGACTCTATCTCCTCCCTTTTTTTATCTTGGCGTCATTTATTTTTGTCTGCGTTTTTCTCATCTTCTTGTCTGTCCGTCCATCTCTTTTGTTTTCCTCTTTGTCCCATCTCTGTCAATGTTTGTCCATCTCATTTTTCTCCTTTCTTTCCCTCTTACTTTCTCTCTTTTTCTTTCTTGCTTGCTTTCTTTCTCTTCTCCTCAAACCCCACATGCACCCCCCGCTCCCCCCACCGCCCTCATCCCAGTTCAGGAGAAGCTGCTTCATACGCCAGAGATGAAGCTGACTATCCACAGTTTCAACAGAACAATCTCTCCAGAATGAACAGCTGGACATTCTTCTGTGACAGTTGGGATAAAGGGACCCTGATTCAACAAATTCCACGTTTCTCCCATGGAGGCTGAAACAGGTGTCCTGGTCCAGGATCTGAATAAATTCTCCAGATGATGCCACAGGATAGTTTGCACCCCAGGAGGTGCTGTTCTTTACGATTCATTTCTCTCTCTATTTGTGTGAGGAGTGCAGCTCCTTTAGAACTGACTTCTGTGCTAAAAGAAATACTGTTTTGAACTGATGTATTTTATGGCATATACAAGGTTTAAATGCTATGCATCTCCAAGTAATTAAATGTAATTAATGTTTCTATTTGACACATAAAGTAAACTCACTTGACAGATACAAACATCCACTGTGATGCCCCATTTAAATACCTCCTTTTTTATTTTTATTTAAATTCCACATTGCTTCCATTCAAACTGGTTTCAGATTTTCAGTGATTGAGGCCTTTAGTTTTTGTAATTGATATTTAGTTTACCGATAAGAAATATTTGTGAAAATGCAGTTGCGAGACCAGACCTTGTTCCTATAGAGTGCCTGAAATTGGAACTGGATTGGACTTTGCCAAACAGCAGTTTCAGCCCTGGCTGCGAACATGTTTCTTCATGTGCTGATGGATTATCTGATGTGATGGGTCTGTATCTGTTGAAGGATATGCATTTTGTTCATTAGCTTGTGTCTGTCAGGTACATCAATCTGGGTTTTGGCTAACATACATAAGCAGTTTCAGGCAGGGTTTAGATACACCATGTTAACCTATTGCCAAATTTGTAAGATTCCATTCGAGAGTCACGTTAAAAATCTTCTCGACATCACAAAACCGATCCAAACAGCCTCTCTTGTTACAAAAATTTTCCAATAACATTTTTGGTCAATTTTCTGCCCATCTATAGAAACAACTCATCGAGTACGCACCTGTCGTTTTCCTCCAGGAGCCACCACTCCTGCTTGCTTCGCAAACCTTTTAATAATGCTCTTTTTCAAGTAATTATTGTGTAATTCCCTTTTAAAAGAATTTATGGACTCTGTTTTAACACGGTTTGTGCCAGAGATTTCCATATTCTATAGATTTATTTTTTTTCTTCTCGCAACACCCTGTTGATTCTTTTAATTATTTTTAATTTGTGCCCTCTCATTACCATCTCACTGATCAGAGGGAACAAGGGCCGAGATTTTTTTCTGTGGTGGGGTGGGGTTTCCATTGGAAGTGTGTGGGGGCAGGAGTCCCACCCACGTCCCCCGCAGATTTCCCAGGGTCCGGGTGATTTGAAGTTTTCATGGTAGACTCTCTGTGCTACTTTGGGAGATTGACTTGGACTGAAGGAGGAATACAACAACTGCAACTCTTATTGCAGTGTAGCACGGTTGGCTGCACTGGCTGAAGGAAAAGTACATATTTTGTTCAGTTTATATTTAAACTCCCACATTGGTTAGTGGAGCCAATTGCCCTTCCATTTTGTAATCTCCTCCCACCCCCGTGTTATTAGCAATGCTGGTCACCAGGAATGCAGTGGTGTTTCTGATGGCCTGCACTATTAAAGCATTAACGACAGGAAGTATGTCGGATGATGCTGCCATGTCATTATCCTATAGTTTGCATATTGTCACACTTTTGTACATTGAATTGCATCTGTCACCTATCTGCCCATCCTGCTAGCCTGTCTATTTCCTCTTGTGGTCAATTTTAAATACCACCCAATTTGATGTCCTCCACACATTTCATTATTGTTTCCTCAATTCCTTAGTCCAGATCATTTATGTCTGTAGTCCTCACTATAAGATGGGAATTTTTGCTGGGGTTTGGGTCCACAGCTGCTGAAAACCAAGTAGCCGTTCTCGGTGCTTAAACCTAGACATTTGACTGTTAATGGGCTTATTGGTGAAAAATTAATGTAATTGTACATTTAAAATGTGCAGGCCAACAAAAGCAACACAGACCACTGTGTATAAGCAACTCATTCAGTCAGTGAGACCAACATACGTTCTCCTTAGGATAACGACAATAAGCAGTTTACTACGGTGCGCACATATAATCAACATTATGGCGTAGAGTTTCCACTAGTAATATCAGCGGAATCTGCTGAACCAGCACGAAAGATCGGGGAATTTTAAACCTAAGTGAGTTGCATCCAAAAGTGTTTCCCGTGATCTTTTGTGCTGGTTCAAGATTAAATTCATCGGGTCAAGCCCCGCCCACAAACTGGCCATGTCCCTGGGTCGGCATTGCGAGATTCCGCTAATTGCGATGGTTCGGGACACTCTTATTAAAAATGCTTATTTTTGGTGATAACCCATTTTCAGCTGCATTAATAAAACTGCACCAGGTTACCATTCTTAAACACAGCAAGGAATACTTTTTAATGGTAAAAAAAATGATGACTTTCTATTGCGTTGCCTGATTGCACTGGTTTATTGAAGATTTTACCTTTGTGATTATGCAAATTAATTTTAGTGGCAGCTTGAACTGTAACCTAATCGGCGCAATTTCGAGCACATTTTGGGTCCACTTTCCAGTTTGCGGCCAAAGTAGAAACTCTATCCCTAAATGACTTGTACAAGATGATATCCTCAAAGTTACATTTTATTATTTTAGCAATGTAAAAATATGAATAACTTTCTCCATATTTTCTTTTGCTCTGCACCACAATCAAGGCAGCAAATGCTCACAAAGTCCATGCTGCTCAACTTGCCATGTGTTTGAACAAATCTGAAAAGGAGCTCTCTGACCCATTCTCCGAGGCACAGGGGAGCTTTCCTCCTTACCACAGATGACATGAATTACCCTGTGGGAGATGTTAAGACTGCAAATACCAGTCCAAACTTGGATATCTGAGCTAGCAGTCTCCATGTACGTGTGCTGACTAGTGGCCTATCAATTTGATAGAAATTCTGTGGTAACTTGCTCACTGCTGATCAGGAAGAGTGTGAAATATCATACTCAATTCTGATGGGTATGAAGTGGTGATCCTTTGGATGCCAATTCACCAAAACCACCTCTAGATTCAAAAAAAAAATCACAAAAGATAAAGAGCCAAAAATTCCTGCAGAGCCCCTGTTCACTCATGTCAGTCGCCCTAGACCCTGTCCCAAATCCTGCAGACAGGGCCATTAGCACGCTTTGGGCGAGCTGCCAGCACCTAGGATGCATCAGCAGCACACACCGCCACATAGGCCTGGCAAGCCGGAGATGCACTAATGCACTATGCCACTCTGACACAGCATAGCACCCCCAGGAACGGCCTTCCCAGACGTGGAGCAACCTGATTTTTTCAGTTCTCAAAGGAGCTGTCTGCCATCTCTGAAAGGTAATTGCTCCCCTCTGGAATCAGTTACCTTTTCTCTCTTGCATTTCGGCCCATAACGGGACCTACGGGGCTCTCGGCACGTATACATTGCAGTGGGCCTATCGTGACACCTACTGGGTGAATTTCCCGGGGAAGCCCGAGATCTCGCCAAGCCACGGCTCCTTAATCTGATGGTGGGAGGAAAATCCACCCATGACCCCCTCCCACGTGGAATTAAAGGGCCAGTGTAATCCTGGAGCAAGTGAGCTCCATCCCAAATTCCTGTCCTGCGGCCATGTTACAGAGCTGAAATCAAGCTTTTCGTCTTCTCCAGCCCTTGGAATTTCAGGATCAAAGAAGTTGGTTTTCTTCCATCATAGATTAATACTGTTAATGTTATAAAGCCTCAAGATATTTTTTTGTTTGCTCAATGGAGGCGTTTGGGCACTAACTCTTGAGGTAACATGCTTTAACAAGTTCATTTGTACATTCAGACTGCCAATCATTCCTGTATTTTACTGCCTTATTACTGTAGGAGTTTATCCAAACCAAAAAACACCTTTTAGAAGCAACTATAAAAAGTTTTGTTGTTTTTATTTTATTTTTGGGAAGTTCAGAATCAAAAAATATCTTTTGAGGCACTGAAATTATCAGACAGGAATTTCTTCCTTGCACATCGCAAGCTTTCAACTATCTGCAGGAGGATTGCAGAAAAGTAATTCAGAAGCCAATTGGTCAAAGTAAGGTGTCTCTCTGAGAAACTTTTGTTTTGATAACTCAGTTGGTGTAAGCACACGGCCAAGTGTGGATCTGAGTCAGATCACCTTGCACAGTCCCAGGTGATAGCTGGGGTCAATTTCATCTGATCTATGGAAGGACAAAACCAGCCAAGCCTCCCACTCTTGAATCCCATCCCATCATTGCTGCTGAAAAGTATCTATCTTGAGGTCTTCCAAAACTCTGCTGCCCATGCCCTAACTCGCACCCAGTCCCGTTCACCCATCACCCCTGTGCTCGCTGACCTACATTGGCTCCCGGCTAAGCAACGCCTTGATTTTAGTTTCTCATCCTTGTTTTCAAATTGCTCAACGGCCTCGCCCCTCCCTATCTCTGTAATCTCCTCCAGCCCTACAATGCTCCGAGTTATCTGCGCTTCTCCAATTCTGGCCTCTTGAGCATCCCTGATTTTAATCGCTCCACCATTAGCGGCTGTGCCTTCAGCTGCCAAGGCCCAAAGCTCTGGAATTCTATCCTTAAACCTCTCCGCCTCTCTTTCCTCCTTTTAAGACGGTCCTTAAAACCTACCCCTGACCAAGTTTGCCCTAATATCTCCTTGTGTGGCTCGGTGTCATTTTTTTTGTTTGATGGTGCTCCTGTGAAGCACCTTGGGACGTTTTACTACGTTAAAGGTGCTATATAAATACTTGTTGTTGTATGTGTGGGCTTCAGCTGAGGAAAGTTATTGCCCTTAGTAGTGATGCTGTTGACGTTCTCTGTCAAGGCTCTACATGAAGAATGGCCATTGGGGTGAGATACCAGGGGGCTGCCCGGACCCATAGAACAGCATCTCCACAAGAAACAGAGGTTTCAGGAGCGAGGGAGACAGAATTACTGGGGATGAGGTGTTACAGTTTGGGGGGAAAAAAATGTGGTCACAAATATTCATGGAGTGAACTGAAGTGAATTTATTAAAGGTCTGTTATTTTTAGGGAATCCCTCCACAATCAGTTCATTGCGACATGGTTTAATCAAGACTTTCTATGTGGATTGTGCGATCGAGTAGAAAAGAGAAATAACTTAATACATGGAAAAAAATATCAACGATTTGGAAAGAAACAGAATTGAAGAAACTTGCACAAAGAAGCCAAGAGAAACTGCGAAGGATAAGAGATTAACTTCATGTTTTTAATGCCAAGCCCCCACCATTCCTGTAGAAATGAGTGGACCAGTGCTGCTACAGAACAGTTCTTTATTGGATTTGCATTTCACATACGTTGACACAATCAGCCAGTCACAGGGTTGCGAGCTGTACGAGGCATCATGCAACAGGCACAGATAAGGACTTACGGTAATATGGAATTGGGCTCAGTTGGATTCTGTTCCCAGTTATTCATCAGTTTATGACATTTTTGCATTTTAAATACACACTCGTTGCAATATCACTGTATATACTTGTTGAGATCTGTTTCTTACCATGTTGCCCTCGAACAAAAACCTGGAATGTACACATAGCAGCAATGAATGTGAAAGAGACATCGAGGTTTGAAAATCAGTAGATTGCTGAGCTGGCAAGAAATCACGTCCCCGATCTCTCCTCCTGAAGGTGTTGACTTGTGCGGAGGTGGGGTTCCATGAGTGCTGGCAGTCCTCCCGTATCGCTCAAATGGACATTCTTCATCTGTGAGCCTAGACAGCGACTATCTGCAGGCTATTTAACCATGGCGGGCATCACAGCTAAGCGTGATCCTATCTGTAGCCGACATCCACCAACAAGTGCCTTTTCTACCAGTGATCAGGCATAGAAACTCTTGTTGATTTTCCCCTCCCTAGTTCAGGGATGCTGAGGCCAATTGTAGCACCAGATCCTGACTGAAATCGGCTAACTCAGCACAGACTGGGCATTGGAGCTGGGAACCTCTGGTCTGTATGTTCGTTAAATCTCATCTCTACCAGCGAAACCATTAGAGGAGCTTGAGCTGTACGATTTCTTTGTGTTTATAAAGAAGTGCAATGAGTGAGTGTTGTAACTTCACATCATTATTAGTGGGCTTGGACTGTGAGGAACAGCTGGTGAAAAGTATCCATTTATTGCACTTTTGAATTTTTCTGTGAAACTTAAAACCTGTTTTGCTACAACTTTGAGAGTTGTGCTGGTTCTCACTTGGTACTGACAGTGCTGGTTAGTTGGGGAACTGGTGTTAAATTACCATTTCATTTTATTCGACACAGTAATATTGGAGGTTTAGTGGAGCTAGTCTGCATAAAATGGGTAAAAGAAATACATGTTAAGATATCTAATATGCTACGATTTACTGTTGCTAAGCTCATCATCACTTTTAAGATGGTTTAAAGTTTTATTCCTGTGGTTGTTCTCACAGTTGCCTATAGTTCTTTAATGACATTGATGCCCTAATTTTAATATATTCACCATTTGACAAAGAAAAGGAGGTGTTTTAGCACCAGCGAATGAAATGGTCCGCAACAGTCCAGTATGCCATTCTGGTCATTAAACATCAATCTAGTGTGTAGCGTGCATAGCTGTTTGCAGTGGTCACCTGAAGAGTATGAAAGTCATGCAGGCTCCAGACGCATGGATCTCATGCCTTGAGACTTTGATGCCTTCTGTATCCAGTCTCGACTGGGTACAGGCTGCCGCAGTCACAGTAAAGCTAATTTCCAGCTATCAGATAGTACAAGGTTCACGGGCACTGCTACCAACACTACCCCTTTCTGCAGTTGTCAAAGGGATACACCAATCACAGCTCACAGCTGAGAAAGGTCAGGTGCCAATCAATATGTTCAGGTAACATTTGGGGTTTATAAAGTCTCGGGGGGAAAATTCGGTTGATTTGCGCAAAGCAACTAGCGGGATGTTAACGGCGGTGGTAACAGTGCCCTGCGACGATGACATCATCACCGTGCACAGCACCCTGGCTGCGATCTTCGGTAGTGTCCCCTGACTTACCGCCGGACGCTATGTCCGACAGGGTCAGGGTGGCCTACGTGCGGGCGGGGCAGCGCAAGTTAAAGGGGAGGTGCCGGGTGGCCATTTTTGTTGGCCGCCTGCCAGCAGATGCCCCCGCTGCTGTCCCCGCTGCTGTCCCCGGCCTCCTGTGAAGCCCCTTGCGGGGTGTCGGCTGCACTCCATGAGCCCGGCACTCCTCTTGAGTGCCGGGCTCTTTTGCCGGCACTCCGATCCCTGGTGGCCCAGCTGGGCCCCGGGTTGCACAAGGCCCCTCCCCTTTAATAAGGAGAGGACGGCCTGCAATACTGCGGCGCGACATGCCGCAGCACACGTAGTGTCGTGATATTCACTCGCAGCACCCCAAAAGGGAGGGGGAGCGCTTCCAGTAGTGCCCCACCTCCCTCTTGGGGCGCTACCAGCGAATGTTGGACACAGGGGTGCTAACGTTTTCCTGGTGAAGCTAGGGCCCTAAAGCGGGCGCAACCCAATTATGCCCCCAAAGAATGCAATTGACTGAGATAAGTTGCAACATTAGGTCGGAGACTGCTGTACTTCAGGTGTGTGTAACAAAGCTGTGAGGATAAAAGGTAAGATGCGGAATGCTAGTAGAAAGGGAAGGAGCTAGAGGGAGTGGTAAAGGGAGGATGAGAGGATAAATCTGGAGATGAGTTGGGGAAAGAAGGGGAAGTAAGAGAAAAGCAAGACAGACCAGGGTCATGAGGAAAACGAGAGATGGGTAGGGTTGGTTAAAGGGAGGGGTAAGGAGGAAGAGAAAACAAGAATGAGGAGAGAGATTGGGAAGAAATGTAGCACAGGGAAATAGTGGGGAGGGGAGAGAATGAGGACAAAGGGGGAGTAAGATGTGGTGAGAGGGATAAAAATGTGGGCAAATAAAGACGTGGAAGATAAAAGTAAGAGAGGGGTAGCATAAAAAATGGAGAAAAAGAGAAGAGCCAGAAAAGGGGAAGGTCGTGTGAGAAAGATCAAAGGCAGTACAAAGGTTATGGTGTAGGGTCAAAGGTCGCACAGGGCTAAAATTAACACAGAAACCTCACAGTGCAGATAGAGGCCATTTCGGCCCATCGAGCCTGCACCGACACATATCCCACCCGATCCCCGTAACCCCTACACCAACACATATCCCACCCTATCCCCGTAACCCCACGTATTTAATCCCCCTAACACTAAGGGTCAATTTTTATCATAGCCAATCAACCTAACCCGCACATCTTTGGACTGTGGGAGGAAACCGGAGCACCCGGAGAAAACCCACGCAAACACGGGGAGAATGTGCAAACTCCACACAGACAGTCACCCGAGGCCGGATTCGAACCCGGGTCCCTGGCGCTGTGAGGCAACAGTGCTAACCACTATGCCACAGTACAATTTTCACTCTATCCACAGTTTAAGAAAGCCTGTATGTATTTTAACTGTTGCCGTGGGAATCTAATAATCCAGGGAGGATTAATCCATTAATACAAAAGAGTAAAAGAGGAGATTGACTCAGGAAGTGAGGACTTACTGGGACAAAGTTAACTTGCTGAAATTGTAAATGTCACATCACAGTGAGATTTCAACGGAATCTGTTGAAGTTCTGAATAGCACAAGATAGGCCCGCAGGCCACAGAACTACCATTGAGCTAATGCCCGACAGGTAACTGCTTGCAGCCCAGTCCAGCGCAAGTTCAAAAAGACACTGTCATTTTAAAAATTAACTGAATGGAATTAGATAAGATTAGTTGCATTTCATAGAATAACTGCCTGTCTGGAATCTCAGTGTGTCGATTTCAAGGTCCTTGGCCTAGTTTACAAATTCCCTTCTAGGCTTTGCCCCTTCCTACCTGATTGATTGACTTCTTCTAACCAAATGTCCCAGCTTGTGCCGTGTGCTCTTGGACTCTGATTAACTGTTTGCTCAGAACCCCCTCTGCTGTGTCACTGATGGGTGATCTTTCAGTCACTATCCCCTGCAGAGCCTTTCCCTAAATCACTGTACCTTGACACGTTCCTTCTAAAATGCTCCTAAAAACATATCTCTTCAGTTGTGCTTTTGGTCCCTTCGGTCTCTCATTCCACCTCGGTGACCTCTCCCTTCATTATCAAGGGCTTAAGATGTTTTGGATGAGGGAAGCATATACAACTGTAAGTTGTTGGGAGTGGTGGGAAAAATGGCAGAATCATATGAGAAGTTGTTGTGGGAAACTAAGTAATGGCCCAGAAATTTGGGTCGGAGGCTTCCCGCGGGTGCAAGCCCCCGACCTGCACTTACCTAGCGCGCCTGCCGTTGTGCTGTGGGCCCGCGTGGAATTCCGATCCTGGGCCTCCTCCAGCTGCTGGCGCGCAGTGCTTGCGTATCCCAGGGGCGCAATTAGTTTGAAGCGTCCCCTGGGATCACGTGGGCCATGGAGAGCCAATCGTAGCAGGGAATCTCCATTCATAAATTTGACAGGAAGACCTGTCAAATCTATGAATAGAGATCGGCCCCAAAACCTAACTAAAACTTCAAATAAATTTTAAAAAACATCACATTTTTAAAATAACTATAAATTACACAAAATAACTATTTTAAACAATTTAAATTTTTGAAAAAATTAATTACAGTTTTTAACGGGGCTAAAAATAAACTTACCGTTAAAGTATTTAAAAATAATAAACCTGTGGGAAAAAATGTTTTAATTTTACTTAATTCACCACTTACCTTGTTAAAAGCAGGCCTTGCGGCTGCTTTTTAAACGCGCAGCTGCTAGGGACTTACCCTCCCGGAGAAACCTGTATTTAAAGAAAAAAAAAAAAAATCGGAAGTTCCAGGCGCACGCGCTGCCTCTCCAGCACACGCATTTGATCTCCGAACTCCTTCCTTCAAGGGAACGGAAGTTCCGGTTTCCAGCGCGTGCGCAGTGCATGCACAAAACCGGCACTTCCGTTGGCCCTACGCGTGAGTACCCAGCGCGTACTCACCCGTGGGGACCCGAATTTCTGGCCCATTGATTTTCATTGTATTTGTATTTTCCCCCCTATCATCATCATATCCCACCTCTTGGCAGCTAGACACAGAAGGAGAGAGCACTACACTCACTGGTGTCTCTAGACACAGAAGGAGAGAGCACTACACTCACTGGTGTCTCTAGACACAGAAGGAGAGAGCACTACACGCACTGGTGTCTCTAGACACAGAAGGAGAGAGCACTACACTCACTGGTGTCTCTAGACACAGAAGGAGAGAGCACTACACGCACTGGTGTCTCTGTCTCTTTTTGTTGATGCATTTTATGTTTCCTCGAGCTGCTGATTAGAGACAGTCCGGGAGCAGAGAGTTCCTGCATTGAACACTGTGAATGGAGGAGACTGCTGTTCACAACCCACCGTCTGCCACGTGATGAATTCCACTCCCCATTCACAACCTTACTGGAGTAGGATTTTTGACATCCCCACGGAGGAGCTTTTTGCATCGGATCTCTGTTCCCAGGTTGCCTCTGATACTGTATTTTTATGCTAGTGAAAATGGCTAACGAGGGAGGACACTGCTATGCCCTTTAGCAACCTTTATGCCTACGCAGCAATCCCCATTGAATACAGGTTCCCGCTTAAACAATTACTGCATTATCTGCAAGCTAATATTTTGAGCTGCACCCCTCGCCTGCTGCTTTATAAGGGCTTTTAAGTATCCTTAGCAAACTTCCCTAAAGATATTATTTGGACGACGTTCTGGGCAGTCGAGATGAGGATATTGAGCTCCTTGTGAAATCCACGCTAAATCATTTTGGACAGTTTTTTGAATCCAGGCAGTGTGTTACTTGGTAGTGCTTTGAATACTCTTGAGGAATTTAAGTAACAATTGTGTTTTCATGCAGTAGGTTCCATGAATGTGTCCATGTAACTTGATGGATTAGTTGTATATCTTGTTTGTCATAGCATCTGCTTTTCCTTTTTTCCAAATGGCTTTCATGCTGGCATGTTACACACTGGCTTTGCTATAGTTAATGTTGCTTTTTCCACCACAGCCATAAATCCATGTACTGCAGTCAAGACAGCTTCCTCAGACAGTTTATGTTGGCAACATGTTTTGATTGAATACAGTACAGGTTTTAAAACTGTGGTCCCTGGATTCTAGGGGATCGCCAATGTCATCAGATTTCGGTATTTGTTGACCAACTAGCGCATTATTTCTGTTGCTTTTGACTAAGAATTTTTTTTTTTTTGCAATGGGTAGATTCCATCCTTTGTAGCTGACACCTTCTTTCGGAAGTGAGGAAAGAGATTCCTGGAAGTGTGTCAAGTCTTTGCCCAGGTGACCCCAGGAGTTTGTTGCTATTGGCAGGAGGTCCCCCCACATGGAAAAATTAGAAAACTCTGGAATAAAGGTTGCAATTAGGATAATACAAAGAAACTGCACATTCAGAAGCACAAGCAAAAGTCTTGCAGCAGGTACTTTCTAACTGGAATTGTCCAATTAGGTCAATAAAAGGTAACTTTTTTTTGCAGCTTATTTCAGTTTGAATGCATGCAAGTAGAGCATTTGTACAGGATAATGAAATGCATACCAAGATATTTCTGATCCCGGCACAAATAAATGAAATGGAATTGGTTAGTGGCTAATGGAACTGGCAAAGTGGACACATTCTACCTGTCCAGCAGTGAAACATGCATATACATGACAGGAAGGGATTAGGACGGCAGCCAGATACTGATAAATGGAACTACACAGGACAAGGGAGTTACAGGTTTAATTGAAGCGCCTGACTGATTAAAAGGCCCAGAGAGAGAGAGAGCAGGACTTTAAGAAATGTGTGTGGGGGATGGTCAATGAAGACTGTAGTAAACAATTATCGAGAGCAGCACTCAACCAACTGGAGCTGTATCAACTATGTGCCAGGAGTAGTGTTGATCCAAGTGGAGGCCCACCAGCTGACTGCTGGGCACGGTGCTCCGCTAACTGGGCATCAGTTGCTTATGTGCTGAGTAAGGCCCTCAGCCTGCCAGAGGCCCACCAACTATGTGCTGAGGATGGTGTAGAGTCAAGTGAGGGCTCACCAGTTGTGTGCCTGGCTGGCTCATTTTCCGCAAATAAACTCCCCATTCTTTCTTTTCTTTATATATTATTTAAGTAAATTACTGAAGGGTATTTTTTTGGGGAAGCAGCCCCCTGTCATATTTACCTTGATGACTATGCCTCCAGCAGCAGCAGGCTAAGTGATAGGTTGGAGGGCTCAGCTTTGCAAGGATTCACACACATTACACATTTGTCCCCCGCTAGTCATTAACTCAACCCCCATCTGGCAAAAGGTCCATGTTTTCATGGTTTACTGTAGGTTGGCTGATTCACACTATAGAGTGCAGCCGACAGAGGAAGGACTGCCCATCTCCAGTCAGCGACACTCTAGGAGTGTAAAAGTACCTGTTGAATTCCCTATCTTGCATCCTGGCTGATCAGTGAACCAGTGAAAGCAGTCCTTGAAAGTAACTAGTTTGGACAGACTATTAAAGCTGGTGTCCTCCAGGTGAGAGTGAAACATTCCACTGCCAAAGCGGCTTGTTTGCTGATTTGATAAATGTGACATTAGTGCCATGAGTCCAACTAATGCAACTTGTCCTTTATGCTGAATGGGAATTCCATTCCCTGCTCCCGCCGCCCTGATGTACACTTTCCCTCCAGTTTTATCCATTTGGTGGAAGGAGCATCATTCAACATGTGCATTCGAACTTTAAACATTTTGTTGCTGACTAGTACAAAGAAAAATTGGTACATTTTGAATATGGTATATTTCATGTGACTGGTTTCCGAGAATAGAGTGCATAAGCGCAAATATATTTTTGCACTAACAACACCACGTAATCAGAAAAAAAATACACAATCACAGACCACAAAAGTAAATAGCTGTGAATTATCCCAATCCCATCTATACTCTTCTGTGTAATCCCCCCTCCCTTTGCTCCATTATTGGTGGCTGTGCTTTCAGCCGTCGAGCCCCCACGCTCTGGAATTGCTTCCCTAAACCTTCACCTCGCCCTCCTCCTTTAAGACCATCCTTAAAACCCACCTCTTTGACCAAGCTTTTAGTCGCCCCTCCTAATATCTCCTCCTTTGGCTTGGCGTCCATTTTTGTCTGTGAAGCACCATGGGATTTTTCTATGTTAAAGGCGCTATAAAAATGCACATTGTTGAGGCCCTTCCATATTCCCTTCTCATAAGATCGCTTATTCTGTTATATGGTGCATGCTTCAATGATGTTATTACTACAGTGGCTAGCAAAAGGCAAAAAGATTTTCTGAAAAAGATTACATCACTTGAATAACAAATCTTGATGTTTTAAGTCAGAGTACAGAGACAGCTGAAAAAGTTCTTTGTGAAATGCAAGTGGGAAACCTTCCTGCAAAGTGAAGGCACAGAATACGCAGCTTTGGATGCATCCACACTACGAGAGGTTTCGCTTTGCATCGGCCCTGCAGTTATAGTGTAAATGCAGTATAGAAACATAGAAGATAGGAGCAGGAGTAGGCCATTCAGCCCCTCGAGCCTGCTCCGCCATTCAATGAGATCATGGCTGATCATCCAAATTCAGTACCCTGTCCCTGCCTTCTCCCCATATCCCTTGATCCCTTTAGCCTCAAGAAATATATCTAACTCCTTCTTGAATATATTTAATGAACTGGCCTCCACCGCCCTCTGTGGCAGAGAATTCCACAGGTTCACCACTCTCTGGGTGAAGAAATTCCTCCTCATTTCAGTCCTAAATGGCTTACCCCTTATCCTTAGACTATGACCCCTGGTTCTGGACTCCCCAGCCATCAGAAACATCCTTCCTGCATCTAGTCTGTCCAGGCCTGACAGAATTTTATAGGTTTCGATGAGATCCCCTCTCAATCTTCTAAACTCCAGTGAGTATAAGTCCAATCGACACAATCTCTCCTCATATGTCATTCCTGCCATCCCAGATATCAGCCTGGTGAATCTTCGCTGCACTCCTTCCATGGCACGAACGTCCTTCCTCAGGTAAGGCGACCAAAACTGCACACAATACTCAAGGTGCAGTCTCACCAAGGCCCTGTACAACTGTAGCAAGACATCCTTGTTCCTGTATTCAAACCCTCTTGCTACGAAGGCCAACATACCATTTGCCTTCTTAACCGCCTGCTGCACCTGCATGCTTACCTTCAGCAATTGGTGCACAAGAACACCCAGGTCTCTTTGCACTTCCCCTTCTCCCAATCTATTGCCATTCAAATAATAATCTGCCTTCCTGTTTTTGCCAACAAAGTGGATAACCTCACATTTATCCACATTATAGTGCATTTGCCATGTTTCTGCCCAATCACCCAACCTGTCCAAATCGTACTGGAGTTTCACGACATCCTCCTCACAGCATACCCTCCCACCCAGCTTTGTGTCGTCTGCAAATTTGGAGATATTACATCCAATTCCCTCATCCAGATCATTAATATATATTGTGAACAGCTGGGGTCCTAGGACCGATCCTTGCGGTACCCCACTAGTCACTGCCTGCCACTCGGAAAATGACCCGTTTCTTCCAACTCTTTGCTTTCTGTCCGCCAACCAGTTCTCTATCCAAGTCAATACCTTGCCCCCAATCCCATGTGCCTTAGTTTTGCATGCTTATCTTTTATGCGGGACCTTATCGAAAGCCTTCTGAAAGTCCAAATACACCACATCCACTGGTTCTCCCTTATCTATTTTACCAGTTACATCCTCAAAAAACTCCAGTAGATTAGTCAAGCATGATTTACCTTTTGTAAATCCATGTTGACTTCGTCCGATCCTGCCACTGCTTTCCAAGTGCTCTGCTATTACATCTTTTATAATGGACTCTAGCATTTTCCCCACTACCGATGTCAGGCTTACCGGTCTATAATTCCCCACTTTTTCTCTACCACCTTTTTTGAATAGTGGGGTAACATTAGCTACCCTCCAATCCATGGGTACTGTTCCAGAGTCTATCGAGTTCTGGAAGATGACCAGCAATGCATCTACTATTTCTAGGGCCACTTCCTTAAGTGCCCTGGGATGTAGATTATCAGGCCCTGGGGATTTATCGGCCTTCAGTCCCATCAATTTTCCTAACACCATTTCCCTACAAATACTGATTTCTTTCAGTTCCACCCTTTCATCAGACCCTATGTTCCCGGCATCTCTGGGAGGTTATTTGTGTCCTCCTCTGTGAAGACAGAACCAAAGTATGTATTTAGTTGGTCTGCCATTTCTTTGTTCCCCATTTTAAATTCCCCTGATTCTGACTGCAAGGGACCTACGCTTGACTTCACCAATCTTTTTCTCTTCACGCTCCATAGTTCACGCCTGACATGAAGACGCTTGAGGGAGTCCCATGCTGCTTCCTTCTGAAGTTTGTTTGGGCCTTAACAAGTGATTTACACTACACAAGGGTAGTGTCACTGTGAGGCCGAAACCCACCGCTTTGGACCAATGCTAAACTTGTAGCGTGAGCACAACCGTAGACACTTGAAGTGAGGTTTGACATGGGCTGAGTTAAGCATTTACCCGAACATGGGATAATGGAACATGTACAATGGCAGAAACAAACAGAAAGTCAATTAATGAACCTTTAAGAGACTATCTGTAAAAACTGTAGTGTATGTACCTTTAAGAGAGAACTACTTTTTTACAGCTCCTGTATACTGTAGTACCGGCAGTGACCACACCTGTATATAAGCCTTGAGCATGCCTCTGTACCCCAGTCTTGAAACTACCTTACTCCAGTAAATACCTGTTGATTGTTAAGTTACAGCATCCGTGTGGTTATTGAAAAACATCATACTCTCAGAATCACGGATCTAACAAAAACTACAACAAAAAACTACACGCTGCTTGTGAACTTTGTTTTTATTTTATGTTTGTGTGCTTCCAATGGTAGGTTGCTTTTAAAATGTATTTTTATAAACAAAAATGTAACCTAACCAGAAAATAATGGTTAAACAATATTTTGCAGAACTCAAACACAATGTGTGAATATGTGAAACAGCAGTTTTACTGTATATCATAAGGTCTCAGTGACAGGATAAAATGCAACAGAGATGAAATCAATATTGTGACAGGGGAGTGACTGGTCACCTTGACCCTTCCCATGCATATAATAATGATCCCACAAGGAAATCTTTTTGACAGATTGAGTCTCGACCTGCAGACATTGTGTGGAGGATGTTGGGAAAGGAGCTCCAACTGCCAGTTATAACAGGTTGAAGTAGCAGCCATAAATGTATCCAATTGTCAACGAATAGACAGCTGCAAGAGCCCTGACATCAAGGCTTCCAGAGTGTATGTTAGCAGAGATCCGAGTACTAAAAATACCTTGTTGAATAAGAAAATAGCTGAGATGCATGCAGCAATATGAGCTCAAGAGGGAAGCTGTTGCTTATTTCAAGACCGTGTTTAATCTGCAGTGTTCTGCACTAAGATAACTAAGTGTGCATCTTAGGTTTTGTGCTAATGACTTACTATGTGATGCTTGGACAGGGAGTAAGGGAATACCTTGAGTTTTCGTCACTATTGATTTATAAAAGGTTTCCTAACGAGTAGATTCAATGCTGTGTTCCAGTTCTCCATTCAGTATTCTCTATACGATGTGCATTTCACGTAATGAAACACCACAAATGAAATGGTGAATAAGCTACACAAATAATAGGATATATGATCTATCCTTGTTGTATCTAGTTGTCTAAATTGTAATGTGAACTGCTTTTGACATAAAGCCTAGGACACTGGAATCGTCACACCTTCCTCCATCCCATCATCCAATTCTGTTAATTTGATATGTGGGCAAAAAGCACACGTATTAAGTTCTGCCCTAACTTATCCATAAAGAGAAGCTTCTGTCTATGATTTCTTGCAGGCTTCTTTCAAATCTATAAAGATGCAACATGGGTAAGGTATTAATAATGATCATGCTAGTGCATTCATATGAAATTCCTCCAATGCTATTTTAATACAGACGTCAACCTGTTTAAAATACCAATATCACGCATAGATAATTGACCCGTAAGACACATGGAATTAAGTGGCTTGTTGGATTGCAAATTGGCTTGGAAATAGAAAGCAAACAGTAGTGGTAAATGGACAAGGAGGGTCCTGTGTACGGCAGTAATTAGAAGTGTTCTGCAAGTTCTGTCCTGAGACCCCCACTGTTTCTGATATTCATGACCGGTATTCACTCCTTTTACATTATTTCTCAAATGAAAAAAAATCTCCAAGTTCTGTGTTCTATTAGGGTAGTTCCTATACATATCCTTAGATGGTGGGAAGCCTAATCATCAACAACGCTTCTTGGATTTGAGCTGCTGTTTCAGAACAGTTAGAAACGCAAAGCTACAACCAAAAGATAATAATGGTTTAGATCTGATTCTGAAGCAGAAGTAGAGTGGCTGACCCAGTGCCTAGATTGGAGTATAATTGTGAGAGTGCATTGTGTGGTGGGTACAGGTTTACATATTCATTCAGTTCAGTCATTTCTATCAAGATCCTGGGTTTAAGAGTTTGTTAAAGGATTCCCGTAATGGTTAATTTTGTCCTTAGTGAAGTTTATCCTTCAGGGCCAATTTCATGAAATCATGCTCTTGGGTATCCTAAGTCTTCACTTGGTGTAACAGATGGAAAATCTGGTTCTAAATGGACAGCAGTTTGCTATCAATGAATGACTGTTCTGATGTGGCTCCTGCCCAGCAGAATAGCCACATTTTTCCTCATTCATCAGTTCAGTTCAGTTCATTGGTTAATACTATGCTCTCATTGGTTCCCTTCTCTGGAATCTCCCTGGATGCAACTAACCTAACTTGACCTCCATTTTCAAAAGCTCCTCTCATGAGGCAACTATTTTCTGCCAGAACAGGGCAGTTTAGTGCCGTGAGTTATACTTCGAAGCATCAGTGTAATTGGGTGTGTCTGATTGCCAGTCACATTCAGCATTCAACATCAATCACTGGAGTGACCTTTACCACTCACCCCTGAACCAGGTTCAGGTTCATGCTTTGGAGGTTAAGGCCAGCAGTTTCCACTAATGTTTAATAATTTCCTTTACATGGGAGCCTCTCGTACTGTTTTGCCACTGGTTTTTATATCCTTACTTCATACTTCTGGCCAGTGTTCATTTTTGCATTTTTGGATTCCTTTTACCTAAGCCGTGTAAGGTATCATCAAATAAAATATAACCGTTGTGTCAAATGCATGTGTTTTGACATTAAGGAAAGACTGCAATAAAACTGTCAAAATATTGAGAAATCGCCTCTGACACCAACTGGGGAAATGCCACAGCAATGGAATAATGAAGACAAATAGGTGGTGTCTATGAGGTAGACTCTTTGTGGCTTGCAGGTGCCTACAGAAGAATGCTAGATTCACAATGTCTTTAGACATGATTCACTTCACCACCATGTGTTTGTCAGATGTTGGTTCTATTCTTTCACTATATGCATACGAATTAGTAATTCTTTATAGTTGTTCGATGACGATTGCTTTTTGATGTGATGTAAGTTGTTCTCAGTGTGCAGGAAAGTGTGATTATTGTACCAGCCGCAGATGAGGAATGCTATTGGGAATATTGGTTGCAATGTGTCTAGACCTGCCAGCATGTCACACAATGTATGTGTTTGGAGTGTTTTTTGCTCTCAAGATTGACACATAATAAAAGTCTATCAAAACACAAACTGGGATGAAAATATTTGATTGAGGAGCTGGGTTTTCTCCCTCGTTTGTGTCCACATTAATAACCTCTCTCTCCAATAACACTCCAGCATGTGGCATCTAACACAAAGTCCTTCTTTAGTTTCCTTCGAAATACCTGTACACAGCTATCAAATGATAGTTATTTGGCAATGCGAACTAAACATGACAGATTAATTAACTGAGTGGGTAAGAAAGCGTGTTTGTGTTCCATTTCTGAGTGTAGCTGGGTATCACTGCTTTTGAGGGTATGAGGGAGAAAATTGCTTGTTAAAACACTTGATAATCTGCTTACAACTGCCAGTGACCAACATGTACATGTAACCTGTGCATTACTGCACTCATTGAAAAGTATAGGTTAGAGCTCATCTATCATATAACTGAAGTTGTCTTAACCATGAATGTTAATTATATGGATTAGAGATGGTTGCAACTGATAAACAGGAGTATCGTATGAGGCTGACATTTCATTTCCGCCCTTTTAGCTCAATGAAGGCATAGTTTCTTGAAACATATGGCAACAATTCACTGAACAGGTGGTGTGATAAGTATGACTGATGTCTGGTTATTAGAACTTTTCAAACTTCTTTTGGATTCTATTGTAAATACCAGCATTGTTGGATACCAGATTTTCTTGAGGATCATTCGGTACTGAGCAAAATACATGCGCCAGTAAAGGGTATACCATACAGGAGATGTTCTATTTGGAGCTGTAGATGATGTTTATTTATTCTGACTATTTTTATATTTTAAAAAGTTTGTTTCTGATGTGTCAAACTCTTTATTTTTTTTAAAGCCTGGAGATCAAAAGTGTAACTTGCCAAAGTCTACAAATATCCAATTATCCCAGTATTATTTATCTTGTTGAGGAATGGCAGTTATCAAACCCCCACTGATCAGGTACATTATGGGTTAGATACAGAGTGAAATTACTTTAATACTGCCCTGGCACCACACCTGCACCCCAACATCCAAACAGCATCTGCTACCAAATCAGCCCCATTTCTATTTTTGTGGTCACCGAAGTAGTCTTTCTGAGATTGTGAATTTTGGACTGTTTTACACCGTGAACTCATAGCTATTTTTTGTGTACAACCTTATCAAATGCCTTCAGGAATTCCTTAAAGACAACATCCATGGACAGTCCCCTATCCACCATGCTAGTGACCTCTTTAAAACATTCAAATAGATTAGCCAGACAGGACCTACTCTTCACAAATCCACGATGACTAGCTTTGATCAACTGATACTTTTCCAACTGCTCTGTCACTCTGTCTCTGATGATATATTCCAGTCACTTCCCCATAATTCATGTTAAATTGATCGTCTGTAGTTGCCTGTTTTATCCCCAGCCCCATCCTTTTTAAATAAAGGAGTTACATTGGCAATTTTCCAATCCAAAGGTATAATTCCTGAATTTAGAGAGTTTTGGAAAATTATGACTGATGGATCTGGAATTTCCTCATCTATTTTTTTAATAGTCTGGGCTGGAGAGGATCAGGTCTGGGAGATTTGTCTATTGTATGTCCCATTATTTTCTCCATTACCATTTAAATTTTTTTTATAATAAATCCACTAAGAACCCCCGCCCCCCCCCCCAACCATTGACAGTTTTAGGTTCCCTTGTACTGCTTTTTTTGTCCTCCTCCTCCACTGTGAGAATGGATACAAAGTACTCATTTAACAAGTCTGCCATTTCCTTATTGTCCATTATTGTCTCACCTGTATCCATCTTTAATGGGTCCACATTCTCCTTTACCACTCTCTTTCTCCTAATATGTCTATTAACACTTTTCCCTAGCAAGTTTTTTTTAAATTCCCTTTTTGCACATAGTATTTTCTTTGTATCTCTTTGTTGCTTTTTATAGCTCTCCCAGTCTGCTGGAGTTACACTTTTCCTTGTAGATCGACATTACCATTCCTCAGCTGTAGTTAATGTAAAATAAACTCCAGGCCGATCAACTGTAAAAACAAGAAGATCATTGACATCAACCAAGTCCTGAAAGTAGCTTTTGATAGATAAGCTGATATAATGTTGAGGATTGTTGCAAGACGCCAGGTGCCGGGGCTTTACGCGCCTGTGTGTCCGTGCTCCAGTTGCCTGGTTACTTTTTAAGAATATGATGAAATGGGATCTGTTTGGCACTCCCACTGTTCTAGATAATAAGAAAAACATACAGTGCAGAAGCATTTGGAAATCATTTTAAAGGAAAAATAGTTAACCTAATGGCTTCATGTCTAATCTTTTTTTTAAAAATGTGGTGGCAATTGGAATGTAGGTTGCCAAATGCAGAAGCACAGAATGCTAGACACTTGTTCAAATCGCCATAATCTTGCAGGTTTATGTCAGTGCAATTTATAGTTGTGGTATTTTACAAAACAATGCAAAACGTCTGGGCCTAGAAATTCACTTGGGCGCGGGCAGCTCGCTCGCGCCCAAAAGTTAGCGCTGGGCGGGGAGGCATTAGTGCACGCCGTATAGTCGTCTTCTGCGCCCCAATTCGGAAGCGGGCGCTATACCAGGGTGTGCCCGCCTCCGTTTGGGGCGCTGCAACTGAATATCGGCGCGCTAGTTGCCGCAGCGCCACCCGATGCGGTGCGGCAGGCTGCGGTACTGCAGGCCTCCTCCTTCTCTTAAGGGGGAGGTGCCTGCAACGGCCGGAGCCCCGATCGCGAGTGCCGGCAAAAGAGCTCGGCACAGCGGAGAAGTGCCGGGCTCCACGGAAACCAGCCGGCAATGCCGTGGGGGGGGTGGTGGAGGAGGCCGGGGAAGGAGGTGCAGGCAGGCGGCCGCCGAAAAAGCAGCCGGCCGCACCTTCCGCTTTAAAGCGCCCCACTATGGCAGCAGGACGGCCCCGTTTTCTGGTCGCTGTTTGCGCCCGCTTCGGAGGAGGCGGCTGCAAATAAATATGGGGATCGACGCGGTTTCGGGGCGTTACGGGCCACCGCGCACACCGATGACGTCATCGGTCCCAGCGCAGCGCTAACGGCTACCGCCGCCAATACCGCTGCACTCAATTTCCGCACTACCACCCCGCCGGCGCAAAAGACCTCTTTAGGCGCTAAGTGGGCGCAAGGCCCACTGAATTTCTAGGCCCTGGTATCTTAACAGTGGCGGTATTCATTCATCTATCTACCATAGATAGTATAACTATTTTAAGCAGCTGCTTTTCTGAGTTATATTGAAAGTATTATTCTCCTTGCTTGATTTTTATGAGAAACACAAATGTTTATCAAATAAGGGTTGATTTAAATGGCACAAAGTTGTTTGTGCCAGTTACTTTAGCACAATGGTGTTGCCCTAGCCACCCCTGTGGCTAATCAGCAATTTCTATTGGGCAATGTTGGCTTAGGCATCCCCTGCCCCAAACACACTCTTCCCCCCCTCTCCTCCCCCACCGCCGGCCACAAGTACCTGATCTCCCTTCCAGCCATTGACCGTCGGCCCATGGTGCCGGCCTCCTGCTGCCTGACATTCTGCTCTCGCCTGCCAGCTAGCTGCCGCTTCCCGCCAGTTATGGGTTGGAGACTGACGGGTAGATTAGGTCTGGGAGTTAAAATCTCCCAGGCCTCAGGCTGCAGAGGTCAGGACGGTTTGCCATCTGCCGCGGCCCCCTTCTGCATAACTCCCGCCCCGAGTTAAAATCGGAGCTTTTATGTTCTCTTCCTCATTAGGTTGCTCTGATTATATCTGCTCTCTCTCACTTGAGGTTGCTCTGATTATATCTGCTCTCCCTCACTGGAGGTTGCTCTGATTATATCTGCTCTCTCTCACTGGAGGTTGCTCTGATTATATCTGCTCTCTCTCACTGGAGGTTGCTCTGATTATATCTGCTCTCTCTCACTGGAGGTTGCTCTGATTATATCTGCTCTCCCTCACTGGAGGTTGCTCTGATTATATCTGCTCTCTCCTCACTGGAGGTTGCTCTGATTATATCTGCTCTCTCACTGGAGGTTGCTCTGATTATATCTGCTCTCTCTCACTGGAGGTTGCTCTGATTATATCTGCTCTCTCACTGGAGGTTGCTCTGATTATATCTGCTCTCTCTCTCACTGGAGGTTGCTCTGATTATATCTGCTCTCTCCTCACTGGAGGTTGCTCTGATTATATCTGCTCTCTCTCACTTGAGGTTGCTCTGATTATATCTGCTCTCTCTCACCGGAGGTTGCTCTGATTATATCTGCTCTCTCTCACTGGAGGTTGCTCTGATTATATCTGCTCTCTCTCACTGGAGGTTGCTCTGATTATATCTGCTCTCTCTCACTTGAGGTTGCTCTGATTATATCTGCTCTCCCTCACTGGAGGTTGCTCTGATTATATCTGCTCTCTCTCACCGGAGGTTGCTCTGATTATATCTGCTCTCTCTCTCTCACTGGAGGTTGCTCTGATTATATCTGCTCTCTCTCACTGGAGATTGCGCTGATTATATCTGCTCTCTCTCTCACTGGAGGTTGCTCTGATTATATCTGCTCTCTCCTCACTGGAGGTTGCTCTGATTATATCTGCTCTCTCTCACTTGAGGTTGCTCTGATTATATCTGCTCTCTCTCACCGGAGGTTGCTCTGATTATATCTGCTCTCTCTCACTGGAGGTTGCTCTGATTATATCTGCTCTCTCTCACTGGAGGTTGCTCTGATTATATCTGCTCTCTCTCACTTGAGGTTGCTCTGATTATATCTGCTCTCCCTCACTGGAGGTTGCTCTGATTATATCTGCTCTCTCTCACCGGAGGTTGCTCTGATTATATCTGCTCTCTCTCTCTCACTGGAGGTTGCTCTGATTATATCTGCTCTCTCTCACTGGAGATTGCGCTGATTATATCTGCTCTCTCTCACTGGATGTTGCTCTGTTTATATCTTCTCTCCTCACTTAAGGTTGCTCTGATTATATCTGCTCTCTCCTCACTGGAGGTTGTGCTCATAGGCTGTGTAGAAAAGAGTAGCAGGATTGTGTCCTGTGTCATGGAACTGAGAAAAGATTGGATAGTTGTGGGCTTTTCAGCCTTGACAGGTGGAGAATGAGAGGCATGTCACAGATCTATGTAACATAGTAAATGGTATAGAAAAAATCTAGAACAATTAGTTCAAATTAGGATAAGGGGCATTCATTAAAACTAGCAAAAGGCAAATTTGGGACTGATACCAGGTAACTCGTCTTCATGCAAAGCATGTTCAACACAGTCAAGTAGGGTCAAAGGAGGAAATAGCTGTATCCTGTGATGGATAGACGAGTTAGAATGTGCCGAATGGCTTTGCTCATCATTCACCTGCCTTGTGATCTTGTGCAATTTTTTTTAAATGTATTTACGGGATGTGAGTGTCACTGGCAAGGCCAGATTTATTGCTCTTTCTTAATTGCCCTTGAGAAGATGGTGGTGAGCCGCCGCCTTGAACCGCTGCAGTCCATGTGGTGAAGTTACTGTTAGGGAGGGAGTTCCAGGATTTTGACTCCGCGATGATAAAGGAACGGCGATATATTTCCAAATCAGGATGGTGTGTGACTTGGAGGGAAACTTGCAGGTGGTGGTATTCCCATGCGCCTGCTGCCCTTGTCTTTCTAGGTGGTAGAGGTCGCGGGTTTGGCAGGTGCTGTTGAAGAAGCCTTGGCGAGTTGCTGCAGTGAATCTTGTAGATGGTACACACTGCAGCCACGGTGCGCTTGTGGTGGAGGGAGTGAATGTTTAAGGTGGTGGATGGGGTGCCAATCAAGTGGGGTGCTTTGTCCTGGATGGTTTCAACCTTCTTGAGTGTTGTTGGAGCTGCACTCATCCAGGCAAGTGGAGAGTATTCCATCACACTCCTTACTTGTGCCTTGTAGATGGTGGAAAGGCTTTGGGGAGTCAGGAGGTGAGACACTCGCTGCAGAATACCCAGCCTCTGACCTGCTCTTGTTGCCACAGTATTTATGTGGCTGGTCCAGTTAAGTTTCTGGTCAATGGTGACCCCCAGGATGTTGATGGTGGGGGATTCGATGATGGGAATGACGTTGAATGTCGAGGGGAGGTGGTTAGACTCTCTCTTGTTGGAGATGGTCATTACCTGGCACTTGGTGTGGCGCGAATGAGGCAATGGAGAGAGTGGTGCAAGCTGCATTAATCATTGAGTCTGACTACATGCTAGCAGTTGTTGAGAACAAGTCTAAATACAGGCAAGTTCAGGAAGAAAAGCTCAAAAGAAATGAACTGGACTGATCTAAGCTTTGAGCCCATTATATATCGAAAGCGGTTCAGGGTCAGAAACGTCCAGGAAAATGGCCTGCTCATTTTTTGCAGCTTAATAGGTAGATTTTTCCAGGTCTGCTCCCAGGTGTACTGGACCACCTGAGTGCAGCAAATATCGGAAAGTTGGTTGGGTTGGAGGGCACACCTGTAAAGGATCCCACCCGATGTTTCTGACATTTGCTGTGCCCAGGCAATCAAGTGCACCCGGACACAGACTCAGGAAAATCTCCCCGAATTTGTCTGTGTCTGACAGCAGGACCAGTCTGCTGGTCCCTCTATTTTCTGCCATGTTTAATCCTACTTCTATTTTTCCCCAGAATGACTTGCACAATAAGCACATTCTGCAGTTTACACTTTGAAAGCTGACAGAATCTCCATCCCCTGAAGCAATTTATAACAGCTATTCTGATGACGTTGAATTCGGGATTTATTTCATGCATGTAGCCAGAATTGTCACAATTTTAAATTCAGTGACAGCAGCATGATGCACAGAATCATGATTAAAAATGGTGGTGATTGTGGCAGCATAAGAGATGTGTCTTGCCAGAAAGAGTAATAGCGACAGATGCAAAAACAGCACTACTCAACCTCCCTACAGGCTATAGGGAGCAATATTACATCTCCTGTTCTACAAATATTGGCAAATGAACCCTTCCAAGAGCTATGTTCTATGCTAAAAAGAAAAACCCTGCAAATGCTGAAAATCTGAAATAAAAACAGAGGATGCTGGAAATATACAGCAGGTCATTCAGCATTTGTATTCAGGTGTGTAACCCTTCATGAGAACTGAAGACTGAAAGGTAAACAGGCATTTTAGTAAGGTTGGCAAAAATTGAGAGGGAGAAAGGGGGAATGGGGAGAGGGAGAGAATCAACAGATGCACATTAAGAGCATAAAAATAGTATCAACTTTCAAATCAAGCAATTTAAAATGATACACCCATATTTAAAATTTACATTTTGTAAACTATTAGCTACACGTTCTCAACAGAACTTAATAAAATATTAACTTCAAACTGATTTGTTGATGAAAAGTCTCACGGCATCTTTTAGAGGATCATCCTGCACACTTTGATTTCAATTAGTTGTGTGAAATCCGCTCTATAAATTGTTGTAAATCGTTACTTTCTATATAGAGGAGTGTGCATGAAGCTGTGATTGAACACCAAGTATTCTGTTGTGCTGTCAATCTATTTACAAGACATTTCCCCCAAAAATATCTCGGCGTAGAAATTTGGTTTTCGGGCACGCACCAACCGGGAGTCCAGAGACTCGCCTGGACTTGGGCCTCGGGTCTCCTTGGCTTAATTTGCCTGTCGCATCTTCACGTGCAGCTGGCCCATTTTGCCTGCAAGGATATTGGGCCACGTGCCTCGCTGGCACTGGCCTGAAGGCAAGTCCGGGAACAGGAGAAGGTAGTGGCAATGGGGGCCGTGATTGCAAATATTATGGAGTTGTTGGAGCACTCCTGGCTCCGCAGCTATATTTTTGGAATTTAAAAAAAAATCAAAACTTTTGTTGGAGGTCGCTGCTTAGGCCGCAGTGAATCGTCTGCCCTATTTACATATGTAAGGGACCCAACGCTTGTTCTAGCCGCCAATTTTAGGTTGGACGTCTTATCGGCATCCTTGGGGTGCGGGATGTTGGTCCCTGAATTTGGATCTCCTTGCACCTGTTTTACACCTGTGCAACAAAGTCTAACTTCTATTCCCTCATTTTTAAAAGAAAAGCACTGACCATTTTTTTTCACACTTCAGTATTTGATTCTGCAAGGATTTAATGAGACTTCTTAAGTTATTTTTAATAAAAACACTTCTGTTAAAATGTTCGTGTGAAAGGTAGTGTTTATCTGTAGGAGATAATCGGGAGAGCTGTCATGTACCAGCAGTTTAAAGGTGAGTTTAAATAAATACCTGGTTTGTCAAAAATAACGCTCAAACTGCTGCACTGTCAGAATGTCGCATTGATGTGCAATTCTTGTTTGCTGCCAGAACAGCAGAATCGGGGTTTCATCCGTGGGTCCCCCACGCAGTTTCTTCAAAATAATGGCTTATTTTTATAGGAAATGTACCTGTATTTGATTTTTATGACTGAGCAATATATTTTTTTAAATAAAAACAGAAAATGCTGGAAATACTCAGCAGGTCAGGCATTTATATTTTTTAAGTTGAGTTTAAAATGATTGTTGCGTACCGTATGAACCCAGCAACTGCTGCGTGAATTAATAATCTCTTTGCCGATGACTTTCAGTGCTGTCCCCTGAGTTTCATTTCAAAAAAATCGTGAAAAGGGGAGAGCTTGCTGATAGTTAATTTAAAGGGCCACCATGTTAAGAAAAATTGGTTGGCCAACTGTGTAAAAATACAATGTGCAATGATGTAACTTGTATTCTCCTGCATCATGGTCTTACTGGCACATAATGTTATTGTGACGAAAGTGGCACGTCTTCTGGCTCTTCTTTTCCAATTGGAAAAAGGTTTACCAAATCCCTTTTAAAATGCCTCTTTAAAAAACCTGCAATATATCTGTGGGTATCAACTTGCACTTGTGTAGCACCTTTAGTGTAGTGAAGTATCCCAAGGTACATCACAAGGAGGGGGGGTCTGTCAGACCCAAGAAGAAGTTGGGCGAAGAGTTCTGTAGCCACTCTCGAAGAGATTCTAAGGAGGCTTTTGAAGGTGGTGAGAGATCTGGTAAAGGGATTGGTATGAAAGCTCAAGGGTCTGCCAGCAATGGTGGAGTGGACAGGGAGGGGAGGTTCACAGTAAGGCAGAGCAGGAAGATGGAGCGTGCAAGTGGATACATAGAGATGGAGGAAGTTGCAGAGTTGGGCTAAAATGAGTATTTCAAAATCAGTCCGCTGGGTGATGGGTAGCCAGTGGAGGTCAGTGAGATTAAGACTGATGAGTGAGCGCGACTTCGTATGGGATAGAATGTGAGTGGTAGAGTCTTGGTTAAGTTGGAGTTTGCACAGGTTTGAGTTTGGGTGGCTGGCAAAGGGATTGGGGAAATTACGTCTGGAGTGACAAAGGTGTGGATGAGGATTCCAGACCGGCGAGGTATAGGCCCAGGTGAGTGATAATTTGGAGGTGGAAATCCGAGGTTTTGATGTTGGACTGGATGTGGGGTTTGAAAGTCCATGCAGAGTTAAACAGAACTCTGAAGTTGCACATCATCTGGTCGAAGCAATTAATTAGAAAATGGGATGGAATCGGAGACTAATTTGTGAAGTTTCTGGTGGGAGACAAAAAGAATGGCTTTTGTCTTGTCTTTGAGCTGGAGAAAGACCTGGCTCATCTATGACTTAATGGGGCATAAGCAATCAGATAACATAACTGTCATGAAATCAAGGATGGTGATTGTGGATACACATGAAAACTGACTCTACATTTAACAATAAAGTTATGAGGCAGCATATAGTTGAATGAGGGACTGGGGATAGAATTTTGGACATGCTGGAGGTGACTGTGTGGCATAGGAAGAGAAGCCATTGCAATAACGGTGCAATAGAAGTGGATCACGAAGGAGAGGTGGCGGAAGGGGACATACAGATTATCTGTGATGAAAGCTCAGATAGGATCATGAGGGATAATGCACCACAGTTGCAGACACACAATCTCATTGTTAAGTTTGACCAGGGAAATTTTGGTGCTGTGGGAGGGACAGAAATCAGATTGAAAGAATTTGAATAAGGAGAAGTGGCCACAGAGTTATGTGTTGTTGATTTGACGACTTTACAGAGGAGAATGTTGGAGTTGGGCAGTTGTTGGAGAGGGCGGAGGGGTCAACTATAGGCTTTTAAAAGAGAGGTGATGGTAACAGTTTTGAAGGAGAGAATAATGGCTGAGGAAAAGGAGGAGCTAACAATGTCAGCATTGAGTGATTAAGCACATAGTCACGAGAAAAAGTAATGGGTGTCTTGGAGGAAACCAGTCTGATGAGGGCTGGGGTGAGATGGGGAAAAAGCAACAGAGTATTATGCGGTCTTAGGAGGCTTGGTGGTTGGGACAGGGGGAGGCTGAGTTCGCTGAGCAGGTAGCCTCAGTTTTGGGGAGAAATTCATGAGCTCCTCACACTTTCCTGTAGAGATGAGAAGAGAGGGCCGGGGAGAAAGATCAAAGGGGGTCATTTATTGTGAAGAAGAATTTGCGGTTGGTTTGTGGAAACCATTAAAAAAAAATTCTTATTGATGGGTTTCTATTGTAATAAGATTAATATCTTGCTTTCATGTTTTCTTTGAATTATAGAGTACAGAATTAAAGAAACATATTTTATATATGTCCTAAGGCAGTAATTAATTATTAATAATCCTTAAAGTATGCAGAAAGGATTGACTAAACCCACAGACGCCTTTCATTTTGGCATTGGCATTACAATTATATAATGCCTAATGAATGAGTCAAGATTTAGTTGGGATGCTGTATATTTGTCATAGACTACGATGACACTATCTTGAGTGTAATATCACCCAAATGTGTCTTAATATTTACTCCTGAGGAAGTGGTGAAATAGTTAAAATTTATCTTTAAACATCTTCCCTCCACTCTCCGGTACAGTAACTAAAGTCATTTTCCTCCCTCTTGGATCATCATTGTGCTCTGTCAAGACATTTTTTCTCCTCCTACAACACCCCACCCAACCCTCTGTAACCTTAATCCAGATTTAGGGTTGTCAATTGTGGGTAAGTAAGTTGCCTGGTAATGCCAATGTATTCTCTCTTCAGTGTTTGGCTGCACACATTGTTATGAAGTGTAGATAAGTTCTGGTAAGTTCTTCCCTCACCTATGCCAATTATACTAACCGCTATACTTTTCTGTCAGATTGTGATGGTCTCTCTCTTTTTCCTTCAGATGGTATTCACATCATTACCGCACTCTGTGCTTTGAGAGTGACCATCATTACGGAAGACATGCTGACGAACAGCATCACCGTGCGTTTGGAGAACATGTCCCAGGACAAGTTTCTGTCTCCACTGCTGTCTCTCTTTGTGGAAGGAGTTGCCGCTGTGTTGTCCACAACCAAAGATGACATTTTTATTTTTAATATTCAAAATGATACGGATGTTAGCGCAAACATTCTGAATGTGAGTTTCTCTGCATTGCTGCCAGGTGGGGTTCGAAACCAATACTTCCCTTCAGAGGATCTGCAAGAACAAATTTACCTCAATCGGACACTGCTGACCACTATCTCCACTCAGAGGGTCCTCCCCTTTGATGACAATATCTGCCTGAGAGAGCCCTGTGAAAACTACATGAAGTGTGTGTCTGTGCTGAAGTTTGACAGCTCGGCTCCTTTCATTTCATCTGACACGGTCTTATTCCGACCCATTCATCCCATCAATGGACTGCGGTGCAGGTGTCCTCCTGGATTTACTGGCGATTATTGTGAAACGGAGATTGACCTTTGTTATTCTAATCCATGTGGTAGTCATGGTCTCTGCCGAAGCAGGGAGGGAGGCTATAACTGTGAATGTCGTGAAGATTATACAGGTTAGTGCCTCACGTTTTTATTTTAAATTTGTTTATTTAAGATTAAGGCCTGATTCTGCTATTGGAGTGTATGGTATCACATGAGACGAAGTCACGATGATCCAGTCAAATCTATGTGTATCTGTATTTGACTTGTACCAGCATCCCAGAGTTGTTCAGGTTCCTAGTTGAAGATCACTGTAAATTTTATTAGGAACTAGATGTTTCAACCTCGCCTCCTCAACCATTTTATCATGCTGGAATAGACCAAACAGAAACAGGGAAGTATTTCCCTGTTCTGAGAAAGCAGATGGAAAAAATAAAAATAGACAAATTCCCCTTTGACAGTGTGAACCTAATGTTACTCATTGTGGTTGGTTTTATTGTAGTTATACTTGACGGCAGGTTGGTTTTGCATGAAAGCCTTTTTGTGACCATAGTTTGGACCTCTGTCATCTTCAGCTGCAGTGTGTAGATTTAAATTGGGCCATTTCATTGACTATCACGTTATTTTGTGACAAGGTCATCTAGGTGGGCTTCCATCACAGATAAATAGTACTGCAATAGACGGTTGTATTCAATTATTTGGTGCTAGGGTTAAAGGTCAATGCAAGAAGCCTGACGTGGGGTATTTCATCTAGCTGAGGTTACAGACGGGTCGTTGATACTGTATGATGTCACAACCACCCAGCATCCTTCCTAATAAGGTAGCAGCATATGGCAACTAATTCCCACTTTTATTTGGAATTCTAACTAGGAGCCTCTACAACAGATGTCTCATGTTATGCATGGATTAGAGCCACGGGTCTATTTTCCTGAACTTGATTTATAATGTCTTTCCCAGGTTCACACGTATTGGACAGTTTGTCTAAATCCAAACACTCTCCTGGATCTAACTTTATTAGGAAACTGTGAAATGGTAGAATAGACCCAATCTGTAGCCTGTACCATGCTCATGAATAAAAACAGAACGTGCTGGAAATACGCAAGAAGGCTCTGCCAGCATCTGAAAAAAGAACAGGTGGGTTAATGTTTTGGGTAGAGACCCTTCACTAGAACTGAAAAAGAAGGCAGTCCCGAGATGCTTTGTAGGACTAAATAAAGCAAAGAGGAGACGAGAGAACCGGCAAGTGAGTGAACTATACTAACTAAAGAGGGTAAAAACAAACCAAAGTTGAAGTAGAGTGCATATGGGACTTAGAGGTATGATTCTTTTTAAAAGGGAGAATACGAGAAAATAAAGGAAGAGTTAAGATGGATAAGGCCACCAAGGAGGGAATATGAGAAGAGAGTCTCAAAAATATTGAAAAGAACAATAAAGTATTCTACAAATATATCAGTAAAAAGGGAATTGCTAAATGTGTGGAGGGACCCCTGAGAGGAGAGGATAATGAGTTAGTAGAGAGCAAATGGAATTTGACCGGGATACTTATAACAAGTACTTTGCATCAGTGCGTACAAAACAGAAGCCTATTGGGGAGCAGGTAAATCCTTAATTAGTTAAAAGCAAGATGAAAGATATAATAAATAAAGGAAAAGTATGAAAGAAGTTAGTTAAGCTAAAGCGCCGGGACGTGATGGGATACATTGAAGGATCTTGAGGGAAATGGAGAAAGAAATTGCAGAGGCCCGAGGAATTATATTTCAGGATTCTATTGAGTGGATGCGTGCTGGAGGACTGGTGAGTGGCCAATGTAATATCATTTTCAAAAAGAGAGGTTGAGCTAACCTGAATAATTACAGACCAGTTAATTAGCATCTATAGTAGGGAACATTTTTGAATCTTTAATTAAAGATGAAATTACTAAATATCTAGATGAAGAGAAAATGATTAGACACTGCTGACACAGATTTAAGAAAGGAAGATTATGCTTGAAAACCTGATAGATCTTTGAAGAGGTGACAGATATGGTGGATGGAGAAATGCAATGGATGTGGTGTACATGGATCCTCAGAAAGCCTTTGACAAGGTATCATGCAGAGACTAATTGAGAAGACTAAGGAAGATTAGCGGGAGGGTAGCAAATTGAATTAAAAACTGGCTAGAAGGTAGGAAACCGAATAGGCATTAAGGGCAGTTTCTCAGAGTGGTTGGAAGTAGATAGTGGTATCCCACAGGGCTCAGTCCTGGAAATGCTTCTGTTCACTGTGTACATCAGTGATTTGAATAAAGGGTGAGAGAGAGGTGTCTAAATTTGCAGATCATACTGCAGTAGAAGGCATAGTAAATAATTCTGAGGACCAAAGGAAGCTGTAAAGGGACAAGATGGTTAAAAAGGTCATAATTATACTTTGAATGGGGGAAGGTTAGGTGATGTGGAAGAACAGAGAGATTTTGGGGCTGAGGTTGTGGAGCTATTAAAAGCAGTACTTCAAGTGGATAAGGCCGTTTTGGAAAAAAAAAACTAGTGGAATATTGGGTTTTATGGCAAGAGGTGTAAAATATAAAAGTCAAGATGAATCTATATAAAAGCTCAGTAAGATCACTGCTGGAGTACTGTACGCAGTTTTGGGTTCCACACTATGGGAGGATGTTGAGGCCATAGAGACGGTACAGTTCAGATTCACTCAGATGCTGCCTAGTATAAGGAAATACAAATATGAAAAAAAGACTTAAAATTAGGTCCATTTTTATTAGGACATTTATGGGGTGATTTGATAGAGGTATTTAAAATTATGAAGCGATGTTACAGGGTAAATAGAAACAGATGGTTTGGCCGGGATCTTACCTGAGGAGGCGCGTTGGGGGCGGGACTGCTGGTTTCTGGGTTCTAGTCCCACGCCCAGCGATGTCTGATGCACTGACGCTACTTTCCCCTGATTGGCCTTGTTAAGCCCGCCCTGTGGGCTTGCCGGCCAATTATGGGAAACCTGGTGTCAGATGACGTCAGTGCATGACGCTTCATCTGCCGGTTTTGTTAGTGACAGGCACCATAAATTTTTGACAGATGAATTGTCAGTGTTTGACAGCATTGAGGTGCTGTCAAACACTGACAATCACTGTCCAAAGGTGAGCCCTTGTACCCAGGCTCACCAATGACTCTCTCCCTAGGAGAAAACAGATGGCAGCTGCATGTGAGATTGCAGAAGTCATCTGTCAATTCTCCCGATCAGATGAGGCTTCACGGAAACATCAAATCTTGTCACTTGCAGATACATATAAACAGAATAAAAATATTTCTCACTACATTCTCTCACCTGTCATACTTATCTGTGCACCATTGCACCCATCACACTACCTCTGCAGCTGTCATTTACACACTTACACTGCAGCAGACCCACAGCTCACCGCGATGACCTTGGCGGGGTTCCCCGACGTCGGGAAGCCCGCATCAGCAAAATGGGGAAAAGCCTATTAACTACCTGTTAACAGGCAGTTAATTTGGCTCTAATCCCCTTCCCGTCCCTGGGAGTCGGGTCCCGCCTTCTGGGAAGATGGTTCGGAGGTGGGTTGGGAGCGGGGTTGGGACCCGCTCCCAATTTTTCTCATTTTCCCAGCAGTCCTGCCTCCAAACCCGCCTCCGCAGGGCTGGGAAAATCCAGCCCTTTGTTTCTTGTGGTTGAGGGGTCTAGAACAAGAGGACATAGATGTAAGATTAAACATGAGATTTGGGACAGGGAGCAGGGGAAGCTATTTTACGCAGAGGGTTGTGAGGCTGTGGAGTTAGCGAATGAAGCAGAGACCATGTAAACATTTAAGAATAGGTTAGATAAGAAGTTGAAGGAAAGGGGGAACCCTGTCTGGCACATCGGATTGGGACTACTGCTTGTGTGGAGGAGGATAAATGCCAGCACAGACTGGTTGGATCAACCAGCCTGTTTCCATGTTGTAACGTCTGTCATTCTATGTAACTGCTACTAGAAAGAAGCAGCTAAAAGTTTTAAAAGCCTGTGGACAAATGTTTTGTTAAAGGCTAAAGGGAGGTGAAACATGCTGGATGATTCATGAAGGTCACATCAAACGGGCTTGGAAAAGGCACTGAAATGACAAAAGATGAATAAAACCGCTCCAAAGTAGAAGGGAGTGAAGTAGAACACTAATGGGAGAAACTGGCAAGAAAATAGGGGAAAGGCTAAGGTCGGAAGTTGCTAGTCAATGTTCAGATTAAAAGTTGCACAGTAGCCAGAAGGAAGATGAGATATTGTTCTTGAAGTTTGTTTTGAGTTTAGTTAGAACAATGTAGAAGGCCAAAGGCAGTAAGGTGAGACTTGGAATGGAGGGGGAGTTGAAGTGCTGAGCAACAGGGAGGTCAAGATCATGTTTATACACACAATGGAATGTTCAGCAAGCAGTCACCCAGTCTACATTTGGTTTTCCCAATAAAGAGGAAACCCTCTGGGAACAATTGCTAAAATGAAGATTTTCCATCTCTGGTTTAAGGGGATAGTTAGTCAGACTGCCAGTGTTTTCTTGTCATAAAGTCACATTTCGAATATTGTGCTCTAATATTGCTTGAAACTTTGGGCACCCTAACTTCAAAATATAATTGATGCACTGGAGAGACTTAAGAGAACTGTGACAATTATGATTCTGAGATGTAGTGTTCTCAGTTATGAAGAGGGGCTCAAAAAAGTGGACTTGTTTTCATTGATCTATCTTTTCAAAATGATGAGTGACACAGATGAAGTAAACGTAAGCAAGCTAACTGACTTAGACTTTGATTGCAAAACTAGAGGATAGGAGTACAATCTTAGTTTAGAAATAAGAAATAAATGGGCTGGATTTTCCTCAGCTATTCCACCCAAAATCAACAGGACAGTGGCGGAAAAGGGGGCAAAACTGAGTGGTAAGGCATACCGTAATCTCTAGGAACAGCACCTCCTCTCCCGATTAGGCACTTTACAGCCTTCCGGACTCCATATCGAGTTCAACAACTTCAGATCATAACCTCGGCCCCTATTATATTTTTACATTTTTTATCCACAATTTTGGTTTGTGACTTTTCCTTTTTTTTTTCCTCTCTCTCCCACATGGCAGCTGTCTCTCACTCTGCCAGCGCATTTCACACTTCATTTAGAGCCATTGTCTGTTTCTTTACCTGTCCTATTACAGGAAACTCTTTTTTAATCCGGCACCGACGGGACCGGCGTGGTGCCGGTTGATCAAAAAGTCCGGATTACAGAGAGGTATACTTACCAAGGTATGAGAGCCCCGTACACGGCCACAGGTGCAGGAGTCCCGGTTACATGGCCACAGATCCAGGAGTCCCTGTTGCATGGCCACAGGTGCAGGAACCCTGGTTACGCGGCCACAGATCCAGAAACCCCGGTTACACGGCCACTAATATATAGTAAAACTTACCTGAACCTACTCCTGAATTTTGCCAGTTAAGAGAGATTTCCGGATATTTAGGTGCCGGTTAAAAGAGAGTTTTCTGTACTATTCCGTCTCACCTTGAATATCTCTTAATGTCTCTTCTTTCATCCCCTCCCCCATTTCCCAGCCCCCAAACTGCCTTTTGTTTCATTTCCTGCCTTTCTCTCAGTTCTGTAGAAGGGTTTCGACCCGAAACGTTGACTCTGTTTCTCTCTCCACGGACGTTTCCAGCATTTTCGGATTTCCAGCATCCGCAGTATTTTGCTATCGCATCGTGGTAAGGCATACCCTTGCTTTCCTGCCTCGAGCTAGCTTCCCTGTCCGCTACATGTAAATGTTGTGGGTGTGGTGTGCGGGGCCTGGGCTCTCCGACTGACTGCCCCTTTTAATGGCCACTCCCTGGGACTGCATGTAGAAACTCTTCAGAACTCTCTAGCCCCCTTTAAATCCTCACAGCACCTCCAACAGGATTTGCTCCCTCTTGGTGGCAGGGATCCCACCAGGAATCTGCCCCATATAGCAAATGGCTCCTGGCCCAAGACAATGGGTTGGGGTTTCAGCGGTGTCAGGCCAGCGGGAGGATGTTTCACCACACGGTAGTACCTCGGGAGAATCCAGCCCAAGGTGTTTTTTTCTGTAGGGCAGTGGATATACGGAATGGATTCCCAACAAGCATGTCAGTGTGACACCTTTGGAAAGAACTGGATAAATAATGGTGAAGTTAGAAACAGGTGATCCAATACTCTGAAATTCAATGGTTCCTGTAATACTGGGACTGTGGGTGAGTCATGTGTTAAATGCAACTGTAAATGTAAGTAATATTCTGGAGTTTTGCTTGACTACCCTTGAGGGCTGGGAAGAAACTTTTGAGGAGATGTGTGTTTTTGGATGCCTCGCTCCCTCAGCAGATTAAGTGGGTTGGGTCGAGTCAGTGAGAGGGCAAATGAGCACCTGCTGTTCACTTACTCCGTGCAGACATTCCTCCTGTTCACATGGAAGGAGCATCCAGATTTTAATCAGGATTGTGGAAGCTTCTCATTTGAATCTCATTTCAAATAGTGTATCACACAGGAGAAATATTGATATATGTGTCACTGTTTGACACTAGTTGGCCTCAATTATAGCCAAGAAAGCATGCACTTATCTACCTGTGCCTTCAATTGCAAAGCAAATTAGAGGCCTTGCTATGTAGCCATCATCTTGGATTGTGCTGTTAAAAAGTGACTTGTGACTCACACATGGTCTTTCCCCACTTTTGTCTGAGGCATTTTGGCTTTAAACTAGGTACTGCACTATAATTTGTATGTTACTCCATGTAAAGGAATAAACGATAAGCTCGGTCATAAAAATCATCAAAATTCTTAAGCTAGGAAAATCTTTGTTTTACTTCATAGTGAAAAACCAATTGATTTATTGTTACATATCACTCTCCTATGGCTGGTCTCTCAAAAAGCACAGTCATTTTGTCTTTGTACCTGGGGAAACGAGGAAGGACTCCTCCGTGCTCAGACCAACACTCAGCCCTCCCTATGCCTGTCATACCATGTCGTCCATAGAGAGTCTGTCAACTAATGATACCAATAAATATTTAGGGCTCCAGTTTGGAAATCCAGATTTTTCTGGTTTCCCCAAAAGTAGAGTTTAGCAACTCCTGGAAGTTTCTAAAGAACATGTCGGGGTTTTGGGGTGAGCACATTGATACATGAGGACCAAATCAAAAGGAAAACCTACTTAGAAAGATTATTTGAACCAATGATAATTTTATGACTGAAATATCTTGAATAGTGGATGAATACAGTCTCCTCAACACTTCAATTGCAATGCCACCATGCTCAGTACTTCTTGTCCGCAGAAACTGATGTTTCCTGTACCCAAAGTTATGCATGAGCAACGTTTTTTCCCCCCCTTCTCACGTAAGGCTGTGGTTCCATAGACACCAGCAGTTCTCCAGGTAACTCGCTTGATGTTGTTTTTATGTGACCCTGGACAGTGAATGTTGACAGACTATTCATCTACCAGGGGCATCAGAGCTGAGCCTTACCCTGTCCTCATCTGACACTATTTTAAACAGGGCAGAGATCAGGAGCAGAAATTCAACTTTTTTTGTTTCTGCTTGCTAGCCCAGGGCACTGAAGCTGATTATTGAGCCCATTTTCTGCCCCTGCTAAACATAGACTGTGAATCAATCCAGGTGGCTTGCTATTACACAAGGCGCCACCTGTACCCACTAAGCAAGTGGTTCCCAAACTGGGGCATATTGGCTTGCTGTGACTTAATAGTTAAAGTGGTCCAGAATGTGTTTTGGTCTTTCCAGTTGACTCTTGATCAAGAATTGTGGATGTCATAATCATTAAAGTTTTAAGAAACTTTATTTCACTTTGCATGCAAAACATTTCCATAGCTGGGATTCAAGCTAGAGAACTGAAAATTAGAACATGGCACTCACACAACCCCATTACAATTGGAAATTTGCAAAAAATTAGCCCGATATGAAGATCAAACTGTTACTTTTAATGAGAATTCTAGATTTAATGGTAGGAAAGCTAATAGATTTGGAAGTGGGAGTCAGAAACATGGGATATCTTAGTCAGCTGAGGAATCCTTGGCACCATCAGAAAGTCCACTGAATGGTAGACCATCTGGGTTACATAGATACATAGATACATAGAAGATAGGAGCAGGAGTAGGCCATTCGGCCCTTCGTGCCTGCTCCGCCATTCGATGAGATCATGGCTGATCTTTTAATTCAGTATCCCGTCCCCGCCTTCTCTCCGTAACCCTTAACCCCTTTTGCCCGTAGAAATATATCTAATTCCCTCTTAAATATATTTAATGAGCTGGCGTACACTGCCCTCTGTGGCAATGAGTTCCACAGGTTCACCACTCTCTGAGTGAAGAAATTCCCCCTCATCTCTGTCCTAAATGGTTTAGCCCTTATCCTCAAATTATGTCCTCTAGTTCTGTTCTCACCCGCCAAGGGAAACATTCCTTCTGCATCCAGTCTGTCTAGACCTGTCAGAATTTTATACACTTCTATGAGGTCCCCTCTCAATCTTCTAAACTCCAGTGTGTACATCCCTAAACTACATAGTCTCTCCTCATAGGTCATTCCCGCCATTCCTGGTATCAGCCTGGTGAATCGCCGCTGCACCCCCTCCATGGCAAGAACATCCTTCCTCAGATGAGGCGACCAAAACTGTACACAGTACTCGAGGTGTGGTCTCACCAGTGCCCTGTACAGCTGCAGCAAGGTATCCCTGTTCCTGTATTCTAACCCTTTTGCTATGAAGGCCAGCATACCGTTTGCCTTCTTGACCGCCTGTTGCACCTGCATGCTCGCCTTCAGTGACTGGTGTACAAGAACACCCAGGTCTCTCTGTACTTCCCCCTCTCCCAATCTATTGCCATTTAAATAATAATTTGCCCTCCCGTTCCTGCACCCAAGGTGGATAACTTCGCACTTGTCCACATTATAGTGCATCTGCCATTTATCCGCCCAATCGCCCAGTCTGTCCAAATCGCTCTGGAGCTTCCTGGTCTCTTCCTCTGAGCCCACCCCCCCTCCTAGTTTAGTGTCGTCTGCAAATTTGGAAATGCTGCATCCGACTCCCTGATCCAGGTCATTAATGTAAATTGTGAACAGCTGGGGGCCCAGGACAGATCCCTGTGGTACCCCACTTGTTACTGCCTGCCATTCAGAAAATGAGCCGTTTATTCCAACTCTCTGTTTTCTATCTGACAGCCAGTTCCCTATCCTGTATTTATAGCTGAACATGATAAAGAAATTTAACGGGAAAGAAGGATATGGACATTCTTTTAGTGATCTAAAAGTAAGCATTCTGTCCAAATCAATTAGGGTTGTATCATATCTATGTTACATACTTTCATACTGTATATTAAAGTTTTACTGTGTGCAGTAATTATAGGCATTCTCGAAGCTGGCAATTGTTTGTCAGACTTTGTACCCATAGCTCGTGGTATGTGAGCGGGCGTGAGAACATTTTCAAAGAGAATCACTGCCTTCAGCCACTGGGCAAGACTGAACAACATTTCTAAGTGCCCTAACATGGTACATCCATACGTAAGGAGAAAGATGCACAATAGCATAATGTTGCCTTTTGAGTATGGTTGAGAATCAGGGGAATTTATAATGGGGAACAAAGAAATGGCAGACCAATTAAATACATACTTTGGTTCTGTCTTCACAAAGGAGGACACAAATAACCTCCCAGAGATGTCGGGGAACATAGGGTCTAATAAGAGGGAGGAATTGAATGAAATCACTATTTGTAGGGAAATGGTGTTAGGGAAATTGACGGAATTGAAGGCCGATAAATCCCCAGGGCCTGATAATCTACATCCTAGGGTACTTAAGGAAGTGGCCCTAGAAATAGTAAATGCATTGTTGGTCATCTTCCAAAATTTTGTAGACTCTGGAACAGTTCCCATGGATTGGAGGATAGCTAATGTAACCCCACTATTTAAAAAGGGTGGTAGAGAGAAAACGGGGAATTATTAAGTCTGATATCGGTAGTGGGGAAAATGCTAGAGTCCATTATAAAAGATGTAATAGCAGAGCACTTGGAAAACAGTGACCGGATCAGACAAAGTCAACATGGATTTACAAAAGGTAAATCATGCTTGACTAATCTACTGGAATTTTTTGAGGATGTAACTGGTAGAATAGATAAGGGAGAACCAGTGGATGTGGTGTATTTGGACTTTCAGAAGGCTTTCGATAAGGTCCCGCATAAGAGATTAGCGTGCAAAGTTAAAGCACATGGGATTGGGGGTAAAGTACTGTCTTGGATAGGGAACTGGTTGGCAGACAGGAAGCAAAGGGTTGGAATAAACGTGTCTTTTTCCGGGTGGCAGGTAGTGACTGGTGGGGTACCGCAGAGATTGGTGCTAGGACCCCAGCTACTGTATTCACAATATATATAAATGATCTAGATGAGGGAACTAGATGTAATATCTCCAATTTGCAGACGACACAGAGCTGGGTGGGTGTGTGTGCTGTGAGGAGGATGCAGAGAAACTCCAGTATGATTTGGACAGGTTGGGTGATTGGGCAGATGCATGGCAAATGCAGTATAATGTGGATAAATGCGAGGTTATCCACTTCGGTGGCAAAAACAGGAAGACAGATTATTATCTGAATGGCAATAGATTGGGAAAAGGGGAAGTGCAACGAGACCTGGGTGTCCTTGTGCACCAGTCGCTGAAGGTAAGCATGCAGGTGTAGCAGGTGGTTAAGAAGGCAAATGGTATGTTGGCCTTCATAGCAAGAGGATTCGAGTACAGGAGCAAGGATGTCTTGCTGCAGTTGTACAGGGACTTGGTGAGACCACACCTTGAGTATTGTGTGCAGTTTTGGTCGCCTTATCTGAGGAAGGATGTTCTTGCCATGGAGAGAGTGCAGCGAAGATTCATCAGACTGATATCTGGGATGGCAGGAATGACGTATGAGGAGAGATTGGGTCGATTAGGCTTATACTCACTGGAGTTTAGAAGAATGAGAGGGGATCTCATTGAAACTTCTAACAGGACTAGACAGACTAGATGCTGGAAGGATGTTCCCGATGGCGGGGAAGTCCAGAACCAGGGGTCACAGTCTAAGGATAAGGGGTAAGCCATTTAGGACTGAGATGAGGAAGAATTTCTTCACCCAGAGAGTGGTGAACCTGTGGAATTCTCTGCCACACAGGGCAGTTGAGGACAATTCATTAAATATGTTCAAGAAGGAGTTGGATATATTTCTTAAGGCTAAAGGGATCAAGGGATATGGGGAGAAGGCAGGGACAGGGTACTGAATTTGGATGATCAGCCATGATCTCATTAAATGGCAGAGCGGGCTCGAGGGGCCGAATGGCCTACTCCTGCTCCTATCTTCTATGTTTCTATGTTTGATACATTCTGTGCAATATTCAATCTGTTCTGGAACTCCTGAGTTAAGCAGTTCTAAGTATTTATGTGAAACTAATTGATGAATGCGGTTCTGCAGAATTTGTTTCCTCCAATCCAACGTAGGTGCAACTATATTTGTTTTGGGGTGATTTGTTTTGGGGTGATTTTAAGCAGTTTGTCTTAAGTTTTTGGTCTGGTTTGTGTTTTGACAAATAAGCCTGTAGCTTGCCAGCAGAGTTTAGAATTTACTGTCGTGCAGCAGCCCTACGCAGGGCAAAGTGCGGAGACAATGTGAATGATTCGAAGCTGCTCATCATTCCCTTTTTGATACTTCTAAATGAGAAAAGCAGCAAAATGAATTTGCAACAGAAATACTGATTCACAAACAGCCTTGCAGTGGGGCAAAAGAATGTTGAGTTGCTTTGCCCTAATCTACTGTCGGAAGGAAAGGAAATGTCAGGTGATATCTGTCATCTATTTGATAAATTTTCCCAGCACGATGATAGGGTAGGCTATCAAAATAACCCAATGTAACAGCACCTCCAATCTTCCCATTCTTACTGTCACCAGATTCAGTGTATCCTCTGCTTCCTGTGCACAGTAATTACTTTCAAATCAGTCTGGTTTTCTCTCTCATGCTGCCTTTTCCATGAACTAATTATTTGTAATGTCTTCAGGTGATGATAGTTGACCTGTCTTCATATGTCTACTTTTGCCAACATAAAAGGATTTTAAGTACTTGACAGTCTTCTACAAAATTGGATTATACGACAATTAGTTAATTACCTCTGGAGCTGGCCTGGTTTCCTCTCCTGTAGAGATCAACCCAAACAGGAGACAATCTAATGGTTCAGGTTCACGATAGGCCAGGGTTGAAGGTAGCAAAGTGAGGCTTATACAAATTGTGCTGAAATAGTCAATTATTGAATCTGTAAGCTGCCTCTTTATTTAGGAGGTTTCCATTTTAAAGAGGTGTTGTCTGTATGAGAATGTATAAAGTGAATCTGGTATTGAAAGTAGAGAAAGGGACCCAGAATAACCATGCATTGTTTTCATCTTTACAAATGATCCATTTACATAATGAAGTTTTGCATCAATAACATTTAAAACAAATGTTTGCTGAACACTTTTTCATGACGAATGTGCATATGAACCTTCAAAATGTTTGCTTTATAGTGGGGGAAGGGGGGGTGATGAACTTATTTAATTGGCTGTTTTGACCATTTATTTTAAAGGGGTGCCAGCTTCACACAAACATGGCAGCCAATTTAAACTGAGTTTCCATGGTGGAGCGGTTTGGAATGTAGGCTGTGACCTGGATATGCCAGTTCCTGATCTTAGTTGGTAAATGCTAGCCTGGCCTTTTGAAAGGCCAGAGCCTCTGCACACCCCTTACAAGGCCAGCCAGGTCAGAGGGGATGAGGACTCCCCACGCCAAGAGTTCCTGCTTATCTGGCCCGTAAGGAACCTGGCACAAGACTGGGGACTGCGATAGGTGGAGGTGGGGGTTCAGGCTAGGGAGCCAACTTGCACCCTGAACAGAGGGGGAAAAAAAGAAGAGAATTGGCCCTCTTACACGAGACTGAGTCATTGGGTCTCAAAACGGGTGAGGGTGCCTGGCCACCACCCCCTCCCCCAATGGTGGCCAAGTGCTGGAGGTTCTGGCAGCTTGGGGCAGATGAGTGCCAGAATGTTCTCATCAGTGCATGTGAGCCATATGCAAATGAAGTGCCCTCCCCCTGACCTCAACTCTGGTGAGGTCAGTGCTGGAGGGATATGATGGCAGGATCCCAGTGTCACATGGCTTATGCATCTTGTGTTGACAGGCATTGGTGGAAGTGACCACCGCACAGTCCTTGTGGAGACGAAGTCCCGTCTTCATGTTGAGGATACCCTCCACCGTGTTGTGTGGCACTACCACCGTGCTAAATGGGACAGATTTCGAACAGATCTGGCAACTCAAAACTGGGCATCCATGAGGCGCTGTGGGCCATCAGCAGCAGCAGAATTGTATTCAACCACAATCTGTAACCTCATGGCCCGGCATATCCCTCACTCTACCATTACCATCAAGCCGGGAGATCAACCCTGGTTTAACGAAGAGTGCAGGAGAGCATGCCGGGAACAGCACCAGGCATACCGAAAAATGAGGTGTCAACCTGGTGAGGCTACAACACAGGACTACTTGCATGCCAAACAACGGAAGCAACATGCTAAGCGATCTCACAACCATCGGATCAAATCAAAGCTCTGCAGTCCTGCCACATCCAGTCGTGAGTGGTGGTGGACAATTAAACAGTTAACAGGAGGAGGAGGCTCCAAAAATATCCCCATCCTCAGTGATGGTGGAGCCCAGCACCTGAGTGCAAAAGACAAGGCTGAAGCATTTGCAACTATCTTCAGCCAGAAGTGCCGAGTGGATGATCCATCTCGGCCTCCTCCTGAGGTCCCCAGCATCACAGATGCCAGTCTTCAGCCCATTCAATTCACTCCACGTGATGTCAAGAAACGGCTGAAGACACTGGATACTGCAAAGGCTATGGGCCCTGACAACATTCCGGCAATAGTACTGAAGACTTGTGCTCCAGAACTAGCTGCGCCCCTAGCCAAGCTGTTCCAGTACAGCTACAACACTGGCATCTACCCAGCAATGTGGAAAATTGCCCAAGTATGTCCTGTCTACAAAAAGCAGGACAAATCCGACCCGGCCAATTACCGTCCCATCAGTCTACTCTCAATCATCAGCAAAGTGATGGAAGGTGTCGTCGACAGTGCTATCAAGCGGCACTAACTCAGCAATAACCTGCTAACTGACGCCCAGTTTGGGTTCCGTCAGGGCCACTCAGCTCCTGACCTCATTACAGCCTTGGTCCAAACATGGACAAAAGAGCTGAATTCCAGAGGTGAGGTGAGAGTGACTGCCCTTGACATCAAGGCAGCATTTGATCGAGTGTGGCATCAAGGAGCCCTAGCAAAACTGAAGTCAATGGGAATCAAGGGGAAAACTCTCCATTGGTTGGAATCATACCTAGCACAAAGGAAGTTGGCTGTGGTTGTTGGAGGTCATTCATCTCAATCACATGACATCACTGCAGGAGTTCCTCACGGCAGTGTCCTAGGCCCAACCATCTTCAGCTGTTTCATCAATGACCTTCCCTCCATCATAAGGTCAGAAGTGGGGATGTTCCCTGATGATTGCACACTATTCAGCACCATTCGAGACTCGTCAGATACTGACGCAGTCCGTGTCCATATGCAGCAAGACCTGGACAACATTCAGACTTGGGCTGACAAGTGGCAAGTAACATTCGCACCACACAAGTGCCAGGCAATGACCATCTCCAACAAGCGAGACTCTAACCATCTCCCCTTGACATTCAATGGCATTACCATCACTGAATCCCCCACTATCAACATCCTGGGGGTTACCATTGATCAGAAACTGAACTGGACCAGCCATATAAATACTGTGGCTACAAGAGCAGGCCAGAGGCTGGGAATTCTGTGGCGAGTGTCTCACCTCCTGACTCCCCAAAGCCTTTCCACCATCTACAAGACACAAGTCAGGAGTGTGATGGAATACTCTCCACTTGCCTGGATGAGTGCAGCTCCAACAACACTCAAGAAGCTCGACACCATTCAGGATAAAGCAGCCCGCTTGATTGGCACCCCATCCAGCACCTTAAACATTCACCCCCTCCACCACCGGCGCACTGTGGCTGCAGTGTGCACCATCTACAAGATGCACTGCAGCAACTCGCCAAAGCTCCTTCAACAGCACCTTCCAAACCCGCGACCTCTACCACTTAGAAGGACAAGGGCAGCAGACGCATGGGAACATCACCACCTACAAGTTCCCCTCCAAGCCACACACCATCCTGACTTGGACCTGTATCACCGTTCCTTCACTGTCGCTGGGCCAAAATCCTGGAACTCCCTTCCTAACAGCATTGTGGGTGTACCTACACCATATGGACTGCAGCGGTTCAAGAAGGCGGCTCACCACCATCTTCTCAAGGGCAATTAGGGATGGGCACTAAATGCAGGCCTAGCCAGCGACGCCCACATCCCATCACTGAATTAAAAAAAAACATGGTGTAATGACATAGATCACATCATCAGGGTGCTTGCACAGAATATCGTCATGAAGAAAATTCACCGGTTCCTGTCTCCCACTCCCAACAAGAAATGTTTGCCTATTTCATGAGGCCAGTGCCCCTTTTTTAACCTGACAGTTAAATAGCTCATTGAAGAGTTTAGCCTTTGGTCAGGGTACAAGCATTCACTTGTGGAAAATATTGTGCTTAAAATGAGTGCTTGTCAAAGGACAGACTAATTTGTAGGGGTCAAGGTGCACAAATATGCCGGTGTTGCTTACTTCTAATGTCTTAGGTGGTGATTTTTTAATTTGTCTTGCACTAAATGTTTCTGTTAAATATTCTTGAAGCTTTCCAAACAGCTGAGTTTCCCGATGTCCTGGTCAATATTCATCCTTCAGCCCACAGATCAGCTTAACTGGTCATTTATCTAATTTCCGGGACTTTGCTGTATGCTGTCTGCCTACATAACAACAGGAACTGCACTTCACAAGTCATTCATTGGCTGTGAAAGGATTTGGGACATCCTGTGAAAGGTGTTGTGACAGAGCAAGTTATTTCTTATTATCATAAACAAGCTGGGAACAAGCAAACATGCATCTGAATATCTTGAAAAAAGGATTATTAATATAAAGAAATAGGAAAGAACTTGCATTTATATAGCGCCTTTCACGACCTCGGGACATCCCAAAGGGCTTCACAGCTAATTCATTATTTTCAAAGTGTTTTTGTTGTTATGTAGGCAGATGTGGCAGCCAATTTTCACACAGCGAAGTCTCACAAACAGTAAATGAAATAAATGGCCACTTAATCTTTGACGTCTCCCTGTGCATTGAGTTTGGTCTGTATTGATCACTGTAAATCCCATCAACCTGCTAAATCTGGTCAGGTGCAGGTCTGCACACTCCCTGATGGAGGTTGTTCCTGAATACTCTGTGATCACAGGTCTATGTTCAGCAGTGCTCACTGCTTCAGTCCATCCACAAATACTGTGAACTATGAATCTGAATCAACACCTATTCAGACAAACAGATAGGAACTTTAATTACTGTGCACTAAAACACATTTTTGGCAATATATTCCACGTGGAGCTCCTTATTTCCACTTTCTAGCTGGAAAAGGATGGGATCTGGATTATGGACATAAGAACATAAGAACATAAGAAATAGGAGCAGGAGTAGGCCAATCGGCCCCTCGAGCCTGCTCCGCCATTCAATAAGATCATGGCTGATCTGATCCTAACCGCCAATCCACTATCACAGAACCATCTCCTGAATCTAACAGAATTAGACACACGAAATAGGAGCAGGATCAGGCTACACGGCCCCTGGGCCCGCTCCGCTACCCACAGGGCCATGACCGATCCGAACCTAGACTCATGTCCAAATTCCTGCCCGCTCCCCATAACCCTTAATTCCCTTTACTTCTAGGAAACTGTCTATTTCTGTTTTAAATTTATGTAATGATGTAGCTTCTACAGCTTTTTGGGGCAGCATATTCCATGGACCTACCACCCTCTGAGTGAAGTAGTTCCTCCTCATCTCAGTTTTGAAAGAGTAGCCCCTTATTCTAAGACTATGCCCCCTAGTTCTAGTTTCACCCATCATCGGGAACATCTTCCCCGCATCCACCCGATCCGACCGCTTCACAATCTTATATGTTTCAATAAGATCGCCTCTCATTCTTCTGAACTCCAATGAGTAGAGTCCCAATCTACTCAACCTCTCCTCATATGTCCATCCCCTCATCCCCGGGATTAACCGAGTGAACCTTCTTTGTACTGACTCGAGAGCAAGTATGTCCTTTCTTAAGTATGGACACCAAAACTGTACGCAGTATTCCAGGTGCGGCCTCACCAATACCTTGTACAACTGAAGAAATACCTCCCTATTTTTATATTCTATCCCCCTAGCAATGAAAGCCAACATTCCATTGGCCTTCTTAATCACTTGCTGCACCTGCATACTAACCTTTTGAGTTTCGTGCACCAGGACCCCCAGATCCCTTTGTACTTCAGTACTTTCCAGTTTCTTGCCATTAAGATAATAACTTGCTCTACGATTTTTCCTGCCAAAGTGCATAACCTCACACTTTCCAGTATTGTATTCCATCTGCCAAATCTCTGCCCACTTACTTAGCCTGTCGATGTCCCCTTGCAGGTTTTTTATGTCCTCCTCACTCACTACTTTCCCTCCCATCTTAGTATCATCTGCAAACTTTGATATGTTACACTCGGTCCCCTCCTCCAAATCGTTAATATAGATTGTAAAGAGTTGGGGACCCAGCACTGACCCCTGCGGAACACCACTAGTTACTGATTGCCAGTCTGAGAATGAACCATTTATCCCAACTCTCTGCCTTCTGTTAGATAGCCAATCCTCTATCCATGCCAGAATATTACCCCCAATCCCGTGATTTTTTATCTTAAGCAATAATCTTTTGTGTGGCACCTTGTCAAATGCCTTTTGGAAGTCTAAATACACTACGTCCACTGGTTCCCCTTTATCCACCCTATACGTTACTTCCTCAAAGAACTCCAGCAAATTTGTCAGACATGACTTCCCCTTCATAAAACCATGCTGACTTTGTCCTATTAAATTATGATTATCCAAATGTCCTGTTACTGTCTCCTTAATAATGGACTCCAAAATTTTACCTACCACAGATGTTAGACATCAAGTGGGTTGGTTTAAAAAAGAGGCGGGGGGAAATTGTTCCTCATATTAATTTGGGATGCCAGTTATGGAGATTTCTACCATTGTCTCAGCACAACAGCATTCATTAGTTCATAACATTTTTCTCTGCATCTCTACTTGTGGGGAAAATAAAAATTCATTGTGTGTGTGATGAGAAGGATATTCTGTGCCTCCTCCTGAAATATATTAATTTCCAGCTATGAGGGAAATTTTTAGTTCAGGAATTATCCAGTCGACTTCATTTAAGTGTAAGTTAAAATCATACCTCAGAGGAAAAAATCAAGTAGCCTCCGTAATTGTACAGTATCAATGAGAATTACACATCCCAACATCTGTGCAGATCTGTAGAATGTGTAAGCCTGCAGGTAGAGGCATTTTCTCATTGGGATTGACACCGGTGACCTTTATTGTTCTTGCTGTTGGTTCAGTTAATTCATCTAGTGACATTTTATTCCCTCTGCACTGGTTCCATTAGTATCTCGAGGCTGTCCATGTGAGGAAAGTACTAAGTGGTATATTTTCCTTCTGTACACTATTTTTAGCAAAAAGAAAGGGCGGGAGTGTAAAGTAGCATTTCCTCTTGTATATTCACCTCTAATTTTCCTAAAAATATATTCCTAAGTGACGCTGTTCATTTCTTGTCATTAACTGGAAAAATATACTGCAGCTGGCTTTTCACTGAATATTAACTGAATCCAGGATTTCTGCTTAGTGGATGCCTGGCCTGAAGACCACCCATGAAACTGGGTGTTACAAGCTGTGGGGCTTCCCTTTCAGATTTGGAGGATCTGAAACAGAGCAATCAGCAACTTCTCACACCTCAGGAAGGTTGATTTTTTTTTCTTGCTGCTCACTGCAGCAAAACTGAAATGTGGGCACCAGATCAAAAAATGCTTTGAACCTATGCCTTTAAAGCCCACAGCAGCGTACGCTTCTTGCTCCCCCACTTTTAGTAAATGCTGATTCCATGGGGCCGTCCATTTGAATGAGTTGAACCCGGAAAGACAGCTGTGTTATCAAGCCAGGTATTTACAAAAAGCACACCATCGGATTCATGCTCGGGCATAAAATTGGTCCTAAAAGCCCCATTCCCCCTCTTCAAATGTTGCTGGGCAATGCATCATTCATTGCCAAAAAAACAAGTAGATTATCAACTCCCTCAGCCTGTATAAGGAGGTGCTCAGGAACAGACTTCCTAGTTAGTTTGATTTATTGGGCCATCTCATGGGAAAATGGCACACCTCCTCTCAGTCTCTTCTCAATGGGAGATTGGGCATTTGTCAAAGTTTCAATGCAGGAATAAGCATGTATCTTACCATTCTAGTGTAGAGTGGAGAGATGTCCTCACTATGCACAACCTGCAGAAATAGCTCTTTTAACTTCTGACACGTGTGGACCCTGCTTAAGAAAATGAATGCAGCTTCCCTCAATGAGAGTATCTTTACCTCATACCTGTACCTAAGGAATTTATGTCATACTGTGGAATTGCACCTTTAGTGTTAAAAATGTGGATTTGTACCTTGCCAATGATGTTTTGATAATCTGCTTGAATTTGGGTTTCTCTCTGATGTCATCCAGCAAAATACTGTATTCCAATTCTGTTGGATGTCTCCATTACCCTATTTGCAATACATGAATTAATTTGTTTTTTCAGTTATCTTACCGATTAAATATTAAGTGACAGTCATGGGAGAAACAATGAAGAACATTCTTATACTTGAGGCCCCATTGAAACACATTCAGTTGGATAGCCATAATTATCACAATTTCTACAAGAGTACAAAGGTCCCTTCAGTCCTTGGATGCTCAGTACAAAACGGGTAACTGTTGTATTTTGACGATCTGCCCTCTGAAAGCTGTTTCTGTTTCTATGTAATGGCCTGTTATTACTGTACATACTGGGCATTCACTTGCTTGCGCATGGATAACAGTAAAAATATGGTGACTCAATAGCATCTGGTCTAATACCGACAAAGTTGACACACACAAGCAACCTCAGTCACTTGTAAAAAGAAGTCCCATCAAGTTTTCAGAATTAATGTTTTGTATACACAATTTCTTCAATATTTATGTCTTAGAAATTATATGTTTTTGAAAGGGAGTTTTCCAAAAAAGTGTTGCTTGTGCTCTCCTGAAAATAATGACATTTGTGGATGACCCTTACAACCATCAATAAAATTCTGAAAACTTGATGGGACTTCTTTTTACAAGTGACTGAGGTTGCTTGTGTGTGTCAACTTTGTCGGTATTAGACCAGATGCTATTGAGTCACCATATTTTTACTGTTATCCATGCACAAGCAAGTGACTGCCCAGTATGTACAGTAATAACAGGCCATTACATAGAAACAGAAACAGCTTTCAGAGGGCAGATCATCAAAATACAACAGTTACCCGTTTTGTACTGAGCATCCAAGGACTGAAGGCTTTAACTTTTTAATAATGCTAAGCCAACATAATAAAGAGCCACTTTGTCTGGAATCATCAAGTTAGCAGGAGGCACGCATTTGTCATGTGACACATGGTCTCCTGATTTTCAACATTTATCTGCTGGTTATCTGTCCTTCAAGCAGCAACCTCCCCAAAACTGCTTTCTCTGGTTTGAAAGGTACGGTTTTGATGTAGGCTTTTCTTTACAAAAAAGAAGGGTGTCTTGTGATGCTAATTCCTGCCAGTGCTAATTGTAGAGTCTGGAATTAGTATCACAAGACTATCCCTGTATTTTGGTCACACCTACAGCTGTGTTTATAGTCTCCCAGGGGAAAGATGAACACAATGCGTTACAAACCATGGTTGGTTTTTTTTTGCAATTGAAATAATTTTAACTCTAATTAAGAAAAACATGAAGCATTTCCTACGGTGTCACAACATCTCCAGTTTTCTTGCTCAGTTGCACGTAATTGAAGTAACCATAAAGCAAGGTGGAAACAAAAAAAAAGCTTTCAATACATTTATCTGCACTAAAAATGGTGGATTCGTTACATTTGTAGCTGTGTTATGAATGTCAGAGTTACAGTTTTATCATTACAAACTATGGATTTACTGAGTTGTCCTGGCTTTGTTGTGTATCTGCTAATGTCGGGTTTCTTTTTTTTTCCTAGTGTTTATTCTGCATTAACTCACTTTTTTTAAGGCACTGAAATGGAAACCTTTGTTGGCTCTGAGTGAATGCCACTGGACTAGAGTTAATTTAAGCGACTGAAAAGATGACCTCCTTCATCTTTGAATAATAGCCTAATCTCCCTTTTAGAGAGAGATGATGCTTGCCCTGTCCCTGTGTGCCAAATGATTTCAAAACATGAAAGCCAGTGGTGAAGTGTCATGGCACTTTAAAATGAAGAGCCCAATTGATAGTGTCTGTGACAGTGATACTAATTGGGATGTGACAGCTGGTATTAGGCCTAATTAAATGCAGACACCCACAGCTTAGCTTGGTTTTTTTTCTCTGCAACAATTTGTCAAGTTTCTAACAAATAGCATTCTTTTAAATAATTCACAAAAGTGAAGTTCAGACACAATGAACAGCAGTAGCAATGGCATCATAAGCTTTTCATTGATCCTAACAAGCTGATGAAGAGGTTAAAAAGGACTATTGTCACATACTGGCAAAACCCCAACTACCTCTGCTGAGATGCAAATAATCTCCATCCCAAATTTTGGTTGGTGCTCCTGTTACAAAGGAAGAGTTGTTTCCATTGTTAAAATCTATCAAATAAAGGCTTTACATTCCTGGTCATGTATCTCTTAGTTTTAGCAGCAGGAGTACAGTGTCATCTTACATCAGAAATACAGCACTATTAGATCCCTTCACCAGGAATTAGAATCATAGAATGACACAGCTCAGAAGGAGGCCAGCTCAGAAGGAGGCCATTCAGCCCATCGTGCCAGTGCTGGCTCTTTGGTCAAGCTATCCAATGTAATCTTTAGGCGAATTAAGGGATCTGGGGATTGAACGGTAAAGTGGAGTTGAGGTCGAAGATCAGCCATGATCTTATTGAATGGCGGAGCAGGCTCGAAGGCCCGTATGGCCTACTCCTGCTCCTAATTATTATGTTCTTAATCGCACTTCCCTGCTCTCTCCCCATAGCCAAGTAATTTTTTTTTCCAAGTATTCTCTTCTGAATGTTATTATTGAATCTGCTTCCACCACCCTTCCAGGCAGTGCATTCCAGATCACAACAGCTTGCTGGGAGACCTTGACAAGGTAGTTTCAGAGGACTCTCAGCTTAAACCAGCTCTTCACAATAGTTCAGCTGCTATTCCTTATCCCAATATTTCATATTGGGTGAAAATTATTTTTTGAATATTCTGGCATTATTTTAACGAAACCTAAAACAGACTCGACAAAACCTGCCACTCTCTATATGTCACGGTGCCTGGCTATAATAATTTCGAGTAACTGGTAGAATCAAGTAAAGAATTAGCTTGAAACCGTAGCTCCATAGTTGTCGGTCAAATGTTTATGTTGATTTATTGCCTTTCTATCATTTCCAGCTGAGTCAAAATGAAAAATATCCGTGTGAGGTAGAGGAGGAGTAGCAGTGTTGGTGCGACAGCACATTAGCCAGTGTTGGGGAGTTGATTTGTTTACTATTAAATCACAGTGGCCGAGACAGTGGGGGAAACTTGGGCCTGCAGAGATGAGCCTCACGATGGGTTGCTGCTGATCCATCTTGTCTTTAAATAGAAGTGTTGATTCTTCAGGAACTGGAAGAGTATGAGGAAAGAAAGACAAAGTAAAAACAAACATCTGCAACTGCTCAATTGCCCTTCTCAATGATTGCGAGAGATGACAATGAATCATACACCATTTATTCACTATATATTCCTCTCCTGTGTTTTAGGTGAACATTGTGAAGTGAGCACCAGGTCAGGCCGCTGTGCATCAGGAGTCTGCAAGAATGGAGGAACGTGCATCAATCTGCTTGTTGGTGGCTTCAGATGTGAATGCCCATCTGGCGAGTACGAGAGACCATACTGTGAAATTACAACACGTAGCTTTCCTCCACAGTCCTTTGTGACTTTCAAGGGCCTACGACAGCGCTTCCATTTCACTGTCTCCCTCATGTGAGTATAAATGACTAAAGACAAACTCATGCAATTAAACCCCCCAAGAAAAGTGACATGAGCTGTGGATTGAGTGTTAATCTTGAATTGGAGTGAAGTATAGGAGTCGAGACTGCAAAATTCTGTCATTAAATTGGCCCATGGTTATTTTCCAAAATTGGCCAAGTTAAAAACAAGGTGGCTCTCCAGCTTGCACCGGAGAACTGTAACATTTCAGTACAGAATTAATTAAGTGTTAAATAAGTCCTGAAACTGGAAATTTATTTTCTCATGGAATAGTAGATATAGGGAAGACATCCAACAAAAATGATGTTAAATAATTCTTCTTAAAAAACTGGATAAATATCTGTCTAAGAATGGTTTGAAGATCAGGGATGATTGAATGCTCTGTGGAAAATGATGGCCCCAGTGCTGCCACGATGGTGGCTGAGCAATCTGTGGAATGTCAGGCTGAATAGTGTAGGTTTTAATTCCGACTGTATTAAAGTCTGGAGTTTTTCTTCATCTCCTTTTAGACTTGAGGAGAAATCTCTTGAGTTTTATCTTGTTCAGGTTTGCACTTGTGGTCAGTTGCTTGGTGAGTGGGGCAGACAGACCAGACTCCGCACGGTCTGTGGTATACCTCTCGCTCTGCAATTTGTTGCAAAGGATGGATTTCAGGTGTGCAGTTGATGCAGCAGTGTGTTTTTCTAGCAAAGTGGCTGATTTTGCTGACTTGAGACTCTCTCATGATACTGCTGCTTAATGTTGAGATGCTTTGATTAAAATCACAGAAACCCCACAGTGCAGATAGAGGCCATTTCGGCCCATCAAGCCAGCACCGACACATATCCCACCCGATCCCCGTAACCCCACGTATTTAATCCCCCTAACACTAAGGGTCAATTTATCATAGCCAATCAACCTAACCCGCACATCTTTGGACTGTGGGAGGAAACCGGAGCACCCGGAGGAAACCCACGCAAACATGGGGAGAATGTGCAAACTCCACACAGACAGTCGCCCGAGGCCAGATTCGAACCCGGGTCCCTGGCGCTGTGAGGCAACAGTGCTAACCACTATGCCACCGTGCAAAATGGAACAGTTGATAAGTGTGATCTATGGAGAGACCGGGCTTGATGGACTGAATGGCTATACATCATTCTATAATGTTTCAATGTGTTTCTTCCTCCATCTGAAATCTTTTGCAGTTTCATCATAAATGTTGTATTACATCATTCTTTCTGACTAGCCTCTTGTCCAGTCAGGAATCAAATAGACCAATCATATAACATTATCTGGTTAAAGGTCAAGAAAATCTCTGATATATGGGATGGCTAAGTGTCTTAGACGTCACATACGTTGAACAAATATGTAGAGATCGGGCTGGACTCCTTCGCAAATGCAAAATTTAAAACAAAATGCACAAACTTACATAAATCTTGGAAAAAATGCATCCAGGCCTTAGAGGATCTATAGGGAAGATTTTCTTTGTCTAGTGAAATGGTAAATGTTTTCTGATTTTTGCTACAACTAGCTCAGAGAACCCATCACTGACCTACATTGGCTCCTGGCCTGGCAACACCTCGATTTTAAAATTCTCATCCTCGTTTTCAAACCCCTCCATGGCCTCGCCCCTCCCTATCTCTGTAACCTCCTCCAACCCTCTGAGATCTCTCCAATTCTGGCCTCTTGTGCCTCCCTGAGTTTCATCGCTCCACCATTGGTGTCTGTGCCTTCAGCTGCCTAGGCCCTATGCTCGGGAATTCCCTCCTTAAACTTCTCTGCCTCTCTACTCGCTCCTCCTTTAAGGCACTCCTTAAAACCTACCTCTTTGACCAAGCTTTTAGTCACCTGTCCTAATATCTCCTTGTGCGTCTCAGTGTTTTGTTTGATAACGCTCTTGTGAAGTGTCTTGGGATGTTTTATTGCATTAAAGGTGCCCTATAACTGTAAGTTGTTGTCTTGTGTCATTTTTACCTCTAGCCAAGGACAAGCAGAGAACCTAAAGGTTGTCTGAGAATGTGACCCAGGGTGACTGTTAAGCGAGGAGGAATTGCAAATGTATAGAGTCATACCGTAAACACCATTCCCTATAGCAAAATGAAGGAAAATCAATTCAAAATCCTAATCCTAACATTGCATGTATTGCACCCTGCCCAAAATCCACAAGTTCCACCCCTCCATACCACGCTGGGGGCCTGAGTCCAGGAGGACACCCTCCTCCACATATTCTGACCATGCTCCCTCATCCAGCCATTGTAGACTGCAGTCTGAGAGATCCTTATGAACAACCTTGGAGGACTGAGTGCTGGCTGGGCCTTAGCCTGCTCACTGCAAGGAGCACTTCTCTAATATGACTCTTGCTCCAACCAGGGTGCAGCTCCAGCCACAACGGACACATGACTGAAATACCTGAGGGACTTCTGCCACTCAGAACAATGTTTGTCCTCTTTGGAAGTAGAAAAATAATAGGCAGCCTGGAAAATGTTCCTGGAAATCCACTAAACAGAAAATACCCAGTCAGTGTAGAAAACCACCCACTGCCCCAGGAGTGGCATCAACCCCACCAACACGATCATCAGTATTCAGAGACCCTTCGCCACTATCCCCAACTCGAACTATCCTCAGAACCCAAGGCCAAAAGAGATGCTTCACATCCCGCAGTGATTCATTCTTCCAGCAGGCAGTGTGCAGTCAGGATACACAGTGAATTCATAAACTATGTGTGGGAATGTACAGTCTTGTAAAATGTCTATATATACAATGACCTCATAAAATATATATACAATGACCTCATAAAATATCAGCGTGAATGAATGTACTCCTGTACAATGGCTTCACAAAATAATACATCAATGTACACATGTATAACAACATTATACAATGCAAATATGCATTCTTGAGGTCCCAATAAAAAAAGCTAAAAAGAATTAGCAGGTAGAATATTGTAGGTGGTGTTCCTGTGATATCCCAATATGTGCGGCGGTGGACAAGGCTTCCAGCGAGAGCACTGAAAATAGGCCCATGAATGTGATTTGCTGTGTTGTACTCCACAAAACACACTGGAAAACCTCCGCTGTGTGACTTGGATTGTTAATGACATGTTTCTTTACTTTCACTCCATTAATACTTGTACTTGGAAATCAGGGGATTGTAACCTGTAGTTAGCACATTGTGGTTATGCTGCTGAGCCGATCGGGCAAAAAGCTGGTTTGTGCCTTTTTTGCATTGAATTTGTATTTCAATCAATCCGTGTTCTCCTCATTCATTGGTTAGCCTGGTTTTAAATTCTGTGCCCTGGCACTTTTCCAGGGAGTTATAAAATAGACAGGGGATTGGAGAATGTCTCCCATTTCTCCACAAAGAAGCCTTTGGCTCTGTCTTGCACAAGAGTTGCTTCATGCATGTTAATGAACTGGGGCAGCTCTTTATATAATGGGCAGCGTGCTAGATTCCAAATACCCATTTGTTTAATCTTGTCCAAGCCTTGGTACACTTAACAAAATCTATTGGTGTCGCCATGGAAGCAATGCTTGGCACCCCAGAGATTCAACGAAAGAATAAATCGTTATTGCCAGCTTGTATCTTTGGGAACGACAAGCAATCCAGATAACACAGTGATCTGATTTAATGCAACAGAAACCATAAAAAATCAAAGTATTATGACATAACCATTTGGCAATTCATCAGGTTTACAACTGGGTATTCTCTTTGTGTCTTCTGTTTGTAGCCTTAGTGATCATCAGATTTTTTTTCATAGAACGTGTGTTCTCCTAGTGCATAAAATGGGGGCAAGAGGCACAGAGTACCTGAGCCCTTCGGAGATACGTCAGCAGTGCTTCACCTCCGAAATGTGAACAGTTTTAAAGATTCGGAAAGTTCTGCATGTTGTCCTAATTGTACTTTTCAGTATTTATCCCGAGAAAGCAATGGGAAATCTTTCTGGAGATGAAAATACATTGTGTGTGTATATTTTTGAAGTTTTTAAAAAGACCTCGTAGGATTAAAATCCCTTTCAGCAGCACTCCCCAACTTGCTAATAGTGTCAGTAAATTTACAGGTTTGCTTAGCTGCACCTAATGCAGTGCTTTCTAATAAATTATCTGTTACGTTAAGAAGCCAGCTGCTGTAATAAAATATGTGTTACCAAGTGTTTACTATAGTCCGGGAAACCTTTATAAATGTGCTGGTAAAACTGGTTAGTTATTTACTCTGTTTACATTTTTTTCTAGTTAATTATAGCTCCAGTTCTGTTCTTTCAGGTTAATTAAGGCCTCCCTAAGAATAATTGCATAATTTTGCAGTACTTTTACACGACTAATTGCTGTGTACAAAGCGATCCATGTATAAAGCGGCTCCCCCAATATTCCAGTCAAACTCAAATAGTCCATGCCTTCATGTTAACAAATACATTTTCTCCCCCTACTTTTTAATTTAATGAGTATAAGAGTAAAGATGTCTTACTGCAATTATATAGGGCTCTGGTGAGAACACATCTTGAGTATTGTGTACAGTTTTGGTCTCCTTACCTAAGGAAGGATATGCTTGCCATAGAGGGAATGCAACGAAGGTTCACCAAACTGATTCCTGGGATGGGGGTTTGTCCTATGAGGAGAGATTGAGTAGACTAGGCCTATATTCTCTAGAGTTTAGAAGAATGAGAGGTGATCTCATTGAAACATACATTTTTACAGGGCTTGACAGGGTAGATGCAGGGAGGATGTTTCCCCTGGCTGGGTTGTCTAGCACCAAGGGTCACAGTCTCAGAATAAGGGGTCAGCCATTTAGGACTGAGATGAGGAGAAATTTCTTCAGTCAGAGGGTGGTGAATCTTGGAATTCTCTGCCCCAGAGGGCTGTGGCGGCTCAGTCGTTGAGTATATTCAAGACGGAGATCGATAGATTTTTGGATATTAAAGGAATCAAGGAATATGGGAATAGTGCAGGAAAGTGGAATTAAGGTAGAAGATCAGTCATGATCTTATTGAGTGGCGGAGCAGGCTCGAGGGGCCAAATGGCCGACTCCTGCTCCTATTTCTTATGTTCTTAGCCCATGCATTCCTCTCCATTATTGCTCTGCTCTGCTCCTCTAGTGCTGTGATACTTAAATAGTAACTCTCCCTCTCAATTTCAGTTCAGGCTTCTGCATCTGATTTAAAATCAGAGGCACGGGGCGAGAAGAATAAAAATCAGCGGGAGCCAGGACTGAAGTTGGTAATGTGAGCTGCCATTTAAATATCGCAGCACTGCAGGAATGGGGAGCATTGGAGCAGTAGCTGATAGGAACGTGCTTGTGTGATGTTGCTGCTGGACCTAGTCTTTGGAGTACCAATTGGTGTCAGTCACCACTCTCCATAGGAAATGCTGCTCTCAGACAGAAATCATCCAGGAGGAAATCTGAGCAAGGAAGCAGAGGGTGATGGTGGCAGGCTGTTTCCAGTGGGGTTCCGCAGGGCTCAGTACTAGGTCCCTTGCTTTTTGTGGTATATATCAATGATCTAGACTTGAATATAGGGGGTATGATTAAGAAGTTTGCAGATGATACTAAAATCGGCTGTGAGGTTGATACTGCAGTCTACAGCTTCCTTCTTCAGTAAGATATCAATAAATTGGTCAGGTGGGCAGAACAGTGGCAAATGGAATTCAATCCGGAGCAGTGTGAGGTAATGCATTTGGGGAGGGCTAACAAGGAAAGGGAATATACATTAAATGGTAGGACACTGAGTAGTGTAGAGGAACAAAGGGACCTTGGAGTGCATGTCCACAGATCCCTGAAGGTAGCAGGCCAAGTAGATAAGGTGGTTAAGAAGGCATGCGGAATGCTTGCCTTTATTAGCCGTGGCATAGAATACAAGAGCAGGGGGGTTATGCTTCAACTGTATAAAACATGAGTTAGGCCTCAGCTAGAATACTGCGTGCCACATTACAGGAAAGATGTGATTGCACTAGAGAGGGTACAGAGGAGATTTGCAAGGATGTTGCCAGGAGTAGAGAATCCTAGCTATGAGGAAAGACTGGATAGGCTGGGTCTGTTTTCCTTGGAACAGAGGAGGCTGAGGGGAGACCTTATTCAGGTGTATAAAATTATGAGGGTCATAGAAAAAGTGGATAGAAAGGACCTATTTCCCTTAGCAGAGGGGTCAAAAACCAGGGGGCACAGATTTAAAGTAATTGGGGGAAGGTTTAGAGGGGATTTGAGGGGAAATTTCTTCACCCAGAGGGTTGTGGGGGTCTGGAACTCACTGCCTGAAAGGGTGGTAGCGGCAGGAACCCTAACCACATTTAAAAGTACTTGGATGTGCACTTGGGATGCTGTAACCTGCAGGGCTACGGACCAAGAGCTGGGAAGTGGGATTAGGCTGGATAGCTCTTTGTTGGCCGGTGTGGACACGATGGGCCGAAATGGCCTCCCTCCGTGCTGTAACTTTCTATGATTCTATGAAATGACTCATGTATAAGGTGACCTCCCTTCGTACTTTGAACCTCTAAACAGTGACATAATTTTGTCATCTTATACTGAGTATAAGCAGTCAGAAACAGTCTTTAGATACCCTACATAAAGCCAAATATAACCAAACTAGGCCCGAGACACCTTTGACAACAGAAATAGATAGTTTCCTAGAAGTAAAGGGAATTAAGGGTTACGGGGAGCGGGCAGGAAATTGGACATGAGTCTAGGTTCGGAATGGTCATGGCCCTGTGGGTAGTGGAGTGGGCCCAGGGGCCGTGTAGCCTTGTTCTGCTCCTACTGTGTTCTAATTCTGTGTTAGATTTCAGGAGATGGTTTTATTCCTGTTCCTGGCTGGGGTGGAGATCGCCTTTACAGAAGGTAAGTACTGTAGAAAATATAGGGACAGAGTGATCTCCTGGAAGAATTTCGATCGCCTAGATGGGTCGGAGAGGAATTTCCCAGATTTTTTTCTCCCAAATTGGCCATTGGGTCTTTATCTGGTTTTTTGCCTCTCCCGGGAGATCACATGGGTTCGGGTGGATGCAGAGTGATAGAAGATTTGAGGTTAGGATCAGATCAGCCATGATCTTATTGAATGGTGGAGCAGGCTCGAGGGGCCGATTGGCCTACTCCTGCTCCTATTTCTTAAGTTCTTATGACAAGTGTTGTGTCTACTAGGGAAAAGAAAGAGAATCATCTTCAACATCACCCTCATTTCTTCTTCCCCATCGGGTCTAAACCTTGACTGCGCTGTTGGTGAGTGCTTACGATATACCCTAGTGCCATGTGTACATTAAGATCCAGTGCACTAATCCAGGCTCAGTAATTGCATCCCCACCTCATTGCATCAATTTAACATTGTGTTCTCTCAATGGAACACCGTGATTTCTCAAATCTGTAGTGTTGGCTGCACATGGCTGACTCCATTTTATACCACAGCCTTGACATGGAATGACCACGTGGACATTCATAAGTGTGAATGTTGTAGGAAATGATGCAACAGAGGATAGGGTGACAGAATGATTGATTCTCTGCTGAGAGTGGCTTCTTGATAAGCATTAGAATTGGTACTGGCATGAAACCTGCCACTGAGCTGATCTACTTAAAACTGATATTGATCCCTCTTCTCTTCCACTTCTCAACAATTAAGCTTTTTGTTTGAAGGGCCTCCATAATCCTATGTTGACTATCCTGGCAATTACCTGTTGAATAGCTGCTAATCTGAACAGCACATCTTCTGTGATACCCCACCAGTGTTTGTACTGTCAACTGATTTTCCTTCATTGTGACAAGAGATTGCCAACTTGGGAAGTCGTACATCTTTAATGTATTTGTAACACTCCGAGCAGGTCATTTTAATGTTTTCCTCCAGCCATCTTGGAATTACTGGGCATGTATCGGTCTCAGTATTTATTTGTTTAAAAAGTCAGTCAGATTTCGGGTGCAATCTGTCGGCTAAATGTCAGTGCGAATATAGTTGAGGTTAATATCAGTGAGTTTGGTTCAGAAATGGTTCTGATTTTCAAAAATTATTACTCTTAATACTGGATTTCTAATGAGCAATCTGTTAGCCATTACATGTTCTGTTTTCTAGCCAGTGAATTATTTTAGGCTGTTTCTGGTCATATTCATCCTGTAGTTCATTTGAGACCAAGTTATTTGCTAGAGATTGAGGAGAATAATGGAGAGCATTTAATTTGTAAATTGCAGTCTGACTTCTGAGCTGAGGACGTTCCAGCCATGTGGATTCTTTTTAAGTGATGCAGCAACACAGAAACAGTAGGGTAGGTGGAAAGGAACTGCTAATCAGATGAATCATTGTCCTAATCCAGGAATAAATCGTATTAGAATGGACATGAAATAAAATTTCATGAATAATGAAGTGCTCACCATTTCTGTATCATTCTCTAAATCCACTTTCCAATACTTACCACACAAATAATTGTGTTTCTGGATCCTCCGGTGGTCCAGTTGCTAGATGTGCTGTTTAGTGTGGAACTGAGCCAGACAGACCGGGAAGGTCGCGGGTTCGAACCCCTGCGCTGAGCCAATCTGATCTCCAGGATGGTGTTAGAGACATTACAATAGGCCTCTGTGCCTTTGGGCTAGGGAGGGAGAAAATCAAATACCCCCGGTCACTAAACAGCAATTGCTGAGCTGACTGAACCTGTTGCAGCTGAAAGCTTCATTTGGGAGACAGGTGTGCTCAAGTTATGGAGAAGCACTGCAAGCTGGCTAAGTCTGGACATGTAATGAAGACCACCTTTAAGCATGTACTGACAGGCGCATCTGAAGAGGGTGTATTTTGTCGTCTTGCGTGTTGCAAAAGGGTCTCTGGAATGTAAGAGAGGGCTTTACCTCATGAAGCCTCAGCCTCATTACCACTGTCATGTGTCTGATATTGTGTAGGTTGTGTCGCCTCAGGGGATCTAAGCATCAGTCTGACAAAAAAAACCTTCGTTTGGTGCCACTAATCAATCCCTGGTGGGGGGCTAAGTAGAAAGATTAACCCTTCAGCTCTAGAGGCTTATTTAATTTAAAGGAGGTGCAGTAGTTGAAAGCCTTAAAAAGGTCTCTGCCAATGCAGGTTAAATAGATTAGATGTATTAGTGACTAACCAGTTTAAAGCAGAGCCCCACACTGCGCCTGGCTTGAGTTGAAGAGCTTCTTCCTGTCGATCTTCTGCCAATCTCCGATACAAACTGCTCCTTGTTTTCCTAACTAATAGAAGGGTACATTTGTAAATCCAATAGAGTGCACATTATCTCAGAAGCAGCAGACTGTTTTCAGAGTGAACGTGAATTATCCACAATTATCAAATTTGTTCAACATTTCTCACAGATACTTATTACTGATTGTCATGTGAACAAGCTTAGTGAGAACATTTTCAGAGCAAGTTCATTTTAACATCAAAATAATAAAAACCTGGATGCAGAACTGCATGCCTGATGAGATTGTTTCTTTTTTTCCCCCCTCGTTAAATTTTAAAATGTTGATAGTATTAGTGGCTCTGTGGTGGCATTGCTCCGAGGTAATCCCATTCTGGAATACGGGTTTCAGAAGTCTCCTGGATTCCTCTCATCCTAAATACGATCGTGGTTTAATAACACAATTTATCACACAACTGACTAGGCTAAAAAGATTACTCCCCTTACTGATCACTGAAAGGTACGGGTTGGCCTTACATGTAATATTACCTGCCACTTCAAAAACTTGTTTAAGATGTAAGTAACTTCTTCTGTACCAGATCCCTTTATTCCCCGTTACTTGTATTATCAGTTTTTCTCCACCTCCCTCAGTGGATTTGCACTATTTATTTGCAAGTATTTATTTATTTGTTTCTTCTTCTTCTCTCCTCCCTCGTCAGTTATTTATAGATTATAAAAGATACTTTTCTCCTCATTACTTAATTGATATAGATTTTTTTATTCTTGCTGAAGCTGTCATTGGCATAGGACTGGACCAGGGATATTTTTCCCACTGTCGAATCTCCAATGACGAGTACCTTGAATGGGGGGAGGGATCAGGGCCTGGACCCCTGAAGGTGAGGAGAATATTTTTTGTTTAAATGCAGCAGGGGTCCTCTTACGAAGGAGCTTTTGGGGGCTGGGGGTGGCTGCATCATTCAGTTTGCAGAGATGGTTGCAAGCACCTGGCAGCCGCCCAAGCATGGCCTTTTCTGGTTGGGGCCCCCCCTCCAAGTGTCAAAGGTGCATTTTTCATGGCCCCGCCTCCTGGCCCTGTGAACTTTACCAGGGTCAGTGGTGGTGATCACAGGCCGGTGCAGTGGGCTCTTCACATTTGCAAAAACACATCAGTGGCGCCCATTCCAAACTGCCAGTTGGAATGACACAGAGGCACCATGCCATCCCGACAATGGAGAGTTGGCCCAGCAAGGCCCTGAAGAAAATTGACTTCTGGATCTTCTGCGGCCAATGGAAGAAGTATGCCTCTTTGGGAAGATGATATATTACCTTTCCCTAGTAAAGGTTTGGAGACTATTAAGGCCCCTCGGTATGACTCACACCAGCTCTCAGTTGCATGAGGTCCATTGAGGCCTATGAAGACCGTAATCGGCACAATTGGCGGGTGTGGGCGCGGCAGGAACCAGCCCAGACATACTTCCATCGATGTGCAGGGTGGGTGGAAGATCCACCCATGAATTTGAAGGGCCAGTGCAAATGGGGTGGAATCATGGTGTAACTGGATTCTGCCCCAAATTCTTGACGAATTTATGAACTATTCAAATCTACTTGTATGAATACATGCATTTACATTTCCCATCTAAATCCCAGATCCTTGTACCTGTATTCAGTGCTTCTGTTTGATGGGATGTTAAGCTGAGACAGACCATGCTGTTGGAAAAGTACGACAGGAATCATTTCCTTCGAGCAGCTCCTGCATGTTTCCTTAATTGGTAATACATTTTTCTCATTCTCTATCTCTGCTGCAGGTTTGCAACAAAGGAAAGAAATGCCTTGCTACTTTACAATGGGCGTTTTAATGAAAAACATGATTTCATTGCACTGGAGATCATCGAAGAACAAATCCAACTGACATTCTCAGCGGGTAAGGCAGCGATTGCGATCTGTTTCATCTGTTTAGAGTGTAAAAAAGACTGTTAATGATTCCTATTAGCCAAAGTGAACATTGGTTATCAGCATGTGTTTTGATGTACTGTATTGTTAAAGCATAATTAACCATAGAGGATCAAATATATAGCTCACACTCGATGTTCTTTCGATAATACAAAAATATAAAATCAGTGCTCGATCCAGTCACTGGCAAGCACACTTGATAGAGGCTGAGCTACTAAGAAATGGCACACAAGGAGAGCAGCTTTGCATTGCCTTCCCAAACCCACTGGCCAATAAAAAGCATTTGATGTTTTTTCGCACAAGCTTTGACGAAATATGATCTGGATTAAAAAAAGGAAAACCTGAATCACTATTTGAAGCACCTGTCCACCAAATATTTACACATCCATTTGAGAAGGAAAGCAGTCTTTGAAGAACTATATCAGATAATCATCTCTGCAGCATGTACATTGCTTCTTTTAAAAACAAGTGCCTTAAGCATTGCTACACTTTGACAAAAGCTTACATAGTTAAGAATTGCATGCAGCCCTAACAAGTGAAAGGCCATATGCTGATCATCTTGAGAGCCTGATAACAGACATGCTGCGTAAGAGCCGTGGGTCCATTAGTGCTTTGATTTGTACCAACTGTTACAATCTAAAGAATCTTTACCGTCTGTTTTCACTTAATTTCACCACTTGCAAGACTTTCATAGCTGATCTGCGATAGTGTCCGTATTTTTATGCTGCTTTAGTCCACCTTTCGAAAAGTACACACTTCATCGTTTCCTTAATTGGAAGTTGTTAAAATAAAAGCAAAGCCTGCCACGCCTGCCTATTTCTTAGATGTTTAAACAGGTTGAGAACTATTGGGGCCTCTCGGGGTTTGTGTCCCAGTGTTGCATGGCACTCAAACAGGGGCCTGATTTTTGCCCATTCGCAGCCAGCTCTCATTTTGAGAGGGATAAAATCCATGACTCCTTATGTGAAATGTACCATCTGTTCACAGAGCAGTATACCTGGGGTTCACAGAATGTGTGCAGCTCAGAATGTCCTACCCCTCCAACTGAAGGGTTGTGCTTGGTGGCCATGAATCATGGAAGCAGAAAATAATAGGGGAAAGAAATAACATTTAGTACTGAAACACATGCGAGCCAGATTGGGGCAAAAAATAATAACTTGCTTTCAGATAGTGACCCTTTATATGGAACTAGCTGGAGTGCCCGGCGGTGCCGAGGGTTTTTTGAGTGCATGTTGTTGTTGGAAGAGAGAGAGAGAGAGACTGGGGGGAGAAGAGAGAGACTGGGGGGGGAGAGCGCGACTGGGGGGAAGTGGGGGAGAGAGCGACTGGGGGGAAGAGAGAGCGCGAGAGAGACTGGGGGGGAGAGAGAGACTGGGGGAGGGAGAGAGAGAGACCGGGGGGGAGAAGAGAGAGATGGGGGGGAAGAGAGAGAGAGAGACTGCTGGATTTAGTTCAGGATTAGCCTGGAGAGAGGGGGAGGGAAGGAGCGCCTCAGGCCTGGCCCGATAGACCCCTGCGAAGGAAGGAAGGAAGGAAGAAGGCGAGCTCTCCCTCCCTCTCCCACCCCCTCACTCTTTCCCTCCCTCACCCTGTCTCTCTCCCTCCCCCTGTCTCTCCCTGCATTACTCTCCCTCCCTCCCCTCTCCTCACCCTCCCTCCCCCTCTCATCACCCTCCCTCCCCCTCTCCTCTCCCTCCCTCCCCCTCTCCTCTCCCTCCCTCCCCCTCTCCTCACCCTCCTTCCCCCTCTCCTGTCCCTCCCTCCCCCTCTCCTCTCCCTCCCCCTCTCCCTCCCCCTCTCCTCTCTCTCTCCCTCCCTCCCCCTCTCTCTCCCTCTCCCCCCCCCCCCTCTCTCTCTCTCCCTCCCCCTCTCTCTCTCTCCCTTTCCTCCGAGCCCGGACGCAGTGAGCCGAAGCCTCCGTGTGCGGATCAGCGCCTCAGGGCCGGCCGGTGCACGACCTAGCACGTGAGTCCTGGCCCGGCTCTCCGGTCCCGCTCCAGGCCACCGCCGACGTTCACTGCGCTCGCTGTCTCCCGCCCCGCCAGCCTTTACCAAGATGGCGGCGATGGCAATGCTCGGCTCAGTCCCGCTGCACCAGCCTTTACCAAGATGGTGCCGATCGCGGGCCACTGGTTTGGAATTGGGCCCAGCGGGACAGGCGGTGCCTAGTTCGGGCATGGCTGGCGAGAAGAGTTCGAGGCCTGAGGCCTGCAGGCAGCTCATCCACCGCTGAGGGGGGGAAAGCCCGAGTTCCCTTTGCAAAAGGATTTTTTTTCCTTTTAAAAGCAACTTTTCTTTTGTTGGAAATCTACATTTCAAAATAAACACACAGAAAGTGGGAACAATAAATCAATAGTTAGGAATCAAGATGGCGGCCACTCACCTCAGCTCAGAAGGATTAGGCCCACCCACACACGCAATGAAACGCCCCCCGTGACGCACCGATTGGTCAACCATCACGTCACTCAACGCTATC